>NC_055692.1:14575019-15292019 GCF_017639745.1 Melanotaenia boesemani
ATAACCATATATTTAAAAAGGAGCAATAATGGGCAATTCAAAGACTGGTCTAATTTACCTGCTCAAGCTAAACTACAGAAACAGGGATAATAAGTCTAAACTGGCTCAAGTATAATGAGCTGGGATGTCATCAACACACTTTAAGGAGCAGCTTTAAGTGACAAGCATAAGCAGTGGCAATAAAAAAAAACTATTAATCAATTTATATATTTATAGAAGTTTGTGCTGAGGACTGTCAGTGTATTTAGTTATTGGCCTTTGAACTGCAACGGCAGGGGCTCCATGAAGGGCAGCACTTTAATATCACAGATTGGAATCTTGGCTCTCATATTTTCATGGTTTACACGGTATGCAGTTTAAGTGACATTTTTTGCTTTTATACAGATAGAAAATATCTATCTGTTGCATCAAGGAAACAGTTCAGACCATTAGCAGAGCTCCCCCGTTGTAACCATTTTCAATATTTTAGTTTAAAGAAGAAAAAAATCCACTGACAGCCAGTTAGCTTTTATCAGATCCATTACTGAAACTAGAGCCTTTCTGGTTTGGCTGTTTGATCAGCTAATGCAATCCCTAAGATAGATAGGACATTTTGAGCTTCTTTGTTTAATTTCTATGGAACATGGCTTGTTTTAGAGGTCGACAAATGTGGGTTTTTCTATGACAGTTGACGCTATTAAGAAATCTGGGTAAGAAAATGGCCAATAAATTATGCGTTATTTATTTTATGTTTATTGGCTGTTACCCTGTCACATGATGGAATTTATCACAATAGGCACTGTTCTACTGGTTGGTTAGGACTGTGCACTTTTACCAGTTTTGTTAATAGAGGCTGTCATGGGGCATTGGTTAGAATGCATAAAGATGAGAGGTTTCTTTGGGTTTAGGTTGTTTATTGACATTAAACATGAAGGTAACTGTATGGTTTCTGAACTAGAGATGTAAAACTACAATAAATGATATATCCATATATCAGCAGTTTGTTGTACAATTCAAAACCAACACCACAAGAATTCCAGAGAAGCATACTCAGCATGCAAATACCTGAGATTATACAGGAGCACAATAAGGAAATAAAACAATACTTAAGTAAAATAGTTAAACTGTTAATTTTGCATTTTTAATAAGATCATCCGACTATTTATTTATTTTGTGCTGTTTTGATTGCTACATTACATATGTTGTGAAATGTTGAGTACAAAGATAAGAAAAATGGCTGGGTGGCTATTTACGTTTTGTGGCAAAAGTGGCTGAAAACAATAAAGATCACTGATATATGTCATTTAAAAAGAAAAAAAAAAACCTTATACTCATAACAAAGCTTGTTGCTCTTATCTGCTTCCCTAAGACCACCCATGATCAGAGGATACGAGTGACTTCATTCTGTTCTGCTTGGATTTTTACAATTTATTCAAACAACAATCCATTTAACAACCGAGCAAGCATGTACTGAGAGTTTAACAAAGCAAAAGATGAAAGGTAAATGACAGGTACACAGTCTTGTCCAACTATCCTAGTTGTTTACTGTTGTATACAAGCTGATCAGGCTTTGGTTCCTTAGAGTCCCATTCAATTAAACTGTGCAGGCAAGTCATATTGGTGTCTTTAATCAAATTTGTTTCTGATCAGTGTGCAAGAAGTTCTTTTAAAAACAATTATGTAATGACATATGAAACCTAAAACAATGTTATTTTTGACCATTGAGGTCTGATGTATCCCTCTCCACTCTCTTGACCACATAGGAGGCAAAGAGCTCATCTTCTATGTTGTGAACAGAGTGTTTTTGCACATTCCCTACAACCCTGAAAATTTCCAGAGATGCTCCTGAGGGGCTGCATGTGACAACACAAACACCTGACTTCTTCTTGAGCTTACCCAGCCAGCTGCCTGTAATATGTGGAACCAATGTGTGAATTCAGATGCAAACACTGAGCTTTTTTTTTTTTTTATCCTGTCCAGCATCCTAACATACAGAACGGTGGTCTGTGTGCCAAGGGAGACATGTTATATACATGGCTGCCCTTAATATTTTTATTTTTTTTTGTAATCTTATTTCTTTTTTTTTTGTCTTTATATGTCAGTGCCGAACCTGACAGGGAGATAGAGGAAGAGGGAAAAAAGGGAGAGGAGGACAGGATTAAAAATGTGGAATTAACAATTGTCTAGGCTGCCTGAAACACATCACAAATAAATACATACATACATACATACATACATACATACATATACATATATACAACTTACTGATGCTCAGCAAGATCTTAGCATATACACAACTGAAAGGTTTTCTGGGTTGCTTTCGTTCAAAATCAGCTTCTCTCGTCGACATAATGCCAAATTTGGATTTTTAAAATAACACTGAGAATAACTTCGCTTCCGATAATAAAAATGTGTAAATGCACAGCTGGACAACTATCGGGAAAAAAAACTTCATAAATAAGGATAATTTATATTTACACCTGTGACAAGGTACCTGTATGTCCGACATTAGCTTCTCTTACTGAGATCATGCTAAATTCAGATGTTTTTCCACTCAGCATTACATTACAATGAAATATTAAACAGCATATTACTTCTTACATTAGCAGCTAATAGTAAGACTGTGGGCTCTGCCATGTTTAACAAAGACCAAATGTTTTGAAATAACAGGAACTGGCGTCACCACATGCATAGATGCAATGGACAGGTAAACATAGACAATTATCTTTCGAATATTGTATTCCATAAGTGCATATAGACAAGTTATTTCAGATTATTACAGTAATCTGATTACTCCCAGATATTTGTTTTGATTGGCTGTGTTTTATAAAACAAAAGAGTTATCTGACAATATCTTTAACATTCAAGAAAAACTGGTGTTACATAAATATCTGTAAATGAATAGAGGTAAGTGTAAGTGAATCAAATAGAACTGATTCAGGAAATTAGTGGTGATACCCAGCCCTATAATTGCTGGTACTCAAATCCAATTAAAATTAGACTGTGTACTACACATTGTTACAGTAATATGTGTGTGTTGAGGAATCAGTCTACTGCAATAAGTTTTTCTTTTTAAATCAGGATGACTGAGAGGTGTATATTCAACGCAGACATAATGCATCTAATGCCATTTTATCAACAATGAAACAGCAATGCTCTAACACTTTAACATTAATTTTTACTTTGAAAAGAACAAGAATTCAGAAAATGAAAATCATGGCATATAAAAAAGAAATTTAAAACTATAAAATGAGCCCCTAAACTTCCAGGGGATTATATATACTGAGGCAATCCATCAAGTAAGAAGTGGTGTCATTTTCTCATAGAAATCTATGTGGGTGGTTTTCCGTTTTGCAAACAAAACGTCATCCCCTGCTGACCATCACAAAGACTGTTGATTTAAGGCATTTCAACCCAGAGGCAATGTCCATCAATTATTTACAGTTCAAGGTTGAAGAAGTAACAGTGTGGAAAAGAATGCACCTCTAAAAAGTCATATAAAAAACCCACTAAAATATTGTCTGTTTCACAGTGAAATTTTCTGTATCATGATGTTTAACAATGTATTTTGAATGTCGCATTTTTTATTTTCCTTTTCTTTGTATTTCAAGATCTAACAGAGAATCATCTGTCTTAAAACCTACTTATTATCCCATAATTCAAACAGCTGTTGACAGGCGAATATTTCATAATCAGCCAGACAAATAAACTGTTACACAAGCTACTTTTTGGGTTATTGATCTTATTTCTCATATACTCTGACTTAAACTGGATGGTATGCTCCACTGATGCCTCCACTTTAAATAATGCACTACTAAAACAAAGATAAACAAAGAAAATAACTTTGTTTTTCTTTTTCCTGTGAATAGATCAGTTTGTTATGGTTAGCTATGCAGAGCACATACTGGGCCAATTTATTTACAAATTGCAGGAGATGAAAGTGGAATTCATCTTATCATATGAGCCTGGCTGAGACAATAAACCAACATTTTCCTTAAATGTCTGAGAAATTTTTTTTTGATGGAACTGACTGTGCATTGACGTTTAAATCCCTTATACATACAGGCAAATACCAACCATGGCAAAACTTTCTGCAAATGAATCTTAATGAAACTCTTCAACTGAGATGTGAGTGAAAAGCTCTGTAGACTAAGAACAGAAACTTTGAGAACAACTAAAAGAAAAAATATGGTTGTAATTATTATTTCAATTCAGGTAGGTGGCAGTATCTACAGTATACTGATAACAATAACTACACCACCAAATCTTAGTGTTCGAATCACTGTCAGTCATTTACTGTACCAAAAAAACAGCCAATCACAACACAATAAATTGCAATTACGATTTAAACTGTTCAGCCCTAGCATCTACTTTATTAAAGTTTTGTTTGTCATTTCTGTTTAATAAAGATAATTTGTTAAAAAATACATATGATGGAAGAAAAGCATGTAATTACCTGTACCAAATTTATTCTTTAACGATTGAACTCAATCTCTAAGCTTCTGTAAAACAGTGATAGATTCTCTTGTGAGTCCACACCTGTCGTCTTTTCTTTTCTTTCTTTGAACAGCATACAATAGTCGCTGGAGCATGCAGGGTTTGTACTGTTTCTGTGTGGATGGCCCTTAATTCTTCAACACCAATCAGACCCCAGCTGTCTGCCACACACTGCCCTCTTACCTTTTCCCAACCCTAAACAAGCTTGTATTTTGTTGCTGTGATTACGGGTATTTTGGGAAACTGCCAGGATGAATCGTCATAGACAAATAGAACATATAACACATCTGTCTGCTTTTGTCAGGCTGATTGCAATATATTCTCTTCCTCTTTAAAACTAATCTAATCTCTGCACTTTACAACACAATGACCCACATCCCATTCATTAACAAACTGATTAGTGACAGCTTAATCATTTTGACTCAGATATATTTCACTTTGATATCAGGCCTCACCAGAAGGACAGAATAGAAGCCTGGTTGAGTCTCCCACTGCCGGAGCTGCTCCTCTGCAGGCTTCAGCACAGCTGTGTCCTGACTGGTAGCCTGGGTTAAGGCCTGCAGCACCACAGAACTGGCACTGTCCATATCCATAGCTGGATATATCTACAGGGGAATGCAGGAGGGAGAGCAAGAGAGACAAAAGTTAAATTTCATTTTTCTCTCAGTGGAAAGTTCTGGAAAAAAAAACTGTTTCAGCATATGTAAAAACTGCATAATAAAACATCAAAAGAAAGCTGTGAGAGTCAATTTACATCTACAAAAATGTCAGACCGAGAAATCTTCGCTTTTGTTTTATCTGGCTGTATTATTTCTAACCCCATTTTATTATAGATCAAGCAGAGCTTGATTGACTGTGGAACAGAAAGAAAGAAACAGATTGTCTGAATAAAGAGAAGCATACCTAACAGCAGATCTTATATGTCCCAGATATTCCTCTAACCCGTCAATTAACACAGCTAAAGATGTTTTCAGTCTGGCATACCCAACTTATTCCCTTCTCTGCTTCACATGAAGCCAATTTTAGATAGAAAACTAAATCGATGCATAGCCAGGCCAACACTGAGACCATTTATTCTTATTTAGGAACTGTATCAATAAATGAATAACAGAGGGGAAAAAAACATTACATGGACATTTATGTCTCCCTACACAACAAAGAAAGAATACAAAACAAAAAAGAAATAGACTGTGTGTCATTTTAAGATGTAAAGAGTAGTTTAATCAGGTACAAATTATATTAATGCAAAAAAATGTGTTTTTCCATAGACCTGCTTGATTATGTTAATAAACAATTACATTTCACAAACAAGTAACCACAGTAAAATGTTTACAGTGGTGACAGAGACCTCTACTTTCAGTAAGATTAACGAGAGGGGGCAAATATTGAGCAAGGCTGCCACCTACAGTCCAGAAACAAATATTCAGCTGCATGAAAAACAGCTGCTTGTGGAAAGAATGAGAGTTACGACCATCTTTTTCTCCTTACAAGAATACTACGTTGAGGCCAGCTCACAAAAAGTACTTAAACATTTCAATCACAATTGTCTCATCTTAAATAATAACAGGCGTTAGAGTTTCTAGTGGGAACTAAAGGGAATATTTTCTATTTAAAACAAGTTTTAGACTTTTTATTTGTCCACTTTTAACTACAAAAGAGTGTGCTTCCTCCAGGTGCACAGCAGTATTTGATAAGACCAGGTATTTAAGTTATGTTCATCCCAGATATAAGAAACCAGAACAAACTTTCTGGATAACTTTGATAAGAGATTAGAATCTGTAGCATGTTAACACATACTCCACGTTCCTGTGTAGGCTGAAAGTGGCAGCGTCGTAAGTTACATACTACTAGTTACACACAGGCCAGTCTCGGCACTTAGACTACTGACGGATAAATAGAACAGTACTGATCATCACATTACAATGAAGCTCTGCTGGGAAACCTTAGCGTTATTATCACACTACATAAACACTGTTGCAGAACAAGCACAATCCCTGCTTGGCAACAAGACTCTCTGACCGCTGTGGCTCTTCCCAATGTCCATTGCCGTACTTTAAAGTAGTACTATGTAACTTCCTGACCTTAAATATGCGTTTGCCTTGTTTTGATGACACAGTGACTTTTATTATTCCTGGAGCTGTCATTGCCCATCAGTGCCCTGAGGCTGAGAAAAGCTGTGAGCGCTTCACACCTTTTGCTTCCAGGACCCTGTGTCAAATTACAGCTGAGTTTTGCTTTTTGCACCACTTCACAAGCTACCATTAACTGGGAGCATCAACACAGGTTTTAGTTGATCAGGTCTAGGTTCTGCAAATTTATTTGGCTGTGCTGGGGAAGTCTTTACACAGTAGTGCAACCCTCTCACCATCAACACAAGATATTTTAATCAATCAATCAATACATGCAGTATGGAACTCTCTAACTATCCTCAAACATCTTTGTCATTGGAAAACTACTCACTCCTGTGAGCAACTGCCACTATCGAGTTTGAGGAGAATGTGGTATCATAATCATCATATATGTCTGTGTTATATACTCATACAACAAAGATTAAACACAGGAAATAGACTTAGCCCTATGGCTTGTGTGAAAATTTAGTCTTAACTGTTAACATAGAGCCTCAAGATGCTTACTGTATATTGCTCAAGTTGACTCAGTGTACAAGAAACTTCATAAAAAAAAGAAGCAATCAACATAATCTGCTTACTAACAGTCAGCGTTTACCCTTAAATCTGTTTTAAACTATTTATAACCATCTCTAACTTGTGGATTTCTGTAAAAATAGAAATCCATAATCAGTAAAATATTAAGAGTTATTGTGCAAGCTAGATGTGGGATGCAGAGGCTGGTCTGCACAAGAAAGAATGAGAATTAGAAGTGCAAGGTACCGGTGTAAAAGCACACATTTTAAGTCCTCAAAAACACCCGAAATAAACATTTATGACTGGAGGACCATGGTAGCAAGCTGGAGAAGTTCAAGATATGAAGTCCAGCCTCAATGAAAAGCTGGAGTTCTCACAATATAAAGAATGCACATGTGACGTCACCGCCAATTCTCTGCCATTTTGGGGGCACCCGGCTACTGTTTACATCTACACTTTCTGGTTTCTCACTAAAAAGAATCATCCTTACCACGAAAACCTCACAAATTACTTATTAATAAGTTAAATCCTTACAATCTGCTGAACAATGAATGAAGTTCAGGTTTAGATGAGTTGCCCCCAGTTTCAATCTCAGGCGTCGGTGTTTACTTTGTGTTTGGTGTAAGTTTTTATACCTGTCATTAAATCTAAAAACTACCGATCACTGAATGTCCATGCAACGATTTTTCTTACGGATGCATTAAAACTTGCTAGTCTACAAACTATCAGCTGCACCTACACCATCATACTGAATTATTATGTTAAAACATTTTTCATTTGATATTTTGATTCTGAAATCAAATAAATTATCTGTTCATCTGTGTAGATTTATTTCTGACGATGATGAATGAATATATTCAGAGGGTTATTAAAAATAAAGACATATGGCTACACATGAATAATTCATTTAATACATCTTGCAGCTTCCCGAATGTCGGGACTGAATGTCTGACCAAACAACACTGGGACTAATGTTAATCTAAGAACAACAAACTATCACAATCTGGTGGAGAAAAGAGATGTTCTCATCTGCACATGGGATTGTCATCCAGATCGGAACTGCTGCATTGAAAATCACGTTCTTGTTGCGTCTGTAGCCAGTAACCCGTTCTACATGAAGTCCCCTGTATTCCACCTCACCTGCTCTCGCATCATCCCGTTCATAGCTGTAAATGCAGCCATCTTTACCTACTTCTGCAAGCATAAAGCTTAAACTGTCCTTTAAACCACGGTCTGCCAGATGCGTATCACCTAGAAAGGTTTCTACAGAAGTCCACTGTTCTCTGTGATGTGTTTAGCCCACGTATTCACTGCACTGCACCAAGATGGAAATGGAGAATAGTTAATTTCCTAATTTTGTAGAGCTTTGGCTAATTGTGTGTAATGTTGTGGCTTTTGTATTGCTGTAACACTTCCTGAA
Source organism: Melanotaenia boesemani (assembly GCF_017639745.1). Taxonomy (NCBI): domain Eukaryota; kingdom Metazoa; phylum Chordata; class Actinopteri; order Atheriniformes; family Melanotaeniidae; genus Melanotaenia; species Melanotaenia boesemani. Next base: position 14,583,558 of record NC_055692.1, read on the forward strand.
ACAAATGTGTGCAAAAATATCACTTTACTATTAACTTGTCATTTTTATTATCAACTTGGCTCCCATAGATACATGCCTCCTCTGTTTTGGTAAACCCTTATTCCACCGGCAAAAAACTTTTCCCCCTCCATTTAAGCAGCAAACTCCTCCTCCCAGGGCTCCAGCATGCAACCAAATGGTCGTATTTTGCGACTAAAATGTGAGACAGTGCGAGTGAATTTTTCATTTACTCGTGCAATGGCAACCAATACATTTGCTGGTCTTTTTCTTGTAGTAGTTATAACTGGGTGTGTCCCAAACTGCACACTTCTATACTTCGAACACTACATTTAAGTGCTTAGTGCACTGACACAGAAATTTCAATAAAAACTCAGTGCACTGAAAGTACCTGGATGCTGCCCTAAACTCGGCCAAAAATCTAGTGCGAAACGATGGACACTACACACACTAAACGGACGCCATCTTGCTGACATAACAGAAGGGGAGGGACTTTCAACCAGTTTTTCAGAGCTGGCAGCCACCGACTCAGCTGTACCGATGCAGGCGGAGGCTATTTTCTACTGTTGTAAGTATGAAGATATTTGATCAAAATTCTAATATAAACTGCAGCATGCTTCTTATCTCTTCTATCCCTGATGACAGTTATGGATCTGATCATTTGTTGGAGGCTGCAGTAGAGTTAGCAACGTAAATGTTAGCAGTTTTATAGCCGAATGTATTGTTCAAGTATTTATCACTAATACAGTGAAATGAGAGGAAATGTGAATATTTGCTATGCAAGGCGATTTCAGTGTGCGCCCCTAAAATTTTCTGCTTGGGCTCCTAAAAATTTAAGTTCGGGGGCCACTGTGCTCCTAGTCGTCACTTCTCCCCGAGTCATCGCCCACTGATGGAGCAGACCCACTGAGGACCTTAAGGTAATCCATCCAAATTTTACTCATCGCACCCAGATCTAGATGTAAACACTTGGGTGACCGACCTTTGTTTAGTCGTTTGCTCCCTGGCTCTGGAATAACTCCCCTCGGATCTACGCATTTTCTCAGACCTGGTGCTATTTAAGTAGAAACATAAAACCTTTTTATTCAAAACTGCTTTTAATACCAGCAGTGTGGTGACACCTATCTTATTCTGTTTTATTGTTATATTTCTACTTTTTTACTCTGTTATGTTTTATTATTTTTTTGTGTTTTCTTCCAGCCATTTAGATTTCTGTATTTTCTAGAGTAATTATTGAATTGAACTGTATTGAATATAGATGGCTATAATTTTTATAGGCAGGACAGAAACTTGCATGGAGGGGAAATAGTTTGTTATGTTCAAAACAATATTCCAGTTAAAGTTAGAAGAGATCTTGCCATAGTAAGAGTGGAAGTAATATGGCTACAGTTAGAATTACCTTATGTAAGACCTGTCCTTATTGGATGCTGTTACAGACCACCCAATGCTACTGTAATGTACTTGGATCGGCTATGTGAAATGTTGGATAAGGCATGTGAAATAGGAAATGAGATTTATTTCTTAGGAGATTTTAATATAGATTAGAAGTCTACAGAATGCACGTTAAAGAACAAGTTAATTTCTTTAGCCAGTACTTGTAATTAGTCTCAAATAGTTAAGGAGTATACAAGAGTAATATCAAAAACAAATGGAACACATTCAGCAACTCTTATTGATTTAATTTTTACAAATGTAATAGACTTATGTTCAGAGGCAGTTTCTATTCCAGTTGGCTGCAGTGATCATAATTTAATAGCAGTTAAAAGAATAACAAAAGTACCTAAATTGGGTCAGAAATTTATTTGTAAAAGGACATTGAAAAGGTTAAAGAGGATGACTTTAGAGAAGAAATAAGTGAAGAAATAATAGTGTTGATTAATCAAAGGTTACGCAGCAACAGAATCCGAGTTGTGCTGTGGCCATTTTTAATAAATTGATAAGTAAGGTTATAGATAAATATGCTCCTATAAGAAAACAAACTGTTAGAAATGTCTCTACTCCATGGCTGGATCAAGAGCTCAAAGATTGTATGAATATGAAATGAATCGAGATAAGGTGGAAGCAATTAAACATAATGATGTGGCTAAGTGGAATAACTATCGTGAATTAAGAAACTATGTGACTAAGATGAAGAAATGTAAAAAACGAATGTACTTTCAGAATAAAATTAAGGATGCTGGAATGGACAGTGCAAAGGTATGGAGTACATTGAATGAAGTAATGGGAAGAAAAACTAAAAGAAATATATCATCATTGGAGGCTGATTGAATTTATCTTTCTAAGCCAAAAGCGACAGCTAATTATTTGAGCAAATGTTTTAAAAATAAAATACTAAAAATCAGACAATTCGTGGAGTTGGGACAAGATAAAAATATTTCATATGAATTGATAACAAATAGTATAATGACAGCAAAGCATTGTACATTTAAATTTAAAACTGTAACAGAGGACAATGTGAAAAAATTCTGCAAGCAAGTAAGGATAAATCCAGTGGAATACACAATATTGAGGTTAAATTTTAAAGATGGTGGCAAATCGTATTGCTTTCCCCATTTCTCATATCATTAATTTAGGTTTAACGGCAGGTGTTTTTCCTTCGCTATGGAAAGCAGCAAAAATTATACATTTGATTAAAAATAATAAGGAACAGTTATCAGGTGACAATAGCAGACCAATAAGCTTGTTACCGGCAGCGAGCAAAATTATGGAAAAAATCATGTATGATCAAATACAAGAGTATTTTGAGTGGAATGGGTTAAACACATTATATCAACATGCTTAAAAGGTGGGTCATTCCACAACTACAGCACTCACTCAGATTACTGATCAGGCTACAGAAGATTGATAAGAATAATCTAGTAGGATCAGTATTATTGAACATAAGTGTAACCTTTGATGTTTTAGATCATAGTATTTTATTAAATAACTTAGTTTGTTATGGATTTGAACCATCTACTGTTAAATGGATTGAAAGCTTATTTTAATGGTAGCTATTCTGAGGTGGAAAAGATTAGTTGTGGGGTGGCTCAGGGTAGTTGTTTAGGTCCACTTTTATTTTCTGTCTTTACAAATGATTTTCCACTTTTACTGAAACATGCAACCATGGCAATATATGCAAACAACACAACATTATGATTATCAGCAAAAAATGTAAGTCAGCTGAATACTATGTTAATCAAAGAGTTGAATTTAGTTACACAATGGATGACTGTGAATATATATGGTGGTTAGATCAAACTATTTTCTTAAGGAGCCACCAACATTGCACTTAACCATAGAAGACAATGTGATAATATATATTGCAAAAAATGGGTCGGAGTATGGGAAAAATCAGATTGCAAGAAATTAATTCTTCAGCTGCTTAACAAACAATTAGTTCAATTATTAGAGTTATCTTATTTAGATTTTGCATCAGTTGTTTGGTCTGGTACTACTGAAAATAATTTACATAAATTGCAAGTTGCACAGAATAAAGCAGCAGGAATTGTTTTGGGTTGTCCATACCGAACTAATACAACCACAATGCACAGTAATTTGGCATAGTTAACTGTGAAATACAGACTGAAGTATTTTTTATGATAATTTGTTCTTAATATTATATTAACAAAAAGTCCTGAAGTTATTTACAGGAAATTGTCATTTTTTGCTGATCAACGCAGTTATGGCACAAGACAAACCAGAGGAACACGGTGTGCTCTGCCTCTAAATAAAACAAATCAGTTTCAGCGAGCAGTGTTTTATCAGGCCATGGTTGCATGGAATGGACTGCCAGGATTCCTGTTACTGGAAAATAACAGAAAATGTTTTCAAAAGAAACCTAAAACTTTTTTTGTTTACACAACAGACATGATAATGAAAGAGCATAGATAATATTAAAGTATGTCTAGTGATTAGTTTAAAAAAGCTATTGTTCTGTAAATATAAATGGTGTTTTCTTTTTTCTTTGTTTTTGAGCTGTTGTGTAAATATATATGTATGTATGTATGTATGTGTATGTACACACACACACACACACACACATATACATATATATATATATATATATATATATATATATATATATATATATATAGTTATTGTGTGTGGGTGTTTATGTATGTGGGTGGGTGTGCATGGTGTATAAAATTATGTAAATAATCAAATTTGTAATGTAATATAGAGGAGACCCCAGGAAGACTAGTTACTGATGTTTCAGTAGCTAATGGGGATCTTAATAAAGGAAAAAAAATTTAAACGATGATTCACTACCGCCTTTAATAATTTTGTTATGTAGTCCAACTTGCTTCAGTTGATCAGCAGTCACCGACGAATACAATGCAATAACAGCTCATACACACATGAAACTAACAGTGTTCTATATCTTCTATACCCCCAAACATCACAGCTAAGTTTGCACTAGCTAGCAAGCTAAACTTATTCAATCCGAAACCAAGGGCCGACAACGTCGGTGATGTTGCCGATTCGTATTACGTCTAGTTACGAAACAAATTATGATTTAACCCATATAAAACGGACTCACCAAAAAGGAGACTGAGAGAAAACAGAATATGTGCCTGCAACAGCCGCTGCTGAAGCTCTGCCAGTTGTAATGTAATGAGAGATAGAAACACACGCTTGTAGGAATGGCGCGGGTAGCACGGCAGGCGCATAGTGATGACGTATATGGTTTAGCAAGAGTGCGTCATGAATGAAAAATACTGAGTAGATATATTCAGATAAAGTTCATTACAGAAATTTCATTCCTGGTCACCCGATTATTCTTTTCCTAGACTTCCAAAAGTTTTTTTTTACACTATCTGTCGTGATTTTATATCCAATATCCCCCTCTTTCAATCTAGGAAGCTTCTATTCTACAGCAATTAAAACTCTACACAAATGCCAATAGCTGACACTTTCCTGAGACTTAGCATAAATAGAGATGTACGACAAAGTTGCCCTGCATCCCTTAGCAGTTGCTCAAATTAACTACATAATATTACAAAGTTCCTGTTTTTGATAAGGAACTTAAAATATCACAGCTGGCTGACTTTATAATGAGTATAGATGAAGTTCCTTTGCCTCTGTCCACATTGTCAAAATTCTCAGAAATATCAGGTTTACTTAACTTAAAAAATGTGAAATTTTACCCTTAAATAATCATAACCAAAATACTGTGTGCAACATTCATGTTTAAGACTCCACAACATATTTAAGTATCCACATTTCCAAAAACCCAAAGAGATCATGAATGATAATTTCCTCGCCAACTATTGCAAAATTAAGAAAGAAATTTAACTGCTGGTTGGACAGATATCTGTCCTGCAAAAAAAGAAGGATTGCCTAGAGCTTATTTATTTAGCTCTTTACATATATCCTACAGAAGCCGATATAGGGCATGATTGGGTATTATTCTTTTTTTAATTTTTATCTCGAGATTGCGAGTTAATTTTCACCTTATCTTGAAAAAGCAAACGTTTTCTCGAAATGCTATCAGTTAAAATGGGTCACTTTTTGGCACTGAACTGTGTGTTGTGGTTTGTGGTTGAATTTATGTAATAAAGTATAATTGTTCGGGTTCTATAGGTTTTAAACATCAACTGTCCCACATTTTCAAGAAGAGTTGTGTTCAGGTCAAATGGACCATGTTATCAGCTAGAATGAATCTCTTTTCAGCTAAAATAAGGCACTCAAACTCTAGGTAAAACAGTTGTTTCCAATTTTTAAAAAAAAAACATTTGTTTTAATTAATTAATTAATTACAGTTAATTAAATTAATAATTTTATATTATCATTTTAATTTTATTACCTCAAAATCCAAAAAAGTCATTTTGCTGTGTAAACTGTAAACGATAACAGAATGCAATGATTTCCAAAGCTCAGTCAATTTTATTCCAAGTAGAACATGAACAACATATCAGATGTTGAGACATTTTACCATTTCATAAAAAATACACTGCCTGGTCAAAACAGAAGTTACCACCAAAAGAAAAAGTTGCACATGTTTAGCTTTGATTCCAGCAGCATTCTCCGTGTTATTTTTTCAAGAGTCTTCTGCTTTTATTTCCTTCCAGTGTTGCATTATTCTTTCTCCAAGATCTTGTATTGATGATGGGAGAGTCTGACCACTACTCAAAGCCTTGTTCAGCACATCCCAAAGATTCTCATTGGGGTTCAGGTCTGGACTGTGTGGTGGCCAATCTATGTGTAAATATGATGTCTCATTGGAAATGTTCTTACTATCACTATTAAACAAAGAGAAAGGAAAAAGAAAGAACATTGATTAAAATCAGTATTAAAACATGAGCAAGTTTGAAAATTCTAGCTTAAAAGAAACAGATGCAGATTTGGACTTTTTAAAATAAAAATTATTGAAATGCATCCAGATGACCTGTTGGGTCAGGTAGGTTCATACTGAGGCCCGTAACGGTTTGCTTAGTAAAATACAGGACACAAGTTTTTTTGTTTTGTTTTTTTTTTTTCTTTTTTGAGGCTGTGTATTAGCTAATTTTCAATTTGCATCACATCTGTAAAAAGTTGTAACAGGGGCAACAAAAGGCTGGTATAAATCAAAAACAACTGGAAGAGCATTTGACAACTAATTAGGTTAACTGGCAACAGATCAGTAACATGACTGGGTATAAAAAGAGCACTTCAGAGAGACAGAGTCTCCCAGCTGTAAAGATGGGCAGAAGTTCTGTGTCTAAAAATTGTGGAACAATGTCAGAAAAATATTCCTCAATGCAAAATTGTGAAGAGTTTGCAGGTTAAAACTCTGTCATGCAAAGAAGAAGACAGAGAAGTCTCCTTGTGAAATAAATCCAGAAACACCACCATCTTCTCTGGACCAAAGCTCTTTTAAAATGGCCGGATGCAAAGCTGAAAGATGTTCTTTGTCAGATGGATCAAAATGTAAACGTGTAATTCATGAACAATAACAGCGAAATATTAAGAATTGATAGAATGCAAGAATATTATTAACTTGCCAATTTTGAATGTGTCCATGCATTTGTATGTGCATAGCTCATGATGCAACCTGCACCAAAGCTAGCACATAGAAAAAATGGGTACAATTAGAAAGGAAATGAGAACAAATATGTAATAAATGCTATGATGTATTCATATGTTCAAATATGAATGATTTTTAATCAGATGAACAATAAAAACTTAACTCTGAGGGTGGCTCATTTTAGCTGAAACACATGGCTCAATATATCTTAATATATTCTGGTAAATTGAGCCACCCACAAAAATTGCTTAAACATAAAGTAAACAAAGTAAAATGTTACATTCCACTCAAATTTGTCCTAATAACCTTTCTTAGATATATATTTGGTAATTACTGATTTATCAAACATTACTCACCCACTCACCTCACAGTTTTCCTCAGCAGGCTGGATGCAAAACATTGTCCCATCAGCAACCATAGACCAATCAAATCTATTGTTTTTTGCCTAAGACAGACATAGCAACATTTTTAAATCCATCGCAGCCATTGGCTGTTTAAATTTTAAAAAGCTAGGAGGCTCAAACTAGTGATGGGATGTTCGGTTCTTTTCAGAGAGACAACTCTTTTGGGTCTGCTCTTTTGCCTTCTGGACGGCTCTTAATTTAGCATCTTTTTTAGTCCCATAATTTACCCTAACTTCTCCAAAATTAATTAATTGTGTTTTGAAAACACTTTTGTGTTTAGCATTTTTACGAGAAGCATTATATTTGCCTCCTTTTGTGCATTTATTCTGATACAAAACCATTTAACTTTGTTTACTATTTTAACAAAAACCTTATATTGCACAAATGAACAAAAAACAGCAAACAAATCCACAAAACAGAATGAGAACCAAATTCAAGAAAGCAGCATTAATGTCCTCAGTGCAGGTTACAATTCAGAAAAATACGATGCCTCATCATGGATGGGCTGATCTGGTTTTTTCCCCTATGTAAGTAGGGTTTGATGACAGGACTCAGTGTAGGCTCTCACTCGATGGGAGCCGGCTCTTCTGATTCACTACAAAGCATTGGCTCTCAGAGCCTGCTTTTTCGTGCATGACACATCACTAGCTCAAACCTGAAATGGTTCATTTTACCTGATAGAAAAATTTACCTGATGTGACCCTAAGTGTGTGACACCTGATTTCAATTATCATAAAAGACTACATGATAGTTGATGGGAGGGGCTACAGTTATGATGTAATTATGCGAACAAGTAATTGGTGAAACATGACAATAAGACACATTGCGATTTCAGCCTTTGTCAGACTTGATACAAGTAAAATCAGACATATTAATCAGTGATGGATGTTGCTCGAGCTGACGTCAGCTTGCGTCTGTTGCTGTACTGAGACATCCCAGTACAGAACAACTCTGTTCCCCCCTGCAAAACTCCTTTAGAGCCAGACTGCATCCAAAGCTTGAAGGAGTGCTTGGACAAGGCCCATGATTCTCCCAGTAGACCACAAACACACTCAGTAAAATCCAATATAATTTATTGTGTTTACATACTTGAGATATTTCATTTTTATCATTCTTATATATTAACAACAAGTAGGTTTCTGGGGGTAACCTTTGTGGAGTTTGCATGTTCTGTTCCAGCCCCCTCACATCTCTGCATTTGATTAATCCGTTATCTTGAGAGAACAAACTGTTTTCTCGAGATAACAAGATAAATTATCCCGTTATCGCGAGTTCGGTTGCTCTCAGCTTCTATAATATCCAGCTCTGTCTGTTCATAGCTTGAAAAAATATTGTTTAACTTTGTATGGAAAAACAAATGTCATAAACCTCAATAAGATGTTCTTACCAATACTTTAAAGGAAGAAGAACAAAATGTTTTAACATTTACTACTTTCAATGTATGAAAATCAGTCGGATCAAAAGATTTCTAAAAACAAAAAAATGTGACAGCACATGGAATATTTTTCCAAATCATATTTTTAATTCTGTAGGTGGACCTTATAATGTGGGAAAACCACCTATAAAATTTGTTCAGTTTCATCAGCAGGTTATGTTGGACTTTGCTTTACAAACATATTTCTCTCCCCACAGCTGCATTTTGTGCAGCAATCCTTACGTTTTACACAAACAGAAATCTTTATATTTGTTAAAGAGCCCCCCAGCGGACACGGGAATTGTTTTTCTTTTGAGCTACCATGCAATACTTTTGGGTTCCTTCACAATACTTTGGCGTTACCATGCAATAAATTTTGTGTTACCTCACAAAAAAAGGGAGCGTGCACAGCCTGTTAAAGCCATTTTGCTCAGTTTCTTCACTTGTTTCTTGTCTGCTTCTGTCCCTCTTGGCATCAAGTCAACATAACACACACATCCACCTGACAATAACATTATGTCCATGTTAACAGTGGAAGTTGTAACAGTGTTTTCGGATTAATTATAAGTGCAGACAAAATAGTTTGCTATAGTCAGAAACGGTATCAATATCTTGCTGATTTACAGTTTTAGGTGTTTGTGTTTGACTATAAAGTGACAATAATATGATTTATTGGTAATTTATTAAATAAACCCCTATTTCCATTCATTTTTATGACAATGAATTATTAACTACTCAGTACCATGTTCCCTACTGATACCTTTGTATGTGTCATTTACAATGCTCATCTCCATACATGTGTCATTAAGGAGGCTCGTCTTCATGCATATGACTTTTTGAATGCTACTCTTTTTGTATGTATCATTTAGAATGTTCATCTCCATGCATGTTTCTTTTAGAATGCTCATATCTGTGCACATCTTATTTGGAATTCTCATCTCCCTGCACCTGTCATTTAAAATGCTTGTCTCTGTGCACATGTCATATATAATTCTAATCTCTGTGCGCTTGTCATTTAGAATGCTCACCTCCGTGCACGTGTCATTGAGAATTCTCATTTCTATGCACATCTAGTTTAGAATGCACATTTCCATGCACGTGTCATTTAGAATGCTCATCTCCGTGCATAAGTCATTTAGAATGCTTGTCACTGTGCAAGTGTTATTTAGAATGCTCATGTTTGAATGTGTTATTTGGAATGCGCATCTCTGTGCACATCTTAAGTAGAATACTCATCTTCATGCATGTGTCATTTAGAATGCTCATCTCTTTGTATGTGTCATTTAGAATGCTTATCTCTATGCACGTATCATTTAGAATTCTCATTTCTATGCACATCTTATTTAGAATACACATCTCAATAAATATGTCATTGACAATGCTCATCTCTGTACATATGTCATTTAGAATGCTTGTCACTGTGCACGTGCCATTTAGGATACTCATCGCTTTGTATGTGTCATTTAGTATTCTCATCTCCATGCACCTGTCATTTAGAATGCTTCTCTCCATGCACCTGTCATTTAGAATGCTTATCTCCATGCATGTGTCATTTGGAATTCTCATTTCTGTGCACATCTTCTTTAGAATACACATCTCAATGCTTGTGTCATTTACAATGCTCATCTCTGTGCATATGTCATTTAGAATGCTTGTCACTGTGCACGTGCCATTTAGGATGCTCATCTCCATGCAAGTGTCATTTAGAATGTTCGTCTCCATGCACATGTCATTTAGAATGCTAATCTCTTTGTATGTGTCATTTAGAATGCTTATCTCAATGCACGTGTCATTTAGAATTCTCATTTCTATGCACATCTTATTTAGAATACACATCTCAATGCTTATGTCATTTACAATGCTCATCTCTGTGCATATGTCATTTAAAATGCTTGTCACAGTGCACATGTCATTTAGAATGCTCATCTCCATGCACGTGTCATTTAGAATGCTTGTCTCTATGCATGGGTCATTTGGAATTCTCATTTCTGTGCACATCTTATTTAGAATTCTCATCTCCATGCACCTCTCATTTTGAATGCTTGTCTCCGTGCATGTGTCCTTTATAATTCTAATCTCTGTGTGCTTGTCATTTGGAATGCTCATCTCTGTGCACATCTTAAGTAGAATGCTCATCTCCATGCATGTCTCATTTAGAATGTTCGTCTCCATGCACGTCATTTAGAATGCTCATGTTCGCGTTTGTGTCATTTAGAATGCTTATCTCCATGCACGTGTCATTTAGAATTCTCGTTTCCATGCATATGTCATTTAGAATGCTTGTCTCCATGCACATGTAATTTAGAATGCGCATGGAATTTAGAACGCTTATATCTTTGAAAGTTTCATTTAGAGTGCACATCTCTTTGAATGTGTCATTTACAATGCTCATCTCCATGCATATGTCTTTTTGAATGCCACTGTATGTATCATTTAAAATTTTCATTTCCATGCATGTGTCATTTAGAATTCTCATTTCTGGGCACATCTTATTTTGAATGCTCATCTTCCTGCACGTGTCATTTAGAGTGCTCATTTCTGTGCGTGTGTCATTTAGAATGCTCGTCTCCATGCACATGTCATTTAGAATGCATGTCACAGTGTGCGTGTCATTTAGGATGCTTATCCCCATGCACGGGTCATGTGGAATTCTCATTTCTGTGCAAATCTTATTTAGAATTCTCATCTCCATGCACATGTCATTTAGAATGCTTGTCTCTGTGCACGTGTCATTTATAATTCTAATCTCTGTGTGCTTGTCATTTGGAATGCTCATCTCCTTGCAAGTGTCATTGAGATTTCTCATTTTTATGCACATCTTATTTTGAATACACATCTCCATGCACGTGCCATTTAGAATTCTCATTTCTATGCACACCTTATTTAGAATGCTCATCTCCATGCACGTGTCATTCAGAATGCTTATCTCCATGCACGTGTCATTTAGAATTCTCATTTCTATGCACACCTTATTTAGAATGCTCATCTCCATGCACGTGTCATATAGAATGCTAATCTCTTTGTATGTGTCATTTAGAATGCTTATCTTCATGCACGTGTCATTTAGAATTCTCATTTCTATGCACATCTTCTTTAGAATACACATCTCAATGCTTATGTCATTTACAATGCTCATCTCTGTGCATATGTCATTTAGAATGCTTGTCACCATGCACATGTTATTTAGAATGCTCATCTTCGAGCATATGTCATTTAAAATGCTTGTCACTGTGCACGTGCCATTTAGGATGCTTATTGCTTTGTATGTGTCATTTAGAATGCTTATCTCCATGCACGTGTCATTTAGAAATCTAATTTCTATGCACATCTCATTTAGAATTCTTATTTCCATGCATAGGCAAGGCAAGGCAGTTTATTTGTATAGCACATTTCATGTACAGGACAATTCAAAGTGCTTTACATAAAACAAAGACATTACAGATATTTAGAATAGTAAAAGGCATCAACACATAATCAACACATAATCACAATAAAATAATAAATTACATTAAAATGATTAAAAGCAAGATAAGTTAAAAAAAGTTACCGTGTAGATTTCATGCATAGGCGCATGACAAAAGAAAAGTTTTTAACCTGGATTTAAAAATGTCTACATTTGGGAAAGTTTAATCTCCACTGGCAGTTTGTTCCATTTGTTTGCAGCATAACAGCTAAATGCTGCTTCTCCATGTTTAGTCTGGACTCTGGCCTGGACTAGTTGACCAGAGTCTTTGGATCTAAGAGCTCTGCTAGGTTATATTCTCTGAACATATCACAGATGTATTCTGGGCCTAAACCATTCTGGGATTTGTAAACAAGCAGAAGGGTTTTAAAATCTATTCTGTGACTGACTGGAAGCCAGTGTAAAGATTTTAAAACTGGTGTGATGTGTTCAGATCTCTTAGTCCTGGTTAAAACTCTAGCAGCAGCGTTCTGGATGAGCTGCAGATGTTTAATGCTCTTTTTAGGAAGTCCTGTTAAAAGACCATTACAGTAATCCAGTCTACTGGAGATGAATGCATGGATGAGTTTCTCTTGGTCTTTCTGGGAGACTAAACTTTTAATTCTGTTGATGTTTCTGAGCTGGTAAAAAGCTGTCTTAGTGACAGCTTTGATGTGCATATGTCATTTAGAATGCTCGTCTCCATGCACATGTAATTTAGAATGCGCATGGAATTTAAAATGCTTATATCTTTGCACGTTTCATTTAGAGTGCACATCTCTTTGAATGTGTCATTTACAATGCTCATCTCCATGCATATGTCTTTTTGAATGCCACTGTATGTATCATTTAAAATTTTCATTTCCATGCATGTGTCATTTAGAATTCTCATTTCTGGGCACATCTTATTTTGAATGCTCATCTTCCTGCACGTGTCATTTAGAGTGCTCATTTCTGTGCGTGTGTCATTTAGAATGCTCGTCTCCATGCACATGTCATTTAGAATGCATGTCACAGTGTGCGTGTCATTTAGAATTCTCATTTCTATGCTTATGTCATTTACAATGCTCATCTCCATGCACCTGTCATTTAGAATGCTTGTCTCCATGCATGTGTCATTTAGGATGCTTATCCCCATGCACGGGTCATGTGGAATTCTCATTTCTGTGCAAATCTTATTTAGAATTCTCATCTCCATGCACATGTCATTTAGAATGCTTGTCTCTGTGCACGTGTCATTTATAATTCTAATCTCTGTGTGCTTGTCATTTGGAATGCTCATCTCCTTGCAAGTGTCATTGAGATTTCTCATTTTTATGCACATCTTATTTTGAATACACATCTCCATGCACGTGCCATTTAGAATTCTCATTTCTATGCACACCTTATTTAGAATGCTCATCTCCATGCACGTGTCATTCAGAATGCTTATCTCCATGCACGTGTCATTTAGAATTCTCATTTCTATGCACACCTTATTTAGAATGCTCATCTCCATGCACGTGTCATATAGAATGCTAATCTCTTTGTATGTGTCATTTAGAATGCTTATCTTCATGCACGTGTCATTTAGAATTCTCATTTCTATGCACATCTTCTTTAGAATACACATCTCAATGCTTATGTCATTTACAATGCTCATCTCTGTGCATATGTCATTTAGAATGCTTGTCACCATGCACATGTTATTTAGAATGCTCATCTTCGAGCATATGTCATTTAAAATGCTTGTCACTGTGCACGTGCCATTTAGGATGCTTATTGCTTTGTATGTGTCATTTAGAATGCTTATCTCCATGCACGTGTCATTTAGAAATCTAATTTCTATGCACATCTCATTTAGAATTCTTATTTCCATGCATAGGCAAGGCAAGGCAGTTTATTTGTATAGCACATTTCATGTACAGGACAATTCAAAGTGCTTTACATAAAACAAAGACATTACAGATATTTAGAATAGTAAAAGGCATCAACACATAATCAACACATAATCACAATAAAATAATAAATTACATTAAAATGATTAAAAGCAAGATAAGTTAAAAAAAGTTACCGTGTAGATTTCATGCATAGGCGCATGACAAAAGAAAAGTTTTTAACCTGGATTTAAAAATGTCTACATTTGGGGAAAGTTTAATCTCCACTGGCAGTTTGTTCCATTTGTTTGCAGCATAACAGCTAAATGCTGCTTCTCCATGTTTAGTCTGGACTCTGGCCTGGACTAGTTGACCAGAGTCTTTGGATCTAAGAGCTCTGCTAGGTTTATATTCTCTGAACATATCACAGATGTATTCTGGGCCTAAACCATTCTGGGATTTGTAAACAAGCAGAAGGGTTTTAAAATCTATTCTGTGACTGACTGGAAGCCAGTGTAAAGATTTTAAAACTGGTGTGATGTGTTCAGATCTCTTAGTCCTGGTTAAAACTCTAGCAGCAGCGTTCTGGATGAGCTGCAGATGTTTAATGCTCTTTTTAGGAAGTCCTGTTAAAAGACCATTACAGTAATCCAGTCTACTGGAGATGAATGCATGGATGAGTTTCTCTTGGTCTTTCTGGGAGACTAAACTTTTAATTCTGTTGATGTTTCTGAGCTGGTAAAAGCTGTCTTAGTGACAGCTTTGATGTGCATATGTCATTTAGAATGCTCGTCTCCATGCACATGTAATTTAGAATGCGCATGGAATTTAAAATGCTTATATCTTTGCACGTTTCATTTAGAGTGCACATCTCTTTGAATGTGTCATTTACAATGCTCATCTCCATGCATATGTCTTTTTGAATGCCACTGTATGTATCATTTAAAATTTTCATTTCCATGCATGTGTCATTTAGAATTCTCATTTCTGGGCACATCTTATTTTGAATGCTCATCTTCCTGCACGTGTCATTTAGAGTGCTCATTTCTGTGCGTGTGTCATTTAGAATGCTCGTCTCCATGCACATGTCATTTAGAATGCATGTCACAGTGTGCGTGTCATTTAGAATTCTCATTTCTATGCTTATGTCATTTACAATGCTCATCTCCATGCACCTGTCATTTAGAATGCTTGTCTCCATGCATGTGTCATTTAGGATGCTTATCCCCATGCACGGGTCATGTGGAATTCTCATTTCTGTGCAAATCTTATTTAGAATTCTCATCTCCATGCACATGTCATTTAGAATGCTTGTCTCTGTGCACGTGTCATTTATAATTCTAATCTCTGTGTGCTTGTCATTTGGAATGCTCATCTCCTTGCAAGTGTCATTGAGATTTCTCATTTTTATGCACATCTTATTTTGAATACACATCTCCATGCACGTGCCATTTAGAATTCTCATTTCTATGCACACCTTATTTAGAATGCTCATCTCCATGCACGTGTCATTCAGAATGCTTATCTCCATGCACGTGTCATTTAGAATTCTCATTTCTATGCACACCTTATTTAGAATGCTCATCTCCATGCACGTGTCATATAGAATGCTAATCTCTTTGTATGTGTCATTTAGAATGCTTATCTCCATGCACGTGTCATTTAGAATTCTCATTTCTATGCACATCTTCTTTAGAATACACATCTCAATGCTTATGTCATTTACAATGCTCATCTCTGTGCATATGTCATTTAGAATGCTTGTCACCATGCACATGTTATTTAGAATGCTCATCTTCGAGCATATGTCATTTAGAATGCTTGTCACTGTGCACGTGCCATTTAGGATGCTTATTGCTTTGTATGTGTCATTTAGAATGCTTATCTCCATGTACGTGTCATTTAGAAATCTCATTTCTATGCACATCTCATTTAGAATTCTCGTTTCCATGCATATGTCATTTAGAATGCTCGTCTCCATGCACATGTCATTTAGAATGCATGTCACAGTGTGCGTGTCATTTAGAATTCTCATTTCTATGCTTATGTCATTTACAATGCTCATCTCCATGCACCTGTCATTTAGAATGCTTGTCTCCATGCATGTGTCATTTAGGATGCTTATCCCCATGCACGGGTCATGTGGAATTCTCATTTCTGTGCAAATCTTATTTAGAATTCTCATCTCCATGCACATGTCATTTAGAATGCTTGTCTCTGTGCACGTGTCATTTATAATTCTAATCTCTGTGTGCTTGTCATTTGGAATGCTCATCTCCTTGCAAGTGTCATTGAGATTTCTCATTTTTATGCACATCTTATTTTGAATACACATCTCCATGCACGTGCCATTTAGAATTCTCATTTCTATGCACACCTTATTTAGAATGCTCATCTCCATGCACGTGTCATTCAGAATGCTTATCTCCATGCACGTGTCATTTAGAATTCTCATTTCTATGCACACCTTATTTAGAATGCTCATCTCCATGCACGTGTCATATAGAATGCTAATCTCGTTGTATGTGTCATTTAGAATGCTTATCTCCATGCACGTGTCATTTAGAATTCTCATTTCTATGCACATCTTCTTTAGAATACACATCTCAATGCTTATGTCATTTACAATGCTCATCTCTGTGCATATGTCATTTAGAATGCTTGTCACCATGCACATGTTATTTAGAATGCTCATCTTCGAGCATATGTCATTTAGAATGCTTGTCACTGTGCACGTGCCATTTAGGATGCTTATTGCTTTGTATGTGTCATTTAGAATGCTTATCTCCATGTACGTGTCATTTAGAAATCTCATTTCTATGCACATCTCATTTAGAATTCTCGTTTCCATGCATATGTCATTTAGAATGCTTGTCTCCATGCACATGTAATTTAGAATGCGCATGGAATTTAAAATGCTTATATCTTTGCACATTTCATTTAGAGTGCACATCTCTTTGAATGTGTCATTTACAATGCTCATCTCCATGCAT
This sequence comes from Melanotaenia boesemani, assembly GCF_017639745.1. Lineage (NCBI taxonomy): Eukaryota > Metazoa > Chordata > Actinopteri > Atheriniformes > Melanotaeniidae > Melanotaenia > Melanotaenia boesemani. The sequence goes on from NC_055692.1 coordinate 14,600,649, forward strand.
ATGTCTTTTTGAATGCCACTGTATGTATAATTTAAAATTTTCATTTCCATGCATGTGTCATTTAGAATTCTCATTTCTGGGCACATCTTATTTTGAATGCTCATCTCCCTGCACGTGTCATTTAGAGTGCTCATCTCTGTGCATGTGTCATTTAGAATGCTCATCTCCGTGCATGTGTTATTTAGAATGCTCATGTTCATGCAAATGTCATTTAGAATGCTCGTCTCCATGCATGTGTCAGTTAGAATGCTTATCTCTTTGTATGTGTAAGTTAGAATGCTCGTCTCCATGCATGTGTCAGTTAGAATGCTGATCTCTTTGTATGTGTAAGTTAGAATGCTCGTCTCCATGCATGTGTCAGTTAGAATGCTTATCTCTTTGTATGTGTAAGTTAGAATGCTCGTCTCCATGCATGTGTCAGTTAGAATGCTTATCTCTTTGTATGTGTAAGTTAGAATGCTCGTCTCCATGCATGTGTAAGTTAGAATGCTCATCTCTGTGCAAATGTCATTTAGAATGTTTAGCTCTGTGCACGTGTCATTTAGATGTCTTTTCTTATTAAACATGTCATTAGAATGCTCATCTCTGTGCACGTGTGATTTAGAATGCTTATTTCTGTGCACGTTTAATTTAGAATGCTCATCTCCGTGCATGTGTCAGTGAGAATGTTCATCCTCTTGCATGTGTCATTTAGAATGCTCGTCCTCATGCATGTCTTTTTAAATGCTACTCTGTTTGCACGTATCATTTAAAATGTTCATCTCCATGCATGTTTTATTTAGAATTCTCATTTTTGCGCACATCCTATTTTGAATTCTCATCTCCATGCACCTGTCATTTAGAATGCTTGTTACCGTACATGTGTCATTTAGAATGCTCATCTCTTTGTATGTGTCATTTAGAATGCTCATCTCCATGCATGTGCCATTTATAATGCTTGTCACCATGCACAATCTTATTTACAATGCTTATCTTCTTGCATGTGTCATTTAGAATGCTTGTCTTCATGCATATGACTTTTCAAATGCTGCTCTGTTTGTACGTACCATTTAGAATGTTCATCTCCATGCATGTTTCATTTAGGATTCATATTTCTGTGCACATCTTAATTAGAATTCTTATCTCCATGCACATGTAATTTAGAATGCTCATGTCTGTGAACATGGAATTCAAAATGTTCATTTCTGTGCACATGTCATTTAGAATGCTCATCTCCGTGCATGTTATATAGAATGCCTATATCTCAATGTCATTGCTCACCAGAATGTTCATCTCTAGGCACACGTCATTTAGAATTCTCATGTCTGTGCTCAAGTCTTTGAGAATTATTATCTTTGTGTATGTGTCTTTCAGAATACTCTTCTTTGTACATGTGTCATTTAAAATACTCATCTCTCTGCACACATGATACAGAATTAAGAGATCCATACAGATGAAGATGTGGTGCATGGTACGCTTGAGTGAGTGTGCTTGGGAAGCAGGTTTACGTGGGAGTGGGCGGGTGATATGCGTGTGTAAAGTTGTGCACTCACCTGTGACACAGATGAGTGAGTCAGGGTTGGGTAGTGGCCATATTTTTTTTGACAGTTATTGACTCATTCATTCATCATTTTTATTATCTGTTTAAATCAATGGTTTTCATTTTCCATTCATCCATCTTTGCAGCGCTGTGGTAGCTCTGTGCTGTTTATAATAAATGCACTAAACGCATCCTTGGATCTCACAGATCTGTTAATATAGCCCTATGGTGCGTCAGAAAGCTGCAAACCCAAGGACCCGACCTAATACTCTCAGCGGCTAAAAGGGATGTTTTATGGTAGCCTTAATATAGAATGTTCATCACTGTCCATGTGTCATTTAGAATATTCATTTCTGAGCACGTTTTTTTCGGAATGGTCTTCTCTGTTCACGTGTCTTCTAGGATGCTCATCTCTGCATGCGTGGAATTTGGAATGCTCAGGAAATGACTAAATTAATTTAATACATAGTTTTTACAATGAAGTAATACATCACAAAACAAATTCTTTGTGTGCCTCCATGCAAATCACAGTGTCTCACTATGTGTGTTGTGAGTGAAATGCTTCTGAAATGGGGAGTGGCCTCTAGCCAAGTCATTGCCTCTCTCTGTTGGTCCTTATCACTGCCCTAAAACACTCACAACAGACACAGAGAGGCTCAAATCCGGAGTTTGTGCAACAGAAAAACATGGATTTAACAGAGCTCTTTTTCATCTCGCTTGGCACAGCAGTTTTTCTCTACTATGGAATAAGACTGTTGCTTTTTAGTAGGATGTTTTTTCCTAAACTGTGGTTTCCACTGTCAGAAACCTTTTTCACCTCTATGGGAGAGTGGGCAGGTGAGCAGTGTGTTGGTATGTGTGAGCCTTAAGTCAAATCTGAAGTATCTCACACTGGAATTAATGTCATTTGATTAATATTCTAGCACTTTTTGATGAAATAAAATCTTACTTTGTGTATTCACGAATGAAATTGCAATAGGTGAATAAGTACACTGATCTTACTTCAGCAGGATACAAAGACACTAAACAGTTTGTTTGAGATTACTGATGGATAAGGAATATTTAGCAGCAACGGTCTTTAAGAAAAAAAGGTTTCGAGCTCTGTCTTGTTTACTGTTACACAGAGTTTGTCTTAGAGATTCAGAATGCAAGTCCAGACTTTTTCTTCAGAAATCACTTCTTCATACCTACAGAGCAACTGCCCCCATCTGCAGAAAAGCATGTCCGTGGATTGTATCTACAAGTATCATCAAGCCTGATGTTTCATAAACAGTCGTCATTCTGAATTCACTTGCCAAATATTTTTTGCTGTTGTGGCTAAGATGAAATATGAACTGCGTGACATGGAAAGATAACAGGTCTGGCAGGAAAATGGAAATAATTTGGACAAAGACTGGAAATGACAATAAACATTTAGTGCCTTCAGGGTAAGTTGACAAAGGCAGTTACAAATGATAAATCAAATGCTGCTATGTGCTCCAGCTGGCACAAGAAGTCTTAACTGCAACTTTTCTTTAAACTTGAGACTTGCATGTCACTTTAGCTTTTATTTAAGTGCCAGCTTTAAGTAAGCACTGGCTCACCCACTAGACTGTCTTCTGTTGAAATTCCCTCTGCTGGTCTCACAACAACCTCACCAGTGTTAGAGTCTTTTGGCATCTTCTAAAGAGGTTATTCAGCCTTCCACAGAACTAAAGAAAGCTTTGTGAAAAGCCCAGAATACTCTCATTCCATTCCAGCACAGAGGGAAAACACCAGAACAGCATGTTCTAAGCTGCACAAACCCCATCCCACTGTGTTAATTTGAATAGTTTGGGATCTTTTCAGAACTGATCTCTTTTTTCTCTTTCCAATTTTAAATTCTATATATAATTTTTAAATTAATATCAACTTTAGTTTTACTGTCCTGGCATGTTTACAGTGAATGGGCTTTCCTCTTTTACAGTCCTTTACAACAGTGTATATGCATGATTGTAAAACTGATTTAAGTGATTTAATGTGGTGTTCACTGTGATTTTGGTCACATTTATACTCTTAACTTTCTACAACAAAGAAATAAGAGAAAAAAAAATATGTGTTGTTGAGGTTTTACACACTGTGTTAGCAGTGATGCTACTGTCAAAAACTGCATTCAATGGCCAGAAACAATACAGCCAAGTGACTTTTCTCATGTTTGTCATGGCAGCTCTTATGTTTTCACACTGGGAGCACAGAGAATAATGTGATTTTGTTTTGTCTTGAGCTATGCATGAAAGAAGTTTACATAGCTGATGTTTGTAAGAAATTTTTTTTCGTAAAACTTTCCATTATTTATATAAAAATGGACTGACAGTGGTGGAAGCCAATCCTATTCTTTATATACTGTATGTCTCACATGTAATTTGACAGTTTCCCTTGCTGCAGTTCTTTTGTTATTTAGTTTAGTTTTTATTTCTATACAAGAATGGGCCTTGACAAAAGGAGTCTGTCAATGAAGTGCAGTCACCCCACTTTGAATACGCAAAAAATAATTATGGAAAGTTTTTGCATGACTAGTGTTCTGTTAAATAAATATGCACAAGTATAACACTGTAAACAGCAAGGACTTCTGGGACCATTAAGCCAAGAGTATCTTCATCCCCTTCCATTGCTCTGCATTGTGCTACGATGAAACAAGAGACAAAATGAACAGGAACAAATACCATCAGAACATCTGTATCAAAAACCAAACATCAGTGATTTAACAAAGTATTGTTATCAAACTAAATGAAACTTGGAGTGTATGTGATCGTGACAAGAAAAGATCATTTTTGTTGCACACAGCACTGTCCAGTCACTATTAGATTGTTAAAGTATTGATCACAGCATTTCCTCTCTGTGAAATCATGTCTTCCCTCATTTGTCTTTGTTGACAAGTCTCCAAGAGCCAGGAGTCCACATAAAGGAAAGAAATGATCTTAATATAGTTTCTTTTAAGTGTTATTAAGATTCACTGAGTAATCCTAACGGTAGAGAATTGTGTCTTTGATTACATGTAGTTTTTTTGTATTTTCTTGAGATTTTTCTAAATTTTCAAAGTTGGTCTTGTACTGTTTAAGGGCTTTTGGGGTTGGTTAGGGTAGGTGTGTCCCGCTCCAGTCCTTGAAGGTGTCTACATTAGGGGAAACCTAATTATGTTGATGTTTTGGTGCTGGATCTGAGTCTATCAACACTCCAAGGTTACAAACTTGGTCAGTGATTTTAAGAGCCCGATATCTCCAAGTAACTGACCCTCTTGTTTTTGCTACCAAACAGAATAATCATGGTTTCATCCTAATTTAATTGTAGAAAATTGTCTTTCATCCAGTTGTTTATTTGCTCCAGACACTAACACAATAAGTCTATTGGGCTGCAGATGTCTGGTGACAGAGACAGAAAGTTGTGTATTGTCTGCATAACTGTGATGGTTGATGTTCAAGTTATGTCATTTTTGACCCAAAGGGAGCAGTTGAACAGAAGAAGGTTCAAAAGCTAACCCCTGGGCAACTCCACAAGTCATGGCCACTCACTCACTCACACTCATTCATAACAAATTGACTTCGGCCTTTTAAATAGGATCTGAACCAATTAAGGACCATTCCAGAAATTCCAACCCAGCAAGAGAATTTATAAATGACTTTTTAGTTCTGCTCAGTTCAGTTTCATTTAATTCACTCAAAATTAACCCACTATGATATGGCTGTTAAGTATTTTACACGTTTTACGATTGTGTTTTTTTTTTTTTTTTTTTTTTTGTCACAAAAACATAACGATAATTTCATATGAAACCATTAAGTCATTCATTCTGTGTCCCACTTAGTCCATTACGAGTCATGGATAAGCTGGAGCCTATCCCAGCATATAACAGGTGAGAGGCAGGGTACATCCTGGATAGGTCACCAGTCCACCCCAGATGAAACCATTAATGTTACTCTGAATTACGTTACTAAAAATCGTGAGTGGGTGAGAGAATATATATCTTAAAACCAACAGTTATGTGGGAGAGTAAAGTGGGACATTGCAGTAAGGAGAGACGGTTGGATCGAGCTCAAGTTTCTTTGAGAGTGAGTAATTACACTCTAATTACACTAATTTCATAAATTCACTTTGCAATCAGGGTAATCAAAGCACTGGAACTGACAATAACATTAGTTTGTATTGTTCTGGCAAATTTATGACATGTTTTTGCAGAATTGATGTCCCAGCGAATTAACTTGTTTTGAATAGTTTTGATAAGGCAAGTTTGTAATAGAACATGTTTACAAGACATATGTTTAAAAATAGATATTTTTAGTTATGACCATGATAAATTATTCACCTCTCTCACTCCAGCTGTATAAGAATGGTGACACAAAGCTCAGAAAAAACTACACTATTGATACAGTAGCTAATACTGTTAAAGCAAGCAGCTAGCTTTAATTATAGATACTGAAAGTAAGAAGATGTGAAAAATCTGCCATGTGTAATTTGCTAAATGTTTCAAATGTAGACAACTCTTAAAATTTAATATAATAATAACTATAAATAACTATAAATTTCAGTAGTAAAAACAAGAGTGGACATGTTTCAGCCCTTTGCTTTCAGGGCAGAAATACACTCATTCTTGTACCATGTTAGATAGTTAGTTTGTTTCTTTGGTTGATTTTAATCTTGTTAACAATCCTTTCATGCTTTGGATTGGTGGTGAGGTGTAGTAGGATATGGAGATGTGGGAGGGATTGGGAAAAATAATTTTAATGTTTATATTAGATATTTCTACTGTGTCCTAGTTCTACAAATTCATGACTAGTTCTCTAAAAAGTCTTAACTACTGGTTATGTGGGGGGGTGACTAAATGAATAGCCAGACTTAAGTGGTTAGGTGGGCACCCTTGGCCACCCCTTAGCTCCAACCCTGCTTTCCAAGAGATTTTTTTCTCTCTTTTTAAGTTTTCAAGTTTTATATAATCTCAAGCAGCCAGAAAGGTTTAAGAAATGTATTTCGATAAAGGCTTAAAAACTTATGACTTCTTTTTGCCATTGTGAGGTAAAGGTCAATACCAATTGTTGCTCATTATAAGGTTATATCATGTTTACACATTTGGGAGAAAATAAATGAAAGAAAGTCAATTCCTTTTTTATTTTTGAAAGTTTTTAATTATAATTTTTTTTACAACTTTTAGGGTATTTAAAAACTATAATTTTATTTACCAATTAACTGCAATTTTCTGTGAAACCAGGGAGTGGAAATCAAAGAACACCGAGTATAAAGAAAGGTAACTTCTGCTTATTTTATCCATGCCAGCACTTTAGATCACTGCAGCTTATTTAAAAGGACTGAACCTTAAATAGTTGGTGTAAAAAACAAATGAAAAAAGTTAGTTGCTCATAACTTCAGGTTTGCGAGTCTGAACTTTTTAATTTGGGTAGGGAGGAAATGGGAGAGTGTTGAGGCCTCAGAAACAAGCTGTTTCTGTTTGTTCTCGTCAAATTCTTTATCAGAACTGGGGAACATGCTGTTTTAGCACAGTGTGTAAGAACAGAATGGGTTGTAGTGTAAACAAATACAAACGCAATCCTTGGAATTGTCTGACATAACACAGGAGATGAACAGAGTCGTAGGTCACAGTGCCCCTGGTGTTTAAAATGGGACCTGCAAGAAAGAGAAACTACTAATGGTATTAATTGCTGACTCAAATTTCTGTTTCAGTGGTGACTGGTGGTTCAGAGGGCATAGGAAGAGCTTATGCTTTTGCAGTAAGTGATTGTTTAAGCAGCCCTATTGTGTTTGGCTGTACTAAGATCATTTCTGTGTACAAAATGAGATTTAAGACTAGTACCTTGACTTCAAAAAACTATTTAAAAACTATTTATTATTAAATGTCTTTTTTTTTTTTTGGGCTCCCAGCTGGCTGAGCGAGGAATGAATGTCATTATCATGAGTCGAACCAAAGCAACACTGGATCAGGTAGCCATGGAAATAGGTATTTGTTTTTTTTTTTTTTTTATGCCTTTAGATTTCATATAATCTACAAATACACAATTTGTCTAATGTAATAATACATATGTGCACCATATTGCTACTTTTTCATTATTTACAGGTGAAACTACAGGGAAAAAGGTGAAAGTGATAGTGACAGACTTCACTGATGAAAATGTCTTCAGTGAAATTGAGGAGCAGCTTAAGGACCTCAATATTGGAGTTTTAGGTCATTTACTTGTTTATCTGTGATGTTTTACACATGAATTGCTTTCAAAGAAATTCCTGGAAATATTGTCATTATTAATTTGGGAGATTTGTGTTCAGATTTTTGTTTCTCCTCTATATCATCTTCATTAGTTTTTTGCTTGTTTGTTTGTTTCTGTTTTGTTTTCTGCCTCAGTTAATAATGTAGGCATGCTGCCCAGCTTCATCCCGTGTGAATTCCTTGAGTCTGAGGAGCTGGACAAGGTCAGTGTTACTAAAATACTTTTACTTAAAGTGCATCATTATTATTATTATTATTTTGCAAATCAACAAATGCAATGTTTATATTAAGTGTTGCTTATTAAAAAGTATCATTATATTCATACACCTTGCATCAACATGTCTCAAGTAAGTATCTCAATGCACAGAAAACACTCAAAACAGGGTTCTGTGCCAATTCTCTGCCCTATCTGATAGGAAAACTTTTCAGTGAGTGCACTGTGGGCAAGAGGAACTGAGACTTTTAAACTACTTAAACTTCCTGAATTTACCTAATTTTCTCTATTGTAAAAAAGATCTTTGACATCGCAAGGTCTTTCTCCAAATTTTATGAGCACAAACTGAAAATGCCCCAAAACAAATGGGATGAAATCCATTTTATATGTTCTTAAAGTTAGCGTTGCAAGACTTGCATTTGACTTGGACTTCCACTAATCTACTGAAATCTGGGTCTTTTAAAGCAGAAACTATGTAAAATATCTGTTTATTTGCATAAAGTCTAAAGTTCAATCACAAGTGCTCAATCAACGTGCACATGGAGACAATGTAATGTCTGTTGAGAAGTAATGTACTTAGAGCTTTCTTCTGGTGGTTGGATTATATTAAAAACAAGGTTATTGAGCACTGACATGTTAAACAAATACCTCCAACAGATTGCAACTGCATCGTGTTTGGCTGTGTAGATAAATAATCAGCATAATGTGTATGTACACCCTAATGCCACTGTATTAGGTACACTTGTTCAATTGACTGTTAACACAAACAGCTGGTCTGAAGTTTAAATCCAAGCATCGGAACAAGGAATAACTTTGATTGAAGTAACTTTCACTGCATCATGTGCCAGATAGGCAGGTCTGAGTAACTCAGAAACTGTTGATCTGCTGGGATTTCCAAACACAACCATCTCTAGGGTTTACAGAGAATGGCCTGAAAAAGAGAACATATCCAGCTGCCTGGATGAAAATGCCTTCTCGATGTCAGAGAGGTCAGAGCAGAATGGGCAGACTGGTTGGAGTTGAATAAAAGGCAACATTAACTACTGGTTACAACTAAGGTATGCAGAGTACCATCTCTAAACACGTAACATTGAACCTTAAAGCAGATGGACTACAGCGAAATAAGACTTTAAATGGTGCCATTCCTGTCTGCTAAGAACTGGAAGCTACAATTCACACAACTTGGACAGCACAATTGGAAAAATGCTACCTCAATATGAGCTGCAACATTCACATGATGAGGTCAGAATTAGACATAAACATGGAAGCATGGCTCCATCTTGTCTTGCATCAGTTGTTCAGACTAGTAGTAGTTTACTGCTGTGGGGGATGTTTCTTAGCTCACTTTAGGCCTCTAAGTACCCACTGAGCATGATTTAAACACCACAGTCTACCTGAGTATTGTACACTTTGTTGAATCTTTTCCATGAAGAATTGAGACAGTTCTGAAAGTGAAAGGGGTCCAACCTGGTACTAACAGGGTGTATCTAATATGGTGGCTGATGAAAGTACAAGATAAAAACAAAATTGGAACTTACTCCAGTTTTACTCCAGCAAAAACCTTACCTCATCAACTCACATGTTGATCTATAGCTTTCACAAATAAATAATTTCTAAAAAATAAAAAGTGTATCTGCTATTACACCTTCTGACTTTTTTTTTTTTTTTTGGTGACAAGGAGACTTTTCTTGTAGCTTATGTATATGTATGTTTTCAGACAATAACCAAGACAATAAACTGCAATGTGAAAACCACGGTCAAGGTAAGAGCACATCTGTGATTTATGCTTTAAAGACCAGTTAAAGTCTCTGTGTCACAGAACAAAAAAATTCTGCAAACTGTTTCTTACACATGTCACTGAAAGTCTCACTTCACGTCCATTTAGCTACTTTCTCAAAAACATTTTTTTTAAATAATGATCAATATGAACAATAATGATCTTATGTTGGTCTCAAATCTAAACTTTTCTTTTGTTCTCCAGATGTGCAAAATGATCCTCCCAGGCATGGAGAACAGGTTTCCTACCCATGTTTTCTTCATTATATGTAATATTTACTGCAGTTCTATAATACTATGCTGATTTAAACTGAATGACTTGCCACAGCTGTTTTTTTCTGACTTTTCAGGAGAAAAGGGATGATTTTGAATGTTTCTTCTGGAATTGCTTCTATTCCATTTCCCCTCTACACCCTTTATGCTGCATCAAAAGTAAGATCAGCCTAACAAATATATACCTCATTTGTTAATGATAACATACTCTTTAATTTGGGCTCCCATAGGTGTTTGTGGAGAGATTTTCTCAAGGTCTACAAGCAGAATATGACGATACAGGTATTCTTATACAGGTAACATCATCTTAAATACTTTTAATCATCATTAGGAGACTAGTTGTTATCAACTTTAAAGTTTTTTTGTTTATCAAATGCATCAAAACCTCCACTGCATTTGTTTTCCTAGGCAGTAGCTCCATTTGGGGTCTCCACTCGAATGGCAGGTTACCAAAAAACCAACGCTGTGACATTGTCACCGGAAGATTTTGTAAAAAACTCCCTGCAGTATCTCCGAGCCGGAGGCAAGACATATGGCAGTGTCTGTCACATAGTTCTGGTAAACACAAATATCTCATGGTGTTCAAAGGTGTCAGTCAACATGATATAAGACTGACTCAATATTTATGGATGTGTCTGTGTGTGTGGATACAGGGCTGGCTACTGCAGTCTATCCCCCTTAAGGTTCTCTATGCAGAGTCTGTGCTGCACGGCCTACAAGAGTATGTGAAGAAAAAAACTAGACAGAAGAACTTAGTCTTTGCATCAAGAGTGACTACTCAAACTGGCACAAACAAATAGGAAATAGATTTAGAAAACAGGAAAGTGAAGATATTTGGTGCACTGTGAATAAAGTCATAATCATGGAATGAATCATTATTATTTATGAGTGTATGTATGATCATTGTGGGATCATGGTGTATTAAACATTGTGGTTAATAGCCCTCAGGAAAGCTATCTTATTATTATTTTTTCTTCAATTTATTGTTATTTAGGGGCACTGATGGTTTTGTTTGTATTTGTTCTTTTATGAAAATAATGATTCTTTATTTACTCTTTAATCTGTTTCACTACTAAAGATACTACATTAACTAAAATTAAGGTGAATCATTGTCCTAGTTTTCATATTTAGAAGTTTTGTATCACTCCTTTAATACAATGCATGTTAAGTAAGTATGTAGAAATATAACTTCTACCTTGGTGATATTTTTTTTTTCTTAGAAGCAAATATCTCTGAGACAAACCATATACCATATGTCATATTTTTTTGTTGATTCTTCATTCATCAACATCACAGGTAAATTAAAAGTTAAAACTCAAGTACTTACAACCATAACTATACTAAACCATACAAGCATTTCTGAGTGCATTTTAAATATATTAAATTCAATAAATACTGAATATTTTTACAATATGTGAAGATAACCTATTTGTGTACTTAACAGGACTCAGCCTGGTTCACTATGCACTAAAAGGCACCAATGCTCCTAAGTGTGTCATTGGATACCCATAATAAAAAATCTTATAGAAGTGCATGGATGATAATAAATCTGGTGCCACATCTTCTAAACAGAATAACCATCCTGCAACCCAAACATACAATATATATATTTTTTTTGTAAAATGCATGCACAAATACACATAAGTATCCTCTCCCATCTCAGACAGAGAGAACATTTGATCACACTGTCAGTCACCGGTCTGATCCACAGAAGCCATTGCAAGACATTACACTGCTGATGACCTTCTGCCTGGTTACTGATGAAAAGCCAGAGAATAACTATTACTTGAATAAGAATGTTTTTTATTTATCCTACAATATTCACTGAGATACTGTTAAAATTCAACAGCTACTAAAACAACCTCAAACTAAAAATTATATGACCAAAAGAAGTCAGAAGTTCGTCATCCAAACACAAACTATGATTATAATAAAAGTGTAACAAGTTGTGTTACAGATATTTTTTTTTTTTTTTTTTTTTTTTTTTTGCCTTGTCCTAGGTTATTAAATTGTCAAATAATGCAGTTTTAAATTATTTTATTTGAGGCATTTGATTTTTATTGAATGAAGAGGATGGATGAGTAGGTGATGTAGTTCTTTTGAGAATTTCTGCTGTGAGCATGTAAATTCTGATTACGACCACGAGAGGGCGTAATAAGTCTGCAGCTAACTTGACATTACTAACTCAGGAGTAACTCATATATATATATATATATATATATATATATATATATATATATAGACACAGAAATTAAACTTTGACATACAGAACACCAAACTAGAAAGAAATGTTGATATTCTGTATGTCAAAGTTTAATTTCTATAATGTTGACCCATGAAATGATATATATATATATATATATAGTATCTCACAGAAGTGAGTACACCTTGAGATTGAGATAAGAATCTCATTGAATGCAGCAGTGGCATAACACACAAACAACACACATTCAAACTGATTAAGGTATTAAAAACCAGCAAAAGTTCTCAAATAAAGCAGATTATCTACAAACTGATGGAACTGCCTCTAAATCATCCAGCATTTTCTTAAAAACATCCAAAGAAACCATGTAATGAAGGTACATGTCTTTTTTGCAGTTTTTTCCTGGCAAAGAGAGCAGCATACATGAAAGCCTTCTTTTCTTATAATAAATAAAAAAAGAACAAATTCTACAAAGACTGTGAACAAAGACTGCAATGATGTGACAAAAGTTCTAATATCTGTGATGACCCTCAAAGGATACAAAGTATTTAGAGTATGAACACTCTGAGACGAGGCATGCATTTACAAAATATAACTGTAATCTAAATGGAATATAAAGGTAGTAGCAAGCAACCTTTTGTCATATAAAAGATAGGATTTTACCCTGAAATAAAAACCTAGCTTCAGTTTAACCCTTTTTACCAGGTGACGAATATGTGGAGTAAAAGAAAGATCTAATCAAAATGCCAAGATACTTGGAACATAATACAAACTTTATCTGTGAACTCTGCAAAGTGACAATTGGGAGCAGGTTCTGTGGCTTGATCATGCCATTTAAGAAAAGCATGGCTTTTGTTTTATGTTGTGTAGTACATCACAGTGTCATCAACATATAAATGAAATCTTACATCTGACACATTTTGGTGAATCTAATATAAAGGATAAAAAGGAGTGGCTCTAAGACTGACCCCTAAGGCACTCCTTGTTACTTGGAGATGGTCGAAGGTAAAACCTTCTGCATGCACATACTGTGTTCTGTCTGCTAAATAATTTTCAAACCAGCAGAGAGATTCAGGAGACAAACCTGCTCTAGCTAGGCTACACATTATGAGTGAGTGGTTCACTAAATCAAAAGCCTTAGAGAGGTCGATACAAAGAGCAGCACAGTTTTGTTTATTGTCAACAGAATAAATAAAATCATTAAAAACTTGTAAGTGTTGCAATTGTCTGAAATCAGATAAAATCCTATTACTGATTAAAAGCTATTTTACCTGATTACTGACAAGGGACATAAAGAGTTTAGCCAGGACACATAGTTTGGAGATAGGCCTGTAATTATTCTGAACAGAGGGATCTCCCACTTTTAAAGGGGAAGGACATAGGCAAAGATTAAAAATACGTGTTAAGGGTTACGCAACTAAATCTGCTGCAAGTTTAAAAAAAGTAGTGTCCCCAAATGATTTGAAGCCTTCCTCAACACAAGAAAAGCTACCAAAAGTATTTCATTTAAAACAATCATCAGTTTAATTTAAAGGCAATATCTGAGCACTTTGTGTGTCAGCTGCGGCTGAAATCAAAAGTGGTTTGCCCTGGTTATTTAAGAGCAGGGACTTTCCTCACCTGAGGTGCTATGCAATTTACTGCAATTATGACACCTTTTAATTTACCATTTCAAAGCTGCTCGAACATCAAAAGGCATAGTTGATAATATTACTACAGCCATAATAGCAGGTTACTGTTAGCCAAGATAGCTCACTGCCTTTGTAGACAATGAATGTGGCTAAGCTTTTCTTCTGTATTGACAGAGTAATGAATTTGCCATCAATGGGATCATATTTTAGTACAAATATGATGTAACAGCAGTTTCGACATGTCTAAAACATCTGACATATGAAAGATTCATTACAGAAGAAGTAAAAGAAAGTCTTTGTTTTCTTCTAAGTGGATGATCATGGCTTACATGGGTGGTCAGGGCTCAGGGGAGGCTTTCTTTACGCAGATTAAACTTGTGGTAATGCATTTGTGTTTCAGTGAGGGAAAAAAATAAGTGAGATGCTACTTTTGAGGATGCTCTCTTTGTGATTCCTCTCTCCTCCATGAACATTGCTTGTGTGTTGTTTCAGTTTCAGCAACAGAAGGGTCCTCAGATGGTAAAAGATGAGCACAAGGCCACTGCAGCCTATGCAAGAGCCAAGGTCTGAGGACTGCTAACTTTTAGACACACACGCACACAAGATTAAACACTGAAGTAGCCATGCAAGAAATATCCAAAGTTGATCTACATGTTTTAGTTTTGTTGTGGAGCTCTTTCACCTTTATGCCTGATCCAATTTTAAAAGACTGATGAAGATTGCAAGCTCCCAAAACACTGAGTAATGGTGAATGATGTTGATCAAGTATTGGGAGTGAGTTAAGCTTCTGACTCCTTATTTTATTTAATTAAACTGTTTTTGAAATTTAAATTTTTTCAGTTTTGAGAAGGTTTTGTGCAAGTTAGTAGAACACATAAAAGTAAACACTGCTGCAAAGCATGGGTACATTATCTCTTACAAAAAGGTTCATGGAGTAATCATCCCTCACAGAAGTGATAATACCTACATCTTACCTCACATCTATTACTGGAGTCTTTGAAACTCAAGATTATTTATCAGCATCACTGAAAGAGCAGGCTTTCAGGAATAGGCTAAACTGTATGCTAGGAAATGTAAACAAGAAAATAGAAGAAAAACAGGACATTTTCCAAGATAGGAAATGGAAAGTGTTCAAAACCCTTGAATCTTAGAGCTATGAATGGATTGAAAAGGAAAAGGCCAGTGATTTTTTTTTTTTTTTTTTTATGACTATGCACTCACATATGGCTAAGCTTTGCTTGCAAAACCTCACTTCAAGGCGAAGGGTCCTGCAAACATAAACAGCAGTGGCTGCAGCTGGAGCAGGGAGGCATCTGATTGCTTACCAAGACCTTGCTATACTAAACAATGGATCAAATGACACACAGTCCTTTGGAGTACAACAGAAACCCTGGCAATTCTGAAAAGCTTTTCTTCTGTATGCTTGTGTATTTGTCTTTTTCAATATTTACACCATGGAAAACAGACAGTTTTCTACTTATTTTATCTGATAAGGAGATAAAGACTAAACCTCCTTCTGTTCCTGTGTTTTCTACTGTGTAAAAATAAGAAATTATTTTCAATAACTATAGTGCTAACTATACATTTTGATTGATTAATGGTTGGTAGAGCTCTAGAGTGTGGTGGGAATAAAGAGCTACAAAACCCAACAGAGAGTGAGTTAAGCTTCTGTTTCCATAAGTGCAAAACCTAAAACTCCAAATAAAGAGTTTGGTGTATTTCATTGAAGAAGAAACCCCTAACTCTAACCCCCCTTGGAGAAACAACCAAAATAAGGGTTAGTCCCACTTAATGAGTCTGTGTATAAAAAACTCTGCAAAAGTGTGTGTGCATCTGTGTTATATCTTTTTTATGATGGGGCACAATGGGGGAACAGAAGGGCTCAGGAGCCAGTGAATTAATGACAAAATTACTGCTAACAGTTGCCTAGGTAACTGAATAGTAATGATGGGGGAAAGTGTGTAATTTCCTGGTGAAGGGGAGTTCTTTTTTCACACTAAGAGACCTTTTATTATCCTGCTTGTCTCAGTAAAAACAAAAAAGCTCTGTACCCCTATAATGTTATTGTTAGCTTGCTTAGTCACCCAAATGTTTTTTAATAGACCTCAGAAACAAACTACTAATTTGTATCTATGCATTGTGATGGTCCGTTCAAAAATCCTTCAAGTTTTAGTTTCAGTTATTTGCTTTATATATTTTTTTTATTAAATTATTTAAAAATACACCCCTGCAGTTAGTAATGCATTTACTATAAGAATCACACAATGACAATCTATTTCCTTTTAAACCCTCAATAACTCAATAAGCATATTTCCATCTGTATGAATGACAGGATAATACATTCAGAACAGTTTCAATGTTTAATTTCTCTACTTTTCATACAAAATTTTATACTTGTCTGACTGTTTAAAAGTGTGTGACATTAGTTATGTGACAAGATAAATAAAAGACTCTATTGCAGTTGGAGGGATGTTTGCTTATGTTTCACTGAGGAGTTAAACCCAACCACAAAGCATTGCAGAATATCAGATTTGACTGTTAAACTATTACACAATGACTGAAAAAGTTTGAAGATGTAAATAGGGACAGATGGTTTATTAAGGCCTCTTGCTGCAACCAGGTTTCTGCAAAACAAAATAAGTCAATATGATGATCACTAATCAAGCCACTGAAAGCGGTTTTGACAGAGACTATGGTCATGGTGCTTAATAACACGTTTCTGACTATGAAACTGTTTGCTTATTTTCTCCCCTTAGGATGTGTGCTGTGTCTTGGAAAAATCCTAAGTAAGTGGACAGGAGGTGATGAAGCAGGGGCTTGTGTTAAGGGGTCTGCTTAGCTACTAACTGGCCCAGAGTCCAGGGAGTGTAAGGTCTGGTGAGGGACATGTAGCTTCATACTGGCTAAATACTGGCTAAAAGTACCTGGCTAGCTACTGGGTTGTTTTCAGAGGTATGGAATGCTGTTAAAAGGCTTGCCTCAAAAGCTAACAAAAAAGAGACTACATTTGTAAAGTGTGCCGTTATCTCTAAAACAGGCTGAGGAGTAGGTACTACCTGACACAGAGCAAGGAAAAGCAGAAGATGAAGAGAGAGAAATCAAGGGGTCTATGCAAGTTCATCCATACAGGTAACTTAAACTGTTCTCCTGTTTTCCATGTGATCTGCCTCATATTCTACCTGTGAGGCAGGTCAAACCCTGATGACACTCTGGACCCCTGGTGAAACAGGGGTAACTGAAAAATGCAGAAAAGATATGAAAAATCTTCTCTGCATTTTTTAAATTATATGCCAGACATCACCTAGAGGCAAACTGTACCATGGACATGTCACTAGTGCATGACAGGGCCAACACAGAGACAAAAAAAACACACTCATTTCTTTAACCCATGCAAAGAAAGAATGTGCAAACTCTAGCCGAGACTCAAACCAAGAATCTTCTTACTTTGAGATGACAGTGCTGCTAACCACCACAATATAATGAGGTCCAAAAGACAAATGGAAAGCTAAACGGACAAAGAACAAGCTCTCCTAATTGGTCATTATTTTCTCGCTAATCTATAATTCTCTTGCTGTTAACCCCCAACACAGATGTCAGGAATGGAAGGAGGGCAGGACAGAAAGGGGATGGGGGTCCTCCAAGGCCTGGTCTTTTCTAAACAGTGTCTAGAGCACTGACCATGACCGGAGCTGTGTGCCTTTGTATTGTGAAGGAAGAGGAAGGAGACTCATTGAAAACCAGGAAAAGGGGGCGTGGGGTCAAAGTTGAGACTTGCAGCTGGCGCTGGTGGTTAACAGCCGGTGGAGCTTAAAACTGCCCCGTGCACATGCATCCTTACATTATCTTGTGCATGTGTAAACCTTGCAGATTTGGAGATTTCTGGTTTAACTCAACATTCTTTATTTACACCTAACAAGCAAAGCAACACAGATGAGCTAATTATTCATCTACCTTGACGAGGCTTCTCTACTATTTGAAAATTTGCAAAAGCACACACAAAAAAGTATTTCTGCCTTGACTTTGTGTGCATACTGGCAGCTATTCTAGCTTGCAGAGCAGACAGGTCAGACCAGCACAGAGGTGTTGGACAACATGATGCTGTGGTACAAAAGATGTCTGCAGGCTTGATGGCGCTGGAAGAGGAAAGGGGAGGACATTAAGCATGAGGGCTGGTACCCTTAAGTCAAACGGGAAAACAGAAAGCATATGAAAAACATTTTATTTTGGAAAAACAAAGTTAAACCGTGAAGTATTACTCCCTATGTTTAATTGTAATCATTTAAAGTATTATTGTGAATAAGGGACATGGTATGGTTATAGAGGAAACAGAAAGCTTAGTTGTTTATCAGCCTTGATGGCATTCATCTTTTGAAAATGAACAGGAATAATAAAAGCAACTGTGGTTTATTTATTAAGCATTAAGGCCTTATTTAAGGGCATTAAGAATACATTTCTTAAATATTCTGATTTTGGTGCAGTTAGTATCAGAGAACTAAGAAATAAACCATGATTGTCCCAGAGAAAACGTTTTGTGCCTCTATTGTATTTTTTTATGCTCATTCCTTCGTTTCTTCTTTATACATAAAGCCCAACAAAGAACTATAAGTCCAAGAAGTCCCAAGCACAGGAGAAACACCAGGTCCAACAGGTATCTCTGGTACCATGGTTGTGCTAATGAAGCTGGCTTTAAATGAGCTCCACCTCCACTGTTTACAATGTGCTCCACCCACTGAGTAATTCTAAGTTCTGGAGACACAGGATGGGATTTGTGGATCCTGCTGAGGGACAAAGCTGAAGATTTGAACCTAAAAAAAGGGAGAAATCAAAAAGAATCAAAAAGAGTAAGCCAAAGAAATTACATTTTTCAATTATACTGTACTGGCATACATCCTTTCACATACCTGCTATCCTGTAAGAGTGTCTGAATGGTGGTGCTGAGTAGTTCTCTGGTGATATGTGCAGCCTTAATAGTGAGACCAAGCCCCTTTCTTTCAGCTCTCACCATGTTATCAAACTGATCTCCAAACAGAGGAATGCCCAGCACCAGAACAGCATGGTACACTGCCTGGAGCAGGCTGTTTTGTCCTCCGTGAGTGATGAAGAGGCGTACATTTTTGTGGCCTAATGTAAGCATGAAAAGAAAGAACAATAAAAAATAGGGTTTGTGTCTTACAAAAAGTGACAAAATTTACAAGAGGAATCTGT
Source organism: Melanotaenia boesemani (assembly GCF_017639745.1). Classification (NCBI taxonomy): domain Eukaryota; kingdom Metazoa; phylum Chordata; class Actinopteri; order Atheriniformes; family Melanotaeniidae; genus Melanotaenia; species Melanotaenia boesemani. Next base: position 14,619,693 of record NC_055692.1, read on the forward strand.
CTTAGAGGTTAGACTTTAATTGTGCCAGCCAAACTTCAATTTTTTAAAGTAAACAAACATGCTTATTTTCATTGACAGAGAAGAAAAAGGAACAAAAGACATTGCAGATAAATTATAGCTCAAAGCAGTGATGAGAAAATGCTATTTAACTGATTCATTGAGTCTGTACTGAGTCCTGAGTGTTGGTGCAGTGTCTGAAAAGGGATCTTGTATAAAATTCTGTAAAGCAACCCAACAGTCACTGCAACTGCAATGTCCTCAAATACCTTATAATGGAATAGAGCAGATCTGCACATTAGTAGAAAAGTGAACTAGAAGCATACTGTTCTTACCCAGCAGGTCATTAACAGGCAGCCAGCTCATTATTCTGAGATTGGGAGGTATGTCCAGGTTAGAGGGCCACTGCTGAGGGTCATACCTGCATGCAAATTACTGCGAGTTTAGTAAAATCTTAAAATGTCCCAACATTTACTAAAAAAACAAACTTTTATTTTGTTTTGTATATGCCACAGAAAGTTAAAGAAAGTTATTTTCATGCCTGTATAAATGTTAATATGCTTTTACCTCCAAAGTACCCCCTGTGGGATCTGAGAGAAGCCAGCTACTAGTTCCACAAGCAGAGGATTCACAGACACTGAAGACACCATCGATCCAAGAGTCACAACAATAAAACCGAATTCTCCAAAACTTGAGATCCACAAGTCAAGGTCCTGGAGGATCACAAGGATTTGGGTATGTGTGATTTTAAAAATAGCAAAGATATACAGAAGCATAAAGGATGATAACTGAGCCACTGGGAGGAAACAGGGCCCAGAGAAAAAGTGCTGAAAAGAAACAAAAAAAAAAAAAAAACAGGGAAAGAAGGACTGTTAACTTTGAAATTTTGGATATTTTATCAAGCCCACGAGAGAAGCAGGACAATTTCTGGTGGCCTGGACCTGAAAGTGGCCTGACTGGGCTGGCCTCCTTGTAAAAAAAAATGTGTGTGTGTACTTGCGTGTGTGTGCGTACTTGCATGTGGCAATATGTGTGCAGTATATTAAGGCAGCCTGGGTGAGTGTATGACCCTGGCCTGACATGTTGTCCCAGTCTGGCCCTGTTGTTTTATATATGTGTACTAAGAGAAGAGACCTGTTGCAGAAGCTTTGCAGGTTTATTCAGCAGACCTCCCACCAGCACAGTGTAAGGCATAAGAGGCTGTGGGAACTCCAGCGAAAAGTCAGTGTTGAAGGCCCAGAGTTCGGCTCCTTGGTGTAAATCATTCAGACCACCTGGGGGTGGGCCTGACTCAAGGTGGCGCTCAGCCACTTCCTCAAAGATTGACCACACAAGTTTCTGACCTTTAATGTAAAACACAAGACATAATCAAAAAACACCCAACACTATGCCCAATATGTATGAACAATCATTATAATTTAACAACAAAGGCTGGCTGAAAAGCACCAGTAATGCAAAATTAACATGACTATGGAAAGTAGACACATGTAGGTGCAGGAAATTATCATTTTTAAATAAAAAAAAAATAAAAAGGAATTTTATTAATTCAAGAGGGAAAATATTGATAAATAAAATTAAATAAAATAATGAAAGATTACTCAGGTAGGAGGTTATTTCACATATGAACAATATACAACTAGTGAAAATAGCATATCTCTTACCCACAGGAGACAAAAGAGAATAGAAGAGGTTCTTTGCTCGACCCCAGAGGTTCATGTGGTCGGACAGCTGGGAGCTAAAAACAGGGACGTAGGAGACCGGGCTGGGGAGAGCAATGGACAGGGGACCGTTCAGAGTGCCAGGATAGAAGGCTATATACTGGACACCTGAAATAAATCAAGAGTAAAGTGCATGAAACATCTCAGGTGCTGCTTATAGGTTGGTAGATCTGATTTATTTGTTTATTTATTTTTATCGTTATTTAAAAGCTATTAATCTGGCTGGTATTTTGTGTGGAATACCTGTAAGAGCTAAAGCTATAAAAATCTATATTACAGAAGTAATGTTAAGATTCACTGGCTTATCGTTACAATGACAAACAGATAAAGTGATATGAAAAGCAGAAATACCAAGTCTACGTGCCAGGATGAAGGAACAAGGATTGAAAGCATCGAGGATGGTGATGTCATAGCGTTCTTTCTGGAGGAAGTTCATCATCTGTGTGTTCTCCAGCAGCTTGTCACACTGGTAGGATAGGTGTCCCATGAACTTTAAAAATCCATTAAAGTTTTCCCTGTGAGAAACACAGAGGGACTAAAAATCTATTTGTCCTTTGTTAAATCAATCCTAGAAGATTCAGAAGTATTAGACAGGGTAAAATTGGGAAACGTTCCATGATAAGGTCAAGACCCTTAAAATGTTTTCTTTTTATTCCAGTCCATGTTAATGAGTTTTGTTTTTTTTTTGTTTGTTTTTGTTTTTAACTGAGATACCTTCCCAGTAAAAACTGTGTTTGTTCCTGTAGAAACCAGCTGTTGTATTCTTTGATATATATTTCCCCTAAGGACCATGTGCTTCTCTTGTAACTGTCTGCACGTGCTGGGTAGGAAAAACCTGGGAGGAAATAAAGAGCCCTTATTCATTCACAAGATAACTATGACAACTAAATCAGTGAATAATTTGTGCATTTTCTGAATATTTATATGGTTGTACATATATGAACCATATACCTGTAATAACTGGGTTGCCAAGCTGCAAGAGCATGCGAACCTCATGTCCACGCTGGTGTAAGTTGTGAGATATTTCATCTAACAACATGTAGTGGCTTCCTCCTTTCAGAAAAAAAAGTAAATCATTTCCAAAAAGAGCTGGGCTAACTCCATGTTTGGCTTACTGTTAGAAATTAATCAGTGAATTTTCATTTTCTGTAACATATATAACAATTAGTAGCAGATAACACAGTTCCTTGAGCACAAGTTGGGCGAGGAGGTGCTTGGTCATCCTAAAACTTTGTTAGTGATTATAAATATTTCTATTACAACTGATGACAAGCACTCCCTACTCCATTACTCACCAATCAGACAGATAGTCAGGATCTTTGCAGATTCAAGCAGTGGAAGAGCCAGAACAGAGAACAACCAAAAAACTGTTCCCATGTCGATATTAGTCGTCTGCACTGACCTGCAGCCAAGGTTTCCTCAACCAGTTTAAAAATAAACTGTAATAAAAAATTTTGCACTGAAAATGCAATATCCCGCAAAAAAAGTTTATCTTTCTAAATCTCTCATCACATCAGCAGTCTTAATTTGATATAGTTAACATCCTCCGTCTCTAATTGGTGTATTTAGAATGAATCCGGTTTGGTTTGGCTTGGAAAATAGAGAAAAAAAAAATCCCAAAACAAAACAAAACAAAACAGCAACAAAATAAAACAGACAGCAGATTATGAGTGCAAGTTTGCAAGTACAGTTTTGTGTATGTAGCATGTGAGCTGCTCCGTATTCTCTAAAAGCAAGACACTGAAGAGTCCAAGTGTCCTGGACCTGCAGTGATAATGAAAGGGAGGGGAAGAGAGAATGAGTGGTGTGACAAAGGGGGGGTGAAGGGTTCCCCCAAACTTATGACAGAAAGTAAGATCCTTCACCTCCCACATGCACACTCACAAAGGGGAAAAAATTGAACGTTACACCATGTTGGCAAATTTATTCAAGTAAGTAAATTGTAATGCTTCCAAATACATCCAAGGGCTCAAATATAGAGCATTTCATGACATCGTATATTATAACTGATAATAAAGATGTGTTTTAAGATTGAACCTTATTAAAAGTGTTTTTTTTTTCTCCCACCTGTAGTGGCAATGAGGATAGAAATGAACTGTGACATGATTTTGATTCTACAGTTTGAGGATGGAAACATGAGTTACAGTTTAGAATCTGTGCATACAAAAGACAACCTCAGAGCAGGTGACAATATCTGTGGTCTAAATAAACTGATATGTGAGATCAACTTTGGGTTCTCTATTATTTGATTGCTTGTTTTTTTCTTTAGTAATAAAAAAGATGCAATTAATCACACAGATTATTATTAATTTTTATGATCAAATTTATTAATGTCTGCCTTCTTTTGTTATAAACCGATTTGCGTGCTAAATGAACTGGAATAGGGTTGCGTGTGCCTTTGCAGGACATAACTGGCAAGTCAAGCTTGACATGTAGGCTATCCTGGACAATGCTCTCATTGTAACCACAAGTGGTTTTCTGTGTTGGACAGGTCATTAGAAAAGTAAGTCAGTCAGAAAACCTGCTGGAGTGTGTGAGGGAAAAAAAAAAGCAAATTAAAGGGGTCAATCCTGCCATCAATGTGGTAACAGTTATTAAATATAATTAACAGACATCCTAATACATAAATATAATCACTTACTACTATTTAGTTATTTCTAAATAATAAAATTTAGTCAAGGTGTAACTGCATATCTCTTTATTTAATACTAAAATAACAAGAACACAAAAGTAATTAAAATGCTTCAAATATTACCAAAGCAACATGTTACAATGACAATATTGCAATATTTCATGAAGAAACCTTCAACCTTGAAAAGTATAAAGAAAGTATGATGAATGAATTAACCTTTTTTTTTTTAAACAACCACTGAATTCTTTATGAAAATGTTAAACTGTCAGCTTCTATTTCATCTCAATGAGCCAGTAGCACTCTGTGAATGTTCTGAGAAACATATGAAACAGACAGATGCAGACAGATTTTAGAGAAAATAAAGGTTTTAAAACTTTAATGGACATGATGCTGGAAAGTCTGGATGAGTGTGTGAGCATGACTGATCCCAGCTGCATTTGTGCAATTATGGACTCTTGTCAAGCAGATATGTCAAAATAGAGAACAAATAAAAACAAAAAATCCTACAAGTAACAGGTGCAAGCTCACAGTGTGTTGAAGTCTCCATCAGCACCTGAATGTAAGGATACCTATGTAGTGGGACAAGTCACCCTTGTGTGCAATCAGACTTATTAGGGTGTGGCATTCAATATAAGAGGCAGGTGGCTCTCCATTGCCACTGCAATCCCAAACCTAAACACACTGGCCTGTTTTGTGGTGCTGCCTCTGGTGTAGGCCGAAGGAATTCTGCTGTTCTGTTCTGTCGGAATCTGGAGCTGGAGACCCTCTTCAGTCTGGAGCCTGTCTGTCTGAAGTGCTTTATGCTTTTAACCTTTTTAAGTTTAATTCGCCTCCACCAGCGTATACATTTTTAACTGTTTGTTGTATCACTGGTGAGAAGCATTTTTAAATATAACTCTATAGTGATTTTAAGGTGTAATTTTATTCTGCATCTATAAGGGTATTTATGTTCCATTAATTTAGTGTTTCTCTGCGGTTGCAGACTTCCTGTGGTAGTAGACTCATCTGGTTGTGGCACCTCGTTCTTCATGTGCTATGAACTTCTGCACTTATTGGTTTGGGTGGCACTGTGTGCTTGTGGAGTTTTCCCCACAAAACACAAATATTTTTCTGGTTTTGAATATTTTTGTGTTAAAAAACAAAAGAAAAAAAAAAAACAACTTTTACACAACAGCGTAATGAAAACTATGTCTTTCCAGGAGAAAATGCAGAGGACCAGAAATGATAAAGTACACATGCCAGGCCAGTAGAGGCAGTGAAACTCTGCAACGACACACCCAGGTGTGCACTACATCCTCATAAGACCGCAAAACATAACACAACAGAAGCGTTATGTGTCAACTGCTAGTTATCTGGTTAGTTTGCTGATGGCATAAATACTCTACCAAATTCAATGGCACAAACATGACATGGAGGTCTGCATTGTTGCTGTTGTGCTTTTCACGGGTTAAGCAGGGTCTGACTGCACAAGTGTAAAATGATGTGAAATACGTCATCGTTGCTAAAAGATTCCACTTCCAGTTTACACTGATGGCACTCACATTGCCTTGTGAGAAAATTTCACCTTGGAGGTCGTTGTCAAATCTTTGTGGTTTTATCCACCCAGAACTCTGTTACCGTGTAAAGGAGAAACCAGAACGCAACAAAACCTTTCCGTTTCACTGTCTCAGTGTTGTGGTGTAAATAGAGCCTCAGTTGACCTGCCCCTCCCCCACTAGTACACATCAGTTGCTATTTTTAAAGAGTAACTGCACCCCCTGCTTGTTGCATAACTCCCCCAACTGCAAAATCTTTAAAAAAAAAATTACAGAAACTGCAATGGTTGGGGTGCGAGATGTGGGATGATCAGGGGGGTGGAGAGTGCCACCAGATGAGGATAAGCAGGTAAAGAATAAAGTCCGGTGTTACTTATATACCCCTCAGAAGCACAAATCCTTCAGTTCACCATTCCTATTCTAGATTAGATTATTTCTTAACTAGCAGCTCGCTGATGAATGACATGTCAGAAATCAGAATCCATCCTGTTAGCATTAGTGATCACGTACCAGTATCATTCACTTTGAGAAATAAGAGCAGTAAACCAGCAACTAGAAACTGGAGATTTAATACGACATTACTTAAAGATCCTGAGTAACAACGACTTGCCAGAAACTTCAGCGTGTGTTCTTTGGGAAGCAGGAAAAGCAGTAATGAGAGGGAAAATAATTTCCTTCTCTTCTCATAAGACAAAGAAGGAAACTTTGAGAATCTCAGAGTTAGAACTCAGAATTAAATTAAAGAGGACGCTTACCATGTCTCCCCAGAAGAACACATACTAAATGCTATAAGGAAAGCTAAACTTGAACTTAATGAAATAATAGATAAAAAGACGCAATTCTTGGTGCAAAGACTTTGCTTGGAGAACTTTGAGCATGGCAACAAATCTGGAAGGTTCCTGGCTAATCAGTTAAAAACAAACAAGGAGAAAACAACCATCTCCTCTGTCAGAGATCCAGAAGGAAACATCAGCCACGACCCTGACAAGATAAATAACACTTTCAAAGAATTCTATAAAACATTATATACATCACAACTAACTACAACAGATGACAATATTGATAAATTTCTTAGTAACATCAATCTTCCAAAATTAAAACATGAAAATAAAATGGTCTTGGATTTCCCCCTTTCTGTCGGCGAACTCCATGAAGCTCTCCAGCATATACCCAACAATAAAGCTCCAGGTCCAGATGGTTTCCCAGCAGAATTCTACAAAGAACTCTGGACAACGCTGGCACCCACCTTCTACAATATGATATTAGAAATAAGGGAAAAACAAAAATACCTTCAAAAATGAACCTAGCTAATCTTACTCTACTATTAAAACCAGGAAAAGACCCGACACTTCCATCCAGTTACATTAATAAATGTAGATCTCAAAATAATTAGCAAAGCTTTGGCCAGAAGGATAGTAAAAATAACCCCTCTAATAATATAGCCTGACCAAACAGGCTTTATTAAAGGTAGACATTCCTCTACTAACATGCGTAGATTAATTAACATCATAGATTATTCTACTCCACATAATCTGGAATCCAGTCATTTGTTTTAGACGCAGAAAAAGCATTTTACCAAGTAAACTGGAAAATTTTATTTGCAATGTTAAACAAATTTGGGTTTGGGCCATCTTTCATAGATTGGATAAAAATATTATATGACAACCTAAATGCATGTGTGAAGACCAATGATCAAACTTCTCCAAGCTTCTGTTTGCAGAGAGGCACTAGACAGGGCTGCCCACTTTCTCCATCACTCTTTGCTATTTTTATTGAACTCTTAGCTGCTGCCATAAGACAAAATAAAGAGATGAAAGGAATCCATGCCAAAAATATAGAACATAAGATAAGTCTTTATGCTGATGATGTATTACTTTTCCTCCAGAACCCACCGGCATCTCTCCCCCAGGCAATCACACTTATTAACACATTCTCATCAATGTCTGACTACTCTATTAACTGGTTTAAGACTATTGTTATGCCCATTAACTGTGACCTACAAAACACACCCAATACTACAATACAGTCTGGAAACATTAGATATCTAGGCATAAACATTTCCCCCAGGTTATCAGAACTAACAAAGGTGGCTTCCTTAGCTGCACCATGTGGCGACTCGCCTCTCGGTTGAAATTACACTTAGACATCAAAACACCAACACAACACACAAACAACTTCTGGGGGGTGTGTCATGTGGTGCATGGAGGGCAGGACTACTAACATGACCTTGCTCCCAGCACAATATGGTCACTGCCCCCCAGTTTTACTTGCAAAAACACACTCACCGCCAGTAGCGGTTTTAGGCACGGGCGAACCGGGCAGCCGCCCGGGGCGGCATTAATTTCAGTCACGTGGGGGGCGGCATGAGCTCTTGGGGGAAAAAATTTTTTTCTATTATGTACAATGTCACTGTGTGCGGAATCGGCAATTGGCGCCCCCTGCTGCAGCAGACGCCCCTGCTTAATGAGAAGGTACCCATAAGGAAGCCCATAAGGAAGCTATATGAGAAAAGTGGAAGGAGAGGGGGGTGCGTCACTTGTGGGATAGTTCACCTCTGGGAACAGGGTGGGGGCGGGGGGATCCACTGTAAAGGGCAATAATCTTAATCTAAACAAATAAGTGGGTTAATATTCATTTCACTCATAATATTATCAATAAAGGCCTATAATTCCTGTACGTTTTTGTTTGAATTGTTTGAAATGGCAAATAAAAACAGGTAATACTAATGATTATGTGATCACCAAGGTGAATTGGTTTAGTCTTGACTTCTGATGGTGAGTGACAGTGGTGGGGGATGGGTAATCTGTTGATTGACGAATGTCAAATAAACACGGAGATGGACAGAAAAAGGTCAAAGCCATCAGGTGCCCAATTCAGGAAAAAAAGAAAAGAAGAGGAGGAGAAACGAGCAAAAGATAAAGGTATGCAGTTCTGTGTATATGCTATCCATGTCATGAATGAAGAGCTAATGTTAATTAGTCGTAAATAGTACAACTGTTACATGAGTTAGCCTTCTTGCTATGATGCTTGCTATGCTAACAGTAATTCGGTCACAAGTTCAGTTATTATGTATTTCCATTATTTTGGTTATGTGGCACTGTAATTAGCCTAATATGTAAATAGTTTCAGAGAGGAACATAACGTTTGCCATTGCCACTCTGTCCCATGACAAAGCATAGTTTAAACATTCATAATTAAAAGTATGCAAAACGTAGAATTCAAGGGAGTGAGATGGGAGCTAATTGTTCTTCTGACATTTAGCATATAATGACATGTTTACTTACATTACCAATTCATGGATGTTTTATATCATAGTTATAGCCTATGGTGTTTTTATATAAATTTCATTTGTAACTAAACTGCAATTTCAGGGGCACTTCTAAAATATTTTGGAGCATCCTCTGGCACTGGTCAGGATGAGCCACCCACCTCCCCTGCTAGACAGGACGCTGCTGGAATGAGCTCAGAGCCTCAGGATGACGAGCTACCATCTACCTCATTAGATACACAGTCCTCTCCTAGAATGGTCTCGACCCTTCAGGATGAGCTACCATCTATGTCCTCAGCTACTCATATGACTCCACAAATATCTGATATTGGGGAAGATCCCTTTACCTCTACTTCTACCCAGCATGATGAGCCTTCAGGTTGGTTTTTGCATGTCTCTGTGTATGTGTGTGTGTCTGTCTGTATTTGTGACAACACTACTGGACAACTGCAGTTTCATGTAATTTTAATATTCCTCAGTAGGCCTGCATGTTACACACCACTCTTATGTGCTTTGAGTGATATGCCAATATGTGTGTGATAGAAATGCCTGGAGCTGAACCCCAACTCAACCCCACTGATGAGAATGAACCTCTGTCAACCGACCCTGCTACCTGGCCCTTACCTCTGACTGACAAGATTCGGACAGAGCTGGTTCGCAGAGGACCAAGTAAGCTGCCATGTGACTTTGTTTTCAATAGGAAGGAGAGTGATGGGAGAAGTTGCCACCACCAATATTTTATGAAGACCTTGGTTAGTGGTGAAAAGATTGTGAGAAGTTGGCTCATATATTCCATTAAGAACAACAGCCTCTTTTGCTTCTGCTGCAAACTGTTTTCCAAGAGGAACATTAACTTAACAAGTTCAGGAATTACAAATTGGAAACATGCAAGTGCTTACCTCACATCACATGAAAACAGTCCAGAACACCTCAATTGCATGAAAGCATGGAAGGAACTGTCAGTGAGGTTAAGAAGGGGAGAATCTATTGATAAGCAGGAGATGGCACTTCTGGAGGCGGAGAGGATGAGATGGAGAGCAGTGCTGACACGTCTCGCTGCTATTGTGCAGTCACTGGCAGTTAGAAATATGGCTCTAAGGGGACACACAGAAAAACTGTTCACACCATCAAATGGGAATTTTCTCAAAGAGGTTGAACTTATGGCCAGGTTTGATCCCATTATGAAAGATCACCTTAACCGTGTTCAAAGTGGAACAGCAAGTCACAACAGCTATCTAGGCCATCACGTCCAGAATGAGCTGATTGATTTGATGAGCAGAAAAATCATATCTGTTATAGTGGACGACATTAAGCAGGCAAAGTATTTTTCAATAATTCTGGACTGCACCCCTGATATAAGCCACACAGAGCAGCTGTCAGTGGTCATTAGAGTGGTGTCACTGATAGAGAAGCCCCTTATCAGGGAACACTTTATGGGATTTTTGGAGGCAGAGGAGTCCACAGGCCAGCACTTGGCATCCATGATCCTGGCAAGACTTGAGAAGTTGGGAATTCATTTTGAAGACTGCAGAGGACAGTCATATGACAATGGGGCAAATATGAAAGGCAAAAATAAAGGAGTTCAAGCCAGGCTCTTAGAAAAGAATCCCAGAGCTCTGTTTGTGCCATGTGGGGCACATACATTGAATTTAGTTGTGTGTGATGCTGCCAAGGGATCTGTTGATGCTATGAGCTACTTTGGTGTCTTGCAAAAGCTGTACACATTATTTTCAGCCTCCACCCAGAGATGGGCTATACTGAAGAAACACGTGAGCATCACCTTGAAGATGTGGGCAGAGACAAGGTGGGAGAGCAAGGTTAAGAGCGTTGAGCCCTTGAGGTACCAGGGAGCTGCTGTGAGAGATGCCTTAATTGAGGTGAGAGACAACACCAAAGACTCTGCCGTAAAGGCTGAGGCCCAGTCCTTGTCTGAGGAGGTGGGGTCATACCGCTTCAGCATCTGCACAGTTGTTTGGTATGACATGCTATCTGCAATACAGCATGTCAGCAAACTCATGCAGTCTCCAAATATGGATGTGGACCTAGCTGTGGGTCTTTTGAAGAAGACTGAGCAAGGTCTCCAGAACTACAGGACAAGTGGCTTTGTGACTGCACAGATGGCAGCCAAAGACATCTGTGAAGACATGAATGTGGAGGCTGTTTTGAAGCAAAAGAGGCTGAGGTCCACAAAGTGCCACTTTTCATATGAGTCACATGATGAGCCTTTCAGTGATGCACTTAGGAAGTTGGAGGTTGGATTTTTCAATGTTGTTGTTGATGCAGCCATATTATCCACCAGGGAGAGGTTTTCAACATTGGAAAATGTCGGAAACAAATTTGGTGTCTTGAAAAATTTCCCAAGTCTTGCACATGAGGAGTTGGCAGAGCAATGTGAGGTACTAGGCACCACACTGCACTTTGAAGGGAAGTCTGATTTTGATACTAAAGAGCTTGTGCAGGAAATCAAGAACTTCCCTGACCTGCCATCAAAAACCAAGAGCCTTCTGGAGCTCATCACTTTCATACATGACAATGATCTATCAGAGATCTACCCCAACTTTTGGACTGCTCTCTGGATTGCACTCACTCTGCCAGTTATTGTGGCTCAAGCAGAGAGGAGCTTTTCAAAATTGAAGTTAATTAAGTCATATCTTAGGTCAACAATGTCACAGGAACGGCTCACTGGCCTTGCTGTCATCAGTATAAATCAGTCAATAGGGGAGCATATTTCATATGATGATATTATTGATGATTTTGCATCCAGGAAGGCCAGAAAGGTCAGGTTTTAGTTTGTGTGTTGTGTTCTGAGTGCAATAGTGTAATAATTACATCTTCTGTAGTGTGTTTTCATATATGTGTGCTATTGCGCATTGTTAATTCTATATGTCTATATTTCATTTATTATTCTTAATTTTTTATTTATAATATTGTTGTTCTTTGCTCTTGTTACATTTGTATATATTTGATTTTATATATTTTGCCACCTTTATGTATATAGAGAATACTTATTTAAGTTTAGAGAACATTTATTTAAGTTAGTTCATTTTTAAGTTTATTTAAGTTCTGATAAGTTATACAGTTTTATACATTCGGGTTCATTTTAATAAAGAAAAATGTCTGTTTTGACACAATTCTGTGTTTGTATCGTTTTTGCTGGCGGCTGGGAATGGGTGAGAGGGGGCGGGTGAGACGCGGGGGGTGCCGCCGGGGCCGGGTAGGGGAGGTGGTTGCCCTGGGGGCCGGAAACCGGGGCGGCTGCGCTGATGAGGGACTGCTGATCTTGGGGTTTGCCAGGTCGGCCGCATCTGGGTGGGAGGTGATGGGGGTTGCTGGGGATGGTGGTGAGGGCCGGATCTGGGGCTCGCCATTCTCTGGTCCACTGGGGATGTCTCCCACAGGGCATGGTGGGAGGGAGGGGGGGGGGGGGGGGGGGGGGGGAGTGAGAGTGGGAAGGTTGTATGCTGTGTGAGTGTTTATATTGTGTGGGTGGGGATGAGGAGGCATGTATGTGTTAGGATGAGCGGGAGTGTGCAAGGATATAGATGTGTGCATGTGTTTCTGTGTGTGGTTGGGGCGGGGTTAAGTGTACTTGTGGAGGGGATCTGAGCGGGCCTGGGGGTGGTGTGCCGTGGGTCTGGGCTCTGCCGCTGTCCCCATCCTCTCATTCCCCGTTAGGCATGTGGGGGGGTGGGTACCTTCTGGGGTCGGTGGCGGCTCATTGGCTGCGGTCCCTGTATGGCCCGGTCGTGGGGGGCGGCCTCTCCTGGCCTGTCTTGCCCTGGGGGACCTCCTGGGGAGCGTGGGTGCCTAATGCCACTAGAGGCTCAACATCCAGAGGGAAGTTTGCTTCAGCACGATACAGCAACCAGATTATCATCATGCTGGACAAAAAAAAAATAAAAAAAAAGCACAAATCCACTCCATTGCAGAAACATTTAATCTGAAACTCTATGAAAGAATAGAAGTCTGAAACTAGCAAATCTACACCATATAGGTACATATGCGTTGGTGGGCGTGGTTTTCTATGCCTGCAAGGTGAGAACCCGCCTGTTTGCATCTGGAGGGAGGAGGCTGTGAGTTTTTTTTAAATTATTTTCTCATGACGTTGAGAAGCTCCAAGTATTTTTCAAGTACGGCACTATATCGCGAAAAATAAAATCTGGTTTTACCCTGTAGGGAGGCGTTATGAGTCATTTTTGACCCATAAAATCCTGTTTTTTAAAGAAATTAAAAAGTTACTAATTTTATCAACAGTATATGTGGTTTTCATCAGTAATACTATGTTGGTTGCAGCTTAAAAAACACATTTTAGGGTGCACTACCCCTTTAATCTTGCCAACTCATTTTAAATCTGAATTTTAAATCTGTCCATCTCTTTGGATGGAACAAGTTTCATATTCTTATTAGTATAACAAAACTGTCTCTTCCAAAAGTGGTCAGTTGTATCTCTTGGGTGAAATTTCCTAGGTGGCACTGTTGCAAACCTGTATGTCAAAGGCCTCTAGTGACCTAGGTTAACCTGTAGTCCTGCTTGCCACACTTGAATGAAGATTGGGACACAGTCCTCAGTAGTACATCCCAGCTCAGCTGTCAAGGGTCTCCCTGTCTCATTTTTGACTCAGTGTTCAAACTAAAACTTTATTAAAACTTGCAATGCTTGTGCTCAATAAGACCAATACAGAGTCAAACAGATGGGTTCAAGCATAACATAGCTAAAATGGATGCAGTCATAGTCACATCTACCATTCAGTTTCTCAGTCTGTTACTCTGAAGAACAATAAAGTTTCGCTGTCAACTCTCAAAGATCTCAGCCTTGGAAGACATTCTTTTTCTTCCACTAACAGCCCTCAAGGATTCAAGAAAAAACTTTTCTGAAATAAAGCCTTATAAATTAGTTAAACTGTCCATCTCAATTTATGGGTATTTTGCCAAATGAGGCTGAACTTCGTACCTTTATGTGCTCCTCCTGTCGCAGACAGCCTGGAGTGAGGGAACTGATGTCTTTCATCATGGTGACTTTGTGGCAGATGACATTAAGGTGAGCAGGAATTGGCACTTCTTGATCTCTCAAAAAACTGCCTGATACACACATTCTCTTCTCCTTTGTAGTTTCTATTAACTTCTACAGGGGGTGAGCTCTGTGCCCTCTTCTAAACTGGGCATAGACTTCTATACTCAATGACATGGGCTAGTTAAATAAAATAAATGATCAGTCACTACAGATGTGCTGTATATTATAGAAGTATATTATAAAACCACTGTCATAACATGAATAAATTGGGATGTTTTTAAAAATCTGAGAAGATTGTTAACATCTTTTAGAAAACCCTTGAGAAGAAATGCCTGAGTACAGCCTCTTGTGTAGTTTGGTCAGATGGCTATAGGGTACAGGTTCAGAGGGGTCCTTTAGTCTTCTACCCATGTTGACAGAGACCATTTTTTCAAGAAAATCTAAGAACTTGTGAGTTATGGATGGATTGATGGATTGGAGGAATGGAGGAAAAAACACTTTAAGACCCATGTTGTCTTTGTTGTATGCACCTGATGGAGCAATGCTGTAAAGCTGACAGTGGAGTGATTCTAGCTCATTTATAGTTGGCATGGACTGCACTGGTTTCTCCAACAAAGATGGGTAAGGAGGAGGAGTCATGCTTGCCACAAAGTGACAGTCTCCATTCAGATGGAAGTCAGAGCAATCCTGGAATAAAGAATATAGAAAATATTGTCAAGATGTCACACTGTGAAATTTGACTATGACAACTTGAATATTCAAGTATACTAAAATTTTAATGAGAGCCACTACAGACCAACATCAGCTCATACTGCAGTTTAGCACCAGCCTCTATGCAGTGACAAACCACTTCTGACAACTGGTCGACACTAGGGACAGAGACACATTGAAAATGTCTTCTATGACAGCTTATGACAAAAACAAGCCGTCGCTGGCCTGCAGTAAACATTTTAGGATACTTTAAAAGCTTTAAGGTGGATCTCAGTTCAGTTCTGTAAATCTGAACATAAACACAGTAAAACAACTCCAACTTTTCATTCTGTATTTAAACTACCTTCATTCATGATAAAACAAGGTGATAAAGGAAATAATTGTTTTAATGAAACACCAATCAAAATCAACCATGCTACAACATGTTGCAGTACATTTCGCACCTTTCCTTTTCTGCTTGATAGCGCGCCTGTAACCACTTCTCCATGTTGCTTAAAGTCTCTTGTGTTCTGCTTTGCAGGGAGTGTGCCATCATGAGACCGTGGTCTTTCACCAGCTCAATGCGCACCATTGCTGCTTTCTCTATAATACACTGAGTCGGAGTCTTCTCTGGGTCGTCTACTGGTGCTGGGAGACGAAAATGGTGAGAGAGATAAAAATGCATAAATCTTACTGAAAAATACTGTACACATAAAAATAGTTTTCATTCGGTTGTCTTCTTAGTAATCCGCCTTTATGACATGCCTTTCTGTTTGTTTGATGACTGCTTTTTATTTTTAGATTTGTTGGCAGAGGCATTTTTTGTCTGCTTCTCCTCCTCCTTTTTTTTGTAATTTCTCCTGCTCTTTTGTCTCCCTCTGCTGGACTTCTGCTGATACCTACACCAATGCAAAGCATTTAAATGTCAGAGCTAAAAAATGTGTCTGTACTACAGACACATTTTTCAGCTTTGACATTCAAACGGCTTTAATGCAATGTCTCATAATGACTTCTTGTATATCTTTATGCATGTGTGAGGCAGAAAATCTGACCTTCCTTTTGGAGTCAGGATGTCTGAAGGGTTTAGTGTTTACGCATCTATCTGCTGCAAAGTACCAGGATGAACATCCAAGACTGCAAAAACACATTGTGTCTAATTATGCATCTTCTTTACAGTTTTCTTCTGTCTACAGTCACTATAAAATCAAATAAACATTTCATTATTAATATCCATGAATAAACTTTTTTATGTTTAATTTAACTTACTTAGGCTGATCACATTTGAAAATATTACTTGCCTCCTCTCAGCCTGATCCTTAATTCCAGGGGTTTTCATTAGGGGCAAATCGAAGAGATTTTTAAGTGACACCTGTCTGTGCATGCTCCAATAGTAGAACCTAAGGGTATAAAGTGTTTCCTGGAAATGGTTCAACTCTACCTAAAAAAAGTCAATATTATGATCTTGTCGAAAACTAAGTCACATTACCAAAAAGCTCAGCTTTTAAAATCCAAAATTTAAATAGCCAATTAAAATTCTACAGTCCAATGATTTCATAGGTTGTAAATTCACCTGTATTAGCATTGTGCATGAGGACAGTAGTGTGGTCTTCCAACAAATCATAACACACAAGAGTGGCTATATTTTGTTCATCTTTCTCTTTCTTTTTTTTTTTATTTTTTTATTTAACCTTTATTTTACCAGCAAAGTTCCACTGAGATGAAAAAACTCTTTTCCAAGGGAGTCCTTTCCAGGTACAAAAATTCGACACACAGTTACAGCATGCAAACAAACAACATTAATATGATGTCATGGCAGGTGATGAAAAACAATTGAGTGTTATTGAGGCAGTCTCTGAAACTTTCAGCTTGGTTTTGAAGGCATTTAAGGGCAATACCTCAGTCAATTTCCAGCCTTTCTGCAACTCATTCCAAGCAAAAGGAGCTGCACGAACAAAGGCTTTCTTCCCGAGCTCTGTGCAGGCAAAAGGAACAGAGCAACAACTGGAGTACGAATCAACACTTCTCTGTATGATTAAATCTTAACTCTTACCACCAATTTTCCACAGATCTTTATACAATTCTCATGTATATATCAAAACAGCTCTCACATTCTTTATGATCAGTTTAATCTTTCAGAACCTGAGGTCCCCTAATAGGCAACTTTTTATAACTGATGATACCAAACTTTGCCCAAAAGGCCATTTTGGAGACACCTGGACTGCCGTACTAAAACCTCTCCTTTTTTTTTTCTGCTTCACTTCATCAGAGTTGGCTTTATACCCTTTACCAATTATACCCTTTAGTGTGGCTCCAAAACTTTTCAAATAAACCCTGTGGTTGCAGAGATATCCTCATTTCTTTATATGTATGCCTAGAAATTAGGCACAAAGAATTAAAAATGTTAGTTTTGCATAACATTGTTGCAACTGCGTTTCTTTCCAAATATTCTTTTTTCATGTTTTCCTGTCTTTACAGATGCATTTTGTTAGCTTTTAGCTTTAACCATCACTTTAAACAGCATTTCAGTTTCAATAGTCAAACAAATGTCCAAATAAAAATTGATTTGCATGCAATTTAAATTGGTTTTATTTATACAGTTTACTCCGAACAAGGAAAATATGTCAGGACAGTACATTTAGGTAAAGTCAACAGCAAATACTTGCAGACAATAAACAGAAAGTAAACACACTCGCAGCTGTTTTTCTGCAAATAGCTTTAAGCTTTGAAATATCAGTAAAAACTGTGTTCCTATCCTATCCTGTCATAATTTTGTGAGGGCATGCACATGCCTTTAATAAGTTAAATGTTACATTCTGTTAAAAAAAGATGAAGATAGACGCAGGGTTATCTTAGGAACTTTATTTTATTGTGCCCATGAAATATTATCTGATGTTCATTTTGTTTTTATTTCACAAGATATGTCACAGAGAAACACAATGTATTATGTGTTTAGACGTGAGATAGTTCTTTAATTGTGGCAATGTGCAGGCCTTTCTTGTAGAGTAAAAGTATGAAAACCTGAAAGATGACTTGGAAGTCTGAACTCGCTCCCAGCTTTTTGAAAATGAAGTCAAACTAGATGTCATGGCCTGACATCTGCAAATAAACCCTCAAGTACCGAATGTCACTCACCACTCTGCACAGCCGTCCTGCATACTAGAGACTTACATGCATCAGTAAGAGGTATGAACAAACTTTCCTCCTTGTCTCCAAAAGAGACAAGACACTCATGGGAGAAGTGGAAGACACACCATATCAAGCTCCTTTTTGCTATGAGAAACTGGACCACATAGCATGTTATAAAATAAAATGAAATCATCACAATCATTTGGGACATTGTCATTTTGTCAATCATGGTGGTTCACCGCCTCAGTTCAGATCCTTGGTTGAATCCTAAAGATGGCTTTTAAGATAAGAGAGCCTTGTTTGTCACTGAGCCATGCTAGCTCACCTGCATTAGCCTCTAACTGCTGCCAGTCTTCTGGTGAGCCCTTCAACTGTCAGTAAAATGCTGAGCCCCTCTGCTATCTCACTTGAACCAGACTATGACTACAAAAAGCTGAGATAGGGATCTGCAAATCTGTGGATGAAGCGGAGAGAGAAGCACAGAGTGGAAGCAGTTTGGGGTTTTGGAAGAGAAAGGGCCTTTTTATTCTTCTGTGTATGATTTGAACAGGTGTGACAGATGTGTGGAATTGTGTATGCAGTCATGATCTACCACCCAGAAGCAAGCACACACAAGCTATTTACCGACCTCCACAGTCTGTTGAGACATGCATTTCTTTCTCTTGTTTATTGATAGCTATCAGCACTTTCTCATTTCTCCTAACAAAACACACTTCTTACACAGCACAACTTTCTTTGAGCTTCTATTCACTATAGTGCAACAGCTGAAAAAGGTCAAACACAGCTGTGGGTCACAGTGCAGTCTGTCCTAACAAACAGGAAAAAAAAAAAAAAAAAAAAAAGAAAGTTTGACTTTGTTTTCATAGTTGAGCAAACCTACAAGTCTGAGCTGAGTAACCATTTCTGCAAAGGTGCAAATAATAGTGTCAAAGTAATAGAGTTAAAGACTACCTTAAGTGAAACAGACAGAGAGAAGGGTGGAAGGAAGTGTGCCTACACAAGGTCTATAACTGCTTATTATTATTTCATTAATGGCATGGCAGCCTTTACGTTGAGGAGCCTTAAGGCACAACTGAACAGAGTCAAAGACTCAGATTACAGTGCAGAAGACTGCAAAGGGAAGTACACCATTTACACGATATGTACTCTCTCCATGGGAGTTGGAGGCAGTAAGTGGTGCAAAGCGATTGAGACATAAGAGCTATTAAAGAGTTTAACCCTTAAATATTGTTCAGGTAAAAACTGGACCTGTTTAGACATTTGACAGCAGTAAAACTACCCTAAACATCAACCTTTTTGTCTGAAATTTGATTACTTTTCCTAAAATGACACAAAATACACGTAAATTTAAATATTTTCTAATTCTATACTTTTTAATAAATTAATGAGTTTGGGTTGGGAGGGTGATGGTAGGGGACTCATTAACATTAACATATAAACATTATAAAGGTACATGAGTTCTTATTTCTCAAAACACAGAGTTCCCATTTACTATCAGATAATTAAGGTCAAATCAAGTAATTAAGTTTTCTAATTTCCATTTAGTTTCCTTTATAATTATAACCAAACTGTTTACTATTTTTGAGAAGAGATCAAGGTGATAATTGGACCATTCAGTTTCTTTTATAAAATTCTATATACGTATTTATTAATTTAATTTAGAATGAGGATTAACCACAGAGAAATACCAAGGACCATTCTGACCTTCAATACATTTATATATATATATATATATATATATATATATATATGGACAGATGCAATTCACCTTGCAAACTACTCTTGAACTCTGGAGTTGACCAGAAAATCAAAAGTGTTATAGTGAGTGGAAAAAGTGTAAACTGATTATAAAGGGCTTGTAAAAAAAAATGAAAGGGAAACAATCTTTACACAAGTGGTGCTCTTACCAATTTTTGTGATACTTTCTTTGTTTTCATGTGTTTTCGTATTCATTTGTTTTCATGATGTTAAGCACCTTGGTCAGCTTGAGTGTTGTTGTAAGATGTCCTGCATCACTTCCACAATCCACTGCTTGGTCAGAGTCTGAGAAAGCCTCACTGTTGACATTTGACAGTAAATAACTTTGGCTATTTTCAACTGGCTAAAATCCTATTGAGAAAACAGACTTACAGTCGAGGAAGGAAATACTCTCTTTTGAATCTCAAGGGAGCCGGCTGCTGTTTTAGTAAAAAAAAAAAAAAAAAAAAAAAAAATTATACAGATGTGCAACCTCTTCTAATACAGCCTGGTAGTTCTGGGACAATCTTGCAAAACAAAAAGGCCAAAACCACATAACTCAATTAATAACAAAACACGAATAAACAGGGGTGGTAGTAAATTTTAAAATACCGATTCAGAATTTCAAATAAAAAAAAAAGGCAGTTCTCAAACAGTACAACTAATATATAATTTTAAATATTTAAAACAGGGTACTAAAATTTTGGGAAATCACATTTGCATTAAATACTGTCAAATTAAAAGACAAACAAAACTCATCTAAAAGGCCTGGCCTGTATCATTTCCTCCACAGGAACTTCTCATTAGTTTTCCACAGACTCTTGCTCTCCCTCTGTGCAGGCAAACTTCTAGCTGCAACCTTGGTGTTGATGCAAACTCTCTGCACCTCTTTTGGATCTGTTAATCTGTTGATACTCTCCTCATTGCCCTCATTCAGGATGTCCCAAATGTCTTTGCAAGCCCCCTTTGATGCTTGCACTTGTGTATTACCATGGTGTGGCGTTTGTCTGTGTGAGCTTGAATCTGGATCTATTGTTACCTTTGAAGACAGAGGTGTGACAAGATTTGTGTTTAAAGGCACGGATGATATGGGGGCGATTTTGGGAGTGCTCCTTTGTTGTGCAGTCTTGGGCTTTGGTTTAAGTAGATCGTCAAGAATGGAAGTATCTCCTATATAATCTGTGAGGAAGGAGTGATCGCTGGAGGTAGAAGGCGTCTGAGAATACAGTCTCTGACCTTCACTCTTTCTCACTGTTGAATTTGTCTCTTGCTCCCGTCCTTGCGCTGTGGGTTTGGATAAGATGAGGGAGCTGCAATGGCTGAGGTCAGAAGAAGAAGGGGTATCTCTGTCTGTGTGGTTCAGGAAAGCAGCAGCCTCCCTAGATCCCAGACCACTGCTGCCGGCCCGATCCACGCCAAGACCACCACCAGTACTGTAACCTCCAGAACCAGAAACACTACCCCTCTTTGTCCTCTTGTGTCCTCTGGCTCTGCAGACTGTCTCCTCCTGCTCCCCTGACTCTGAGCCTGGAACATCACAGACAGGATCGAGTACATTTTTTTGGGATATCTTTTGCCTTTTGGGAGGTTCAAGAGCATCATTTTGTGGGATGCTAGATATAATTTGTAGCGCAGAAACATTATTTTGTGGAGTTTCAGGTTTAGCTCTGGGATCTGGATTCGTCTGAATGTATTTAGATGTTTTCTTGGCTCTCAAAGAATTCTTTTGTCGACGATTGTTCTCTGTGGGGGATTTTTTGGCAGTTGTTTTTGTGGATGGTGAAGAGGTTGTAGTTGAAGAGGTGGGGATTTGTGCTGAAACAGGCTCTGAGAAATTGTCTGTGACTGTATCAGCCAGGTCAGGGTTATTCATTGAGGTGTAGTACTGCTGCAGCCAAGCAAGTCTCTGAGTTGAGTTCCTTCTCAAAATCTCAGCAGCAAATTGATGAACTGAGGAAAATTTAAATTTTTCTGCCATTTCCTCCAGTTGCTGCCTACACAAAAAAAGATATAAAAGAAATAATGAGGGTGAAAACAAAGATCAATGGGCAAAATTATATTTTTATCAATTAAATCCCCTAATAACACAAATGCAAAGTAAGCAAAAGCATACTATAACATACATTCAATTAGATATAAAGCTACATCTTGGAAAAAGCCGCAAGACATATACTATTATGCAGATATTCTGCAGGTCTGTCAAGCCCAACCTAAGATGAATAGCTCTCCACATATTCAGACTCATATCCAGGCTGCAATGCAGTATGAGGTGTTTTTCCTGAGCTCCTGGGCACTCATTAAAATGCTGGTCTAACCAGACTCAAGGACAGAAATACTTTAAAGTCACTGGTGTTACAGCAGCATTATGTTGGCATTATTACCATTTGTGGCTTATTACTGGAAAAACAATAAATAAAAGTAAGGGCAGTAAAACCTGACGTGAACGTGGATTTAAATCATTAAACAGCTAGGTTAATTGAGGCGATATCAATATAACTAGTGTGTACTTTCACTCCCTGGTGAGCCTCTGGGCAGAGATACAGCCTTCCCCCTTAGGGAACAAGACTGGAGCCATAAAGGTGTCTGTGTGTCTGTATATGAGGGTTTAGGAGGGTAAGGGGCAGGGGCGATGCAGCAGGACAGAGCTGTGTGTAAATACTATGCATGTGAGTGAGTGCATGTAAATGCTAGTTAGGAGGTGTGTGTATGTATGTGTACAGACATCAGTGTGGGTTTTGGAAGTCCTAAGGCGATCATTTTTGGTTAGTCCCAGGAGGGCTGTGGTTGTGAAGGGGAAAACTCCTGCACTGTTTGGCCTGATCATAACTGGGTAATCTTTGGCATGATGCTGGGAAATAGGTGGAAGGGAAAATTCAGAGGTGGTCTCTCAATGAAAACACAGGCGTGCACGCACACACCAACAATTATCAGAGCCCAGATGGGGGCACTCAACACCATGTGCTTGGTGGGTTTTAGCTTATTTCCCAGACACTGCATGAAATCCTTCCCTTCTCTCCTTCCCTCACTTTTAATCTACTTCTACAGTCCCACTTTTTGCCGTTCCTTCGTTTTCCCGCTTTATTTTTATTCATACTTTTCTCTACTGTTATTGCAGCTTGCCTTATCAAATCATCTACAGCCCACCCCACAACCACCTTTGCGTCTGTTAACTTTTTTTCTCTTTTTATTAAAACCTGTTGGTAAATAATTTCATATGTAATTTCAAGCCCATTCCTTTAAGAAAAGGCTAGGAAACACCTACTCTTTTTTATTTGATCCTTTCTGCATTTTTTTATTTTATCATGACTGCAACTGCTTTTTTTAATACCTGCATATGGCTTTGGGGGTTTCTCCAATAATAACAGTGGTGTGTCCTCTATGGTGTATGCTCTTTTTGGTGAAGATGACTGGATGATCCATGTTGGGCCTCTGCAGCTGGATAACAGCAGTGGAAGGATGACTGTCTGGTGGGCTTGCTGGCAGGCTCTGTAAAATCAAACAAAAGCAAGATTAATAGAGACAGTCACCAGTTCACTGTAGAACACTCCTTCTTCACTTTGATTCCTAAACAAAATGAAGGAGAAACTTGTGTACAACAGTTCTACATCATGAGCTAAATCTTGCAGTTACTGATACTATTCAAATGTTTCCCCAGTAAGGAGAATATATTCACACAAATGCAATAAAAATGTACAACTGTTTTCATTTACATAAAATTGTGCATAAAATATAACTGTGTTTTTGACAACCTAGTACCAGCCATTTTTTATACATAGGAGTCTGCCACTTTGCCCTGCCATGTTTGAAAGCGGAGGCTGATGTCTTTAATGACAACAAATTACTCACAGTAAAACCATGAAGTTGTTCAGTTTCCTTCCATACGTCAACACTGTTGACTGAGATGTACAGGCAGGACAGTGGACAGAAAAATGTAAATTTATATGGCAACTATTTCAACATTACTAACCTACTAATGTTCAACAGCCTGCAGTTACATCTTCAATAATAATTTTGTGAACATACGAGTGTCCAATATCAGTTACCAGCTTTGTTTTATTGCACTAATATGAGGCTACATGTTCAGTTAACTTTTTTGGGATGGCCAAATCTCTCAAAACCTATAAATCATGATCAAAATCTATAATTAATTTTGGGGGAATTCGTCCGCTAACCAGCCATCAACCCAGTGGAGGACTGAACCCATAGCAAACACAATATCAGTGATAATGTATGTTTGAAGATCTGCTGAAGCACACTATTGCTGTTAAACGTACCTCCTGGGTGCCCAGTAGGTTATTGGCTGGAAGCTGTGAGAACATTTGACGCTCAAACACATCCCGTACAGCAGCTCTACTAATCAGCTCCTCTGCTTTGCTTCCACCCACCACACGCTGGTTGGAGTGTGTATACGCCACCTCTTGTACGTCTCCTAAAAATTAACAGATTTTATAATTAATGTTGGAATAATGTTGGGATTTAGCCAATAAAAACTCTTCCAGTATTAAAATTTTGGATCTAACCCAGCACAAGGTCGATGGTTCCATTCTTTTCTTTGGATGCTGAGGATGTCTGACTTTTCAGAGTTGTAAATAAAACAGGTTTTGACGGTCCTGCTCGTCTCCTTCTTGTGCTGGTTGTGGGAGTCGTGTGTTCATCTTCTGAAGATGTGAAGATTTCTATGTCTTCAGTGTATCTGAACCTTGCCTGGTTCCTTACACTCAAAGTTTGCCTCTTTTTGTTGTGATGTGGCTTTCCCCTCTCTAAAACATCTCCCTTCAAGCACGTCTTTGCCTCCAAATCTAAATCCTCAGATTCATATGAGTAATCTTCAAAGCGTTGCACTTTTGGAACTGCAGTTTTGAGGTTATGAGCTTTCTTTATTTCTGGTGAAGACTTTTCATCACTCTCCCCATCTACAGCACTTTGCTGATCTTTCCTTCGTTTAAGACCCTGTCCCCTTCCTACAGGACAGTCACCCTCTTTTAACACAGAAATCTTGTCTCCATTATCTCCATGTTTTCTGTCTGAACCTATGGATATGTCCAAGGTTTCTGTTCTACATTTGGGGAGACAGACGGCATCATTTCCTGCAGAAGTGGTCACACAGATACAAGTTTGATCCTCAGCATCCTTCTCAAAGGGACTTTCTTCAGCACCTGAACTACTGTTCTCAACGCCTAACTCTGGTTTTTCTTGGACCCATTCAAGGAGTCTGGAGAAACCATGCTGGAGAAGACTCATTTGATCAGGACTTGTGGAAGCTTTCCCACTCCTGTTGCCATCATCAGCAATTAGATTTGAGATCTTTCTTTTGAGGCCCTGCACCTCTTCGTCCATTTCACTCCCACTGCTGAAGTCTAGCACACCTCTGGGGATCTTTGCTGCATCTCTGGTCCTCTTGGCTACCTCATTATTTGGTACTGATCCAGCTGTAAGTGAATCTCCAGGTTCCTTAAATAAAACAGTAGAAATAAACCGCTAAAGAAAAGCATAAGGAGTCTGACAGAAGTAAAAATGGCATGCAAGAACAAAATGCAAAAAAAAAAAAAGAAAAATGCATATATGCTGCATGAAAGGCTTAGCTACAAAAATGCACCAGGGGGCTTCCTTTTTTATGCCATCTTTAAGTGGGTGAGCCCATATGACATTTCAATGAGGAATATAAAGCAGATGTTTTCCAACAATAAATCATAAACATCCATGCAGCATAAGCCATTTACCATGATGTAATAGAAAGAAAACAAAGGGGCCACAATACCCAGAGTTATGTGAATGGTCATTTGATTGGCCACCAACAGAGGAAATAATCTCACTAAATTTGCTAAATACATGACTTTTTTTTTTTTTTGCTTTTTTGCAGCCCTTTTGTGTGTGCGTGCTTATAACTATCAACACTCTCTCAGTGCATGTTAAGGCACAGTGTATTCTGTCTTTTTGAAAAATCTGAATGATCTCAGTGGGGCAGCAGGGCTGTAAAAAAGAGAGTATGCTTCATAGTGAGGGCCTGGCTGGGAAAAGGATGATAAGGGGCATCATTGTGTAAATAAATAGCTGGAAAGTAGAAGACAGGCTTCAGTGTGGTCTGCTCCTTCTATTAGGTCAGACAAGTAATTATATCCAGCTGTTTCCAACAGGATCAGAGAGGAAGTGAGACAAAAAGAACCTCATCCTTCATTGTCACCATAACACAAAGAATTGAGTGTAAAATATTTTCTGTGAGCCAAGAGTCAAGTGGTACTCCATTCTAGACTCTGCTGAACCTCATCTTTTGCTTTTTAAACATTGACCACTTAGGTAATGTGAATTTAGAAGATGGCTGTAAAAGCCTTTTTATTTTCACACTAATAGGATGTGAGTGGTGGGCTGATTAAATACTCAATAGTTTGGTTTGACTGATAGAAAAGTCTCTGTTTGGGGTATCCCCTCTTTCACGTGGGAATAAGAGGCTGAGTGGGCCTCATGGGAAAGGAGATGGGAAATGATGGGAATGACAAACGCCCCAAGTTCTGGGCATCTGAGAACAGAGCTACTCACGCCATCTCCTTTCGTCTCCTCTTTCTCATCACATCTGTGTGTTCTCGTTGTCATCACGCCGGCTTCTATATGTCCTTCTCGCTAACAGAATGAGACCCACATTCATCAAAGCAACATCATCAACTCATCGTTGTCCAACATTATCTCAGTGTTTTAAGAATTGTCAACAATGGCTTCAGGTTTCACACTCTACTTTTACTGGGCTTAACACTGAGTGTGTTCATACAGATATAAGCATCCTGGTTATGATTAAGACTTTGGGAGTAAAAAGGGAATAAGCAAATTGGGATTTTGCCATCAATGAAAAAAACATATCCTGAGAATTTCCAAAACCAGAATACACGTCATAACAAGGATATTCATTAATATTAACACTTATGTTCCTGAGATCTTGTACAAAGCACAACACCAATCAAATGAGTGAAGATGTGTTTGTTATTTAACCTCTAGAATCCGGAGGGTAAGACATGTTCCTTGGGTCTGCAGCCTGAAGAGGTTTTTGATCCCAAATAGTTCCCCTTTATGGACATCATGCCCCTGCACTGCTTCAAAATAGCGCCGGGCACTCTCCTTGCCAACAACAGAGCACTGCAATTGCTGGTGAAATAAAATGATCTGGTGTCAGTTGTGAAATTTTACCATTAATTCATCAGTAAATTATAAAATTATGCATTACTGAAAACATTAAAGATCTTACAGCTGGTGCTTGAACATAGCAGATATGCTGGACATTCATCAAGTACAATGTTGAGATATCATGTAAAATTTATGTAGAGCAGAGGGCAATAATTTCAATTCATCTGAGCTCTATAAAGGTAAAATAAAAATGTTTGAAGTCTGTTATTGAAAAAGATATGCCCACTTTAAATTTGATGCCAGCAGTGTTGTCTGGAAATATTGGAGACATTTCTTCAGAGGCTTCTTTACCCCTGTGATGCTTTCCTTTCTTTTTTAATAACACTGTAGATGAGGATGAACAAAAGAGAGCATATGCTGTAGTTCAGAAAGGCAAATCTTTCTGATCCTAGCTTGAAATTGGAATATAGGAAACCCTGCAGGGATCACAGCTCAAATCATGTTCTGTCTGAGAGATCTATTATTCCTTAATCACCACAGTCTTTCACACAGCGGTGCAGTGCTCTCAAATTTTACTTTCAAAAGACTCAGCCTCTATGGGATGGTCTTTTTACACCTAATTATGTGGCTGACCTGTTGCCAATTAACTTGATTAGTTGCTTGGATGTTCCATCATTAGTGTGTGTGCGTATGCATGTTTTTTCTTTTGTTTTCCTAGCATTATGCAACTTCTCTACTCTTTTACTGTTTATCTTTTAAAATAGGATACTGGCATTAAACTCGTAATAAACACGTAAAAAATGCAAAAGAGTGAGGTTCTATCACTATCTTCTGTTCTTTTATTTAATATAGGGTGAAAATGATTGAGCAAGTATTTGCTATTTACATTTCATGCAGTGTCCTGACTATTTCGGGGGGGGGGGGGGGGGGGGGGGTTCTGGTCTGGAGTGGTTTGATGCCATGTTCAAGTTAAGGTTGCTTTGTTGAAATCAAATTAATAATTATTTTTCATAAATGTCTGGTACCTGTTTGTAAACTTGTCTGAGGTAGATAACCTCCTCTACAGTTCCCAGTGAGATCAGCCTAAGAACAGTAACGTCCCTGCGCTGGCCGATTCGATACGCTCTGGAAAGACAGAAACACGCAAACATGTATCATGTTGATGGAAATAATTTGTACCAATGATTTAAAACATTATTGTCTCTATTTCCAAGTATTACAAATTACAGAATATTATTGTATAAGTTGAACAGATTTGTTCAACTAATCTGACCCACTACTGACCTGTCAATAGCCTGAAGATCATTGGCTGGATTCCAGGTAGGATCAAACAGCACCACCACATTAGCACCTACAAAGTTGAGGCCGAGACCACCTGCCCTAGAAGATTTATTCATATCAATTGTCAAGATTTTCAGTATGTTTAAAATAAATTAACACTTAGAAAATTGCATTTTGTTATTTCCAACTAACATGGTGGACACCAGGCAGAGGTTTATATGAGAAGAGCTGTTGAAATTTTTGACAATCTGGACTCTGTCTTTAGACTTGGTGGATCCATCCAACCTGCTGAAGTCCAGTCCCTCTGCCATGCAGTAGCTCTCCAGCACATCTAACAGCTGACAAGTTAGAGACACATTAAGCAATTAATAAAAAAAGATTCAGAGAAAAAGGCAAAGAGATATTTTGAGATAAAAAATAATCACTACATCAACAAAAATATATCCCCTAGATAATATTCACCATTCAAACTGTATATTTATACATAAACTATAGGGGTAATACTAACCCGTGCACATTTAAAATAGATTTCCTAAAAAAGCAAAACAAAGGCCATGAAAATATGACCTTGCGGCAACCTCAAATATTATCACACAGTATCAGGTGACAGTAACCATTAGACTCTGCAGAGTCTAATTATCTTTAATACTCCAATTGCTGTTTTAAAATTATAAAGGCTTACCTATAAACACACAGTATGTAAAAAAATGTCTCTTGCTACTATTTTCTCTGTAAACCACTTCTGCTCTCAAAGCAGTGGTATTTCAGAGGCTGCTTTCAAGCAAACTGCTTTGTTTAAAGACTGGATCAATTCAGCTGAGTGTAAAAGTCTAAATCCAACAAACACCTGAATTAATTTTGACACAATCACAAATTCTTTTTCAGGCTGTAAGCATTACACTATTATTTAATGAAAAGAAATCACATCTAGCAATTCATCCTGCTCTGACACTCACACACAAAGTACTCATGCAATCATAACTCTCACCTTGGTTGACAAAGAAAAGATGAGGACTTTATTTTTCTTTTGCAGATAGTATTTGAGCAGCTTCTGCAAAACCTTAAAGACAAATACAATCATGTTAATTAACTAGCACTGACACAACAGAGTGTATAACAATTATTACTTTACTTATGTACCTTCATTTTTCCACTGTACATGGGGTCTGAAAGGGCTTCAAAAGCTTCATTTTTACACCGCTGCACAAAGTCCGGAAACTTCTGAAAGACTGTTGCACAAATGGAACTCACATACTTCTCCTAAAAGAAATAAATGAATTCTTTTCAATGAGTAAAATACAAAAGAAAAGCAGAACTAGAGATTCTGAGCAGAAGATATCTACTATAATCAATAAGAAAACCAGAACTGATAGAGAAGATTATTTTTACCTGTTTCTTGCTGGTGCCTGGTGTAGACTGAAGCAGTGCTGCATGGTTTGCAACCTTCCTCAATATGGCCAAGTAACTTAAGTATAGCTTCATCATTTGAACACCTTCTGAGTTTGCCTGCAAAAGAATAAATTTAAATGGATGCGCATAAAGGAGCCAAGCTATACAATCTAATTTCACTCAGCAGATTTTCAGGCATAGTTAGGCAATAATGGCAACAGAGAACAAACCTTATAGCAGCAACCTCTGCGAGTGCGCCCACTTTGACAATCGCATTTCTCTGAAGATCTCAGCAGCAACGTCACATCCTCTGTGTCCAGCACTGCCTGATACACACTCTGCTGAAAGGCTGTCAGCGTGCAGTACACCACCTAGGACATGGGTGTTTTGGAGAACACTGTAAGGCATGACAATAATTTTTCTTTACATTATAACACACCATAGATGGTGAACTGGGAGTTTTCAGATGAGAGGTGCAGTACAACCATCAAGTCAGAGAACCTTTTACCCTGTCATTCTTCTTTGGCAGTTGTTCTTTGATGAGTGCTTTAGTTCTTCTAAAAAACCAAGGGGAAATCTTCCTAACCAAGGCTCTGACAGTATTCCTCCCAGTGGCCAGGGCACGTTTGGTTGCACTGTGTCTCTGCCCTTGTTCAATGGGATCTGAGAACTTGTTCTTGAAATGACCTAAGCTGCCCAGACAACTTGGAATGACCCTTAATAGAATAAAAATATTTATATAATGGCACCATGTGCAACAGAACCACTTGCAATGCAGGAATGAGCTGAAATATGTTTGTAATAAGCAGTTAACCCACCAATCCATGACACACCATAGTTCTTCAAGGTTGTTTTGTAAGATGGTGCCAGTGAGACCAATTCTGATCTGATAGAAAGAAAAATGGAGACATTAGAAGCTTGGCCTGAATGCAAAACTCACTGGTACTATGGTATTACTCCATATATTTTAAACAGTCGAACACTTGTAAGAGTATTGCGAAACAGCAGCACAAACACAAAAGTTATCTAACCTTACATCTCAACTCCTTCATAGCCTGTGTGATCTGAGAGTTTGGATTTTTTATCTTATGGGCCTCATCAACAACCACAGCAGACCAGTCTATCCTGCAGGGAAAGCAAAGGTACTTAGCATTAGCAGAGACAGAAAACATCTTCTTAACAAGATACAGTATGTTCTGCTGTATCTTCTATTCTTACTCATTAAATTGATCTAGATAGAGGCGAAGAGTCTCATAGGTGGTCAGAGCGATCTCAGTGCGCCCTTTCTTGACACGAACCAGCTCCTCTTCTTTCTTTAGCCCGTGGACTACCACACACCGGAAGTAACCCCACGTGTCCAGTTCGTCTTTCCAGTTATAAAGCACCGAAAGTGGGGCCACAATAAGGAACACCTACAAAACATCATATAAAACCTTAAATTGTGTAGATGACAAAACAATAATTGCATCTGCTCCACATAACTGAATGTATCAGGCATTAAATGGGAAAAAAAATCTAGTCTGGTTGTTTATTTCAATACACACATTGTTGGTGTTATTTTGCTTGTTAGAGGGTATCTGACTCTGTAGAAACTGAGGTCTGTTTTTCTCTATGTCCTCCCACGTGCCTGTTTTGTGTAACACAGCAGCAAGAAAGCCAATGACCTATGACAAAAAGGTAGAGACAATGAAAGCTACAGAGCCACGTAGAGAACAAATGCTCACATTAAAAACTTTTTTGAAGAGGTTTTGTAGCTCATGTCTTCTGTACCTGTACAGTTTTTCCAAGGCCCATGTCATCTCCCAGAATACAGCCGGTAGATTGGATGTAGTTCTTGTAAATGAACCTGATACCTTCCCTCTGGTAATCCCTCAGGTATCGGTTGATGGTATAAGGGACTTTGTCTTCATCATTCAGATCAAAGGGGATGCAGAGACTAGGGTCAGTGATGCTGCCAGGAAATAAAGGTTTCTCCTGGGTAAAATGGTTCAAGCCTGGTCTCAAGAGTTTAAAGACAGGTATGGCTTCCTCTTCTTGTTCCTCCTCTTCTGCATCTTTGGTGAATACCACCCATGCTGTGTCATTATGATGAGTGGAGGAGGTCAGTCTCTGGATAATGGCTTCCCTCAGGATGCCATCTTTTGAGTTTGGAGCTTGACAGCAGTCACCTTCATGCCACACTACTGTGAAATATATTTACACTGGGTTAATGTACAATGTAGACCTGAGGTTTAAAATTAAACATAAATGAAGAAATGAACACAACAATTTACATAAAATACAAAGAATATGCATTTTAAAGAAAGGGTTACTCACTAAGTATCATTCTCTCGTCATTCATTAATATGTAAATCTACTTACAAACTCTGCAAAGCACTGATAGCTAAAGGTAAAAGATGTAGATAAATCCAAGAAAACCAAACATTGGCAAGCTGCAAAGTCTTTTTAAATAGTGTTACGATTACGATTTGAATCACGGAAAACGAGAGTTTGGTTGGTGCAGAATAATCATGCCGTATAAACCTTTTTCAGCAGCAGAGGTTGAAGCCATCAGGATGCATCAGTAGTCTTCAGCTGTCCTGACTGAGGAAACGCAGTAGCTTGTTTGCTAGCGTGTGTAGCTTAGCTTCGCAAAGACTTACAAAAAAAGAAGGAAAACGCTGGATTTAAATTGAAACAGAAAGCCATGTCCCCCAAACACAGTCGATTATAGTTTGTTCCCAATTTCAGTCTAATCTGGCTTGAGAAACGCCAAAGACAGAGAGTAAGAAACTCCACCGCAGATACCTGAATATTTATGTATCGTGGCAACCGGTACCTCACTTTCGACATATACTACCAATTTAAAATATTTCTAAAAAGTTTTACACACACATTGAACTTTACTTTTTTGTTTTTATTAATCATCTGAGCCTTTATTTGGCTTTATTTTTTCTTCTTTGTTGAATGTCCCTATGGAAGACTGTGTCGAAAGTGCTGCGCAGCACCTAAACTGACAACACTGCACTCTAGTACCCCTTAAATTTAATGATTACAAAGATACTTCAGGTAAATGCTGAAATGTAACAAAGGTCATTTATTCAAGTGTTATACTTATAAATTCAAAATATTTCTTTACCTTAATCCTCACTTTTAAGGTACTTTTTGCTTTTACCGAATCTGTCAGAAAAATATCCTATTTACCACAGATAATTTCATTTCATTTCGTTTCATTTCATTTCATTTCATTTATTTTAATTTAATTTCATTTCATTTTTATTGTCATAAGCATAGTAGGGGTATTTTTTATATACAATAAAATTCTTTTTTTGTTACCTATACTAGTGTATTAGGATATATACATATTTATTTATTTATTTATTCATTCATTTATTTATTTATTTATACTCAATTTATAGCTAACAGTTAAGTTAAAAGATATATAAGTTCGATAAAAGGTAAGTCTTTTTTAAAAAAAATCTACACAATGAAAAACCATGGCACCCTGTGGAAAAAAGCTATATAAATATCAACTATGCAGAACAAAAATAATGCATATAAATTATATCTATATGAGATCTAAATATATTAGTTATTAAACACATTTATCCGACAACATTACATACTGATTCTTTTATAGATTAAGGCTTTTTGCACTCAAAACCTATAAACAACATTTTGCATAGAACAAATGGAAAGGGTTTATCAATGTTCAAACAACAAATATTTAGTAGACAGAAACTTTTAAAATCTTTTAAAATGCCTGTGATGACATTGTTCCATCTTTGTTAAGTAGATCATTTTTTTAATTAATGAATCAGCAATGATCTTGACAGCTAATGAAATAACAGTCATTGAGGGTGCACAAAAGATTTCAGCAAGCTGTTCTGATCAGCTTGGAGACTTGGAGAGTCTCAGTTCTGTCCCAGGTTTTAATGTTTTTGCTGAATTAGTTAAGTTCTGATCATAACTAGTAGAGCTGGATTTATTTTCAGACTTCGTTCTTCTTCTTGCTGGTAATAGATAAGTATTTCTGGGGGTTTTGTACTGTACAACACAATGAATAGGACTGATCAGACATTTCATACAATTTTGTGAAAGTAAAAGGACATTATTTGGTATGTACTAACCTAACTTCTCTGAAGATAAGACAATTTTAACATAAAAGGATACCCACATTGTTTCAAAAACAAGTGCCTGCATTCACCCATGACATCTTCACATTCATGTGTCAGGGTGATGTAAAGCTCTACAGTGAAGATGCTGCCAGAGCACTAACAGTGAAGATATACGTATTCAGAAAATGACACCATCATGAAGTCAGTCAATACCGCTCAACAGAATGCCACACACAAGTCTGACCTAAAACTTCGCATGTGGAATAAAACCATAACAAATATGGTTGATATAATGGCATTCGATATGTTCACTTTGAGTTTTTCCATGCTGGCCAGACTTGTAAACACACAGCAACATTGTATCTGTTCTCCATCCCTGATTTGACTTTCCCTAAACTCTGTCCATGGCGCTACAGATGAGGCACAGCTAGGTCCACGTCTCGCCATGGTACACTGCCTTACAAAAATGGAACTTTTTGTTCCTGCTTTCTCAACACTGGGAATTTATAGGGCAGCTGCTGCAGATGTTCTCATAAAGAAAGTCCAAACACTGATGTCAAACAGTTTACATATTGCACTAGATCTCTCACACACTTGTTCTCTCACTGAACCACAAGAGCCTTTTCTGGCCTCATTCACAATAATACATTACCACTGAAGCAGAGAAAGTTGGGATAAATAGATCACTGGCTACAGATAAGAAGTTTTCAGAAACAGACATTTTCACAGATGACTTGATGACTTTGCTGAGTGACTGTGTCAAGTGGGCCATGATGAGCTTTGGTTTTCATTTGTGAAAATAAGTGTTCGATTTCAAACTTTAGAAGAGCTTTCCTCCTTTTGTTCTTGTGTAGAGCACTAGAAAGATTCACTGACAACAAAGTAGAAAACCGTCTTCAATGTCTTACATGAATTTATGGGACTATATTGCATTAAAATGATTTCCATCCTCAAGTTTTTAATTTTGTTTTCTTTGTTTTGTTGATTGAACAGCTTTGATAAGGAGTGAGTTCTAGTTTTTCTATTTATCATACTCTTATAAATTATAAATCATGTTTAGGGGTTCCAGAAAGGTCACTTGGAAAAGCTGTAGATCTCTCATTTCACTAATGTGACTTATATGTACTTCAAGGTTCTGGTCAGTTTAGTTATCTACAACGTAGTGCAAGGGATTTTTTTTCACAACTTGGAAAATCTTCAAAGAATATTAAAAACATACAACTAATCTATACTATCTGTACAACATATGTAAAGGTTTCCCATCAGTCTTCTGAAATCTACTTGTTTTAACTTTGAAAGAAAAAAAATTCTCAGCTTAAGCTGTTTCCTGCAGCTATAGTTTTCAGTCTACTTAAATTAGTCTGGCTAAATTAAAATTTGCTTTTGAATAAAACATGGATGGTGTTTATAATTAGTGGTTAAAGGAAGAGGACCTGAATGGAAGTCTTGTCTTTCTCTCGAGACCTTTGGAAACACTCTTTTCTTTCATGACTCAGAGGATCTGCAGCAGGCCAAAAGCAGTAACAAGGCTGCCAAAACTGACAGTTTCAGCTTCATAAGCACTGATTGCTAAGATGGAAAATGCCTTGATTATTCAGGCTTTTCTTTTCTTTTTTTTTTCATTAGTCTTCTCCCTCTTGCCCATGCATTCACCAAAATTTTCTTCTGTATTTATTCATGGTGTGTACTGTCAGTGTTAACCCAAAGAAAAATGTAACACTTGGATTAATATGACAATATGTCTAGAAATTAACACATCCCATATAGTTAAAATGGCATAAATGTGTTTTGGCCACGTTTTCATTGCCTCGTGGTTTGCCACTTTACTACAGTACATTAAAACATTTATAGGTGATGATTATGAATCAAGTTAGAAAGAAAATTATATGGAATTTTTAGAACTTTAATGTTTCTTATAGTTTGAAATATTTTTCCTTTTTTATGTAAGCATTGTTTTTGGGTCATGGTGAATGTTCTTTTCATTTTCTTTTGAATACCTAAATTGTTTTACTCATAAAAAAAAAAAAAAAGGTCGGATGCTGTGCAAATTGCAAATTAAAGCATTGCAAATGCAATGATCGACAACCCATATTTTATTACCAGTAGAACACAAAATGTTGGAACTGAGAACTTTAACCATTTGATGGGAAATATTAACTCTTTTTGAGTTTGATGGTAGCAGCTCAATGAAAAAGGGGGGGAAAGTAGCAACATGGTGATGTTGTGTATCAGCTCTTCTTTTAACAGCTGTCTGTAAATGTCTGGGAATTGATGAGACCAGTTGCTGGAGTTTTTGGAGAGAAATGTCCCATTCTTGGTCTTATGCAGGATTCTAGCAGCGCAATAGTCGTAGGCCTTCATTACCACAGTCAGATTCCTCCTGATAATCTGAATCTTTTGATGATATAATTTAATGTAGATAGGTGAAACTTCCAAGTATTTGCATTTTACATTAAAGCACATTTTTTTTTAAATTGTTTCACAATTTTTCCGAGGCATTTTCTTGCAGATTGGTAAATCCCTGCTCATTTTAAAACCTCAGAGGCTCTGCCCTTCTGACATGTTCCTTTTATGCCCAGTCATGTTACTAACCTGTTGCTAATTAAACTAAATAGTTTTCAACCACAGCTCCAGTTGTTTTGCATTTGTCAGTTAATTTTCCAGCTATTTGTTTCTTGTTTCAACTTCTTTAAGATCTGTTGCTGCCATCAAATTCAAAATGAGCAAATATTTTCCATGAAGTTGTGACATTTCTAAGTTTATATATGTTGTTAATGTTCTAAGGGAAATTACATATAAGTTTTTGCCTCTTTTTATTTACATTAAATACAGCATTCCAACTGTTTTAGAATTGGGGTTGTATAATAAATGTGTAAAGTAAGTTTATAGCATCATTTATATCCTGACTTGTTGACATGTGACTTTCTGATATTTGACAAAGTGTTATACCAAGAGTAAACTTCCTCCACTGAAAAAAATCAATGATAAAAAAAAATAAGAGACTGAAACACAACAAACATAGGACCTTATGTTGAAATACACAATGTTTCAGTGCATGACAAGATAAACACAGCCCAAATACAGGACAGTCAGGTGGCAGGTACATCACAGACACCACAGGAAAAGTAGGAGGACCTCCAAAATATCAAATGAGTATATATACAATCCACATGTAAAGTAAAGTTGTCAAGTAAAGAAGAAGTCCCTCAATGTCTGATAGTTAAACCATGAGGTAGTAGTCAAATGTTTTCTGTGAGTGTTGCATCACACTGGTAACACAGAAGAGAGAATAGAACCTTGTTTGCTCCAAAAATATGACTATTGCTGCCAAAAGGTGTATTTTAACAAAAAATAAATAATAATAATATGTTGTAAAGCTACAATAATCTAATAGTATTTGTGCCTAAACCTAACACCATCGAGCATAATGCCAGCTGTTAAAAGTTCTCATTCAGAAACATGTAGATGTATATCATTATCAAACATGTTGAACTAGAAGCAACCAGAGAGCGTAGACCTCCACCAAGCACCAAGCAATTGTAATCTTTTTCTTTTTTTCTTTTTTTTTTGTTTTTTTTTTTGCCAATGATCGTGGGCATTATCTTTTAGTTAGAAGCTCTAATGGCCAAATTATCCCTTCCTCCTCAATATAAAGAATCCTTAAAAATAAAAACATGGAATTAGGCGGTGATCCAAGAGACAGACTGACAGACAAACCACCAAATACACGACCTCCACCTAGGTGGAGGTAAAAAGTACTCTCAAGTTATACCCAGTGCCTGGAAAGATGATTCCATGGGCTCTTGACTAATTCATTTGTGAAAATTTGGGTTTGAAAATGTTGTTTGATATACAAGAAAACAACTACAATTTTTTAAATAAAGTTGTACAAAACAAATCTCATCTTTCAACACCATCCAGCACCTGTAAGTCCTTTGACTGAATTATCTCAGAATGTCACAGTTGTACAACCTACGTGAAAGCCCCAGATGACCTGAATTTGATGGCTTGTCTCTTTTGTCCTGCAGTGAAATGGAAAACGCTGCAGGGCAATGTATTTACAATCAAACTGCCTCTCATTACGCTGCAGCCCCATAGAGGAGCCTTTTGTTTGTCCACTTTGGCCACACTAAGCACATCAACCAGAAAGCATAACTGACAGTGGCAACTGTGCATGTTTGTGCACGAGTATACAATGTGTGCACTCTTGAATTTGTGTAGTTTTTGTTGTACTATCAAAGACTCTGCAGGCCCTTGAAGACAGCTGATTAGTTGGCTGTCAACAAGAATGTTGAATCATTGGACAGAGCAGAAAGAAGGAAGAGTCTCTGATTTTGGTGGTTTTACTCCACTCTGGCATTAGCCACAGTTCTCCAGCCAGGCATGGTGGACAGGCACAAAATGTTTTATTTTACACTAAAATACTTGGCCCCAAGACAACATTCTCCCCTCTTTTACTCTTCTCAACCACCTCTAACCCAATACGATTGCTGACTGGGACTCAAAGAACTGCATGACTGCACGTCTCAACAATGAGGCCACACAAAAAGCACCAGCTCAGCAGAACTGGATGTCCGTTTCTGAAGCATTTAGGCATGCAATTATATTCCCCTCCACTCAGTAATTCATAGTTGGGATCAGGGAGTACAACGTGGTGTCTGTAGTAGCTTGTTCCTGGTTGGATGTGTTGACACAAGGGCTCATTGCTGTTGTGACTGGCAAAATTTAATTGCCATTTATTTGTGTGTAACATGTTCCTGTATAGTTGGGAGATAATCCTACAATTTTATTTTTTTTTTCAAACTTGAAATTGTGTAGGAAGAAAAACAAAATCCCACAAATGTTAACAACATGTATATAGCTTTGCTTTTTTTTTTTATTGTTTTTCTTTCTCTTTTACCACAAGTAGTCCTATGTGTAATATCCTCATGTGAATGTGTTTACATATTTGTCTCAGTGTTTTATGGGATGTTATCCGGTGGGGAGCCTTCCTGCTGAGAGCTAGGCCATGCGTCCATGCATGTAGCACATACTCATTCCCCATATGGGGTCCGGAGGGGTTTACAGGGCCAGGCCAAGTCATGCTTATGGACCATTTAGCACACATTGCTTTCTGCTTCATGGCTATACCACATTTCTCCAAATACAAGAGTCAGTGCTGGAAAACTTTACAGTGAATCACAGAGACAGGCCCCAAGGTAAACAAGTTCTACCTCGAAGGATTTGCTAATCTGTATTTATTGGCATATTTCTATACCAATTTATAATATTTGCTTAATACAGTATGATATTGTATGTCTCAATCTGTCAGTACTATTGTAGCATTTGGTAAGTTTGTCAATGCAGACTGTTTCTAAATGTAACCATACAAGTAGCATGTAGAACCGTTTTATTGTTAACTTTCTTACTGGAACACATATCCTCAACTTTCTAGACTTCTATAGAGTTCTTGTAACGGAGACATTTTTGCATTATACATTTTTCTCAGTTTTGATTGAAGTGTATCTGATGGACATAAATAGGAAGGTACACACCTGCCTATGTAAATGCCAAAATTGACTTTGGATATCAAAGTAAAAATCAAGCCATGAAGTTAAAAGAAAACTGTAAGACAGGACTGTGTTAAGACACAAATTTGAGGATGCACACAAGAAAGTTTAAAGTGTATTTTATAGCAAGTGAGTTTGAAAGGAATGGAATAAGTTTAAGTCAGATTAGCCTGCTAAAACCAAATAATCAGGTATGAAGAATTTTGGTCAGATGGGTCCAAAAGGAACATTTTTGTAGCAATGGAAGAATCACCCTGATGGACAATTATTAATGCAGCACACCACTAACCAGGTCTTTATGCAGACTAAAGTCCTTCCTCACTATAAGCACATGACAGCCTGCTGGAAATTTGCCAAAAGACACATAAATGACTCTCAGATCCCAAGAAACAAAATCCTCACATCTGATTAAAAAGAAAAACTGATCGGCCTCAATTCCCGATGGTGTGTGGAAGAAACCAGGTACTGAGCATCACTTTATTAATACCATCCCAACACCACATGGTGATGGCAGAGTCATGATTTATGAATGTTTGTTTGGGTTTGGGAAAAAAGAGACTAATCAGGATGGATGAAAAGATTAATACAGACAAGTATAAAGTAAACCTGAGTGAAACCTTTCCCAGATTGCTCGCGGCAAAGGTTTACGTCTCTATATGACAACAACATGGAGCACACTGCCAAGAAAACACAATTGTGGCCTTGTGAAAGTCCTGGTGTGACCCAATCCAAGTCTGAACCTGAACCCATCTAAGTATCTTTGAAGAGACTTTAAATGCTTCAGTTCCAGCCTAGTTGAGCTTTAACATTTCTGCTCAAAAGAATGAGAATAACATCCAAAGTAAAGGTAAGAATCTGTGAGTTCATTCCAAAGATACTTAAATACAGAAGCCAAAATACAGAAGTACAAAAATATTAAGTTAAAAGCTTAAATACTTCTATAAATGGAATATTTTATTATTGTACTGTTAATTAGCAAAAGATCATACATCATTAACTTTGCCATAATGACAAATTGTGTCTAGATTCTGTTTTAAAATTAGCGTGAAACATAAAAAAGAAGAGGATTGGCTGTGCATGCAGTGGCGTATCCAGGAAATGTTTATTGGGGTGCCCAAGTTAAGACCGAAGTTAGTGTGGGGTGGTCAATCAATAGATTTTACCAGTTGTGTCCAGCAGGATCATACAGGGATTCTTGGGTGTCTGGAAACCTTTAAATAGCAGCGAGCTCGTTCGCATGCCACAAACAAAACTGTTTTCAGATTTTACAGAATACCATAGACAATATTAACTTTGAAAAGAAGCTATTTGTTGTTTGAAAGAGAAAAATTCCTTTATCTTGTAGAGGAAACAAAAACTTCACACATGGTTTATGTTGCAGAGTAAACACACTGAAAGACCACTGAACAACCAATAAACACAAGCGCAGCTGTTCTTGCAGCTGCTGGAACCTACAGTCCAAGGTACAGATCTGTTTTAAGGTCAAAAGAGGGTTACCCACCAAACCATCAAGCTCCACTACCCCAGTCCTGTGTCCACCCAAATTTCATACACTGGTTAGCCACATGGTATTTGATGTTGGCTCTAATAAACAAATACATCTGGAACATTTGTTGTCACCTTCTGTCAATAAATCAGAAAACAGCTATTTTTATTTGACGATGATATTGAACCCAATTTAATTTTTATTGGAAACTGCTTTACTGAACAAAAACAACATGCAAGGACACAACAATTAAAACATCTTAAAAGACATAGATTAAAAGGACAATAATAAAAGTAAGTTGCAAATAATAATAAATAATATAGTGATATCAACAAGTGGTAAATGTTTCCTTTGGTTACCAAGCTAAAAAAAACAGGATTGTGCTGGCTACAAGGGTGGCCAGTGAAATTTCAGCTGTTTCCGTTGAACCCTTCTCCCCACCAGCCTGCCGTTATGTGCGTGTAGATGTTGAATGTAAGGATGGGTGTGTAATGGTTTTAAACTCTTTTTCAATACATTTGAATAAAACTGCTCCTAAATCAAGCATTTATAACTTTAATTGGTTTTATGAACTTGCTGTAGGTGCTTGATAAGGACAATGAAATGCTTGGTTTGGATTAATAACTCGGGCTTGAACACAATGCAAACTTATTATGTGATCTTATTATTTAGAAATATACTGTATATTTTTTATGTCAGTGTATTTATAATTTTTATTTAATAGTTTACTGTATGACATAGATATTGCCATCTATCATTTTCTGCTCCCTAAACTGTTAAAAACTGTAATTCTATAAAATCTAGTGCATTTTAACTTACTTTTATCTGAGTTTATGATGTTCTCCTAATTCTCTAATCTTTCCCTTTTCCATTCATCCCTCTTTTCCCCTTTGCAACTTCAATATACTATCGCCTCCCCTCTGTCATCCATCCCTCCCTCTCTAATTTTGTCTGTGTGTGGTCTGGAGAAACTGTAAATCCTCAGCTCCCACATGATGCCACCCAACGCGATGCCGAGGCCTCTTTGTCCACAGTATCAGCTACCATGTCAGACCAACCAGGTCAAGATCATTTGTGTCTTTATACTTCCTCCAAAAAAATCCTTAATGAACTCTTTCAACTTGGATAAAAAGGCAGTATCTTTCCACTTTGATATGTAGTAATAGCAATCTGTGTGCGCGCGTGTGTGTGTGTGAGTGTGTGATTGTGTGCGTGCAGCCACTTTAATCTATATCTATGTGGTTTTTTGGTGCACTTTTTGGTGCGCTAAAGTGCTCTTATCCACATGTCAGTTTCTCTTGACTTGTTCTTAGTAATATTCAATTTACAAAAGATGAACATTTAAAAATATGTAGCTCTTTGTTTTCTTTTTTATAGCTCATGAGCCATCATGCTTGTACCTGAAGAATTACCTGTGTCCTGCTTTGGAACGACTATGTTTCACTTTTGAAACTGTTAAATAGCTTCCGTGTTGAATAATCCACAATCTGTCAAAGGGGCTTCTTCGACAAATAG
This sequence comes from Melanotaenia boesemani, assembly GCF_017639745.1. Classification (NCBI taxonomy): domain Eukaryota; kingdom Metazoa; phylum Chordata; class Actinopteri; order Atheriniformes; family Melanotaeniidae; genus Melanotaenia; species Melanotaenia boesemani. The sequence continues at coordinate 14,661,834 of NC_055692.1, forward strand.
TATCTTAGATTTATTTGTTTTGTTTTGTTTTTTTGCTTAAAAGACACATTTGGTTTGCACTCATTGCCTTTCACCTGGTTGTTCCTAGAGTGATCCAACCTATGTCCTATGAATACACATACTGGTGACAGAGAGGGATTAATGTTATTCAGCTTTCAGGCCCTGGGAACAGCGGAGGCGTTGAAAAATAAAGTGTAAACTCTGTGTCTTTGCCTGCCGGCTGGGTGGTCTCACAGGCACAAATATCACACTAAGTGACCATCCTCTCTGCAGTTCACATCAGCATTTTAAAACAAACAGAAGGGCAGAGCTTACTGCCAGAATGGAGATAGAGGCATGCAACAGTGGGTACACAACCTCTCATCTGCTTCCGTCAAGCCGGGCTGCAAGAGGAGGTGAAATGTGAAGAGAGAGCAAGCGAACTATGAGGAAGGAGGAGTGATGCAGAATGGACCATATAAAACAGTGGGAGTGAGCTAGGAGATAGGATAGAAGGAAAGGAAGACATCCATACAAAGAGAGCAGGGAGAAACTCGTGCTGCTCTGTGTGTGGTCTGAAGACCTCCAGGCTTGTTCTGTGGCAAGTGTGTCCTTCCTGGGCTCAGAGAAGAAGGAGTAGAAATAAAAGAAGGAGAAAGACAGAAGTCTGCACAATAAAGGGAATGTTTGCTTTTTCCTGTGGATGAGTGTCACTGAATGAACTCTTCGTGTATGTGGAATAAGCAATCAAACATTGTCATGTTTGGCCCACCATGGGGAGATTACTGTGATATTTGCAAATATATCATCTTGCCTGACAAATTGTTCTTTTCAGCAGGCAATCGTCCAGAAAAAAGAAGCCCCTCCTCACTGATCCATTGTTACACAGGATTTTCAATACATGTGTGTGCATTGGGATTTATGGATGAAGCGAGAGGTGTGGATTTGCAGGGAGGGGAGAGAGGAACAACAAGGGTCAGGTTCTGATAGTGCCTCTGTAGAAGGTGCACGTGATGGGGGCTGGGGCTCTAGCTTTCCTCAGTTTGTGTAGGAAGCAGAGTTGACTTTCTTGGCCAGTAATGTGGTGTTGATGGTCCAGGAGAGGTCCTCTGTGACGTGCACACCCAGGAACTTGGTGCTGCTCACTCTCTCCACCTCCCCACCATAGCACCATTGATGGTCAGAAGTGCATGCTGGGGGCGCATTGTCCTGAAGTTCACAACAATTTCCTTTGTCTTCTCCACGTTAAGAAAGAGATAGTTGTGTTCACACCACAAGGTCAGGCAGTTGACCTCGCTCCTGTGTTCTGTCTCATCGTCGTTGCTGATGAGACCCACCACACTCATGCCATCTACAAACTTTATGAGGAGGTTGGAGCTGTGCGACGATGTGCAGTCGTGGGTCAGTAGAGTGAAGAGGAGGGGGCACAACACACATTTTTGAGGGGCCCCCATATTCAGTGCGATGATGCTGGAAGTGTTCCTGCCAACCCCATGGTCTCCTGGTCATAAAGTCCACCAGCCAGTTGCACAGTGAGGTGTTAATTCCTAGCTTGTTCAGTTTCAGAATGAGATGTTGGTGGATTATTGTGATGTAAGAGTCTTTTGTGTCTAGATGTCTGAGGGCTGTGTGGAGGGCAATGGAGATTGCATATGGTCGGTCGAGCGGTTGGACTGAAACTGAAAGGGGTTCAGGGAGGGTGGGAGGACAGACTTTAGTGTTTTTAACATTAGCCATTTGAAGCACTTCATAAGAATGAGAGTGAGTGCTATGGAACAGTAGTCGTTGAAACAGGAGGGAGACGATTTCTTCGGGACAGGGATGATGGTGGTGGTTTTGAAGCACTTGGGGACAACAGCCTGGCTCAGCAAGATGTTGAAGATGTCTGTGAAGACATCCGTGAGCTCCCTGGCACAGTCCCTCAACATTGTCCGAGGACACAACAGCGTCAACACCAGTTCACCAGGAGGGGGTGGAGACTTCTGTGCAGGTGTGCTGTTGTGTGCCTCAAAATGAGCAAAGAAGTCATTTAGCTCATTTAACAGATGTGGAGCTGTCAAAGTTCTGCAGTGGTCCCTGACGGTCTGCGTCCCTCACCACAGGCTCTGCGTATTTCTACCTTTGCTGAAGCGATGTGCTATCCTTCTGCAGCACTGCTTCTTTGCTTCTCTGATGCCACGTGACAGGTTGGCCCCCACTGTCCTCAGGCCTTCCTCATCTCCTGCTCTGAAGGCAGTGCTCAAAGCCTTCAGCATCCTGTGGACCTCCCCTGTCAGCCATGGCTTCTGATTGGCCCAAACAGTGATGATCTTGTGTACTGTTACATCATCAATGCACTTGGTGATGTAGGCAGTGATGACATCTGTGTACTCCTGAAGGTCTGTGTTGTTGCAGGTGGCACCCTGTTTAAACAACCTCCAAGTCCTTAAGTACCTCCAGGGACCCTCACGGCCATACATGTACCTCTTTGAGAACTGGTCTGTATGTCAGCATTAGCATGACAGTGATAAGGTCAGAGGTGCCAAGGTGTGGGAGAGAAAGGACCTTGTAAGCGCCTGTATGGGTGGTGTAAACCTGGCCCACCTTGTTGTTTCCACGTGTTGGAAAGTCTGTGTTTGTGTACTGTAGTTTTGGAAATATACTCTTTAGGTCTACGTGGTTAAAATCCTCAGCCAAGTAATATAAACCACAATATAATCTGAGTAAATATACTGTAAAGTTATGTATTGCATATTGTAATTTAGCATGCCGGGCATATCTATTTCAAATCTTGGCTTGTGAGGGTTCCTTCCTCACGCAGTCCAAAGACATGAATGATAAGTTATTTAGATTTTCTAAGGTCTCCCTAAAAGTGAAGAAGAGCATGAGCACTTGTTTCGCCTTGCAATGGACAGCAGATCTGTCCAGGATGTCCCATGCCTCTCACCTAGTACTGTATGTGCTGGGATAGGCTCCTGTGACCCTGTACTGGACTATATACGATGGATGGATAAAATCGGCCATACCAGATTGTAATAAAGGAATGTTATGTATGCAAACTTAAGATTCACTGGCAATGTTTTGTTCATTACACAGGCCATTCAGGGCAATTCTTCATATTTTCATCCTAAATTTAAGCTGCAAACTATTAAATTGTTGTCCTTGACGACTTAATTTCAAACTTACTCAAAAATTTAAAAAAAATTACATTGGACTTTATTTATCATTTAAATGTGCAAGGTGCTAGAGTGAGTTTTGATATAGAAGCTATACTTTGAGAACGATTTTCTATTGGATTTGTATTTCTTCGTCTTTGTTGGTAAACACACTGATAATAATAATTCCCTTTGTACTTATGTGTTAAATACAGTGTAAAAAAAAAGAAACGAGAGGTTTTGTTGCTTTTCAGAAAGCTTCCTATATATTTTTTTAACTGAGGTTTTGTCATAACAAACTTTTAACACTCAATCTTTGGGGAAAAAATAAATCACTTTAAAGATGCTATAATGTGTGTGACTTGCTTACTAAGGATGAACCTGAGTTATTGTGTATGTGTGTGGTACAATACCAATGCCCATTTATTGAGACGGAATATAAGTCTTAAAATTTATTCAAGTCATGCATGAATCTCAAATTTTGATCATGCATGCACAACATAGGCCTTAAGTGTAGGGTCCATAATTGGATGAACACTGTATCACACTCACATATTTTGCAGAACCCCAAAAACCCAAACAGGAAACACAGTCCACAAAATCAGAAAAAAATAGGGGTTCCCAAACTTCTTCATGCCAAGGCCCCTCAAACAGCATTAGCTTCTGGGCGGGGACCCCCCAAACCCACAAATAATGCTTCAAATTATGTAAACAAACATCAGCTTTTAGAATGTATTTTCTTACTTTTATTCATTATTTAATAAATATTACATTTGTTTAACATAAAAAATATTAATGAACATCTTTTCAGCACTTCATATTACCACTGAATAAAATTTTCAACAAATTGTTAACAGATAAGAACAGAACTAAAGAAATCAAACAATGTGTGTGCGTGTGTGTGTTTTTTAGTTTCCTGAGGCCCCCCTTATCACCCCCTGGCCGCCCTCACTTTGAAAACCATTGAGCAAAAAGACACCTTCAAAATCTTTCCAGCAAGAATTCATTTCTCTCTGATGAGATGTGGATTGTATGTCACTTTAAGGTTGCAAACTACAACGACTTCCAGTTAGAAAGCCTCCTTCTAAATAGACAGGGTTACATATGAGTCCACTTCAAATAAAGATGCTGATTGGAGTCCATCAGCCATTTGTTGGAGCTGAACCTAAAATATTTCAACCTTTAGGAGAACAAATGTTAATATACTGTACATGTTAATGCTTACACACAGAAACCATTTTAGGTATAAATAAAATCTTCCTGATAATTCGATCTTATTCTTTATCTCCTTATTTTACATGTTCATATCTTGCAACAGCTGTCCTACAGAGATTATTAAAAATTGACATCACAATTTCTAAATGACTAAAGAGTCAAGCTCAAAATAATTCTGAGCCAGTCTGGAGAACAGATATAGTTACTATGTACACACTGAAGTGATTTATATTGCCCACCTGATGTCAGTTTTAGTGATTGTTATTGAGCATCTGGTTTAGGGCTTTACAAAGCTCATCTGTAGCTTGTGTCACATCTAAGGTATCAGCTCCTTTGTTGGACAGTCTATGAAACCAGACACTTATCAAATAAGGATATCTCTAATAAGCTAGTTTCATTACTGCAAAAACACACCAGAACATTTTGAAAATACCACAGTGTATGCATCCTGATACTATACGGCACATCTGAACACATTTATTTGACATGCATGCAGAATCATTTGAGATGAAGGCACCTGCAGCCAAATGTTGATGTATGAGTGTTTATTAAGTCAGCATTGTTTCTCAGAATTATAGCATGTGCTGAGGTCATTAACTACAGCCCCACATGGCTCTCATTGCAGGCAGGATGTTTTTTTCTTTATAGCAAGAATTTATCAGCATCAGTCTAGTTGACTCTGTGACACTCAACGCAAGCGAGCTCAGACCCAAAAAACTAAAGTATATTAACACATAAATGCACCTACAACATACATCAATAATTTTGCTCAATGTTCTTGCCAATGACACAAAACAGATCATTTATGTTCTCATTTTAAAACCAACTTTTCAGGTTTCCTTTTGTCTACTGATTCCTGTATCTAAACAGACCTATCAATGTCAATGTTTGATTCAGAGCCATGCTCAAAATGACAGCCATTTTTTTTTGTAATACAGTTGTGTGTTTCTTAAAAAAAGAAGTAAGCAGGTATTATAAAGGCATAAATAAAGAACATGGAGGCGCTTAAGTGCTTTGGCTATTTATTCAACAATGTCAAATCAAATCAAATTTTATTTGTAGAGCACTTTTCATGCACAAAGCAACACAAAGTGCTTTACATAATCAAAACAACTTATGCATATTAAAAACTAAATTTAAAAGCCTTCACACACTAGCGTACATAACAGGAAATTAAAACACACCTCATAGTAGTCTCTTTTACAAACAATCTCACACACATGCACTCAAACACATACAAACAAAGCGCACCCGCCCATACCCCATTCTGTACAAACATGAACCCCCATCCCTAGTTACTGTCTCTTAACTGAATGTTAGTATAAAATATCAGTAGAAATAAAACATCTGGCTTGAAGCTGCTGTGAGGAAATTGGTATCTTGGGGATCCAGTCACACCGGAAGCCAGTACACCCATGCCCACAGAGGGTGCCACCACAGGAACCACCCAGGTCAGGGCCGGCCTGGGTCCACACCAAAGCCACAGGGCTGCAGTGTAGGACCCAGTAAAGATGAGGCCCTGAGGGAGCCTACTGATCTCTAGAGAATATGCATGTCTGTTTTCTGTGACAAGTGTTTAACAAGTTTACACAAATGACTGCACTAATAGTCTCCCTGGCAACCTGCTTTTTTGTTGTTGTTGTTGTTGTTGTTGTTTTATTCTCAGACAACAGAACCATTCCTGCTTCACCAGAACGCGGACCTCAATGTACTTCATGGAGATGAACAAATTTGTCCATTGGTGTGAGAGGAATTATCTCATCATAAACAGCAACATAAGCTCAGGAGATGGTGTTGGACCCATGGTCTGTCATGTCAGATCATGTCATGTGTGTGTCACATGCATATGTAGTCTTGGTGTTTAATGTATATTTATTTATTTATTTATTGTGTGTACAGGCAGGTACTACGGGCGCTGTGAGTCCATTGCAAATTTCCCCTAGGGGACAATTAAGTATATTCTGTTCTATCTAATTCTGCATGCATGTGTGTGAGTTTGATTTGGAGCTGTTGTTCGTACAAGATGTTGGGTAACAGTTTTGTGCTAACACTTTATTAGGTGCACCTGTCTAAACTACTGGAATCCAGTAGAGTGAGAAATGCAAAAAATTTGATAATGTTCAGTTTCTTTAAACTGTGCCAGAAATGGCATGATTTTTACTTTCTACTGAGTTATCAAGTTGGGATTTCCAGAGCAAGGAAGAGCCTTTTGGAAGTATTTTTCACCACTAGAAAGTGTTTTATATGCTCAGTTGCATCTTTTTATGATTGAAACTTGCACACACAAACATCTTATTCTGCTTTGAGAAATCATAAGGTAGTTGGAGTAGAAACCAGCATGACGAGTTTTTAAACAATCTTCGCTGGCTTAGATATGAGCAACAAAACATGAATACACCAAAAATCTGAATACTTTTGGTCAAACAAGTTTTTCTTGTTCATTGTAAACAGCTAAATAGCTACAGCAAATAAATAAATAAATTAAATTAAATAAGCAATGTATGTCAAAAACACAGATATTTTTCAGCTATTAACATTGATGTTTTGTGCAGCATTTTTGACTTTTTGTTGGTTGTTAAAAAGAAATGTTCAAGTATTTGTACTGGCATTATCTGCACTTCACCTGTGCAGACAAAACAAAGCATATGTTGTTTACTTCAAATGATCCCATCAGTGCCTCTCTTTAAAGAAATAAACTAGATCTGCTCAATATATAATATGTAATAGATCAATAGTGGTTCAAACTTATAAAAACCTGGATTTACTGATTGATGACTATCACTTTTAAGCTGCATTTTGAGTCACCGACTGCAAAAGCTAAAGCCAAAATAGTTTTTTTTTTTTCCCTAAACAAGTTGTGTTTTTCTTTTAATACAAAGTCGCTTGTGGCTCTGGCTTTTCTGTCCTTGTTGGATTATGGAGATCTTGTTTATATGAATGCTTCTATTAAATGTCTTTGAATGATTGAAACTGTTTACCATGTTTCTTTAAGTATTTTGTTTTTAACATATTGTAAGATGCCGCTATACCCTTATACCCTTACAAGTCATACTTGCCTGCTTTGGCCACCTGAATGTTTAGTGTTAAACTTACATGTATAAAGCGATGCAGGTATATTGCTTGCCTACTTGTGTACCCTAATTGCTCAGAGAAGTGCTGATTCTTGCTCTTTCCATTCACAATTGTCTCTTTCTGTTCCATATGCTTGTACTAAAAGGAGTAAAACAGCTTTTGTCTTCTCTGCACCTTCTGCATGGAATATGTTGTAGAAAGATTGTAAGTCAACTGAGCTAATTTCATTGAACACTTTTAGAGCCAAACTGGGAGTTCTTGAAGCCGAATCCAATGCTTGCACTTGTTTTTTTTTTATATAACTAAATTTTATAATTTTACCAATTTAGTCATAAATAGGTCAAAAACATAGTAGTATGTGCATCATTATTTCCTATCTATGGCTGTGATGCTGTAATGAATTTACAATCTGCCCATTATTCAAAGATAGACAACTTCACTGCTGTTTTACTGATGATTTACTCAGGTCCTAATGTAAACAACCTGCTGATTTATTTTTGGGTGATGTCATAGTTGACAGTAAAATACTGAAAGTTTGAGGGTTCAATCCTGAGTTGTGTTTTCGTGGTTTTTAATGGTCTCACTATTTTCTCAATCTTAAGTCTTGAAATATTTTTCTTTGAGAATGACAGTGTTTTTTTTTTGTTTGTTTGTTTGCTTGTTTGTTTTTTAAAGTTTTAGAAAAATTTGTTTGCCGCCCAAGGTGCATTCTTGCCTGTAGCTATGATTCATACACGTGTATGTGGTTGTGAGATCTATTGTATTTGTGTGTTTGTGAGGTCACATCACTGTATTTACCCTCCCATCCATCTAACGAGACACATTTACCATTTCCATCCTGCATGCAAGAATGTTTATAATACTCAGTTAAATATAATGACGCCTTGGTTTGTCTCTATGAATTAAGGCCTTTCCTATAAACAGAAGAAGAGGAGGTTCCCTTGGGGCATGTTTGAGGCTCTCTCCTGCAGCATAATGGTTTTTACACACAGTTCTGGAGAGCTATAACTGTGCTCTGTATATACGCTGTGACTTCACAATGTCTGCTAACACAAACCAGAAACCCTATCTGATATTCACTGGCTTTTTCTTTTTTATTGTGAGATGTTTAACTGAAGTTCTGTTCTGTGTCATTTCTCTTTACAGGGCGTTGCTGCCTGTTTCTGTGCAACCATACATTTCAAAATAATGGGGAAAACCCCACAAAACTCGCTGTCGTGCATGAGAAATTGTACGAATATACCATTTCAGACTTTTTAGCATTTTTTCAGCCATTACAAGTAGCTATACATGCTCCCAATGTTGAATGAATAATTTAAAAGATGCCAATGAATGTTACTGTCTAAATACCCGCAATGTAATCCAATTTAAACAGTAAATCACACACACGAAATGATTATTTCTTTGTAATATATTTAAGTTAATTCATGCAACTACGTAGGTTGAGTCAAGTCGGTTGGACTAAGTTTAGTTTTTTGAAGACATTATGCTCTCATGCAGAAGCGCTCCTTCAGTTCTGATGGAGAACCTGGGATGCTTATGTGAAACCTCCCACTATCTCCACCAGAACTGAAAAAGCAGTTTTGAATGGGGGCAAAACATTTTCAAGAAACTAAAGTCCAGTTGACTTGACTCAACATATGCTGGATGCTATGACCTGGATGAATGAAGATCTTCTACGGATATCAGCAATAATTCATTCATTCAATCTCTGTACCGCTTCATCCATTAAGGGTCATGTGGAAGCTGGAGCCTAACCCAGCATTTAAAGGGTGAGAGGCAGGGTACACCCTGGACAGGTCACCAGTCCATCGCAGGCAATAATTACATATTAAACTCATTTAATGTATATAGGATAATAAAGATATTAAAGGAGGAGGATAAAGGAGAGAAGTTTGGATCCTGTTTTTTATCTGCATGTTGACTTGAGATAAATTGTCTTCTTTAGCGTTGTTCCAGAAAAGCTATACCACTTCATGGCAGTGGTAGTCCTAGTGCCAGACTACACATCAAACCTCCAGTGGGCTTTTCTTCATGGTTTAATGAGCTAGAGCTCTTTTGGTTTCATGTAGAGGACCTAATCATGTTATTATGCAGGTGGTTTGAATGTAATGACTGATGAGAATTATTATATGTAGTGCCAACAAATGTACTGTCAACACTGTCTTTCTTTCTCCTATTTAGAGATCTGATGTCTCGCTTAAGAATGATGGTAAACCACATGGAAAACATTAATTTGACACAAAAATCTTAAACCTCTGGAAATGAAGGCTCCTACTTTGCCCATAGCCGCATCACGTTATTACACATCACCTGTGGAATGTGGACAAATCTAAATGCATTATTTTGAGAGGTGATCAGGCTCTCTGTATGTTGACATTTCTTCCACAAATTGTCAGTGTTTTACATACCATCCTGTTGTTTTCCTTTTGTGGCATGCAACAAAACAACCAAGCCTAGCGGGTCCCTCAATCAGAGTCCAGGGCCAGCTCGACCAGACCCAGATGTGGCTCCTGTGATTCTGATTATGTTTGTCTTGTTTACGAATGCAGATGCCTAATTTTCTCTCCCTCTGATCTACACACAAAGACTCATTCTGACATAAACTGTGAACAAAGAGGATTTTGGTTTTGGTACAAAAGGCTGTGTTTGTCAGAAAATGATGCTCAGTGCTACAGTTTCTGGCATCAGTACAGAAAGAGTGATGTTGTGAGCGTTAACTTGTTTACTCAGGAGGAAAATATATAGCAGAAATCTCCGGTATTCTGCTGGTTCTCATGCTGCTGTCCAGCTGGATTTCCCGAGAATAGAGCATGTCATGGATGATACAGACATGGTACTACGTTTCTTCCTGATGATTGTGTTTCTGCTCAGGGCAATGCCCCTAACCATCCCGCCCCCCACTCTAATATGAGGTCAGTCAATTCAGCCTCATTGGTCCCATACAGTTTCTCCTGTAGGAAATAATCTAATATTCAGAGAAGGAATCAACACCATCAGATAACAATATTTACATGCAAAATACCTTTTCCTTTAAAAGAAGGCCTACTGCTATATGAAGAAAAAGCAGTAAATTTTGGTTTACAAACACTAGATCAGGAGCAACGTCCGGAGCTGCAAGTGGCTTTCTGGACCTTAAACAATGGCTCTTAATACTTGACTAAAATGCTAAAGAACTAACCAATTAAAATAAAGATATGATAACAATGGGGTAATTGCATTGAATTTCCATAATTACACTAAAAGTACCAGTAATCTTTTTTTGTTTTTTTTATCTATTTTTCTTGTCATTAGGTTGGAAACTACAGGCTTCTTTCTTTCTTTCTTTCTTTTCTTTTTTTTTTCGTTTTTTTCTTTTTTATATTGACATTCCATAGAAGAAAGTCTGTCTACTACAAAAGTTTTATGTTTTTCTTTATTTTAAAACCTAAAAATATAAATAAAAATGTGGTTTTTCCAAAACAAAAAAAAAAGATTTCCTAAAGTGGATATTTATCAAAAATAGTAAGCTGTCTTTTATCAAATGGTCTTGTAACATTTGCGGCATTAAAAAATTCAATTGTTACATAAAAGTGACTTATTATTGGTTTAATAATTTTGTGAGAGAGCAGATTATATAAGATTTTCTTCTTTCTGCTCATTTTTATTCAGGTATTTGAAAAATGCTGTTTTGATTGTTTTGTTTTTTAATTTCTTGATAAGAATTAAATAAATATTTTAAATAAAAAAAATAAATCTAAACAAGTTTTATTTAGCTGGACTGAGAAAAAAAATTGCTCTTTGGATTGGAAAGGTTGTAGACCCCTGCACCAAACAAATAAGCAGATTTAGCAGCAGTTTTCTCTTTAAACAGCAGCAGTTAAAATATTTCTTAATATATATATATATATATATATATATATATATATATATATATATATATATATAATTTATGTCAAACAAGGATGAAATTTTCAGGATTTACTAACTAAAAGGTAAAAAGGCAGCTGGATGAATTTAAAGCTGTAAAGCTGCTTCCTTGTAAACACAGAAGGAACAATATCTGATGAAAATCAGCCATCAGGTGAACAGACAGAAAAAACTGTGATGAAGATACAGTATTTTTAACTCTCTGGAAGTAAAGTTGTGTGAAGTACTCACAAGCAGACATTATACTTGCAACAGAGAGCAGTCAGATTGCTCAGTTTGGAGAATTGAGGAGGAATGATGGTGGTTGAGCTAACCTGTGTTTCTCAGAACAAGGACAAACTAAAACAATTCAGTGCTTAAAGATGTCATAGCATTTTTAGTAAAAGCAATATATTATGACTTTTACATGATATTAAAAGATGATGTTTGGGCTTTTTCAGATTTTTCAATCATTTGCACTGTCTTGCAGGTAGTATTGTAGTAAAATGATTAGCAGCTGATGCAAAAAACATTACATATGACTATTAACATTCTGCATCTCCAAAATTTTCTTGTTTTGTTGAATCAGCACATCAGCAAATATCTGTTATTTTCCAAATGACTTTATAATTGCAAACAACTTTAACTCGTCATTGACAACTTTATTTTTTTCCCAGATGCTGTGGAGGCTTTTTCTTTTTTTTTTTTTTTTTTTGTATTTACAGCCTGTTTACACATGCAGTACAACTTCACAACAACTCCACAAGATTGGGGCAGATTGTTGTTTGCTGCTATTAAACATTGTGATGTGATCACAGATATTAATACTACAGTATCTGGGTTTGATGAAGGAGATAAAGTTCTTCATTTTTGTTTCTTAAATGTTTGGGTTTACAGTCTCTCATCGTGTCCCTTGCAGAAGATAAAACCAAGAACAATTTCAGTCTCCCATTTATCCAAAAACAAAGACATTTTTTTTAAACAAGTCTCTCTGTATACGACTACATGTTGACTTTGTTTCTCATTGTTTGACATTTCTGCATTACACACCAGCATGGTGGTGAGAGGACAGATGAATGTGTGTTTATCTCGTGTCCAAGGAGCCAAACCTGCACACACACTGTTAGTAAGATCTGAAATTAGGAGCCCTGAGACTAATTTAATTTGCATGACTTTTTTACTTTAGTTAACTTTCACATCTCTTCTTTAACTCATATCCAGTCACCTTTTTTGTCCTACTTATGAAGAGATGATGGCAGCAGACCTGCACAGTGCTGCAGCTACATCACACTTAACTTACCAATGAAAATCCCAAATAATGCTGCTATTGAATCAAGCAGATGGGTTTCTCAGATGTTTCAAGGCTTCTAAACTTGCACCTTTTCTGTCAGCAGCACATTTTGTATATACATAACAATTCTTGGCAGCCTGTGGAAAGGCAAAGCAATAATTAAAGTACAGTCAGTACATTCTGTCATCCAGCTGTGTTTACATTCACCCATTCCATTTAGAAATGTCAAGTCCGCAACTCTTTTTTTTCCATATATCACCTCTCTGGCTGCCACCACAAATATCCTCCTTTATCTCATTTCATTGCAATCACCTATTCACATATTCTTGCACACCTGGCATGAAAACAGCTGCATTATTCTTTTACTTAAAAAAAAGAACGAATAGAAAAGAAAAACGAAAAAAAGCTCTTGCTCATCATCCTGTAGCCCAGTGCTTAGCTGTGATTATGGTAAAACATTCACCACTAACAATTTTGGCCAGACTGTGTGAGACATATACCAAAGAATGCCCACATCTTGACCAATATGCATAAATTTTCTAGATTGTTAGCAGACAGTAATTAGAAAACAGGGATTTTAGCTGCAGGATACAGGCTTAGGTAATTATGACAGCTATTTTCCCCTTGCTCTAGGCAGACCTCACAGCAAGTCTCACCAGACTTTAACCAAAACAGCCCAGATGCTCAAAGACATGACACAGAAATGCACACAGTTAGACCCACAGGAATGCAGATATTCATGTGACAAGAATACAGATGGATGCAGATGTCCAGCAAAACAACCTTAAACGCCTGTCTTTGTCTTGACTGGAGATGTCCCAGATTAAACTGTGTTTTGGTTAATTGGCCACTTAAGCTATGATCTCATGGTACTTTGGGGAAAACAAGCAGATGATGACTGGGATGGCACATTGATGGGCCAAAAGAAAGTTGATGCAGACGCAGTGGTTTAGCTGCAGATGGTGTCAATGCATTTTGCCTTAGGCACTGCTATTGAAAGCTTATTAATCTGTACATTTGAAGATGACTTGGATGAGAGGAGTGCCTGGAGCACACCCAACATGTCACAGTCAACATGTCCTGATTTCTGAAGATTTTGCAGCTGAATTATTATCATATTGTCAAAATGCCAAATTTCCTACATAACTGAAATAGCATCGTAATCAAAAGTTTTAGGGACAGCAAAATTAGCATCAATATCAGAGGCGCTTTCAGTCTCATGCTGTCTAACTTTTTCCACTGCAAATTGAACTTCATATTCCTCAGAGTAACTTCCCTGTGTCTTCTGTGCCATCAGGCACACCTCAGAGGAGCTCTGGTATAACAAACTACATCTTCATTAATACAGTTCGTAAGCTGAAACTGTAAACATCTACTAATGAAAAGAAGCAGTACCTGACACACCACAGCCTTTGGGTTTCTTTAAATACTTGAAAGTTCTGATAAATTATAGATTTTATGTGGGAACATTAGCATTAAGCATCCATGGTGTGTGCTGTCGGTATAAATCTTATTAATGATGGTTGATGCTGCTTGTTTATGAGCGTGAATTCCATTGAGGGAGGTAACAGTTCCCGTTGTTGTTAAGACTTGACTTGAGGTCTGGGTAAGTAAACAGAGGTCCGGACAGCTTATTGCGTTCTTACCTTTAAATGTATCACTTTTTCCAGTAGGCCTCCCACAGAGACCCACCTCAGTTCAAACAGAAGTATGCAACCTTCCACCAAGCTGAATGTGTGCAGTCAAAATGTGTGAGAGTGCTGATGTAAGAATGTATAACAAAGATATTTGTTTTTGGTTGTATGTCACTGAGTCAAAATTTCCTTTACTCTTTTACACAGTATAGACAAACTCGTTGAGAGGTGAAGTCCACCTGTTTGACTGCTCCCTCTGCCTATTTTGGGCAGACTTGGTTTCCTGCTTTTTTTCGTACCTCATATTTTTATGGAGCCACAGCGCTGATATTGTATTATAGGGCTTATTTGTTGAGGCCATGTATATACATTCAGGGCAGCACACGTTTCCTGTTAACATTGGAGAGTGAACTTGCTTCCAAAAAATCATAGCTTCTCAGGCCAGTTCTACAGAACAGACCTCTGCCTTGTCTAAATACCTGCCAGTACCAACAATGTCTAACCCAGATCTTAGGGTAAATGTTGGTTCAACAATGAGGGATGACTATGTTATGTTAAAATGAGACTAAAAGAGCTTAAAATCCATTGAACTAGTTCTTTATCAAAAATGTTGTTTTTCATTTTTTGATCACACATTGTTGGTTGTGCTTTTTTTCTTTTTCTTTTTTGGTGAAATATAGCCATTAAGACATAGATTTAAATTCACAAACATGCCCCCTGAGAACCTGGCAAATCAATCCTTTGTTCTTTCACCAGCATAAATCTTTTTTGTTAGTTTGTTTAGTCTCATATTGTAAAGGGCCACATATTCAAATGAACAGTTTCAGACTCTAGCCTAATTTTTCCACCATAGTTTACCTTTTTTTTTTTTATTAAACCAGCCAAAAATGAGCTTTTTCTGTAGTTTGGTTTCCATCTCTGAGTTGCTGCTCAATGGAGAATGGTGGAATTGCCCTCTTGGACCCTTTCAGAACTGCTCTGATTGTGAACATTAAGCCTTTCAGAAATTAGGGGAGGTAAACAGAGGCCAGGAAGTGCTGCAACCTGTCAAACAGCTCCGTGTATGATTGAAGACAATCATGAGCTCAAACATAAACATCCCTGCAGGCTCTTGCATGCACTCAGCCCATACTGCCTCACAAGTTGCCATGGTGGAGCAGGGGCAGCCAGTAGCTGAGCTGACTGAGGAGGAGGGGATGGTTTTATAACTGGGCAGAAAATATTATCTATGTCACTTTTAGGTGGAGGTGCATTGATAGCAGATTTTCTTGTGAATATCAGTGTAAAACTTTGCACATAGAAACAATTTTTAAAAAGAAAAAAAAAAGAAAAATCCAGCTTAATTCAACTTTGTCTTCATTGTATGGTCTTGGTATTAATATTACTTCACTTCCTGGAAAATGGCAACGTTGCTACAACAAAGTCAAGAGTTGGTGCCGCGAAGTGACAGTAAAGCAGAGCATATGAAACTAAGAGCTCAGACAGATTTTACAAGTTTACAGTGCTGGTAGAAATAAAGAAGAGCGAAAAAATGTTTTGCTCAGAAGAAACCCATGGAAGGAAGGGCTTAAAGATTAATCATTTATTTGAGTCTGTGCATGAAAAAGTGATCAGATACATGAGTAGCATTATATATCTGAGATCAATTTATAAGACTTGTTCTAAACAGATCTCAAATGTGATGCTGAGCAAGAATGCAGTTTAGAAGTCATTTTTGTGTGTTTTTAGTGCATATTTTATGCAAAGAAGTGTGCCAGATTAACTAAATGAACTTAGAGAAATCTCCTCTCCTCTACCACCATTAACAGTCCATATGAAAGAACCTCTGATGAGCACAGACCGTAGAGTGGTCATCCACTATTTGGAAAGACAGGGGTTTGATCCCTAGTTCCTCTGAATCTGCATTTTGAAATAAATATTGGTGCAGATCCTCATGACCCATCTAATCATGATAATTCGTAGAGCTTGAATAAAGGGAACTGGACTCCTTTTACTTGATTTATGAAAATGTTTCACCACTCAACTGAAAGACTTCTTCAGATCTAAGGATGAAAAATATTAAACCCCTCCTTCCTTCTCATGTATCACTGTGTTTGTGATGGAAGACAGTATTGCATGAATGAAGTACTATTTACTACTTCCTTGTGTAAGGAAAAATGCAAGTGAATGAAATGTATGTTGGCATCAATGTGACATTGAACTGGCAGCTTACAAGCTGTTTAAAAGTTTTACAACAACAGTTGTCACTCAGCAACCTGGTTTGATGGTGAATCCAAAGGTTTTCATTTTTTTTGTTTTACACATTAAGTGCTAGACTTGTCTGGCAAAATTCAGTAAACATTGTAAGAAGTTATTCTAAAATCCAAATGATGTTTACCTGTGTGTTGTTTGCAAACTATAATGCAAATGCTGAAACTTTTGAGGACAAAAATGAAGACATCTGTGTTCTAAACCAATACCAATACAATCCACTGATAGTTTTTATGCATTTTATTTAATTCTTATCAGTGCTCTTTTTCCATTGCCAAGATATTATCAGGTGATGAAGAATGTTCTCTCCCCATGTTTTCATGACCTTTTCATTGTTACTTTCTGTAAGTTACTCCTCTGCCTCCTGTTTTCAAAGCATGCTGACTCAAGTTTGTGAACAGTCATGAGACATGCATTTTCAGAAATAAGCTATTTCAGAATATGTACTAAAATGTTCATCTAGATGTGCGCTCTGTGTCCATCTGCACAGTTAAAATGATTTATCTTTCATGTCAATTTCATGGTTTACAATAAGATCAGGCTGCAAAAACACCCATTCTTGCATGTAAAGATATGTACACTTAGTACAGTGATGTATAATTGTATATTTCTTACCGCTACTAGGAAAAGCCATAGGTGCTCTATGTAAAAAGTCTGCTTCTCTCAATGAATGGAACACATCACATAATCTTTAAAACACCATGACCTACTCACTCTTTTATTTTCTTCTCTATTTTATAAGTGGAATGAGGGAAAGACAGAAGGAGAGAAAGAGGACATTCTTACTTAATTGGGATCTTGAGCACATTTGTTTTCAATAAAGAGGTGTGCTTTGTTTGCATTCACTTTTTCTTGCCCCCCCGCCCCCCGTTCCTGTCCTTTTATTCAATGCCCTGTAGTGACTGCCTGCACCACCCCTCTGTCTAGTCTTCTGGGCTGTTGCAGCTGCTCAAACAGTTATGTTACTACATAGACAAAAAGAAATTCATCTACAAAACCTCTTATAATTTTGCATGGCCATTGATTCAAAATGCAAGAGCAGGAATATCTTATTTGAAAGAAGGACTGGGGGTCCGAAGCTGGTTATTATTCCAGGGAAATACACTTGTTAAGAAATCCCCATATATCCCTACATCAACCTTCACAGTGTATCGGTTTAAATGGGAGACTCTTGTTTTGACGTGACAGTAATGTGTTGGCACATTTCTGCTTTGAACTGTAATCCACCTGCAAATCATAAATAGACACATGCACTCAGTGAGGTTTTTCTGCTTTCTTCCTGTGGCTGCTAGCCAGCGACCAGCCTTGAGGGGTGTGAAAGGCCCCCGCTAAAGGTCAAAGAAGATGATAGGCTGATGAAGTCATTCTGGGATTGATGCCCAATTGCCTAATTCCTTTAGCTTCTTAATGAAAACTTCATCTTCTTTCCCTTTTAAGAAATCTGTGTTGCTGTGGAAGAGGATTTCATAAAAAATAAGCAGTCATATCCAGGTTAATATGCAGTGTCCTTTAAGCCACAAAATAATGATCAAAAAGTCTGAATCTACAATAAGCACCCAAATTAAAGCCATTTTAAGCTGGGGTCAGGTTGAATGTTCTCACATTTTTTCACCTTTGACACTGTGGCTGTTTTCACACATGCCCTGCAGCCCCCACATTTTCTAAACATTTACCAGAGGAGCTGCATGTGAGAATACAATCTATGATAAGAACATAAATGTCCACAACATTCGGTCTAGACAACACATGGAGTTTAACCAGAGAGTTATCTCAAAATAACAGTGAGGTCATGCATCAATACAGCAGCTAATATGGTAAATCTATGGCAAGCAATTCACATGCCAATATTGCTAACTGCTTTATAAGATACTGTCCACTTTTTTGTTGATTTTAGAACCACATGTAGTTCTGATATCAACACAAATGCTGTTATAATTCTGTCATTGGAAAGCAAGCCTTAGTCTCTTTTCCTTTTGTACTGTAAACAAAATATTGCATTTTCTACTGGACACCTTTTTACATCATGTGCTGCCTCCTGTGCTCTCTATCCAAGCACCGCTGGAGCTTTTTCTGTTATTCTGGAGTATTTCCTGTTATGAAAATGCATCTCACATGGACACTTTCATGCGGTGAAGTGCATGTGTGAATGAGCAGAGGGTGTTCATAACTGTCTGTCAACCCATTCTTCACTCAGTCTGTGGAGTTCGTGTTGGCAAAAGGTGTTTTTTCTTCAACGAACAACACACTAAGAAGGATGTGACAGAGTTGATCTCTGTCAGTGCAGAAAGATGAGAAGGTAAATTAGCTTAAACACAATATATGAATAATAATACAATGACACCAAATGGAGAAAAACAACCATTTTCAGCCAGTAAAACTGTTTTAAGTGGGGATTCTTTCCATCTGAAAAGTAACATTTAAACTTTTTTTTTAAGCGTGAGTATACTTCTTAAACCAAGTCATTTAAAGACTTTCCTACTGTGTATAATAGCAGATTTTGCAACAATGATCTGAAGACAAAACCTTAGCAGTCAAGAACACCTGACAGGTGTTTCACTGTAACAACATGAAAGGATGAACTGCACTGTATCCTGCAGGCTTTGTTTATGATGAACACAACTCTGGGGTAATCAGGCTAGTTTACTTCTTTTGACAGGACTGTGGAAGTCAGGCTAGAAGAAAAAAACAAATGTTCCATTTAAATTGAATCTGGTGTATTGGAGCGGTAAAGAATCTAGAACCTGCTAGACAATGGCCCTTGAGGACTGGAGTTTGATATCTTTGTGTTAATGTGACAAAAGAAATATACAACAAACATTAGGTTTACCCACAATTAACCTATCACAGAATACCATTTTACATTTTAGATCAAGTTTGAGGGCATGTGGAATGATAAGAATGCAGAGTAAAATAGTAAAATAGATCTAAACACACAAACAGCTGATGAGTTCACTTTAAAGACAGACACTTGCAGGCCTGAGTTGACTTGCTGGCAAACATCTGAATTTCAAACACTTGCCTGCATCTACAAATGAAAATAAACTGATTTGGATTAGATGTTCTTCCTCAAACGAACAATTAGTCCATCTGATCCATGTTAGCACATACTGGTAAATGAAAAGGAACGATCCTCATGTTTGGTCAAGGGTGTTTTGGCATCATATGTGCATAAGTGTCTCATTAGTTCACACAGATGCTTGCAATATAATCTCTCAGAACATTTTTACTGGCATATCTTTACAGCCCTTACACTACAGTACTAGGAGTGGACCATTTTCCACAATCACCCACGGCACTTTAGTGGACTCCTACAGCGGTTCTGTCATGACAACGTGACCGAACAACATAGCACAGATATTCAGGCATTACGGCTCTACAGTCCCTGACAAAAGTCTTGTCGCTTATCCATTTTGTAGAAACAAAAGCTTATAACCTGACTTTAAATTCATCGATTGGTTTTAGAAATGTCTCATATGAAAGCTAAAACCCTCCCAAATTATGCTCAATATACTAAAATAAATTTGCTTCACTGAAGAAAGATTGATCATTTAATGAACACAGAAAGGTCAGATTTTGGCAAGACAAAAGTCTTGTCGCCTACAGAAAATTGAACAAATAATTTACTTCAAATACAAAAATATGTTGCATAACATCAGTGAATTAAGTAGTAGTGCTGTGAGATAGATATTCAGTATCTTGTATGACTTCCATGAGCTTGAAGGACTGCATCCATGCGGTTCGACAATGATTCATACAATTTGTTGATGAAGTCATCAGGAATAGCAAAAAAAGCAGTCTTACATGCCTCCCATAGTTCATCAAGATTCTTTGGTTTTGCCTTCCATGCTTCCTCTTTCATTCTACCCCAGACATGCTCAATGATGTTCATGTCTGGTGACTGGGCTGGCCAGTCCTGGAGCACCTTGATCTTCTTCGCCTTGAGGAACTTTGATGTAGAGATAGAAGTATGTGATGGAGCACCATCCTGCTGCAAAATTTGACCCCGTTTATGGTTGGGAATGTAAGAGGTAGCTAATACTTCTTGATATTTTAGGCTATTGATATTGCCTTCCACCCTGCAAATGTCTCGCACACCCCCATACTGGATGTAACCCCAGACCATGATTTTTCCGCCACCAAACTTAACTGTTTTCTGGGTGAATCTTGGATCCATGCGGGCTCCAGTAGGTCTCCTGCAATATTTGCGGCGGCTGTGATGTAATTCAACCGAGGATTCATCTGAGAAATCCACCTTCTGCCACTTTTCCAGTGTCCATCCTTTTAGCAGGCTGTGGGCCTTGGCAAATGCCACACGGTTTTTTAATTGCCTTTTGTTTAGAGCTGGTTTCTGTGCACTGATTCGACCATGGAGGCCATTTCGAGACAGGATTCTACAAACTGTTCTGGTTGACACAGGAACTTGAGGTGACCAGGCCTGGTGGAGCTCTGCTGCAGTGGAAAAGGGGCTGGCCTTGGATTTTCGAAGCAACAAACGGTCCTCCCGAGCAGTTGTCTTGCGGGGTCTGCCGGACCTGGGCTTGTCAAAAACATCTCCAGTCTTTTCATATCTTTTTCTTATTCTTTGTACTTGACGCTGAGACACATTGAAGGTGTCAGCCACCTCAGCAGTGGATCTGGTCTTCAGCCTCTTGATAATTAACACTTTGGTCTCAGGGTGGATCTTAGGCATGTTGTCAGAGGTCAAGTTGCAGTTGATGTGAAGGTCTGGTGTGCTGGGGTTCTTTTTATACACACCCACTAAGTGATTGATCAGTAACTGATCACAGGTGAGGCTGTAATCTAGGATTGGGTGCATCATATGACAAGGCGACAAGACTTTTGTCTTGCCAAAATCTGACCTTTCTGTGTTCATTAAATGATCAATCTTTCTTCAGTGAAGCAAATTTATTTTAGTATATTGAGCATAATTTGGGAGGGTTTTAGCTTTCATATGAGACATTTCTAAAACCAATCGATGAATTTAAAGTCAGGTTATGAGCTTTTGTTTCTACAAAATGGATAAGCGACAAGACTTTTGTCAGGGACTGTAGCATTCAGAAGGCGCTTGTTCCACTGACACAAGCTTGGTTCTATTCAAGGGCATTAGGGGGCATCGCTGTTTAACTTTGGTCCCCCTTGGAGGCTTTCTCATACTCTGACACCAAACCTGAGTAATCTGCAGTCCAAGTGGTGGTTTCACCATGTCAAATCTTGAAAAGAAAAACTAAAATGTTATGGTGCTGAAAAAACAAAAACCTTAGCAGTTATCAGACTTTTCTTATGTTTAATTGGAAGAAAAAACATTTTTAACAGGGTGGTTATATCACAACACAAGTCCATGGGTGATCTTTTGAGAAAAAATCTTTTATTTGTTAGAATTAGCATACATCATGTACATATGGGCCTTTATGAACCCCATAAGCAACGTGTATGCAAACACTCCTACACATATTCCACACAATAAAATATTTATTAAAGTGCCCATGTGGGTGTATACCTGTTCTTTGAGTGTGAGCTGATAAACTACAGCTTACGTGTTTGGAAGATATCACGTGACAGTCAAGGACTCTTCCCTTTGGAGCGAACGGGACCACCCACGTCGCCAAATAATAAAAAGCCTGTAATTGTAAGCGAACCCCTGTTTGACACAAAGCAAGATGACAGAGATCAAATTGGATTATAATGAGTTTTTCTTCATCCTTACATCACTAAATCGGCTCATTTTTTATCCTGTCGTTAGTGATGCGTTTGGCACTCTGCAGGGGGCGGATATCAGGGATTTCCTCAGAAAGCTCTCCCCCACCTGGGCTGATGATGGTAAGTGCGCGTCCGGCGGCCAGACTAGCCGCTACTGAGCTCATGTGGCTCAGGTGTGTTGTTGTTGCCTCCATCAAGCGGCTCTGCCTCTGTAGATCCATGGTGCAGGCGCTACGCAAAATTTCAGAGTTGTTTTTAATGTTTGCATAATACGCAAAACAATGTGCATTTCATGCGCATCATATGCATTTTTCTGCACTGGATCTCCAACGAATGTTAAAATAGGAGAATGTGTAAATTGGCTTAATTTACAAATCATTCCCTTAGTTTAGAAAGTTACGCAAAAATGATCAGTGATTGTAACATACTGAACAGGGCTTATTTTGCGCTTTCAAAATTGCGCAGCCTATGCTTGATTATTTTGACAATTGCTTTACTAAGCTAAAGCAGATTATGCAAACTTAATCGCCTATGCAGGGTCAGACACTGTAAGGACAGTATACCTTATTATGGGACCTCCCCTTGAGCCGCTGTAATTTGAGGCCCAACAACCATAGTGGTAGTGGTAGAAAAAAAGTTTAAACTTCTCTAGACATTCTTCGGCACTTCTCCGACGCACAGACCGAGAGCATCGCCTCAGACTTTAGGTCCTATCGGCGAAACGCTTTTTCATGCCACGGAGCACTCTGCTGAAACCCAAACGTGCCGAGCGGTTCGGCTCTCAGCGAGCTCACCCCTGAAGTCGAAGATGCTCACATGAGGTCTGTCTGCCTGGGTGGTCTCTCCACTTTAGTGAGCTGTTGCTAAGCAGCTAATAATAGTCTTGTTTGCTGAGTAATTTTTGCCCTTCTGGAACCAATCAGATGCAAGAAAGTCCAGCAATCTGACAGCCCCAGAGGCGGGATCTTGAGTCTTTTTTCTTTTTTTCTACCCCCTTCTCACCCCTCCTCCTTCTCTGCCTCCAAATGGAGAGAGGTCTTTTTCTCTCCTTCTATTGAATCTCAGAGTTGGCCGTGACGCGCGGCCCTGGGGAAGACCACATAGATCTCATCAGAATGATACGACCATCGAGGTTTCTTACCCGACGACTCGTGTATGGGAATCACTTTGCGAACGTCGCTTTTTGAGAGAAACTTACTTTCTAAGAGATACGGTGAATGCGGTGAAAGCGGTGGAGACCTCCGGATCACGAAATGTTGGGATGGAAGGCGCAGACTTTGACTCGCCGTCTCCAACAGGAGTATGAAGTCCTACTTCACGGGTGTGAGATCTCCGAGAGTGAAACTCTGTTGCCTTGGGATATCGCTGCACGCATTCGGGGAAATACTATAAAGTGGGAAACGGTAACCACCTCGCAGTCCCCGCAACATGGCCTCGGCTGCTAATGCGCCCTCCGAACAGGAAAACAGAGACCCCGATCGGCCGAGGATAACGCGGAGGAACAGGGGGGACTATACCCGCAACACACCGCTGGATTTGGAGTATTTGCAGCGGCCAAGTTATTGCGATGCGGGCTTTGCGCTGGAACAAATATCAGAGGTGCTTATTTCTCATCTTCCATTAAAACAGAGCTGCATGGTGTTAGTTTGTATTTGCCGAGTAAAGTGGTCAAACTACGTCCAGTCGCTGCTAGGCAACGGGACGGGCTGAGCAGGGGGAACACATGAGGTTGTAGAAAGCCCCAAGTTTAGTTTAATTCATGGATCTCGGTCTCCTCTCATGCAGCTGCTTTCGGTTTATGCATGTGAGACAAGTTGCTGTTGGTCCTGTTTTCCCAAGCAGCCACTTCTGCATCTCAGCAGATAACGCACCAGGCAAACGTGCAGCTTTCGCTCTCCTGTTTCATAACGTCTTTTCCGATGAGCTGCTCTAATGGTTTTAAACGTAAAAGTTTGTGCATCACAGCTTGGGTGAGTCGCGTATAAAGGGAGGTAGGATTAAAAAAAAAAAAAAAAAAACATCCATGTGGCTGCCCTCTTCCGTTCACAAATATTGTGGGTCTCCTTGTGATGGCTTCTCCACTCCCCATGCAGGCCGGAACACACGGGCAGCTGGACGGGGGAGAGGGGCTGTGCGTGTGTGTGGTGGTATTTGTGGGTTTTACCACAATCATCCTTTCAGAGTATTAAATGTTATCGGATGATGTGTGGGGTGTGAGTGAAAATCCACCTCAAGGACAAATCATAGACCACAACCTCCCAAAATCAAATAGTTTGTGCGCAGTGGGAAACATAAAGTCTTTATTTATAGTACCTGTGTGCTAATCAATCATATTTCTAACTCATAAAGAACTTATACATAAAAAAAAAATCCCAGCAACTGATTGGTATTACTTTTTTTTTTTTTTTTTTACAGTTATTTCATTTTATTTACCTCCATTCACTCTAGAGGTCCAGCTGCAAACCAGTTTTTTCTTCTATTCATAACTCATAACTAACAGAACCGGTCCAGGCTGTGTAGCCTATGGGTGATCTTAATGGAATGGACTTATTGTTTCCTTGCATGTATATAGCTAAGATTGTGATTTATATGTGTTACTGGTTTGACAAAAACCCGTGGCTCTCACTCTGGGGAACCTCCAGTGCTTTCCAGACAGTTGCCAGCATAGTAGATGTGCATGTCTCAGGCACTTAATGTTTCAGGTTATCAAAGTGAGACTGTGTTTACTATTTTGATCACAGCTCATTTCCTTTAGATAATTTTGGAGTAAATCTTAACAACTACCTTTCCCATGTTTCTTTGGCTCAAACATTTGAAAGGTCTTAGACATTTACATATTATGAAATCATTACTCTGCCAGTCTGACACACTCACAAACACTCACACACACGTATGTATATATATATATATATATATATATATATATAAACCTCATCCTACAGCCTCACCTGCTCAGGTAAGTGCAGCATTTTTGCCCTTTCACAGATAATAATTTTAGGACTCTTGTCTTATAGGGGAAGGCAACTGGGAGGAAGGCACCTCTGTGGCTGAGAGCGAAGTTCCAGAGACTTTTATTTAGGCTTGGCTGTTACATACAAAAGAACTGCGGAAAATTTTTGGTTGTGGGCCTCATGATTTTTGGAGCTTTTGCCGTGGGCTTAAAGGCAGCTAATTTGGAAACGGACGTGGAGAAACTCTGGGTGGAAGGTAAGACTGATTTATTATTGGCTGCTTAATATGTTGTTCAGTTTATCTGTTTTTCTAAGATATACTCACATCTAACCAGCAGTGTTCTTCATTACAGAGCTTTTGAAACTGTTTCATGATTGGATCCTTACATGAATATTTGGGGCTTAAGATTGGAGGAAAAAAGGGTTGATGGATGCTGATAATCTAATCTAGGGAGACTGTTTGTTGTTTAGATCCTGGAAAGAAGCCAAGCAAAACTTGGAAAAATAATCCCATGATTCTTTTGTAGCTTCTCAAACTGTGTTAGGTGCACACACAAAAGTGTGTAAGAGGCGACTGTAACAGCTCCCATGAAAAAGGTTGTAATTAAGCTCATAAGCAGCTCTTGGGGTAAAGGGAAATTTATTTTCAAAGCCGCCATTTTGTGAGAGTGTGTGTGTGTGTGAGTGTGTGTCTGCCTGCCTGCCCCCAGCAGTTGAAGGCTCAGAGACTGTGTGTGGTCCCGTTTTGGACAGCTCTCAACTTTCCAAAAAGATTTGTCTCTGGCTGCCGGGAAAAAGTGGAGTGAGGACAGGAGCTCAAGTTTGCAGGGTGGATGTGCCACTTGTTTTATTATTTTTCATTACTATTATTATTATTTTTTTTTTTCATTTTCTTTACCCTGAAAAAGTAACAAAGAATGGAAATTTAAAAGAAGGAAAGAGACTGCATATGGGTGGTGCTTGGGAGGGTATGGAGAAGGGGCTGAGCTTTTTTTTTTTTTTTTTCCTTCCCTTTGATCTGCATTCCTGTACTTATGGCTAGACCCTGTAGCAGGAGTCATGAATGAAGAAGCAGATTTTGCCACTGAGAAATTAAACTGAATAAATGTTTAAGATTCTTTTAAAATATAGATTTATTTTTATGCATTTTCAATTTTTTTTTCTTGTTTCACATTGTCACCATCCTCTCAAGGGAAGAAAAACATGTAGTTTATGAGCTCTAGCATCAAAGCAGACTGATTCCTGTACAGGTCAAACACCCCACCTCCTCTACGGGTTGGCTGTTCTCTCCTTGCGTGCTGCTGCAGGGGTCTGACAGACAGCGTGTTCTAATGTGCAGCGCAGGCGCAGTTGGCAGCAATTTTGGCAGAGGGGGGCCTCTTCAGCACAGGATTCCTGATTGTATTCAGAGGATCACACTGTTTTCACACCCATTTCACATGCTAGACCACGATCAGGAAGACTATAGTGAAGGGAATCATATTAAACAAGATGTTATAACCGACCCCACAGTGCATCCTGCACTAGCACACCCCAGACCTAGCACTGGAATTGACTGACAGAGGTTTGGTCTCCACTTTAATAAAATATATATGGATATGACTGTGTCATGTTATTGCCTTTTTAAAAGGAGCGTATTTAACAAATTATTCTGTGCATACACAAACATGATAGATAGGTGTCTGTGGATGTTTTAACCCTTTTTCACACAAGAAGTGTACACAACACAGGAAATGTCGCAAATTCAAGCTGGTCAGTTACTTTATCTTATAATGGAGCCACATTTGAGCTCTGTGGGGCAATGTATCATATCAGTCCAGACTTGTGACTGTTTTTTTTTTGTCAGTATTGTTTAATGCTTCATGCATAGTCTGGCTCTATCTTGCAGGTAGCCACACTGGTAATCATTTTTTGGCCTTCGTTGTTGCTGAATTGCTTTTTTTATGCACTGACAGAACCTGGCTGACAGTTGCAGTGCAGTGACCCTGGAGAGACCTCTGCAACATACTGTCATATTGGCTCACACTGATAAACAGAAACCTTGCTCACACACACAGACACTGTCAAAGAGACAGAGCTGCGGTGGTTTCCTTGGTCCCGGTACATGAGAGGTTCCAGATGCTGGTAGGGAGAGATCTGTTTGTTTAGATTAGACGGCACAGCTGAGGGATAGATTAGTTCTGCCTGGACCATGGAACACTGTGCTGGGCCATGCAGGGGGACTGGCCCATCGTCCTGGAGGAAAAAGAGGAGAGAGGACAGAGTGGCTGTTTATGTTTCATCTGGAACTGCCCTCCGCAGGTGACCTGTGGACGACCCCGCCTAGAAGCTGTGTGCCCTGTAGATGCACGTAAAATACAACCAGCTTGTATAAGATCCTCGTTCCTACAGCAGTGATCTTTATTTATTTTTTATTTTTTATCTTGCATTGAACCGTTGTCATCTTCTTTGTGGTTGTGCCAGAGGGCTGAGGCCTACAGCAGACCACCATTTGTTGCATGCCGGAGTTGTCTAGTGTGTTTATTTTACATGGCGTCACGTGCCACAGCTTTCGAACGGATTGTCTTTTCTCACTCTGGGCTCACTCGGGACTGTTTATAAATACTAAAACACAGGAAGTTCTGTTTATTAGACAAAGTGACAGAGACCAATTGGTAGTGAGATGCAGGTCTGCACAAAGAAGAGATTATGTCAAACCTCTGAGGATGCATGGGGTTTTGTTATTTGCTAAACAACAAAAGAAATTATACATTTTTTTTAAGCTACGCTCCCCTACTTGGGAAAGTAATGACAACAATGTGGATATGGAGCACATTGCGTTCACACTATGTACTCACAGGAAATGATTAGCTCAAACAGGAAGTTGTAGTATTGTAGTGTGATCTCTTTATCTCCTCATGCTACTATTGCTTGAAGTCCTGTGTGCACTTTGCTCTGCTCCAGAATCAATGCCCATCGACTCGTATTTGACTTGAAATTATCCTCAATTTCAAATTAGAGATTTGAGATGATCTTGTAGTGATTCACTGAAAGCCACTTTCAGGGAGCAGAAATGTGGATGCGAGGAACATGAACCACTTTGCAGTTCTTCCTGGCTGCATGTGGAAAACGAAGCCATCCCCTTGGCATTCTGGGTTAAGGCAAACATGGGCCAAATTGTAAAGAAAATAAGAGCACTGCCTGCATCTAATTAAAACAGTATCACATAAACACTGGCCTTCCTGTAGGACAGCCCCTCACTCTTTCACTGTGAGCAGGGGAAGATTATGTGGCTGGGCTGATGGAGGAGAGAGAAAGTTAAAAAAAACTTGGGCAGGAATTGAAGTCGAACCTGTTATTGAAGCAGATGAGCTGGCATTGTGTTAATATCTGGGCTTAATTGCTGTTAGCCAACATTGGAAAGAGGACAAGGGGAGTGTAGATGGGGGTGAGGGGTAGTATAGTTTTCATCACTCAGTTGTAGACATGCGCTCCATGTAAGATGTGTATGAACAACACAAGCTGAAATGAGTTTATGGTCTCCAGATTTATGGTCCGTACTGGGGGCACAGGGCGATGGATTGTAGTCTTGGGGCTGCAGACGAAGAGAAGCCCAGGGTCCCGGGGCACTTTCTTGGGGTGCATAAGTGCAGAGGCCAGAGGCCACGGGCGTGGACCCCGGGGACCCTGAGGTCATCTTGTGGAGGCCCCGCTATTTAAAACCTCACCTGATACTCACCCTGTGGCCTGGGTGCAGAGTGAAGACTAGCAGCAGAGGGGAGGGGTGGGTGCTGCCAGAAGACATGCAGCAGAAGTTGCAGCTGTCACCAGTTGCTGTTTATGTCCTGTGTATGTTCATATGTGTGTACCTACAGTAAATCAATTCATCTAATTAACCAGATGTCATTCTTAGGTGGTATCTGTATTTGGGTATTTGTCAACCTGTAATTAACTTTTTGAAGTAGCTTCTCCAGCAGAGGGCAGTGAATCTGAGGGATTTTCTTTTATTATTCAATATCAGACTAAATTATACATTAGTGCATGCCATCTTTCATGCTTTAATGACAGAACATCTTGACATGACAGAGAAGAGGCATTTTAAAAACTCATGCTCCAGGATTATAGCCCCTTATCATCCCTTAACAATGAAAATGGATGACCCTTGGCTCATTCCTGAAATCAGAATGGCAACAGTTGAAATGCCCCCTGCTGATGTTTGTGTGCATCAGCTGGATCTGATTTCATCCAGTCTGAAAAGAACCACATTTTTCTCTTATTTTTTTTTCAACAGCAGCTCCTTCCCTCTCTTGTCTGTCTGTTTTCTATCTAATTAAGAACCGAACTGACTGAGTTGGTGGTTGTTTTGTTGGTAATGGGAGTGAAGAAGGGAGCAGTATAATGCTAAGTGTATGCGAAAGAAGCCATCGCATCCTTTTTTGTGGATGAAGATGAGGAGAGCCCTTAATGTGGTGACTCTACTAAGAGGATTGTGGTTTGTATGATTTGAATTATTCAGCTATTGATGTACACACATGCACACAGTAATATACATAGAAGTTTTTGGAGTTTGGGTTTTGTGAATGAGTAGGTGGTTTAGCAGGCCTGGCCTGTCAGGTTAATTTGATAGGCCTCTGTGTTGTTTTCTTCTCTTTATCCATCTTTTTCTTACTTCTCTTATCTTTCTTGCACCTTCTTCACTGTCAAAACTCTCTTCAGCAGCTTTCATTAATCAACCACAAGCGAACACACAAACACGCCTGCGCCTAGTGCTTTTTCCAAGTTAGCAGAGAATACATTGCATAGTCTTCTGTCTTTCCCTCTCATCTCATCACTTTACTTTCTCACACAGTGGTATGCACTCGCACTCAAGTGTGAGAGTTCTCACACACAGACGCTTGTGCAAAACTGGACTCAATAAAGTGTGTTTATCAGTTTGCTACAAACAGGATTAAACCTTTGTATAAGGAATAACATTCCAGTGTGTTGTGTTAAACTTTATGAGTTGATGAAAAGTGCAGGCTGACTGGTGAGGGATTTAGTGTGGGGAAACATTGCGCCTCTGGTACTGTACACAGACTTACAGAGCTGTTTTCTTAAGCTAGCTCTCCCAGTAGCTCTGTGTATATAAGCCCTACCTGGCAAAAGGAAAAGTGCATCAACATTTAAAGCTTTTAAGTTATCTGTGTTGAGTATCTATGTGTGTGTGTGTGCTCTTAAAGCGAGCACACTCCCATTCACAAACAACTTCCTGAGATGCCTCCAAGCTCTCTGTTTACATTTTGCATTCTTTCAGGCGCTCTTATTCAAAAACCAGAGCCCTGCGAATGACCGACCACAGGAGACCATGGAGAGAATTACCCTCCCCCTCCTTTACGTCCTTCTTTCTCTCTTCTATCCTTCTCTTTTCCCCTCTGCCAGAAAGGTCTCTCTCTTTACCCGAGCCCGCCCCCCTCCCCCCTCCTGCCTCCCCTTCACCACCACTCCCCCGTCCCTGGCTGGAGAGAGTGGCCTCAGAATGCCAGATGTATTACAGAGTGAGCCACGGCAATGTAAACACTCAGCCCTGCCATGAGAGCAGGGTGGTCTGGCCTCCCTCTTTCCCTCCACTCCCTCCCTCCCCTTCTCCTTTCCTCTCTTCCCTCCCTCACAGCACTGGCTGCCAGAAGGGTGGAGAAAGTACAAAACAGCAGAGGGAGACTCTGTGTGTGTGTGTGTGTGTGTGTGTGTGTGTGTGTGTGTGTGTGTGTGTGTGTGTGTGTGTGTGTGTGTGTGTGTGTGTGTGTGTGTGTGTGTGTTGGAGTGGAGACAGAGTGAAGGAAGAGGCAAGAGTATAGTAGCGGTAGTGTGTTTGTGTTTTGCAGCGGTACCTACTGTACACTTGGAGAGATTGGGGTGTGGATTGATTCTTCTCAGACTGTAGTGCAGAAGCGTTTCCTTGCAAACAGCTCCAAAATGTATGTGTGCGAGTGTGCATGTGTGTGTCTTTGGAATTTTTCAGCCCCTCTGGCTTACCACAGTTACATATGTAGCTGTATAGTTCATTGCAATTCCTGCAGCACGTCGTCATAGAATCTGGCAGTAACAGCAAGTAACACACATGCAAACGCAAGACATGAAATATTTTTTTTCACAGATGATTGAGTTAAGTTCAGAGCTTCACTTTGAGTCTTTATGCAATACAGTGAAAAAAAACTGCACTTATCTATTTTTCCAGAGCTGGAAATGGCAAAAAACCATGGTTGCACGCACATTCTGACCATGCTGTATTGTGGTCAGATGCAGGAAAACAAATATACATATTCTCATATGCAAGTCAGCTAGCGGTCCATTAATTTCTATAAGAGTTCATGTAATCTCCAAAAGAATTATAAAACTTTGTATCTGTTTTTTTTTCTACATCCAGAATTTGCCTTAAGAATGTAGAAAATATTTTACTACTAGATTCATGTTCAAAGATATGTGGTCCTATGCTGCTCTCAAACAAGTTTCACAGTGGGAGGGTATGAAATCGCAATGCATAGCTGCACCATTATGAGAACTTGACCAAGTCTAGTGGACTATTAGGTGTCAATATGGACTTAGAGTGCATGCAGGATTGTTAAAAACATCTTTCACAAAAACAGCCACCAGACAACCCAACCTGCCTCCATATTCCATAAAATTGCATAGGAATATGAGCTTTTCTTACTGCTGCTGTGAAGTGTCCAATCTTTTCTCTTGTTTCCTCCTTCATTGCTTTCTCAAACACTTGATAAGCACCTCCCTTTAATTGTAGCTACATAGTGGAGTAACACAGATTGCAACAATTGTCATTGATTCACTTGATATGCTTTGTTTATATGGATTTTTATATGCTTGTACATAAGTTAGCTCAAACTGAAAATGAGAAAAATTGTAGTTTATTGGATGTGTTATGTGTTTTTAAATGGTTTTCACAGCTCTGCCAGTCTACCAATAGACTGTTGGTCCAGCATGCCTGTCTAATCCTAATTCCTCCACTTGACCCTTCTCTTGGGGTATTAGTGGCCATTTGGATGGCTTGATGACCACCACAATTTACTCTCAAAAAGAGAAAAGGAACCTTTCCTCTTCAAAATGGAAGGTTAGGGTAAATAGGAGGGATCAAATTTAGGTTACTGTTTTCTCAAATGTCTTCTTTCTTGTTCCCCACATAAATATTGCACTGGACGTATATCCAGTAATAGTTGTTTGCAGCTGTCATTGTTTGAAGCAGCTGCACACCCTGTTGCTAAATCTTAGGAAGTTGGTCCATTCAAACAAACTGACATTAATTTGAAAGCAAGACAATGTGGCTGCATGTTATAGCTGACATGCTTGTTACAGCTGGGGGGTGAATGCTTATAGTTGCATTATTTAGAAATTTAAATCCAGGTAAATGTAAAATGTCATCATAGGCAGTTTCTTGCATTAATGGTCTGTTTTTGTCTTCCTCTTGGACCTCCATTAGCACAGTGTGTGTTTCGGCTTCTGTGTCCTCTGTTCCACAGTTAGGAATGTGTGATTTTAGGATACCTGGAATCATGGGCCATCTTTACAGGAAATGACAGAGATGGCTGGCTGAGATTGGCTGCACAGGCTCATGTCACGGTCTGTTATGGCTGGGCAGTGGGCCAATCACAAGGCTATAAATCCATCGGAGGGGAGCTCACCTTACTGACAGGAGATGCAGGATGAGTTTTGTTGTTTAGCTTTTGTTACCCCCACAGTAATTTATATTTTTAATGTTTCTTGATCTTGAAGCATTTGCTTGACCTACAATAACAAAAGCATCTGATTCTTTATGTGTACTTGGTTGCATTAAGGCATCATCTTTAATCCAGCTACAACTCCTGCATAGATGCATGCATATGCTACAGACTATACTGTCAAAATGTTTTCTTCCCAACTACTCTTTCCACTGCTCTGAGAATCCAGCGGCATTGAATAGGATTTTTTTTTCAGGGTGGAGGTGGGGGGTTGGTAGGGAAGAGAGGGATCTGAATGAAGGCAGCAACGTGGAAGAATCTGCCCATTGAGAACTGTGTGAATGTACACCTCAGGCTCAAGGGAAACTGCATTGGGAGCCAGCCGACTGCTAAATACACCCATTTTAGGGGCTGCAGGGGCCGGACAGGTGATTAGCATAATCAGGGGTGAGGGGAGCCATACATATGGTAATGTTGTAGTTGGGGGTGTAGTGGTGGTGGGGTGTTGTGGTGATATGGGTGGGGATTTAAGGGGGCAGCGGTTGGCAGCTGGGTTGTCACATTTGTGTCGGGGGTTGTGGTGCTTGGGAGGGTGTGAACCTGCATGAAGAGAAACTCAGCAGCAGCTGCATCTCAGAGAACTTCCACTCTGCTCTTATTTTGTACTCACTCTGTTCTGTCATCCTCTCATTTTTTTCCCAATCTTCTTACAAAGTCACTCTCTCTCCACCTTGCTTGCTTTTACCCTCCCTCTGTGTGGCACATCTCCCCTCCTCTGTGAAGGCTGACAGGGGAGTAGGAGGGAGAGCACGAGGGGGAGAGAGCATGAGAGTAAGGGGGGGACTCATCTTGGGTCAGATCGGGTCTTGGCTCTCAGTAAGGCCTTTCATCACATATTTGTGGCTGTGTGCACACCTGCACTGCAGAGGCCATATTCAGAACCACTATGTGTGCTGGTGCAGCAGTTAAGGCTCCTACTCCTTTTACAGCTACAACAACAGAAAGACAACAGCAGACTAATTTATTTATTTATTTTTATATGCAGCAAAGTATTGCAGGGTACATTTGGAATATTATGTTAAATTGTGGATGTGCAATGAGACATACAAACTATGCAAACAGTAAGGAAAAACAAAATAGTTTCACTTGAATGATTTTGCCGTAGTAACCTGTTACGTTAGCTAGTGGAAATAAAACTTTTATGCACATTTAAGTCTATATCACATGCAGATCAGTGCATATGTATTAGATGCATGGTTTGCAAATGTAAACATGAAATCTTTAAGTTGTCTTAACATAATCTTTAGTCAAGACTTTTTAATGTTTTAAAACTCAAATAATAAAGACAGCTTATTCAAAACAATTTTTCTTTTTTCATGTTTTGAAATATTTACTTAGGTGGCACTTAAATGCTCTAGATGTTACACCTTTATTCCCATGTGTGGTGTGAATGTTTTTACAAAGAGATTTGTATAAATTTCTATAATTCCATGATACTGTTTATTGTAGGCAATATCTTTAAATTTATCAAATAATTAAAACCCCACTGTATATATGCAAATAAAGAGTCTACATCACAGTCAGCTCATGGAAAGTCACAAATAAGTTTAGTCACAACAAATCCATCGTCTGTGTGTTTGTGCTCCGTCGCTCCATGTTTTGTTCTGTTGAGTTACTTTAAACCTAGGCTATGAGGAGCCCAATAAGTGCAGCTCACAAACCTTCAGGGTAAGTTCTGTTAAAAGATGACTAGCCTTAACCAGCCCAGAACACATTTGCATCTAGGCCATTTAGAAGAATATGGTCAGAAGTGTCTCAGACTTCATCTAGAAGTTGTCTGAGCAATTTCATTTGTGTTTATACACAGTCCAGCTTGAATTTTTTACCTTATTTTGATTTTTACATTTTGCTTTTTACATATTGAGTTCTGATTTGCACTAGCTGAGTTTGTGGCAATAAAAATGGATGCTTGTTTACAGTCAGTGTATGGGCCTTTGCAGTCACTCATGCCACTGTGGTTCATCATAAGCAAAAATTCATACAAGGGCAGAAAAAATGATCAATCAGTGCAGGGAAATTATTAGAGATACTATAGAAATCTGATCTGTGCATGTGACCCGAAGGTTACAGGCTATTTCATTATGCAAACTGGTGACATGGTAAAGACTGCTACACAGTCCAGTTTATAACCAGTTAATGCTTTATAATATTGCACACTCATTATAATGCAATACTAACCTGCCTACAAAACTATAAAGGCATACATCCATAGTATAAGTGGAGTTGAGTGTCTGTCCACTATTCAAGTTCAAAGTCTGCTTCTGTTTGAACTTGAATAGTGGAATACTGCAGCAGGTCTCATCAAATTTAAAATGTGTTTTCAATGTAAAAGAATTTAGTTTTAAATAACTAATAGTTTAGTAATAGTTTTAAATGTCTACAAAGTCCAGATTTGACTTTGTTTTACAGCACTTCAGTAAGGTTTTTGCATAGATATATTCTCCATTTCTCTGGTGATATGGGGGGGGGGGGCATAGGGTATGGGAGGTCGCTGTACTGGTAGCAGAGAGGTGACCTGGTTTTGACGGGCTTCCTCCTCACCATAGGGGGTCTTTGCTGAGATGGGGCCTAATCCAGCTAATCCATTCTTGCACACATATGGACACGCGTGCACACACAAACACACACACACATACACAAAGATGTGTTTATGCCACATGCACGTACATGCAGTATGCTCATATGTGCACATAA
This sequence comes from Melanotaenia boesemani, assembly GCF_017639745.1. NCBI lineage: Eukaryota > Metazoa > Chordata > Actinopteri > Atheriniformes > Melanotaeniidae > Melanotaenia > Melanotaenia boesemani. The sequence goes on from NC_055692.1 coordinate 14,697,384, forward strand.
ATCACAAATATTTCAGGTGATGATACATTGCACAACTGCTTTAAAAAAAGATAAAGAGAGGTGAGGATCATTGTTTTGTACTTGTGTGCTGTTGTGTTCCACTGAAGAGGCATTATGATTTGTGTTTACCACAGCCGAGTTTGGTTCAATACCAGGATCATTCACAGGAGTTGTAGGACTTAACTTGCTGATGGCAATGCATATTTTGACTGATAGTGCAGGTTGCTTCCGTTTGCAAATCTAAGAGACGTGCATTAGGTAGGGCTTCGGTGTTGTGTGGGCTGCATGGAAAAGAGAGAAAGTTGGTGAGGAGAAAGGGGGCTGGGCTGGCTTTGACAGAGGGGCCGGGCTGATTGCCATCATGATCTGGCCAATCAGACAGTAGAGCTGAATAGTGCAAAGGGAGAAAAAATGAGAGCACAAAGAGGAGGGGGGAGTTCTGAAATGAAAGGAGGAAAGGGGTGATGTCAGTTCCTTAGAAACCTACTTTCACTCCTTTCGTACCCCCCCACCATCTCCATTCTTTTACTTGAAGAATAGGGGGGACCAGGGGTTAATGTTATGCAACATGTTGAATACCCACACTGAAGGCTCCACTACGGTGACATAAACAGGCTTCTTCTCCTCCTACTCCTTCTACTTCTTCTACTTCTTCTTCTCATTATTTTGACTGTTCATTTTTCACCATTTATTTGCAATGTTCATACAGACAACGCACACACACAGGTGCCAGTTTGTACGAAACTCCTTAGGGTTGCATTGTTCTAAGGGAACTGATGCCAATAATAAGTCATGTAACTGACCTTGGGGTTGCAACCAATCTTTTGCCAATTACATACTTGATTATAGAATAGAATATTTGGCCAGCAATAGCTCACAAATAAAATTGCACTTAAAGTTCCTGTGTGTCACCAAAAGGCACTATGTTGGAAGAAATGCAGTAAAATAATCAGAACTATGTTGCTATTTTTGAAATTAAATTAAATTCTCTTCATTACTTGTGCTACAGTAGCCCAGATGTGACAAATATAAACACTGGCTCTGGAGCAGCAGAGCTTTCAGTTTGTTTAGTGGGTGACAATCTCCAGTTTATAGTACTGAATGACTTTTAATCTTACACACATAATCAATAGAAGGATGAATTTTACAACAGTAAATCTGTTATCTTAAAATGCTTGATTACAGTTCTATTAAAGCTGTGGAAACTGGGGGGGTGCACATCAACCTGTTGAGCAGCTGGTACTGAGGCTACAGCTTCTAATGCAATTTGCTCAGGTTCAAATCCCAGCCAGGAGCCCTTGTGCTGTATGTCGCCCCCTCTCTCTCTCTCTGAACCATCTTTGGATTCTGAAGACATCTCATAGGCATTGCCCAAAGCAAAACCAACAATCTAAAGGAATTTGTTGAGAAGACAGGCTGACAACGGAACAACCTTGCATTACTTATGTACAGCCCCACCAAAGGCATGAACTCCCCCACTGAAAAAAGCATTGTGTTTACCAATCCATTAACACTTGTACATCCCTAATTCTTGAAGCAATCTCTTTTTCTGCTCTTATGACAACAGAGCTCCCCCTCCTTAGCTCTTGCTGTTTTTCATGTAAATAACAGTGGATGATGAGAGGCTAATTGTCAAGGTCAATAAATCTGCTAAGATATGTGACCCACAATCCCATCATAGCAAACACAAATAATACGTATATTGCCAAAAGAGACAGAGCTCTGGAGATAGGCTTTTCAGGTGGGAAATGACATGAAAAGTAAAATTTTAGGCTTTTAGATATTTAGATTAGTCTAACTTTAACATAAAGAAAATCCACTGGGGGACTACGATCTGGAGGCTGTGCCTTTCTGTTTTTTTTATGCTGGAGGTAACATTTGCTGTGCATCAATATGACGTCTTGCAGTGTTGGAGCAGTGGTGTGTTATAAGTTCAAGGAAGAAAACCGAGGGAGGGAGAAACTGTACAGCTATGGGAAGTACTTGAAAGTGACACTTTGTTTTGGTCACAGCAGCTGAGCCTGAAGCAGGACACCTTTAAGTTATCAACACATACTGGGGTCAGCCAGTTTTCTTAGGAGGAGGAATAGGGGAATATGTGTCACTGAAGAAACACAGCTGTGTGTACACACACACTGATATGCACATACTTGCACATAGGCAAAAGTGTGCACACACTTATGTATTTTCTTGGTCCAGCTGGGGTGTTAATTTCACCTCAAGGCTGTGTGAGTGTTGACCCCAAAAACTTTGTAACCTCGTGAAGTGTGGAATTCTCTAAGCCTTGAGGCTGTAATGTGCTGTTTCCTGTAGAGGGAGAGTGCATTCCTTTGACTTGTCCCATTCCTCTCTTCTTTGCTGTATATTTGCGGTCTTTGGGTGGCAGTTCGTAGCATTTCAACTAGACAGTGAGTTCTTTCTGAGCATGACCCTTCCATCTTTTTTCAATCATTTCCACACACATATAGAAGCAGGGTGAAAATGGATGCACCTCTTTTCTCTGTACCTGGATTCCCTTTCTTCCTCTTGATGGTGCAACAGTTGAACCAGGCCTCAGGCTAGCTCTGCCTTTGAGCGCTGAGTGTATCAGACAAGTCGACTTGTTAGTGCACTGTCAGTGCGCATCAGGTCTTAATCAGTTCCATGCATGCTCCTTTGAAGGCAACGCTGGTGTAACGTAGATGCGTAGCCGGCCTAGCAATGAAAAGCATGTCGCTCCAGTTAGCCTAGGCCTGCTATTAATGATGAGTATTATAAACATGCCTTCAGACAGGATCAGATGGGAATGCTGTTTGGGTTCAGAAAAACAGAAATCAAGTGTGTTTTCCTAATGCCCCAAGACATGGCCCCCTCCTTTCCTGTTCCATTGGTCTGACTGGGTGGTCCAGCCCAGCAGAACAGGCATGCTTATGTTCAACTTTAATGCCATTACAATGGAGTAAAAACATTCAATCCGTTCCTGCTGTTGTACGAATTGAGCTGAATTGTTAAATTGGATTACGGCATAATAAAATGTTACAGATTTTTCACACAGTCATTTTTTTATCTTGTGTGTGTGTGCGTGTAAGAGAGAGAGAAACCAAGTGAAAGAAGATGACTAAATTGCTCGAGCTTTCAGTGAGCGTTTAGTCTCTGATGATGGAAGGACTCAAATCCTCTGCTTGTAAAGAAGACACACTGAACTGGGAGATGCATGCATGTATATATATATATATCTATATATATATATCTATATATATATAGATATATATATATATATGGTGCAGCAACTCTGGCTGTTTTCATAAATACCTGTACCTGAAAGTTTAAAATGTGTTCTCGCTGTTTGCTGTTTACAACAGTAGTATAAATATGGAGCCCTCATGTGTTTAATTTTACAGTTGGTGGGCGTGTGAACCAGGAACTGAAGTACACACGACAGAAGATAGGTGAGGAGGCCATGTTTAACCCCCAGCTGATGATCCAGACGCCACGGGAGGAGGGAGCCAATGTTCTTACAGTGGAGGCGCTCCTGCAGCACCTGGAGTCAGCTCTTCAAGCCAGCAGAGTTCATGTTTACCTTTATAACAGGTAAGTTATGTTAGTTATATTTACCCAACAAATGTGAAGCTTATAGTGCCACATAATTGTGTATTGTGTTACATTGTCTTGTACATGAAAAATTGATCATTTTAGGTGGTGTTTGTTTTGTTTAGTCTGAGCGGCTCATCGAAATATGTGATGTTTTTATTTCATTTTCAGACAATGGAAAATTGAACACTTATGCTACAAATCAGGAGAATTTGTCACAGAAACACATTGGATGGATCAGGTGAGATGCTAATCTGCAGTCTAATATTTTATTTGTTTGTATTAAATTTTACTCTGTGGATCTTACAACTCATTTTCTTAAAATCTATTCAGTTAATAGAAAAGCTTCACCCCTGCCTCGTTATCACCCCTTTGGACTGTTTCTGGGAAGGAGCGAAGCTCCATTCTGGAATGTTTTACCTCCCGTAAGTACTACACACCCCCTACCAAACACAATCTGGACTTTAAAATTAATAGTAATCACATTATTCCAAAATGCCAATGCAGTATATTATTAGATATTATTGACCAATTATTTTCAAGCGTATGGGTCATTGATCAAAAAAAAAAAAAAAACAAGAAAAACATCCCAATTAGGCACAGATAATCACTCTCTTGCTGAGTGCTGCTGAGTGTTGAGCTCACCATTGCTGGTTATGGCATTAGCATATTAGCATATTAGCAGCAGTATAGGGATGTTCGAATTGTTAACAAAACAGTGACAAAAGGAGGATCTGGATCTCTGCAACTTGTTTTTACCCCTTTAGTAGAAACAACTCTGGCTCACTAAGAGACACCACAGAGGAGCAAGTGTGTGCATGTGTGTGTGTTGTCCTGAACTTGTCCCTTCTAAAGGCTCTATTGTAGTGGTTGCTGGCATGCGTATCGCTGGCGATAGTTTCTCTCCAATTCTGGGCCTCACACCATTGTCTGGCCGTTCTGTTGCTAATGGCCTGCTGCTACAGTAATACTCAGCAGACCTTTACCTCTGCATGGGCTTGTGCATGCACATAGTGTGTGCCTTTGCTGTGGGTGCATACATGCATTTTGTCAATGTGTGAAAGCGTATCAAGGTTGAGTCGCTGTCAACAGAGAAGGCGTGTATGTGTGCCTGTCTTGCCTGTTGGTTTAAGATGGCAAATAAGGGTTTTTACTATGTTCTGGTTGGGAGGCTTGGAATAATAACCCAAGCCTGGTTAAGCACATACAATGTAGTCTGAATGACAGAGAGAAAGAGAGATTCAGAGAAAGAGAGATTGGAATGTGTGAGGAATAGAGAGCATAGAGAGACAAGGTCTGAGCTGAAGCAGGAATTTGGCAGTTGCATGATGGGATATGGTCTCCAAACAAAAAAGAGATTATTTGCTGCTCTCAGAAGTTTGTTTGTTGTTAAGAAGTAGCTTTTGCAGGTAATGGCAACAAAATATTACACAACATAATCCCACTGTTTTTTCAGTTTTTGGGGTTTTTTCTTTTATTTCTATCTTAAAAAGTGCCCCTCAGCCAAAATTTGAGAGTAATATGGCATTAAATTATACATCAGTACACACAATTATGGTGTAACGAGGAAATATCCAAACTTAACCAGCCAAGCAGTAGCACTTGATTTTGAACAAAAAATACATGCTGTTCTACTGTTAAACTCAAATAAAACAGCAGCTTATTTACTCTGCTTTGAACACCAGTAATGCTCAGCATCACTTTTCTTCTCGTCATCATTCAGACAGGTTGTATACTTGTCAGTAAGATAAATTATAGAAAGGAGCCACACTAATAATCTGTGAAAGAGAAACTTCAAATTTTTTTAAACAGTTGCCCAGAAAAAGAAATTAAGGTTAAAACTCTTTTTTTTAAACTTTACAGAGGAATAGACCTGCAGTGGACCAACTTTGACCCTAAGGAGTTCCTTGAGGACTTACGAAATACAAACGTCCACGTGGAAACCTTTGAGGATATGTTGGAAAAGGCAGACGTTGGGCATGGCTACATGGATAGACCCTGTCTGAACCCTGCTGACCCTGACTGTCCCCTCACTGCACCCAATAAGAACTCAACTAAGGTGGGCACATGACTAGACTCAAGCTTTTGGATTGGAATATCTGTGTGCACACATGCAAAATTTGTATGTTTTGGTAAAAAATTAAGTTTGAGCTTAGCTGCTGACAGTTATTTTTTTCCACCCACTGGGTTTATTGCACCAGCCATTCGATGTGGCGCGGGCCCTGAGTGGCGGCTGTCACGGTCTGTCCAGGAAGTACATGCACTGGCAGGAGGAACTGATTGTCGGAGGGACCACCAAGAATGGCAGCGGACCCCTGCTCAGGTAACATACCCCTCGGTTACACCTACACACTTCCATAAACACTGCAGTGATCACAACGGAGCTTATTCTGGAGAAACTGTGTGTTTTTTGTTCTACGCTCTGAAACAGCGTATGCACGTGTGCATATGCGCTGTGTGCTATAAATCTTGCAGTCATTAGCAGATTCCAGTGAAATCTTAAGAGCTCCAGCTGTTCCTGCTCAGCTCTCGCTGCTCTGCTTGGACACTGCCCACTCTCTCTCTCACACACACACATGCACACATGCACTCGTGGGCCTAGTGATCTATTGCCTGGCTAGTTTGTTCAAATATACAGTGATTTGAGTTACACAGACTTAATTCCAACACATGCACAAGGTCAAAGTTTACAGAAAATGTAGCATACTTTGCATTTGATATACACACTTATGTGTATGTGAATTCTATAAGGCAACATTAAAAAAAATTGCACAGAACTTAAAAAATGTCCTTAAGAACTACAAGGAAAGTTATCCCACATTTTGTGTCCACACTTCTTTCTTGAATGCTAAATTGCAGTGTGTATGGCACATGCACTTACACACAAAATTACACATCCAAAGTTGCACACATTCTGGTCACAGAGTACAGTTGGCTGTGTTGTTTGTGTTTTGTGGCTGTGCATTTTCCTGGCAAGGTAGGATCATTAGAGCGTCTGTGCATGCTTGCCTCCGTGTGTGTGGTTGTGTGTGTGTATGTGTTGCTGCTTGCTGCTGGCACTTAATTTCAACATCTTGTTTACTAACTGCCACCATTACCATGATTAGCACCATATTACAGACATCACATTCATTAAGAGAATGACAGCCTAATGTCTACTCCTTAGTTTGGTAACATTTTTATGCTAAAATACATAGAATGCCCCAAAGTAGTGTTCATAAGTTGCTCTCAAGTCCAGCCTCATTTGTTAAAAACTAAGAAGTTATATTACTTTATTGCCTTGTTAATGTGCTCATTAAGACATTGCACTGCTCATTACACTTGATACCATGGCCTTTATGAACAGGCACCTTTTTAGAAGGACTTTAAGAGAAAAGTGTGCTGCTGCAGTAGAAATGTAAGAACATGTTTTAATTGCCTTAAATAATATAAAAGTGTTATTGAAACAAGTTGTTTCAGATGAGTGAATGCACATTTATCATAGTGGACAGTGCAGTTTTTTATAAGTCACTTATGAGACTTTGTAGCTCTGTAAGCTGTTTTTTTGTTTTCTAAAATAGTCAAGTTTATGTACTAGAGTATGGATTAATTGATCACCATCAAAACTAGCCATAACATACTTGAGTAGGAAATCATGATTATTAGCTAACTGCCCCTCAGACACATGTGATTCATGATCACTGCTGAGTTTGGTGTTATGTTCTGGGATTTTTAGGTTTCTAGTAATGCTCTAGCATGCTATTTCATATTGTACATTAATATATTTAAACTAGGATTTGCAACTCAAGGGTACAATGTGTGTATAGACTACAAAACACATCATTTAAAAGTATAAAACTAAACAAGATATGGTATGCTCTGCAATTAGAGTGAATCCCTGTTAGCAAAACTGATAACAATAAATTTCTTTCTGTAAGTTCACTCTCTTGTGAATCTTTATCCGGTACCACAGCGGTGTTTCCACTAAAGAATATTAACAGCTTCTTAATTAAACTAAAATTGGATTTATTTAACTTACCTGGCTGAGTAGAGCTTTTATGAGAGAATGTTTTCCCTTTTGTATTTTATACATATCCTTCTGCGTTTGAAAAATTACAAGGTTTTAAAGCTTGCCCAAGATATAACACCTGAGCTTCCTATCCAGTGCTACGTGCTAGTTAGTGATGGGAATCAAACAAAAATATTATCTTTTGTGTTTTGTACAATTAAAAGATTAAAATTTCAGCCCCATTGACTTCCCTGTTGTTTTTATTATTGTGAAGCACTTTGTGAAAAGTGATGTATAAATAAAATGTTCTTCCTTCCCTCTTTTTTCCCCCCTGTTTTCACCCTCTCCTTTTTTCCTCCACTCAACTCTGCCATTCTTCCTCTTTCCTCTCCAGTGCCCAGGCCTTACAGACGATGTTTCAGCTAATGACTCCTAAGCAGATGTTTGAGCACTTCAGGGGCTACGAAGAAGTTTCCCACATAAACTGGAACGAAGAAAAGGCTGCAGCTATACTGGAAGCCTGGCAGAGAAGATACTCTGAGGTAAGGGCCAACACGCTAAGAAATGAGCGAGAGAGAGATTCAGAATAGAGGGAAAAGTTAAAGAGAAAAAAATCTAGCCTAAATCCTCTACAATCACATTGTAAATCACCAAGCGGATACAGGTGAACACGTAAAGGCCCCATCTAAAGCCCGGGCCCCTGATAGATAGTAGAACCACTGTTGGTGTGTGGTAAAGGGCTGAAGCGTTCCTCACAGCTCAATAGAGAGTAGTGATAGGGCAGCAGGGTGAGCATGTCTGGAATACATTAAGAAAGTGCTGGATATCTCTCTTTTTTTTTTTCTCTCTCTCGCTCTCCTGCTCTGCCCATCTTTGATTCTTGCACAAACACATAGGCAAACACACTCAAAAGCTCACACACAATCACTTTCCCAGCTGTGGCCCCATTGGTGGGTTATGTGTGACATCATCTGGTCTTTGTTTTGGGGGCCCTAACCTCTGTTCCACACAGTGTGACCCTGTGTGTGTAGGTATAAACTCTGTACGAGTGTGTTTGTGCACAATTGATCCTTGGGCCTGGTAATCAACGACAGAGAAACTGAGCACAGAAATAGAAGAAGATGCCCAAATACTGTCAGTGTGTGTGTTTGTACACTTTGGTGTTGCTATAAGAATACGCCTGCATGTCAGTATGTTTTTGACATGTGCAAGTTACATATAGGTGTGTGTAAGTGTGTGTGTGTGTGTGTGTGTGTGTGTGTGATCTAATATGTGTTTCCTAATGTGTGTCAGCCAGCATTGCTCCCTGCTGAGCAGTAACTTTAGTTAAATGCTGAAGCCATCTGTCTAAGACAGAGAGAGGATAGTTTGTGGTACTGTCTGCAGATTCTCCTGCAACAGGGGCAGAGGTCATTTTTTTGTGTGTTTTGTTTTTTAAGACACAAGATGACACACAAGAGCTGCCATATCATACAAGCTATTTATTAATTACGTTAAGAGGAGCCTTTATCTGAGGTGCAGCTTGCATTACAAAGTAAAATGCATCTTTTTTTCTTCAGGAATGTTCACTTTTCTTATGTAAATTGAAGAAGGGACAGAAGTTTAGCTGCATATGCCTCTGAAACCCAAAACCTTCTTCTTATTTCTGCATTTTGACATCCTTCCACCCCTTCCTTTCATTTAATCTTGCTGCCTTCTAACTGGAAGCAAAGGCAACAGCTAATTAATAAAAAGCAATGAGGTTTTACAGTGTTTGTGATATCTTATATGCTTACTTCAAATTTGGCATTAAAAACTGCATCCTTCATCATAGCACCTGTGACAAGCCCTTTTCCTCCTTTGTCCTTCAAATGCATTTTATAAAGTGAGACGTCTATGAAGTTGATGCGCTGAGATTGATATCCAGGATAGAGGAGAGCGAAGATATGCAGATATTTGTTCATACAGTACAGATTATTCACAGCTTCCACCTTACATCACCAGAGGATGACCACAGACCATGAGCCTAAAATGTAGAACTGGATATTTAAAAAAAAAATAACCAGCATTTTTCCTTTGCTTTATTCTCTATTTTATTATTAACGTTGTTTCACCCTGTTTCTGCATGTCCTCCTCTTGTAGGCAGTGCTGCAGAGTGTGGCTGCCAATTCGTCTCAGAAGGTTTTATCTTTCACCACCACCACGCTGGAGGATATTCTCAAGTCTTTTTCAGACATCAGTGTCATCCGTGTAGCTAGTGGATACCTGCTGATGGTAAGAGCATAGACCAAAAAAAAAAGCAAAAGTATTTGTGGACACAGATCCACCTTAGATTTTACTAGGTTTTGATTGTTAAAAACTAACATGTTTTAGGAAATAAGCTTAAAGAAGAGGACATGTTTAGTTTGATTTGTAATGACCGACTTGCCCATGCAACAGGTTGAATATCTAATGGTCTGTTTGTTTGCTGTCTGTGCTCAGCTGGCTTATGCGTGTCTTACCATGCTGCGGTGGGACTGTGCCAAGTCGCAGGGTGCTGTGGGGCTGGCGGGTGTCCTGTTGGTGACGCTGTCTGTGGCAGCTGGTTTGGGCCTCTGCTCTCTCCTGGGCATCTCCTTCAATGCAGCCACCACACAGGTAACTCATACACATGCTATCAGGCAGATTTTGTGAACAGTCTAAAAAAGCTCAAGACTTTCCAAATTACAAAAGACCCTAAAAACAGACGGATGCTTTGTATCAACCTCCTCACTCATAAGCTACGTTATATCTTTCTATTTAAACTGTGATGCATTATGTCAAAATATGTTGTCCCTATTTTGTGTCCTATTCTTCATATTTGCACCATTTAACAATCTCTAGCACTACATCTATGTCATCAGTTTGAGCTGTGAGGATTTAGTGATTATGTTTTAGGTTGGAAAGGGGAATTGGGCCCGAGAGAATGAGCACATGGGCTAGCTTTTATGTCCCAGAAACTCCAGGTGAGCTGGATTAACTGACAGCCCTCTCATGTTGCCTCCCAAAGTGGGTTATGACCACCTCCAGTACAGTGGGAGGGGTGTTACAGCTGCAGGGACTTAATACTAAACTAGACTTTAAACTGCACATGCTTGCTAATTACCCTCTTTTCTACCAAACGGGTACCATTGCTGGTTCAGGGTTTGTGTTAGAGTCCGTACTTGGTTGGTTCTTTATAGAACCCAGAGAGCTGCTTCATTAAATCACCATCTCTTTAATAGATATTAGATAGATATTTATCCAAATATGTTTTGTAAAAAATTCAAACATAATAATTGCATAGAATCAAGTCGTGTCATTTCATTCTTGGTATTCCAGACAATTTTTTTTTTAATTTGCCACATAAGTGTCTAATCAAAACAGATTGACAATATTTTATCACTCTGATCCTTTGAACTGCCTTTAATACACTGTAAATATTGCATGAGTGTGGATCTGCTTGTTCTACTCAAACTTTCTACCACAAAACGGCAAATCTTTAGAGAAGGTGTACAGGAAATCATGACATATACGTGTGTGTGTGTGTGTGTGTGCTACAGGTTCTTCCATTCTTGGCTCTGGGAGTTGGAGTTGATGATGTCTTCCTTCTTGCCCATGCCTTCAGTGAAACCGGACAGAACAATAGGATCCCATTTGAGGTGAGGGAAACGATCCTCATTTTAGCTCTTTTAACTTCCTTTGATGTCTTATCGCCTTCATGGAGGAATGTGTAAAAGCTTGTCTCTGCCTGTGATGTAGCATCCCACAACTCATATCCCACACACTTAATCCAGTTAAAGAAAGAAACTTGTATGGTCACAGCAATTTTAAAGTGTAGATTATAAAAACGGAGAATCCAAAAGCAAATTACAACTATGTTAAATTAATGAAGAATAAAAAATAGTTAAAACTCAAGTTTTCAAAGGTGTGAAGAAAGAGTAAATTTCTGCAGCCGTATGTAGGATTAAAGTGTGTGGAGCATGGTAACATTTCATCTCCGGAGGGGGGAAAACACAGGCATGTAGTTGCTTGTTTTTGTTTTCCACTGTGTTTCTCTGCTTCCAGCTCTTGTCTCTACGTCTCCCTCATCCCCTAGCTTCCTTTGTGTGGCTGAGATGAAAACTAAACAGAGCTGAACTTGATCTCTCCTGTCTGACACACAAACACACACAACAATGTAAACGCCTGCAGATACTCCTTGTGTGGTCTTGCATGTCCCTCAAATCTTCACACACTTTCTGCCAAACCTTCAAGAGCTGTGTGTTATCTCATTGCTGTTCATTATTTGTACTTTTGTTCAAATAAATAAAATCAGCATTGACTTTAGCCATTTTGTTTAATTTTCTTCATTTCTTTGCACTTCAAAGAGAAATTGTTAGGCCAGGGTGGATTATCTAAGTGCTTTAGGGCTTCGAAAAACATTGTGATCACTGTCAGTCATGCCACAATTATGATAATTGTTCATAATCTCAAGTATTACACTTTTGCTGCTAGCTAAAGACTAATTAAAAGTTTAATAGCTTTTCTTTTCATTTCATTTTTTCTGTGTATGTTAGGACCGTACGGGGGAGTGCTTGAAGAGGACAGGGGCTAGCGTGGCCCTCACCTCCATCAGTAACGTCACAGCCTTCTTCATGGCAGCCCTCATCCCCATCCCAGCGCTCAGAGCCTTTTCTCTACAGGTATGCTAGGCAGCCACTTTGTGTGGAAGAGAGAGAATAAAGCCATGTGGGGCCTCTCTTCAAATAAAAGTTGTGCTCCTGTCCTCACTGGCTCCAGATTTCAGCCGACTGTTGTTTTATTGATTTCATTAGTTAAACTGAACGTGCGTGTGTTTGTGTGTCTGTGTATTATCTGTGTTTTGTTAAAACCACTCATCTTCCTTTTTCTCTGAGGCTGTTTAGTGGTGGGTCTGGTGTCTGTCCAGATTGTGGCTGAGGTCCATGTAACTAAATCCAAGTGAGCGTACTTGGATATCCTAATGTTCATGAGTTTGCGTGAGCATGGAGAGTTGTAGTATCTGTGTGGGAGGTTTAAAAAGCAATGGTCAAGTGTGTGTGTGTGTGTGTGTGTGTGTGTGTGTGTGTGTGTATGTGTGTAGGCTGGGGTATCCAGAGGGAGACTCTGACTGCTCTAACATCTGTCTGTAATTAAAGACGTCACCAGATCAGTGTCTGACAAAACACCTCCAATAATAACTGAATTGTGAATTCATTTAAACACTCTCAGTCATAATGAAACAAACTGTAAAAAAGAGAAAAGAGATAAAGCTGTTAATAATTCTTGGTGAAAGGCTGAGTTTTTGCAAGATAACAGATCATAAATATGACACATAATACAAAAAAAGTAATCTCTTATGTTTGGGTGACTTATCAACCTTTCAAGTCAATAGTGCCACTATCATGGAAACACGATGTATTGCTATTGTGCTGAAAGTGTAAGCATACATCTTCTGACTGTAACATAAAAAGATTTTTGGTTTGATATGAGTGCAGCATTTATGTCAGAACTACTGTTTTTTCCCTCCTCATCATAAGGGCTTGACTGAATTTGTTCTTGTATTTTTATTTAATCTTTGTTATGTTGCCTTGTGTTACATTTTACATTGTGATTTTTAACCTTTTAAAACCTGAGGTCCCCACAACTCAGGGACATGGAGAACTGATGGTGCTAAACTTTGCTAAATCTTGCCAAAAATGGCCATCGTGGAGACCTCAGCTGAGCTGTCTGTACTAAAACCGCTCTAATTTTGTTCTGCTTTACTTTATCAGAGTTGGGCTTCATGTATTGTACCACTGTACTATGATTTGATGAAGGTTTAGAGCTACAGCTGTACCGCTCCAAAGGGATATTCACATTCTAAATATGTTTGGGTCTGTTTTTTTTTTTGGCAAGCCTGAAACCTTTTTCGTTTGTGCAATGTCCCATCTTCATTCAGTCTTCACCAGTAACACATGTACTGATATTTACACATCTTGACAAATCTTACTTCCCTTTACTATGATTCCAAGTAGACCTTGTTATTGCAGACATATACTGATTTCATTGTGGGTATTCAATTTTTTGCTAGTCAACTTCATACATGATAAATCACATTATTGATACAGAAAGATTGAAAGTAATGTCACAGCTATCTGCTTGTTGACAACACACAGCTTTGACAAAATTTGCATTTTTAAGAGCTCTAAGGACAAAATCATCCAATTAACAACAACCTCAAGAAATGGTTGAAAAGAAAACATGATCAAACAACATCATCACTGGTTGTAAGATGCTAGCAAAGTGCCTAAAGTTGCAGGTAGTGAAAGTGCAGTTATCTTTAAAGCAATAAACAAATAAATAAAAATCATTAAAAAAAAAAAAGGGGGGGGGGGGGGGGGGTGTACTGCAGTGATTTTTTTTTCTCGGGTGGATTTTATTTGTATAAAAGAAAAACCAAACATTTGAAGCACTTTAATCCTCCAGCAGGCAAGAATTGTAAAGGAGGTACATGATATGTGCTTGTTTTGGCAGAAGAGTGCTATCCAAGCTCAGCTTGTTTTGAGATTTGTTGGAGTCAGATTTTGAGATAGTCCAGTGCATTTTTGAAGATGCTATTTTTGTTATTAAAGTTTTGAGACAGTCAAGTAATTTAATTAAAAGCAGAATAGTTTAAGCTGTCATTAAAAGCTCTCATCAAAAAGTAAACATCATTCCATCAAATATATCAAAGAAAATAGACATCAATAGTTTAAACATTCACTTTGCTAAAGAGACATGTAGACCTAAAACATAGGAATTTTAAATGTATTTTCATGTAAATTACAGATCATATTATATTAGTTTCATTTGAGCAGCAACAATCCTTCTTCCCCCCTCCTCTTCTCATGCTCTCTTCCTCACAAATGCACTCACTCAGAGATAAGATGTCACCACTTTGAGTACAATATTAGCATGTGTGGATAGATGGCTTTAGTACAGCAAGTCTGTCAAACATGATCCATTTACCCCATGGGCCTAATCCATGCCGCCTCGTTTTATACACATGCACACACATGCCATGCATACTTTGCACTTGTGGTTTTGTGACAGGTAGAGGGCAAATTTTACACACAAGACGTGATAGCCATCTTTTATAATAAAACACATCCATGCATGACAGGCATAACCATTGGTGCTCATCTCCCAGTTTCCTATTAATGCATATGAAACTAAAAAAAAAAAGAATCTTGTCTTGATGATAATGATGCAAAAACGCAGAGAGGGACACGTTCGTGCACAGAGGACTGATTCAAAAGATAGATATCTCTCGTTTGGGTTCAGCTGGCGGGCAGTGTGTGTGTGTGTGTGCACACACATGTAGTAATATAACAAGCCAGTTGAGAATTAATCATCCTGCTTTACACACAAATGTTTCCTGTCTTTGACCAGATTTCTTTCTCTCTCTCTGACTGACTAGTAAGCTAAGGAATGAAGGAGGGTAGGGATGTGAGTGTGTGTCTGGTTGGTGTCAAGGTGTGGTTTAAATCAGGAACTGTAGATTTTAAATTTTTTTTCCCCAAGCTGGGAGTAGAGATATGTGTTAATGTGCATTTTTGTGAGTGAGTGAGTGAGTTTAAGGGGTGTGTGGGGGTTGTCTGTAGAGCCACAGCGCCTGCTCATCACCTCAGGCCCTGCGGGCCTCTGGCTCCTTGGGTGGTCTGGCACACACATGCAATTGTGTGTGTGTGTGTGTAGTGGTCTGGTAACTACGCAATATCCAGATTGTGCTCTGGGCAGGGCCCCAACCTAACCTCAACCCCCACCCTCTGCTCCAGTGCACCACCTTCAAATACTTAACCACAACATTATACTGCCTTCTATTGCACATACACACACATGCTTTGCCTTTTCCCTACACATTCAATGTTTTTGTCTTGAAAGGCACTCCAAATATGTTGAAAGGCAGTTTTTCCTTAATGTTAGTTTGCAAGCTGGAGCTTAGACGTATATTGGAAAGAAGATGGTTACAGAAGTACATTTCTCAACCCCATCATTGCATTGAAGATTTTAAGGGGTTTTATTCATATCCAGATTTCTTAAGGTCCGGTTTGGATGTCTTTTTTTTTACCCATCAGTATCTATGTTTGACCAACAACATCATCTGTTTCTTCCAGGCTGCAGTGGTGGTAGTGTTTAACTTTGCCATGGTGCTGCTTATCTTTCCTGCCATCCTCAGCATGGATCTGTATCGACGAGAAGATAGACGTTTTGACATTTTTTGCTGCTTCTACAGGTGTGCACACACATACAAAGAATTTCTTTCATTTGTGATCAAGATTATCCCATTCCCATTCTCTCCTTTTATGCTTTTTGTGCCCCCCCCCCCCCCCCCCCCCCCAGATCTCTGATAATAAATAACTTAAAAGCACCATTATCTCTGAGGTATCTTAATGTTAATCCTTCCCTCAGTCAAAATGTAATTACTGCTAAAGTTGTCTCTTTCTGTCTGACTGCTTGGTTGTTTCACTGTGTTTACTTGTCACAAGTCTTTATTAAAACTTTACCAGTCTGCCTGCTAGCCTGGGCACGCTTCTTGGTTAAGCAATAGTACAGATGTGTAGACACATTTATTAAATTCCATTGTTGGATCTATATTTGATGATTTTTTTAACAGATGTAATGCAATGCTCTTTTATTTTCCACAAAATTGGATATGCCCACATGTTAAATTATCCCTTGCATTTTCTCTCACATCTGTCCCACCTTTCTTTCCACTGTCTTTGTCACTACAGCCCATGTGCCAATCGTGTGATTCAGATTGAGCCTCAGGCGTACTTGGATGGGGCAGATCCCAACCGCTACAGCCCTCCGCCATCATATCGCACCCCCCCTCCTTCATATCACACGCCTCCCCCAAACTACAGCAGCCCCCCTCCCTCCTACAGGAGTCATGGCTTTGCCCAGCAGACCCAAATCACTATGCAGTCCACAGTACAGCTCAGGACAGAATATGATCCCCGGACTCAAGCGTTCTACACCACAGCTGAGCCCAGATCCCAGATCTCTGTGCAGCCCATAAACCCAGCTCCGACCAGGGTCCACCCTAACAATGAGTATTACAGCAACAACACCACTGCCAGCAATACCATGAATAGTGGTGGCAGCAGTCATGGCAATCTCAGCAACAACAACAGCAGTAGCAGCAGAGGTAATGGGGAATCTCGAGGCTCTGCTTCCTTCTCTCATCATTGTCCTGCGCCTCCAGCTGCTGCCCCCACTTCCAGTGCCTGCTCAGCTCCTCAGGGTGATGCAGCCTCATCAACTGGCCAGAGTCCAGAGAACAGCAGCTCCACACGGGATCTGTTGTCCCAGATTGGAGAGGCTTCTCTTGGCCTGCAATGCCTAGATCCTCCCTGCTCTCGCTGGACCCTGGCTTCTTTTGCTGAGAAACACTATGCTCCATTTCTTCTGCAGTCCACTACCAAGGTGAGTTTAGTTTATCTGTGTATTTTTATAGAAAACAGACAGGGAAAGAAGTGGGGGGTGGGATTGGGGATAGCTTCTGTGTGAGGTAAAGGTGCATTTGTGAGCTGACTCACTGTGGTGTTAATTTGAATGGGAGAGTTAGTCACCAGAGAGAAAAGAGGGGAAGGAGGAAATCTGGGGTGGAGGTTGTGGTCATATCCTATCTGAGTCACACAAAAACACACACAGGCTGACCTCAGTCTTCTGGGTGGCCCGTCTTCTCAAAACCTTCCAAAAGTGAGATCATTTGGTGGCATGTACTTGACATTATAAAGTGTTTCTCAATTTCAGTACACTGTCAAACTTGTCTTCTTTTTACCAAATTTCCTCATGCAGTCCTGCAATCACTTAATCTAGCACCCATTACTAAGTCTTGTTTGTTCCAGCTTTTTTTTATTAATTTATTTAGTTATTCATTGTTTTGGCCATCATTCTGCCTTGGAAGCCTAAAGGCAATGGCTGCTTTAGCACATAAAATGGTATTCCATCCAACCTAAACATCCATCCATAAACTGCAGGGTGCGGGATTTGTTCATTCATTTTTTTTCATTTCTACTCTTTTTCTTTTAGAATTTGATTCTAAAACGTGCTTGTGATTATGCATCAATCATTCATATTTCTACTCTGTGATGATTCAGTTTGTGTTCATCCTTGTGATTCCAGGTGGTTGTGATTGTGCTTTTCCTCTGTCTGCTGGGAGTCAGCTTGTATGGGACCACCCAGGTGAGGGATGGCCTGGAGTTGACGGACATTGTACCTAGAGAGACCAGCGAGTATGACTTCCTCGGAGCCCAGTTCAAGTTCTTCTCCTTCTACAACATGTATGTGGTGACACAACGGGCCGATTACGCCCAGAATCAGCCACTGCTGCACCAGCTTCACCAGAGGTTCCACACTGTTCGCTACGTACTGAAGGACGACAACGGTCAGCTGCCCCGCATGTGGCTTCACTACTTCAGGGACTGGCTGCAAGGTAATAATAATTCTTGACATCTGACCTTAACAGAGTAAAGAGATTAGGTATTTACTTTCTCCTTAAAGAGTTTTGAGATGATAATATTTGTCTATGTTTTAGCATAAATCTGTGGGAAACAAGATTATAGGAAGGAGTTCAGAGGGAGAAAGGATTGCAAAAATGGACACTGTTAGTGACAAATTAAAATCACCATTGTCTTCTATAATTGGAGCTATAGAATTGGATGAACTGGGAGGCAAAATGTATTTTTATACATGGCTTGAGGCAATCTATAGAAGAGTTCAAATCTGGCATAACAGCACCTGTCTGCTGAACTGTTTCTTTCCACCTCTTCCTAGCGTTTTTCGATATGTTCAGACACATTCTGTGTTGAGGTCAAAACACCTCAGCTTCATCTGCTATTCTCATTGCGTTGTACAGACAAACAGAGCGATCTCCACAGTGCACTTTCTGCACCATGTCCCGACACGGCAATCTCTCCCTCATGTTTCCAGCTGTGAGCACACATCTCCAGTAGAAAAACTCCCACTGTGAAGTACATGCGTGAACAGCAATTGTAGAAAAAGTCCAGACCAACTTGTCCACACATTCTCTCAAACATCTCTGGTATTCATGTCTAAAACCAGCTTGTCACTTTTGATTTAAATTCAGTACTCATAGAATCATAAACGACCAAAGAGCTACAAATAGGAATGTATGTAGCCCCCTAAATGGGAGATGTGATGGACAAATTCTTTTCCAACCACGTAGCTGAAGCACAGCTGAACAAGAGCATTGTTGTCACATGTCAACCAAGTCCAAGAATTGCTTTACTTTCAGTAAGGAAACACACTGACTCGCTCTTAATGCTACAACGCATTGTAAGAGTCTGTGTGCGAGCCGGCTGGGAACCACACAGAGAGTGTGTCTGTGTGGGTGAGAGAGGGGAAAACTGTGTCTGATATTGCTCTCTGCAATGGTGGGACAAATTGGAGCCAGACAGGCCAAGGAACGAAACCCAAAACAACATCTCCCACAGACGGACCACAGCATGGGCTTTTGGGGGGGAAGAGCAAGGAGGAGGGGAGTGATGCACATATGGATTGGAGAGTAGTATAGAAAAGGAGGCACATGTTACTCATATAGTCCCTAATGATTAGTTTGAATTAAAAGCAGCAGATTTCAAGCTTTTGAAGTCTTTCTTGGTGGTTAAAAATGGAGTTATATGAAGTCAATGACGCTTATTATGGGGTTAGGGTTAGGTTGCAGTGTTGTGTTATGCCCTGTTTTACTGTGGTTGGCTATTATGTGTACTGTTTACTATGAACTGTGCTTTGTAATTGTCTTGCACAGGAAGAATGTAGATAACAGAGCATACAGCCTTTTCAAAGTATCCACATTTCACTGATCTGTCTTCTTGTGGTTACCTACAGGACTCCAGCAGGCATTTGACAAAGACTGGGAGGCTGGTCTCATCACCCAAACCAGCTACAGGAATGGCTCTGACGATGGCGTCCTGGCATATAAACTTTTGGTGCAAACAGGACGTAGGGAAAGACTCATCAGTTTTAACCAGGTATGCTCTCAGTTTAAACCAAAATGTGGATTTACTCCTGTTTTGTCTTTGTGTTTTGCAATGTTTTGTATGTTAAGGTCTAGATCAGCCACACCCTGCTGTAACACTCTGTCCATTTATACTTTTCTCTCTTTTTCAAAGTGTGTCTTCATCTTCTCTGATGAGTTTACAGAGCCCAGGAATTTAAAGCTCTCACTGGAGCTTCACCCTGCCTCTGAAAAACCTATTAACTCTGCATTTAAACCATTTGTCAGTTTGTGCTTGTGCACGTGTGTGTGTGCATGTGTGTACGATTCCCCAACACTGAGCTGTTCCTTGAAAAGGTGTTGCATGTGTTGTTTGCTCACTGTGGCTTGGAAGCCTCTAGTTTGATAGTTGCTACAGTCTAGTGTCTAGTTTAGCATCCGTATTTCATCACCAGTGCTGGTAGGGGCCACAAGAAGTCATTACATTGTGTTTCTACAATCTTCTGCTGACACAAAAATAGGTTGGGCTGTTGAAAATGTGCACCTCAGTTTAAGTGAAAAGGAGAAATATTTGCATGCAAGAGAAATGTGTAACAAAGGATGTTATCTTAATCATCTTACAATTTCCACTTGAGCTGCTGAAGTGAGCCTTGTCTCCAGTCTGGCACTGTGGGCCATTTTGATATCCAACACGGGCTGAAGTCAACCAAGTGAGCAGCTTGGATCTCAGAAGGAGGTCCAGAGAGGAAATTTGCAGAAGATCAAATCAAGTCTCTTATACATCAGCAGAAAGATGCCAACATGCTGATAAATGAGATAGAGTAGAGGGAAGAAACAGAAGGATATAAGAGGAGGAAATGCTGAACACAGAGTTGCATGTTTTGTTTTGCTTTTATTTTTGTGTAATACCACCTCCAAAGAAACAACACATGTAGATGCATGGTTGCATTATTTTGGCAGGAAACAAGTAAAGAAGAAATAGAAAAACAATGTTCGTTGCAAGGATTTTATTGTTGCAAATTTTAAATGCAAAACAATCCATATCCTTTCAACTCTGAGGTCATTTTGATCAAATGTAATCTTCTTTGCTGTATCTTGTGTTTATTTATGTTTATAATTTGTCTGTGAACATGTGTGTCTACAGATGAGACAGAAGGCTCTTCCCACCCTTTTTACTCTTCTGTTTGTTTTGACTGTTTCTCTTACCCAATAGACTCCGATTGCAATGGCAAACTACTCTTCCCTATCTCTTTGTGTAGCTGAAGCACAGGCAGGCCTTGTGTGCGGCCTGGTGACATCACTTCCTCAGCCTGTGAGGGAAGTGTACTCACCGTGAGTTGTAGGGGCCGCCAGCAGAGCTGCCTGGGCTTCCCGTGACAGCTTGAAGACATACAGTTGTTGCGTATCCCGCTGTTAAATTCAATCCAGATCCTCTGGAATCCAGCTCTCGCTCTTGCTCCCTCTCTCTGACTCTCTGACTCTCCCTCACTAACTCCTGCCCTCTGTGAGCTGCTGCTGCTGTGTCCTCCTTCATTGAACAGAGCTGAAACACATGGTTTCTTTGAGCCAGCTCTGTGTGTGCATTTTTTTATGTTTTGAATGTGTGTTCTGCCATTGCAGTAGCTGTTTTTTATGTCTCAAAATAAGGACCAGATCTTCATTGACCCAGGCAAATTGCAAAGTTAGATGTTTTGTTTTGATATGCCACTCTATGGGTCTGTGCAGAAGGGATCTGTGTTTAATCTGTCCCAAATAACATATCTTTGTGCCTGGTGGCTATTCATTCCTTCTGTGTCTGGTTTGCAAATAATGCAATGGAAAGGTGAAGTTGTGGTGACTGAATGCAGAAGGAAGCTGAAAGTCCAAAGGAAGGCCATGCTTACGCTATCAAAAGCTCTTTTCTTTTTCGGCCCTGGTGGGTTTGTGGCGCCAGGCATTCTGGGTACCCATAGGGGTCAGGAGAACCAAGTGTGAGCAACATTTGTACAGATGTTGTGTTATTTTTATAGCTCTACTCCATTTGCTGGGTGGCATTTCCTTCAGTGTTAACAACCAGGTTAACTGCACACAGACGTGCCCAGGGACTCCAGCCAATTTTTTTTTTTTATTACGCTGACTCAAGCAATTTTTCTCCCACCCCCCACCCCCCTAAAAAAAAAAAAGAAAAAAAAAAACGTTCTTTTATTTGTCTACCTAACCTCCCGAGTCCACCTTCACCCCTGAAAATTCTCCCTACCGCTGTGAAAGAGGGATTTATGGTTTCTAGAAGGGAGAGTGGCGGAGCAATGCAGTAATGGTTTTACCTCTCAGAAGCTAGCACTACTTCGCTTTCACATAGGACGACTACAGTAGCAGGCCTGAGTAAGACAGACATTCATGATATGGCTACAACCTTTGTATTAAATACCATTTGAAACTGTCAAATGTTTAAACAGTAAAGGACAAATCCTAGGAGCTACAGCTCTCTGCCAATAGAAACTATTACAAGCAATATGGCCTGGACCATCCCAATGCCAATGAGACCAGCGTTGCTACCGATAGATCCATTCTTTAGTGCAACCAGAAAGGCTGCGATCAATGAGTATTGGCTTTTCTGTGAAAAAAAACAACAGATTTTATCATCCTTCCTATCGTAAATGTATTCATACAGATGCATTTAAACTTGTGTGGGCTTGCTCTGAAGCCATCAGCAGCTTCTTGACAGCAGAGTTCTTCAAAGTTTCCTTTAGAAATGTATTCAGAGCGGTTACAGTAACAGGCCTGAGGTTGGCCAGTCAGTATCTACTGTATGTAAAGGGAAAGCTGATTCAACATTTCCCATGTTTTAATGTGGCATGATAATTCTGGGAAGCTGCGATCAGAAGTACGGGAAATTTCAGAAAGGCAACCAGTGTTTGACGTGTTGATTTTTCTTTGGTCGGAAATAGAGAGAGAGGGGCTAGTATTTGACTGATATTTTGAAAGGTGCTCCGTTTTCTTGCACTCATGCGTGTGTATAAAGAAGCATTTCTGTGGTCAGCTCACCTGTAAAATGTTATGGTCAAACAGGCCTTAGTTCCACAATACCTTTTCATTTCCATTACGTACTTAACATCTGCCAAGACCAAAATCCTTTTTTTTTTTTTTTTTTTTTTTTTTTTACCTCAATCCCAATTTTTGCATTTGCTAATTTTTCCATTTCAGAAGTTTTAGCCTCACATAAATGTGGTACAGCTGTATGATTTTAACTGTTTGTGTTATTAATTGTCATTGCTGATTAATTTCTTCTGTGGTTTTTGTAGCTGACTCGTCAAAGGCTTGTGGATGCAGATGGAATCATCAACCCTGGGGCTTTTTACATATACCTAACAGCTTGGGTTAGCAATGATCCTGTAGCATATGCTGCCTCGCAGGCCAACATCCGTCCACACCCTCCTGAGTGGCTCCACGACCGCACCGACTCCATGCCTGAGACACGCCTTAGCAGTAAGTTGGCAGTCCATACGTGCACAAATCATCAAAGGATCCAGAACAGGATGGAATCTCATATATATGTGAGACTGAGTAATGATGTTGTTAGCTCCAAGAAATTCAGCATTATGAAAATAGTTAGAGCTCATACTTGCAATGTGTTTAGCCAGAACTTGTATTTCACTTTTGTGCAGCTCGCTGGTCACAGCTTAGACTTTTCTTAGATTCTGTAAGGCAGCTGCTACATGTGAGTTGTGTTTACCTCTTGTGGTCTGAGTTATTGCTCCTTGTCAACTGCTTAGCTCAAAGTGAGGTAATGGATTTTATTGTACCAGTGCAGTGTGTTTGTGTTTGCATGTAAGAGCTCAGGTTGCAAAGCTAAGGCCCCAGACACAACTCAGTGTTGTGCCTGTGGTGAAAGTCATAATCCTGGCTGCCATTGCACCTGCATTCACGCACACAAATGCATACATTAATAAAACTCAGTGACAAACCTCCCCCCAACTCCCAAATGCAACACACACCCTATTCTCATTAACTTACCACAAGCACACACTCTAAGTCACATTAAAAATATGCCCATGCTGTTGTTTAAGTTTAGTTTGTGACTGGGCCCAAGTCAATAGGGCAGGGCAGGGGGGATTGGATAACAAAGCGAAACTGGGTGGGATGAGCAATTGGATAACAAGCAGGAAGTCCATGACAAGGCGGTGGGGGTAGCACTGCCCCCCGGGATCAGATCTATGTTTTCCATAAGCCAACTGCTTGTAATGGGAATTTATTGTTAAGGTTATAATTTACCATGTTAGCAGTTGCTGTTTAACTTTACTGTTACAGTGCAATACACATGCTACACAGCAACACCACAGTCAATAAATATATTGTCATGGGGAAAAAGAGAAAGTGCATGTATATATATAAATATATATGAGGATAGACATCTTTGGAGATGCTGAGTAATCCTTTGACGTTGCTATGTGCAGCTAAAAGTTCTGAATGAAAACCCTGTTTGTCAGCACCTAGTATGACTTCATTGAAGAGTGACAGGCAGGTATACGTGTTTATGCATCTACATTATGCTTTATGTGGTGGTGCTAAGTTTAGGGTGTGGTAATGGCAGTGATTCTGACATTGTAATTACTGCGAATCAATGTTACCTCTGACAGTCTGCTGTGTCTGGAACTGATAGGCCCTCATTAACCAGGCTTGGCCACAGACTGGAGAAGTTTGAGTGAATGGAGCTCTGTTCCATGTTCCTCCCCCACCCCCACAACACACACACCCACAGATGTAGCTTCTCCTGGAACAAGGCTGGATTAGGAAGAGAAAAGCACAATATTGATGAATTGGCTGAAATTTTACATTGCAAAGCTGTGTGGCCCAAAGTGAAAGTCCCGATCAATTGCCATGCTTGGTTTATTGCTGTTATTATTTTAAATAAATCCACCTTCCTCTTCTTTAATTTATATCCAGTTCCTGCTGCTGAGCCCATCGAATACGCACAGTTCCCCTTCTACCTCAACGGGCTCCGGGAGACGCCACAGTTTGTGGAGGCCATCGAGAGCGTGCGGGCTATCTGCAGCAACTACAGCCGACAAGGCCTCCCCTCATACCCCAACGGCTACCCTTTCCTGTTCTGGGAACAGTACGTTAGTCTGCGCCACTGGCTTCTGCTGTCCATCAGTGTTGTGCTTGCTTGCACCTTTCTGGTCTGTGCCCTTTTTCTGCTCAACCCATGGACAGCTGGCATTATAGTAAGTGTTGAAAACTGTGTTAACCACATATGCACCATATCATTAAATTTCAGTGCTTTATTGGTGATTTTATAAGTAATGGACAATGCTCCAAACTTGTGCCCTCTTTGACATGAAAAAGAGAGATAACTTTGTGTTATTAAAATGTACACATTTCTTGCACTCCTTGCATTATCCTGTTTTTGTTTTTGTATGGTGTAGAATGAATTTTAAAGGAAGAGTCTTAGGAAGTAAGGGTTGCTTTGTTTTACTGAAGCCCCAGAGTCACCAAGTGTTTATCTTGTACTGTTTTGTTAAGGCCAGTCTGTTTAGTCTAGTCCAACACTCCCAGACATCAGTACTGAAATAAATGGGGGAGGACACAAAGCTGCTCCAGCAACCAGCTCCCACTCCAAGCCTATAAAAAGTCAGTTTACATCCTCCACTCTTGTCCTCTCCTGTTCCTCTCACACAAGGAGTTTCCAAGGATACAAGCGAGCACCCCTTCACATACACAGGTTCAGCACACTCGGGCTTGTATATACTTGCACACATATTGCATGAACGTGTAAACATGCAAGTGCATAATTCATGCAGAAACACATACACAGAGCACTCTGGTTTTTCTCTCGGGTGGGTTATAGTTTTTAACGGCCAGTGGCCAGGCCACCTGAGCCCTTAAAACAAGGGAGGAGGGGAATTCATTTTCATCCTTCAGGCTTTATTAGCAAGATCAAAAGGCCAGTTATGGAGAGGTGTCAAGAACCAGACCCTAGCCACTCCTACGACATCAAACCTTTGTAGCTATTTACCCTTAAATCCATTGTTGCCAATAATAATAATAATGGATTAGATTTATATAGGGCTTTTCAAGGCACCCAAAGCGCTTTACATTGTGTATCCATTATTCATCCACTCCTCACTCATACCTGGTGATGGTAAGCTACGTGTGTAGCCACAGCTGCCCTGGGGCAAGCTGACGGAGACGTGGCTGCCAGTCCGCGCCTACGGCCTCTCCAACCATCACCGAACATTCATCCACATTCATTCACCAGTGATGCCAACACTGGGGGCAAGGAGGGTTAAGTGTTTTGCCCAAGGACACAACAACAGATGACTGCGGGAGTGGGAATCGAACCGCCAACTTTCAGGTCATTGGACGACCTGCTCTACCGCCTGAGCCAATGCCGCCAAGTAGACAGAGGTTTTTTTTTTTGTTTTTGTTTTTGTTTTTTAATCTTACACATATTATTTCTTATCCACTTGATAGTTTTTGCTTACAAAGCTAAGCAGGACGGGTTTCAACTACATTTGGAGTGATGATCTTTGTGCATCCCATTCATGCTCTCGTTTTACATTTATGTAGCAAATGGAAGACTTTTAAAAAAGAAACACAATTAATGTATACAAAAGCTTTGCCTGAGATGCCTGTCATGTGATCAGATCAACTAAAATTTTATCTCCATCCTGCCAGCTTAAGATCTGATTACCCATGATGTACTTGAAAATAAAGTGTAGATAGTGTCGCACTCAAATACCCCTTGTGGATACACATACATCTACATAAACACACACACACACTAACAGAACTACCTCCTCTGCCCCCATCAGCCCTCTTCAAAGGATTTGGGCCCCATGTAACCTGACACCTGTCAGCTGATAATGGTATTTACTCTCAGCTCCTGTCCTGTTCTCTTCTGGAACCACCTCACACTCTCACACACACCTCCAACTCACATATTTTACTTACATGTATGATTACTACTAAATACATTCATTACACAGAGATGCATTTTACTTTCACGCATTATTGCCCCATCATCTGACCACAAAAGTCATTTTTGGGAATTTTGTATACCCCCAACTTGCTTCCCTCCCTACATGTAACTAACTTTTGAAGTGCAGCCACCTTCCTTTCTAACAGAAACTCATTCTCCTCAGGTGTTGGTGCTTTCTCTCATGACTGTGGAGCTGTTTGGCTTCATGGGGCTGATGGGAATCAAGCTGAGTGCTGTCCCTGTCGTCATTCTCATTGCCTCTGTGGGCATTGGAGTGGAGTTCACTGTCCATGTGGCACTGGTATGCATACTAAAAATTAGAAATAGATGACCATAATCAGTGTCCTCTTTTTTTTTTTTTATTGTTTTTGGGTTTTTTTCTGTTTGTTTCGTTTTTACTAATCTGTCATACTGAAGTAGGGAAATGACTAAAAAATGTGAATAATCTCAAATATTTTAGTTTTGTTTTTAAATGAATGATGTCCTTTGAGTGAGATTTCAACTGTGTTTTTGTATGTGTGTGTGTTATAGGCATTCCTGACAGCCATAGGGGATCGTCACAAGCGGGCAGTGCTGGCATTGGAGCACATGTTTGCTCCAGTGCTTGATGGTGCCTTTTCCACTCTATTAGGTGTCCTAATGCTTGCAGGTTCTGAGTTTGACTTTATCGTCAGGTGAGTGAAAATCAAGCCTAAAAATTAGTTTTTACATTAAGTCACAGAATTGCACTTACAGAGGTTATTATATTGCACGATGATGTCCATACTTCTTCAAGACCATGCTTCGACCTGTATGTCACAGGAATCTACCTGAGACACCAGTCATGCATGAAGGCCTCGCTCTTCCACTGTTTCCCCTCTCAATCTCTTTGTATTCCACCCGCATCTCCATTGCTTACCCCCTCTCTGTAAACCCCATCTTTTTCCCAGCTTGACATACCTGTTTTTATTTCCATTTCTGGAAGGTGATCTCCAAAAAGCTTCATGAAAAGAGGTTTTATCTTTTTTTTTTCCCTCCTTCTCTCCACTCATGCCTTTCCTTTCATCCTGTCCTTCTTCCTGCTAATGTCTCTCATGCCTGACAGTTTAGAGAACACCAGGGAAAGGAAAGAGGGTTCAAGGTCAGGAGAAGTAGAAGGAGGCAGAGGGCTGGAGAGAGTTACCAGAGAAGCAGAGGAAAGTAAAGTGAGAGAGAGAGTAAGGAAAAGGAAGGGAAAAAAGTAGGAAATTCCTCTGGCTTTTGTAATCTCTTTCAACTAGTTTAACTGCCCTCACCTGACATTTATAGGCATGGGAAGGAGTAACAGGCTGGGGGGCCAGAGAGCAGTTGTGGAGCGACAGGAGTAGTGGAAATTTAAATAGGCACACCGTGGAAGCTGTGTTGGTGGCTGCTTTTGTGGATCTGATCAACCACAACACATAGGACAAAAATGAATAATTGTAAACATTCACAACCCTGAATTACTATGAATCATTTCCACTGTGCTCAGTGCATGTTTTAAAGTGACTACAAGTTTGCACATTCTTGGTTGCAGTTAGCTTTATAATGTTGTCGACCTTCTCCTTTAAGAACTAGAATTACTGAACTCTATATGATCTGCAGTCACAAACTGCCATGTGCACATGCCTATTCTCCTGTACAATTACACAGCTTCCCACATATGGACACACACTCGCCAACCTGCTCCTTGACCCTGTAATCATTGGGGTCAATGATGGCATGCCTGCTAGTGAGAGCACACACATGCACACACTCAAAAAAGTCATACAAACACACAAACTGTAGAGGCCTATAGACCTTCTCTCTTCACCTCCAGTGGTGTGTTGTGCTCTGGTTTCTGGCTCAGTCTGGGGCCTCCATTTTAAAGGTTCTGCTGTTGTCTGAGCAAACAAAGCAGCGCCCCAAGACGGTTCAATAACAACAGGCCCAGCTCGTATTTTTCTGCTTGCATCGAAAGAAATGTTTCCCTGACTTTGTCCGTCAGCCCTGTGAATGTTTTCACTCTAAACAGCTCGGCGGGGCACTGAGCCTGGTATGTGGCCCGCACGCGTGCATGGTTACAGTAGATGTGTGTCCATATATGTGTATCCAAAAGTGACATAGTGTTTAGCCATCATAGTGTGTATGAAAGGACTGACCAGTAAGATGACATCATTTTAGATTGATTTATAGAAACAGTTTTGATTATTTACTAAAAGCAGATGAAGGATGAACGGGCTTTAAAATCTTATTGTGGTAAGCTTTCTCAGAGAGCAACCAAAGGCCAGTCATAGCTTTAATATGTCACTGTCCATTTACTACCAACGCCCTAAATTTGTGTTTTCAAAGGATTTTGTACACCAAGTACAATTTTTGTCCTGAGAAGTCGAAGTACCACTCAGCATAATTCACAGTGATAAGTCATTTGCTGTATTTTATTATTTTGTTCTTTTTCAGATGGAATTTATACCCTTGGCTTTTGTGTCATATACTGTACTTATTAGATGTGAATTAAGCGAAGAATTTAATCCTTGTGTTTCTATTCCTTTTCCTTCAGTTTCATTCTAAATTCAGTGATCATTAATGGTTTTCCACATGTAGGAATATAATTAAAGGATATATATATATATATATATATATATATATATATATATATAGCAGGGGTACGAAAACTTGTTGATTGTGTCTTCTACAATGTCTGCCATTCTACTCAAGCTCATAAATCTAAAGGCTTAGTTATGAATGTAAATGTATCCTGAGCCCCGTGTGCTCTTCAGTTCATCCCCATTTATGCCCACAGCACCCACAAACATCATATTTAAGAGTGAAGCAAAAGGGTTAATGGTTCATGTAGGTAGGTGTCCCTGATAACCTGAGAGCTTTCGCAGGGGAGAAGCAACAAGGAGGAGAGCACTCCAATAATGAAGGAGGCTGTATTGGAGAGAGGGAGAGATTTAGAGTGGAGATTGGGGGGTCTTACCTGATATGTTGGAGATTTAATTAGACGGAGGGGATTGTGGAGTGGCCGGGAATTTCACAGGAGCTTAGCTGTAAGAAAGGGAGCGAAAAGGAAGGCGGAGAAGATAGAGAAAGAAATAAAAGAAAGAGAGAGAGGCCAGGGAAAGGTGGTGCACTGAGGGTTCCCTTCTCTTCTTCCTAGACTAAATTGTTTAAATTCTATACCCTTCCCTTCATTTGTTTGCTTCTCGCTCTTTTTTCTTTTTTTTTTCTAGAGAGGAGAGAGAGGCCCCTATCCTCTTGTGCACCCACCCCAAACCCCCCACCCCCCACCCCCAGTGTCCCACTCTTTGCCCTTCCTTCCCCCTTCCCTCCACATTCCTCTCTGCTTTGTTTTCCCCATGTTTGCTTATACACCACACACCCAAGAGAGAGTACCCGCGCCCCCAATAACCCCCCCCTCCTTTTTTTTCTTTCCTCCCGTGCCTTTGAATTAACCAGCTCTGGCTAATTATGCTTACCCTTTCTTTTCTCTCTGTGGCTTCTTAAAGACTAACCCTCTTTGGTAAGACTTAAACACACAAGGTACTTTTCTGTCCTGCTCCTCAAAACCACAGAACATGCCTGCCTGTCTGTGGGGGGTTTATATATGTGTGTTTGTTTGGGGAGTGGCTTTGTGGAAGTATTATTTCAGGCATGCACAATGGTTGATCTTGCACATGTCTCCCCATGTCTAAACCTCTGTGGTCTGCACAGGTATTTTTCTTTGTTTTTCCACCTCTGTGTGTGTTGGTCTGAGCAGCTTGTGTTGTGTTGTTGTATTGTATCTAAGATTTTTAGTAAATCTTATGTTGTATCTCAAATGTAGTCAGAGGACAAGTGTATGCTGTGTTGTCCAGCCTATCTTACAGAGTTTAATCATCACTGCAATTTTATTTCCACTAATTAACTCTTTGTGTATGTGGATTGTGTTGCAGGTATTTTTTTGCAGTGTTAGCCATTTTAACAGTTCTTGGAGTACTGAATGGATTGGTTCTACTCCCTGTATTATTGTCATACTTTGGACCCTATCCAGAGGTAAGATCCCAAAAATCACAACTGTGTGAATAAGGAGTCTAAGGCAGATAGAACAACAGTTTTTCATTATTCTTTAGCCAGCTTTTTTTTCAAGCAGTTTTTTTGCTTTCACTCCACAGGTGTCACCAGCCGATGGCCGTAGTCGGTTGCCTACTCCTTCTCCAGACGCCCCTCCTCACATGGTCCACTTCTCGGTCCGTCCTCCCCACACCACTGCAGCCCCCACCACATCTGGTGCAACTTCAGACTCATCAGACTCAGAGTACAGCTCTAACACCACAGTGTCTGGAATCAGCCAGGAGGTGCAGAATTACAACCTGCGCTCACACAGAGGGCAAACCCGAGCAGAGGAGCAGCAATACTACCTCCAGACCTCAAGGGGCAGAGCAGCAAGAGCAGAGGAGGACAGAAGAACAGCGTCAGGACACAAGCGCTCAACCAGACAGCCTGACCCTCCAGCCTATACCGTGTCATCGGTAAGAAAATATCCCCCTTCATGTTGCATGAAAGATTTATCTAAAAACAGATTTTCACATTATGAATGAGTGTCTTCTTGTCTTGCTCTACAGCCTGTGTCCTCTCAGGGTTGTGAGTCTGGGATCCAGCATGGGTCTTCTCAGAGAAACAGCAGCAGGGACCCCAGGAGCCAGTTGCACTGGCAAGCTGCACCCCCAGCCTGCCCGCGCATGGACGCTTTTGAAACTGCTACTGAGGCTGGGGGCAATCATGGCTCACATGGCCATAGAGAACACTCAGCGGGCCACAGAAGCCGCTCTTCCCACAACCCACAGCCTAATCACCACCTCCCACACCACCATCCCAACTCCACTCCATTTTGCCAACCCATAACTACGGTAACAGCATCAGCTTCAGTCACTGTTGCCGTTCACCCGGCCGCTTTGTCCAACCAGAGCCATGCTTCATCTTACCCAGAATACACTGCAACAGACAGTCACTGCCCATCCGGGCCGGAGGAACCAGAGCCTGCCTTCCACGACCCACATGTGCCTCTGTACACCCATACAGGGGCCAGAAGAGTCAAAGTGGAGGCCATGGAGCTCCAAGATTTGGAGTTTGAGGCAACTGACAGCGATGGTGGAAGACGGGCTAGCTGAGGTGAGATTTCAGCTCCTCAGTAATTCTGTACATTTGGGGTTTTTTTGTTTGTTTGTTTTTTTTTTTTTTTTTTTTTTACCGTTTCATCTCAAAATAATTGAAAATACACTCTCCATTTGATTTCCAGTTCTGGAGAACAGAAGCACTATGGCCAAAGATGGACTCCTCTGTATTACTAAGCAGCTGACCCAGCCCAGCATAGCCCAACTTTGCTTTCTCTAAGCAGCGAGAAGCTTGCTAGTGTTGCCGTAATGGTGCTCATTGTTACTGTAATCCAGTGGACTATTGTCTTAGATATTTCTGTCTATATTTAAAAGATGTATACATATGTAAATATAAACAAAAAGTAGGTATAATTTTAGAAGCTGTACAACTCCTCATCTTAACAGACTGGGGCTGCCATTTTATATGGTGTCTGTGCTTTTGTGTGTGTTTGTGTAATTGTGTGTATGAGGGAGATAGATTACTTATTACTGTTCACTTATCTGTGAATCTGTGCC
Organism: Melanotaenia boesemani; assembly: GCF_017639745.1. Taxonomy (NCBI): domain Eukaryota; kingdom Metazoa; phylum Chordata; class Actinopteri; order Atheriniformes; family Melanotaeniidae; genus Melanotaenia; species Melanotaenia boesemani. The sequence goes on from NC_055692.1 coordinate 14,729,495, forward strand.
ATTAGGAAGCTTAATCAAGGCAAATTACTTATCAGCATTCACTGTTGCTGCTTAAAATATTTTTTAAAAGATAATATACATTTATAATTCTATGCAAATGTTTCTTTAAGCAAAAGAAGTAATCTGTCAAGATGTGTGTGTGTGCATGTGTGAAAAGGGCTGTATAATGTGAACCAGCCCCATTATTTTCTGGCCTTTTTATCAGATACATCCTCAGACCAGACTAACATTTACACTCATTTAGAACATGAGGGAAATTGTTAGAGCAATCAAAAAAAACTATGGTATATGTGTGGGTATGTATGTGTGTGTGTGTGTGTGTGTGTGTGTGTGTGTGTGTGTGTGTGTGTGTGTGTGTGTGTGTGTGTGTGTGTGTGTGTGTTTGTGTGTGTGTGTGTGTGCGCGCGTGCGTGTGAATGTTTATTATTGTATAAAGGTACGCTTGTAAGACTATTATTTTTTTTTATCACAAACCTGTGGTAGTTATGAAACAATTACTGTTTTAACTTGACACGCCATGCGTGCTATTTAAGATGAGCTGATATGAAGACATTTTAAAAACTTTTATGTCTTTTCTCTTTTTTTTTTTGTTTTTGTTTGTTTAATTGATTTGTTTTTATTGCTTAGGAACCTGTTTCTGCACTCAGCTTTGTATCACTGTCAGTCAGGCTGGTTGTATTTTTACTGTAGCAGGTTATGTATCATTTAACTCTGGCAGGCTCAAAACAGGTTGTGTCCTGTAAACTGACATGAGAACATAAACCCACCTCAAAACCTCACTCTACCTTTTTACAGGGACCTTCACGTTACTGATTCTGGAACAGGGTCAACACAGGGTGCGAACTTTGCACCTTGAGAGACTGTGTCTTGTTGATAAGCTAAAGCTCTGACTGTATACATTCTGACCCGACTCTACATTACACTTGACTGCATTTCATTCACAGAAATATCTCTCCTCAAGTAGCTCTTTCTGTCCATCCAATAAGCTAAATCATGCAGCTTGCTAAGGGCTAAACCCAATATGGCCTGGCAGTGTGCTTCATGTGTCCCATAGTCTGTGTAATTTATTTTTATTTTTTATTTTTTTGTGCTTCAGTTCTTCTCAATCTGTTTGAGCCCCCTTTTAGTGACAGTAAAGACAACTGTTCCTAGTTTGGCTACAGCTGTCCCCACTGACCTCACCCCATAAAAATCCTCAACATCATGCCATGACACTAATTGGACATCTCCCCTCAGCTGCTTAATTGCACAAGGCCAGAGCCTCGGTGGGGGTCTGCGGTTTTTACTCCACCAGCCCCTCTCCACCAGCAGCGGCCAGTTTAATATTTGCATGTGTCAATGCCAGAAGGCTTACCTGTAACCTCCCCAGGCCCCTTTGGCCTGCCCACACAATCCCTCCACACCATTTTTACACTCTTGCTTCCTTTTGAGCACTTGTAGCCCTTTTCAGAGTTGTTTTTTTTTTTGTTGTTGTTGTTGTTGTTTTCCTTTTCTTGCTCACAAAATTACATCAGCTGCGTGCATGGAATAGGTTGTTCTCTTTGTTTTGTTTTGGTTTTCTCCTATTGTCACATTGGCAGTAGCAGAAACTCTTAGCTGGCAACTATTTTATTCATTTAAAAAAATTTTTGTTTGTTTTGTTTTTTTTCTGTTTGTTTGTTTATTTGCGATATTTATATTTTTGTAATATAAAATATGTTGTATTTTTGTCTTTCATTGTTGTGATGCCAGTGGATAACAAATGCAGGGATTTTTATGTCTGTTAAAAAAAACACTATTACAGTTTAATGTTTTTTACATTAATGGAGTCTGATTTGTATAAAGTGCTTACTAATGTTAAATAGGAAAAAAAGAGTATATAACATTTTACACTACAGGTCTCATCATAGCTCTTAGAGGATTTTAAAAGGAAAAAGAAAAAAATCAGTTGTTCTTCCAGACTACCATTTTGGTCTTGGTTGGCATGGATTATGCTGTTTTCAGTTACAAAGATAAATGTATGCCATATAATTTATTTATATGAAAATTTATTTTTGTAGTGTACATAGTAGTTGTCAAGATATTTGACAGAAGTATATTTCTAAAGAGTTTATATGTAATGATATACCATAACAGGAAAAAAAGGCCTTAAGGTGCACACTTTCATTGCTAACTGTCCTGTGAGACAACATTGACACCTCCCCTTCAGTATTATGATCCTAGGAGAGACACAGCTGTTTCTATGGGTTTGTCAGAAGCTAGCCATGAAAGTAGAAAAATGTACTAGCTCTCTAAATATTAATGTTCAAACACTGATAGAATTCTAACAAATAAAGATATAACTTATTTGTCTCTTTGTTCATAACTTTAATAAATGGAAACATTAAAAAAGCTGCTCTGGTCTGACTGTGAGTTGACTGTTCTACAGGTAAACCTGACTCCCCCCTCTATTTCTCTCTCCTGCCATCTCCTTCCTCTTCCTCCAACATGTCCCTCTGTAAAAACGCTGACATCTGGTCTGGAGCCCTGTAGCCCTCCCCTAAAAGCCCACCCAGCTCCGCCCCTGCAACCCCACCTCCACTCCCTATTCCGTATGATTTTGATTGACAGCTTTATAGACTGCAAGGAAATTGGTTGTAGTTACAATACAGCTGGCCTGTTCAGAGTAATGAAAAAGGGCATGTGGCTTTGAGCTTGCTGTACCGACGGTGAAAGAGTGAGAGTGCCTTGTCAGCTGCATGGGTGGCAGCTATTTATTTTCATACTTGAGGGTTGTGAGAGAAAGCGTTTGTCACCCTGCAGAAAAGTGTCTTGATTAAAATGCAAGTGTCCCTTTTTTTGCTCCTAATTACAATTAAAAGAGCAGTTCTCCCAAACCCCAATTTTTAACCTTAATTTCAGTGAGGCTAAGAAACTCACTGACCCTGGATGAGCAGGAAGAGGCAGGCAGTAGGCATGTAATTATCTTTTAAAGCCAATAAAAGCAACCAACTCTACTGCTTGCTGTCCAACCAGTGCAAAGAGCGCTGGCTGACATCTTACAAATGGCCTGGTGTGTTTGGTGATTGTGTGTTGTGTCTCACATTTTGAACTTTGCTAACTAGACTTGACTTTTTTCATTCAGGTTTAGAGGCCAAGGAGAAACTAATGCTAAAGGCAGATTTTCATGCACTCAAAGCATGAACATAAAATTTAAAGAATATGCTGTTGGATAAAGGTAGTTTAAGTTCAGTCTTATGCGTTAAACTGAGCTTTGAGCACATACATCCTTTGTGTGTGAGAGGGAAAAAAATGTGCGCACGTAATGGTTGTTTGTAGATGACATGGTTGATTGAGTCCTCCAGCACTCCCCTCATCTGCTGGAGGACCCCAGGTCACCAAACCAGCACAAACCCCCTCCCCTGGCCCTACATTACCCTTTAGCCCCCCTCACCTCTTACCTCCTCAAAAACACATGCATACACACATTTGAAGTTACCCTCATATTCTGAAGAGTGCTTCACTGGAGCTAACGAGCTCCAGGTTGTTAATGAATAAGTGTTTCCGGTACCTGTCCTCTCAGCCAACAGAAAGGGGGAGAAAGATGGAGGAAGCATGAAAGAGGAGGCAATTAAGAAGTGTGTTCTCTTCAAGAGCAGCCGTGGCTCCCTGCCCAGCCTGGGCGACAATGGAACAGATACACAGCCAAACTTATCTTTGTTCTTTCCTTTTTGCATAATATTTTTTACATTCTTTGCCCTCCCGTCCCAGCCCATGTTTGTAAAGGCAATTACCACAAAGGATTTCCTGATTTTTCTGCTCCAGTCCTTTATTTCCATTCATCTTTCTCCCTCTCTCTACTGATCCCTCACTTATTCCCTAAAAGGCTTGTCCATCATCACCTGCCCGCAGAGCTAAACCCTCTAAGTGTATACTCTCCTCTACATGAATGATTGCTCTGTTGACATGACTGTATGGGACACACACATACACACACAATTGCTGCCGCCAGATCCAGGGCCTGATTTACAAATTCTTCATGAAAAGGGGAGTTTAAGAATAAATCTGCAGGAAACATCACATGGTGTGTTGATACGACTCCAGAGCCAGACAAATGTGGCTTTTACCTTTGAGGCCTCAGAGACACCTTGAAAATCATTTAACCATAAACTACAATTGTCTCTGCCTGTGTGTGTGCTTGCAGCAATATACTCATGAACAAGCAGCGTTTGCCAGACTGACGTCAAAGCTACTGAAGGTTTGTAAATGCCCATTTTAAGTAGCAGTAAATGATTGCAGAGAGAATAAGAAGAGCACATTGCAGCCGCTACTAGCTTTACAGTAAAACTTTTGGTCGGTTGGTATATTTTCTAAATGTGTCTGTCCTGTGCTTCTGCTGGAATATTCTTTGATGCTCATGGTTCTAATAACATGATGTCTGAAAAGAAATTTAAGGGTACATTTTTGGGACATTGTTGGAATATCTAGTTAAATAACATGCCAAAGCTTTGAACTGAGCTCTAAACTGGAAGCTGGAAGAGTATATTTTTTAGAAGCTATAGCATCATAATAAAGCTTAATTGTACCTTTCTTGTTCTTTTCTATTATGCTGCAGCCACATGGTGGGTGATTTTGGGAGTTTTCTGAAGGTACTACTGTTAAGTTCCTTTGTGGGACCTGTTTGACTTGGCTCGCTGTTTCATCTCCCGCAGAGGGAGAACGTTGTTCCTACAGGAACAATCCAGAAAAATCTCAGCTCTAAGTCCCTTGTGGCCAGACTTACATATGACTAACATAAAAAAAAAACAGTTCTGCAGGCTACTGTGGTAAATGAAAAGAAACACGAGATACCAGATGAATAATACTGTTGAAATGCTAGCGACAAAAGGAATACACATTTATCACCCAACCTTTGGAAACTCTGTTGCTAATAACTAGTGAAGGTGAAGTGAAATACAAAGCGATTTTTCTTGTTTTATGTATATATTTAAAATGACTAAAATAACTAAAATGTAATCGTTGGAATAGGTTTGTGGAATTTGTACAATATATTTGGGATGTGTCAGTGTTTGTTGGCTCTTTGATGTGTTCTTGTTTCTGAAAAATCCTGCTGAAATTTGACAAACTGACCAGGGCCATATGGACTGAGTGCATATCATATGCAAGCCTCATTCAAAGCCAGAGACATGAGACTTGTTTCTCTCTCACAGTCTCCAACTAAATAAAAATACTGAGTAATGTGCCAGAATATATTATAAATGCTTGTTGTTGTTTTGCCATTCTGACAACACCAAATGCAATGGTGATGTGTGGTCATTTGTAGTATCTTTCTTTAATTTTCACTGCCACATATTTCTTCTGTGCAATGCAGACCACCCTACTCAAGTCAGATTTATGGCATTGGTTTTGATATAGTCAGAAAGGAGGAGAGGATGTTTAGAAACAGCCAGTGAAAGAGAAACAATGAAGCAGAAGGTGTAATCAAGTCATAGAGAAGGGGGAAGTGAAAAGGCTTGAAGTTAAGACAGATGGAAATTTGAGGGTGGAAGAGGGCGAAAGGGGGGGTTGAGGATGGTGGATGGGAGTAGCCGTATGAGAGTAATTACAATGACTGATGTTGTTTACTCCCATTTCCCCTCGCATCATTTATTCTATGTAGGTGGAAAACCCACTCACTCTTTCTTTGCATTACAGACGAGAACTACAGAATGGTGCCAAGCCACTAATTCTGGAAACATTTATCCTGCCCTCAGCTTTCTACACTCCTACACTTATATTATTCTGCCAACTGAATTCACTCTTTTTTCTTTTTCTTCACTTTCCATCCATATCTATCCATCTCTTTCTTAGCTCCCTCTTTCCATTCTTTTGTTTTCGTTGCTGCTGCGTTGACACAACTGCGTGCGACTGCTGCACACGCATTGGGCTGAGCGCATGCAAGATGTGAACATGATCTACAGCCGTTTACACTGAGGATGACAAACTGAGGTTGGATCCTGTCATGCTTTCTTCCTTTTGTTTAATGTAGTCCTGGTAGAATGCACACACACACACACACACCAGATGTGCACCCACCACCCACCTTTTTGTTTAAACTTTGAGGTTTGTCTGTGCCAGCAAACATGCAACAATGTATGGAAATAGATGCATCATCTTAGGATGAGGGGGGACAGCGGAGGGAAAGACAGAGACAAAAAGAAACCTGCAACTAAATATTTTCATGTGACTGAGAGTGTTGAGCAAATATATGATTTTGCAAAGCCAAATTGGAACATATGACTGTCACATGTCTTTGACACTTTGTGCTAATGATGAGGATTTTTAAACTGAGGATCATAAAGGAAATAATAGAGGGACAAATTACAAAATGAACAATTAATTTGAGGTCCTTCCTGGGTGATGATGGTATTCGCTTTGGAATTTGCTAATGATCTGCCCATTCACAAAGAGGCGAGGAGAGGAGAGAGATTTTTTCTCTTCCATCCGTGCTTATTGATTCTGGCACCACGACAGATGCCTAATGAGGAACAGGGCTGGAGGAAAGCTCTGAGGACCACTGAGGGAGAATCAGTCAGCATAAATGCATAGACATATGCACAGAAAATATACAGTGTGTTGATATAAGTACGTGAATGAACAGAGATAAGCCTTTATAGTAAATGCAGATAAAGAGAGAAAGATAATGCTAGACATCAGTTATTTTACATAAGTTCATTCAACCAAATTAAATAGTTTATAAAACTGTGATTCAGAAACAGGCACCACTCCATATAAACAATTTCCCTTGCTTACCTATTTAGCTGTGTCTAACCCTCTTGATCCTCTGTTTGCCTCCCTGCTTTCCCCTCCCAGACCCATTTTCTCCTTCCTTTCCTCTGTATATTAAAGGAACCAGGGGGTCAAGCATCATGAAACATACCCCACTCTGAATCTCACTCACTGGTGTTTCTTCACCAGAATTTCATGATGGTCCTCGGCTTCTCTCATCCTATCCCCTCAACTTCTTTCTTAGCCTCAGATCTAGTAATTGATAAATTAGTTTATGTCACTTTGGCAGGGTCTTTTTCAGAGCACTGGAACTTAATTGTTCATCACTGTCTCAAAATGGTAAATAGATAAATAAAGTTAAGCAAAAAGGACTTAAGAAACCTCCATCAAAGAAAGTAAACAGAACCAACTTGCAATAGATCACATCTTTATTCAGGTGTGATTCCATTTAGCTGCCGAAAATATCTGAAAGATCTCAGTGCAGGTGTAATACAACTTATTTCCTTTTACCTCTAAACAGTAAGTGTTCTATTTTTAATGAGTGCATGCATGTTGTCCATGGTGACTTGTGCATCTGCGAACCCCCAAAGAAACATACACACACACTTAAACGCCTACATGTGGAAACTCAAACGTAAACAGAGAAGTGATTGGAGTGGAAGTTATTGGAGAAGCATTTTAGAGCAGGAAGTGTGTAATTATTGCAGACAGAGGGGCAAATAGATGGATATGTTTGTGTGTAACACTCCCACTCAATTTCCCTGCAATCTACTGGACTAATAGAAAGCAGGTGTCTATGAGACTACAATTGTGTGGATAATACAAATGGACACAAAGCTCTGGTATCAAATTGCTGAGCTTGGTGTATGAATGAGTAACAGAGATGAAGTTGGGTTAGTGACTCACAACATCAATATATATGAACAAAATCCTCTTCGTGTGACAAAAACAAAGAGGAAGACAGTGAACTTTTAACCAGTGCAATCAAACTGCAACTAAAGCGTAATAAATTTTAAATAAAGCTGTTCACCAATCTTTTGTAATAATTTAAACATCACCTTTTTCCTGCTCTTAAAACTCAAACTTTAAGTACAAATCTAGTTATTCATTGACTTGCTATTAAACAAAACATTTAGAAGCCAGAGGGGTCAGATGTGACAGCTGCCCCAGTTTCCCTGGTATTGTTTTTTCACTGTAAATGTATGTTTAATGTGGTTTTCTTCCTATTAGTTAATTATTAGTTAATTACAAGACGTAACCAGCAGCTACTTTCTACCATTAGTAAATAAACTGAGCTATGATTAACCTGTAGGACACAGTGACACACTGACACACATACACACACACATCAAACATCATACATACAAAGTATCATTTGGGGGGGAAAAAATCAAATAAAAAAGTGCATAAGCTCATTTTTATATTAAAGAAATTTGCAAACTTGTAGATTCCCTAAATATATTCATTACTGTCAAAGCAGAGCTCTTAGTATGCAGTATGTGTGTGTTTGTGTGTATGAGTATATGATGGTGTCTACAAGCATATGAGGGCAGCGCTGTTTCACATTGGTCACAGAATCTCTCTCCCTCTCTCAGCCAATCCCCAGCTTCCTCTCTAAGCAACAAAACAGTGTGCTCTAAAAATGCCTGTAATTGCTATGAAAAGTGAATGTGTGTCTAGAAGTGTTCACTGATGAACACAGATAATGCTGTCAGTAGTTTGTGGTTAATTATTTGAGGTAATGTATTATCTTAGACAACCTATAAGTGAGTTTATATTAACAATATAAGCAGTGCTATGAAAGGTGAGGTCTGTTCCTCCAAGCACAATTTTGCACGCATTTTCTGTTTCTATTCATGCTGGACGTTATAAAACAGCAGAGGCGGTTGAGGTCTGGATTTCCTTATAAAGCTTTTCTATTTTTCTGCTTATTCAAAGTATTTTTCATGTCCACAGTTCAGAAGTAAAGATATAAAGATATCTATAATGAGTCTAAATTTGTTCTACTATTCCTTGCCCTCAAACAGGATTTGCAGGACCAAAAAACCTCTATATAAGTCCACATGAAAACTTGGTAAATGTAATTCCAATTTAATTATTGACATTTCTTTATTGTAAGGCTTAAAATCACTGCTGGAAGTATTCTGAAAGTAATGTGGCTTCTTTTATAAATCAGAAATGGTTTGTTAATCCCTGGAAAATGTACTCAATTAAAATAATAAGAATATAGATAATACAATAAAGACATTTACATTTTTTTATACCACCAGTCCAATTAAGGGTTGAGGGGGAAGCTGGAGCCTATTCCAGCAATGAACAGGTGAGTGGCAGGGTACACCCTGGACAGGTCACCAGTCCATCGCAGAGCCTAAAGACATTTATATTTTGGTTAAGTACAATATTAACAAGAAGTTATGACTGAAGACCTACTCTACAGTGCCAAGTTATGGAGCTTGGTGGTCACAGGATGGAATGGTTTCTTGTATCATTCTGTATTGCAGTGTGGGGGAATCAGTCTGCTACTGAACATGCTCCTCAGGTCTCCAGCACAATGTTAAGAGGTTGTGAAGGGATGTCCAGTATAGTCCTTAAGTTGGACAGCATCCATCTCTCTGAAATCACATTTAGAGAGTTCAGCTCCTCACCCAAATCATGACTAGCTTTATGGATATGTTTGTTGAGTCTGTTGGTGTCAGCTACTGTTAGTCGGCTGCTCCAGCACATAACAACATACTGGGCAGCACAGACTCATAAAATACCCTGAGCATCATCTGGCATATGTTGAAGGACCCCAGTGACTCCGAAAATAGAGATCTGGGTTTTTAGAATTACTGCTTATTGTCAATAAACAGTCTCAAGTAATTTGAATCCTGCACAGTGTCCACGTTGACTCCACTGATGGAAACTGGGGCATCTTGTGGTCTTGATCCGCTCATGTCCTCAACCAGTTCTTTGGGGTTTTTTTTGGATTATAGCAGTAGACATAACATACATGCACTCACACACACAGTGCATGTTTGCCATCAAACAGAGCAGCTCTGAAATCTGGTGCAATGTGAGAGGCATCAAGTCATGTAGGGCCACAACAGCAGAGCCAGGTCTGTAATGGCTTTGGTATGGATCAGAACTGAAAAAAATGTCAGCAACTGTGTAGCTCTGGGTCTCACTGAACCCAGAATACAATGCAGAGACTGATACCTATGTTCTTCAGCCAGCAACATCTCTCTGGCCAAACCACAAAGTTAAAAAAAAAAATGGCCATAGCATACTTCAAAAATTAGAAATCAGATGATTTGCCTTTTCCTTAAAATTCATTTCTGCTTTGTAATCATTCATTGGGCTAAGAGTAAGATGTATAATTTTTAACTGAATCAATGGAAACAGTTGGGCCAAGTGACCATTTGTCTACTTTATGTTGCCTTAAAGGATCCAGTGAGACTAAATGAGTTTGATAGCGGATATGAGGCTATACACCTGCAAATTCAAGATTTAGTCAAACTTACATAAGACAAAATTTCAACAGTGGTGCTTATTCATTTTATGTCTTATACACTTTTGACTTTTATTCAGCATGTCAGCATTTAGTTTTTTTAAATCAAAAAGTGTGACTGGAATTTGAATCAGCGGCCCACTGGCACAGCTGCCCAGTTGGCGATGTCAGATTTCTGGCTGTGAGCAGGTCGCTACTCCAAGGATGAAAGCACACATGCAAACTCAGAAGCATACACAAAAGTATGAATGAGTTTCTAACCCACTGTGTGACAACCCATCTCTTAGCTCCGCAATAATCACAGAGAAGTACCACAACAAAAACTATATATCTAGTGTCCATATACACATCAGCAGCCACACATAAGCAAACACACACATGCATAAATGCACATATACTCACAAAAACATCAGTGTGTGGGTTTCCACTTTGGGCATCAAACCACATTCTCCCAAGTTTTTGCCATGTCCTTTTTTTCCCCTTCTCTTTCTCTTTTTGCGAGTACTGCCAGGGACCTGGCTCAAAACCCATATGCTGATGTTTTTACAAGACTTAAACACACACACACAAACACACAGCACCACACGTGGAGTGATCTATCCCTGGTTGACCTATATGCTGGCCCAGGCAGGATACCAGGGTGGAGCTGGCGGAGCTGGGAAATTATAAAGGTGGCAGGGGTTAACCCCTGCCACCTTTATAATATGAACTGCTGTTTACACTAGACATTGATGTGCATATTTCATATAATGGTACTCCAACATTAAATATGGCTTATTATGTACTGTCAGATGTGTAAAAGCAAGCTTAGGATTTATTATTTTCTGAGTATGAATTATTATAGTAACACAGATATCTGCACTCACAATTTCAGTTTTATTTGGGATGCAAGGCCACAATCCTAATGTATGAAAGAACAGTCACTGAAACTCACCATATGTCAACACACCTGTGCTCAAACTCCCCTGCTGTTCATGCACTAGCCCACAGGTTGTGGGGTTTCCCACCACAGATTTTGTGAAGTCTAATCTAGGCCCACAACACCGCTTTAAACACATCCTCCATCTAAAAGACTGCAATGTCTAACTGTAACAGTCTAAAATTGTGCACATATAGTGCAGTACAAACCGTGTGACCTGCACTCTTATTTTCAGCTGTATTCAAGTGGTAAGGCATGTATTAACAGTTACTTGACCACACACAGACACGCATACACACACATATATACTCACAAGAAGTGCATTCATCTGTGGAGTTCAAAAACTACTGAGATATAATCTCTTTCTCATACAGCCCCCCAATGCACATATGCACACATAGGTAAGTGCACAAATTTACACAAATGGCATTGCATATGTTAAACAACTGTTTCCTGATGCATTGTGCTCTAAGCTGCTCTGGGTCTGGCTGAAGCCTGGGTGATTTGTTAGTGTGAGCCATGCAACACGAAAAAGTTTGCTTTGCACTATAGAGGGACACATTTTAGGACCCCTGATATTCTGGTCATGGTATGCACTCTAGTTCCCTTTCTCAATGCTCACTCATAAAATGTTTGACAAAAATGCAGTCACTTGATGCGAACAAGAGAATACACACATTTAACAGTTAACATGTTTTCATATTATAAAGTTATTGCTCCTTTTAACTGTTCATTTGGTAATAAACAGATGACTTGTTTCTGTAACATTATGACAAAAGCGAAAATACAAAGGAAATCATTATATTATAATTTATCACTATTTGAAAGTCGCAATGACAAATTAAAATTTAAGGGACAGCATCTAAATCATCTCAAATGCTGAAATGTCTTTTTTGAATAACTGCAAAATATTGTATTATTAGAACATTATTTAAATAATTATAAACGTATTTTTTAAATAAATATTTGTTGGCTTGCACTTTTTTTGCATGCTGTATAAATGTGGAAGACCCTACTATCATAGTCTGCATTAAAAATTGCCACGTGAAGAACTTTTTTGTTTCTCTCCTTCTGTTCAACCAGATGACTCAGTTTCCCAGAAGGCAGCGCAGACCTGACGTTTACGTACGACGTGGATTTCAACCAATTGTCTTCTTTAATGCAAAGAATCCCGATAGAAGAGGGAAGTTCGGTTTCTTTACTGGGCGGACAGAACAAGTTGTTTTTTTTAAGGTCCATAAACGTAGTGACTAAATGACTGTAACTTATTTTTGCTCTCTGGATGTCTCACTTTGACATTTACGCGTCTCATTCAAACGTAAGTCCGAATTTAAAGCGTTTGTAGCTCACTTAATGACTGTGAAGTGAAGGCGCTAACAAGCTAACCATTAAGGCTAGACTATATTCTGACAAAGAAGGATTGATATTTGTTTAAACGTGCTGCACTCACGAAGTCGTGACACAGTTTGATACAGATTGATATACAACAGTTTGAGGTTGTGGTGTATCTTTACTTTGCACTGACAGGTTTTATTCATGTATAGCTACAGAGTGGAAGAAATACTGACCCCCTATGGTACAATATAGTTACTACACATCAAAATCATTAGCAAGGTGTAATTCTGGGAAAATCTGCCTATTGAATCATTCTTTCCTGATTTGTGCAAAATTTTTTAATGCATTTTATTGTTTTTTTTTATGTTATTGAGGGAATCATCGTGGCTCTAGGTGTGTGTTAAAGCTGTTGTGATAAGACAAGGATTAGCAAATGAAATACTGCTGAAGTTATTAAGGTTAAAGCACGAGAGTTCAGTTACACTTATTTCAGTTAATCAAGGGGATTTTAATTATTCACTTATTCTTTAACTTGGAGGTTTAAGCCCATTGATTGATTAAAGATGGATTTTATAGCGTTCTTCTTCAAAATGATCACCTTTAGGGGTACAGTTGACTAAACGTGACTTATGTCTTTCTTTTTAAAGGTGCAGTGTGTTAATAAATCAAAGTCTAATTACATAAAAATGAAATATATCATTAAAAACTGTGTTTTTGTTGGTATCTTTTCACTTTACCAAAAAGTAACTGCTATGTTTTTATTCACATTGAATTAGCCATTTATATCTTCTCACTGTGGGTCCACATACATTAGCAGCTGGCATATTTGTGCCACCATTTTTACTACAGTGTCTCTGAATGGACAAATAACTCTGTCAGAATCCTCTGACATTTAAAACTCAGTTCTGGCATTGTTTAATGAGTGCTAGGGCACGGCTTGAGATAAGTAACGCCTTAAATAAACAAAAAAATACAGTACACTTGTATACAATTTTGAAGTAGTTGTAGTGCAGTCATCGCTGCAGGTGAGACAACCAGATCCACTCGTAAATGAAAATATGTTTATGTTTGGAAGAATTTTAGCCACTGGCGGCCATCGTCTTTTCACAACTGTTCTTTACATTTGAAGTAATTGCTATGCCCATATGTACCACTAGATGTCAGTCATTCTTACACACTTGACCTTTTTAGGATTCAAAATATATTTATTTATAATGTATTGTTCCTTTTACTCTGTCATTTTAACAGAAAAAATTATTCGAAAACCATATTTTCTTTATTTCTGAACATTTCTGATATTTGCCGGGTGGTCATGATAACACAGCTACCTATACGCTTGCGGCTTTGCTAATGGCTCAGTTTTACTGCAAAAACACTTCGTTTTCAGATTTGGGTTTCACCTTATTGACACAAATAATTCTCTTAATGTATTTAATGAGTGAATATTACCATAAAACCTCTTCAGCTGATGCGTTATTGTTTTTGTAGAACACATTTTTATTACATTTTTTAATTTTATTAAAAAATTTTTGCTTAAAGAGGATTTCTCTAATAACATTTAACACATACACTCATTTTCAGTTGTTGCAAAAATAACACTTAGATTCATATTATGGTTGTATTTCTGTTTGCTTTCCTGAAAGAGTATGTGTGATATAGGCCAAACCCCCTAAATTTAAAATTTGACCATGGTGTCAAAATTTCAGAAAATTGTTCAATGAAACTTTCCCAATGTACATAATTTCATACTTGATAACATTTTGCTGATTAAGTCTTTCAATCACTTAGCTAAAAAAATGATAAAATTATTATTGAGGAATACAATTACACCTTTTTGGGGTCACAAACTGAAATGAAATGCTATTCAGAGATTTTTTTTTTTTTTTTTTTAGTACTGGGCAGGATCATTATATAACATCTTTGTCCAGAAACTCTAACAGACTTTGTATGTTATTATTTCTTTGCTCATCAAACCATGCAGAATATGTATAGGAAATTTATTTTTGACTTTAGTTTACTTAGCTGTTTTTTTTCTGTCTTGGGATTTAAAGGTAGAATAATACCTGGAATAATAACTTTTTTAATACTGGTAGAATAATACTTTTTAATACTTTTAAAATTATTTTTTCCCCCTTCATTTTAACAACCCAACACACATGTACCTCTCTAAAAAAAACAAAAAAAAACTATGCAACCTAGAGCTACAGATTGACATTACCAAGTCCGCAAACCAACAACTGTGCTCGCAGACTGAAAGATTTTAGCCCCATATGATGATGGCGATGAGCAGAAAAACATTCAAACAGAACTCCTATAACAAAGATGTTTAGAAACACATGGGTTGATCGCCCACGACAGATGCAGCTGCAAACACCAGCTTTCCTCACTGGAGCCGTAATTGGCATCTTTGATGATCTGCTACTGTGATCACTACCTGGAGGTGCCCTTTAGGATATGAGTCATACTCTTGGGTCCTCCCACAATAGCTGCACAACCTCTGGTGTCCAATGTTGCAAAATACAGATGATTATAGGGTGAAGGGTTTTGACAATCCTTGAAGTCTGTCCATGCACGAACATATGACTGTTTTGCATGAACAGTATTGTTTGTATTGGTCAGAACCGAGCTTTGAACAAACTGGAAAATTATTTTCAGTACACCCATACAATAGATAGCTAGCAGATTACAGCCAGTTATTTGCTGAATTTGAAAGAAATTTTAAGTAGTTACCATAACTGACTCTACATTTAATCCAAATCCTTGTTAATACAGTAACCCTAACCCTAAAAACGTGCAGAAGTAAATTTGCAGAAAGTGATGTTTAACTGATTTGATCATACTGAAATAATGTCAACAATCTTATAATTAGAACAGCACACTCAGTGAAACCCAAAGTCCACAAGATTAGTTTAGTAAATCTTGACAAAGATAATATTTGACCAGTCACATCTAGTTCCTGCTCCAAAATACGTTCAGCTAACACCAGGGCTGCTGACGGGTGTATGTTCTTGTACATATTTTTCTGTCTGTATGACATACCTTTCATTAACAATTTTGTGTAATCATCCCCAATTACATGTATGAACATGAGGGACAGTTGTGTTTGCATGCTTTAGTTTTATTTATTTATTTTTTATAAAACTCTGCTTTACTGAAAATTGAACCCCTAAGAGGCAAGTCAACAAGAGGTGTTTGTTCCTAATTTGGTCTGGCTTTTTTCCTTCCTGAAAATGAGTATTTGTATATTCACATCAGTGCGCCATAGGGGCTTTCCAGCAGAGATGATGGCAAGACATTAAACAAATCGTGTGTAACGAGGTGATCATAAAATACAACCCTGTGGTGTCCCACACAGACCTGTCATTATGGCAAAAAACAACAAATACACACACACACCAGTCTCAGGCTATATACGGACATGAAACACATCCACAAACACACACACACACATGCCCTTGGGATCTGCCCCCCACGTTTTTCTCTCCGTCTTCATAAAAATTGAAGAATGTACTGTTTATTTCTCAGTAGGCCTTCATGAATGTGTGGGAGAGGGCTTGTTTGCCTGGAGTTTTAGAGTTTGATCATTAAATTGTGGCAGTAAGAGGTTGAAATCACCAGATTAGCACAGTTTGCCTCATTTTATTTTCTTCTTTTTATTAATTCCACTTATTACATTAGCCACCTATGCTCTCATAGGAAGTTGTGGGTGATGTCAGTCACATGTTTAGATACTAAATACTGCTCAGCAGTTACATTAGCTAGCTGATTTTATTATCTGATGATGGTCTATTTACAGATATTTTTAGTAATTGGACCGTTTCATGTCTAAATTCAGTTTTCATTTCTTAATTTGTGTTTTGCATTTTTATTATGGAAAGTTATAAATGATTGTTCCCACATTTAAAAGGGCTTTTTTTTCAGTAGTAACTTTGCATGCATATAACCCGGCACTACTTTTACTCATGATCGATTTAAGTCCTCTTTTCTCTAAACATTTGCTAGCCCCATTTTGAGTTTTAATCTGTGAAACAGTTGAAGCAAACCTAGTGGAATAGTTTGAAACGGGTGACAGATATTAATCATATGACTCGTATGCTTCTGGGCATGGATGTGTGTCTTGTGTATGTTATTATGGGGGTATCTCATAAGTTTCTCCTCCAACTATGGATTTCTGACTTTTTCTTTTAAAAATGATGTAAATTTCTGTTTAATTCTTGCATTTAATAATGGTCTTATTGTTTATGTTTCCTAGGATTTCTTTCTTAAGTAAATTTGTCTGGACAAGGAGCCAGATGACTGAGTCGGAGCCAGCGAGCCAGCTCCAACAAACAGCAGAGCCGAATGTCCCGCTGAATGTCCAGGAGATGCAGTTCTGGCTGGACAAATCAGTGTCTTGGGGCCTGGCTGACAGTCCAGATGCTCAGAAAGACACCTGCCTTCACTTGAACAGACTGGGGAATTTCCTCTGTCAACTCCTTGTGTACATCAACCATATGGTAAGCAGATTTACCGAAAACTACTGCAAGCTCCTATTCCACAAAGTTCTTGTTTTGAAATTAATACATTTGGATAGTCCTGTTCATACACCATGTTAGGTGTCTATAAATTTTAATTTAATGTCCTTTATGCACTCCAGACTGTTTTTCCAAGTTCAGCACACTAGGTTCTTACTTAATTAAATACATTACAGCCCTTACACATTAAGCTGAACAGCAGCCACCTGATTAATGGTACACTAAATTAATTAATACGCAGTCTATTACAAATGCCTCAAACATCTACTCTCACTCTCCTTGAGCCAGCGTTTAAACAGTGAGTGGAGCAATGGTAGGGTTCTTCTAACAGAAGCTGCTCTGTGCAGTGCAGAGTCTGCGTATGTCTGGCTGGCAGCACTGCAATGTTGAGTTAGTCAGGTAATAGCCGCATCGGGACCTTGAGCACTAACCTAATGTATCCCCATATCAAGCCCAGCAAATCTGGGAAAGGGGCCGAGGACAAGAGGGCCGCAGTAGTGTGAGATTTCAGTATTACTCAGGTCATACGTCCTCGTTCTCCTGAAAACTTTATCCTGCTGCTTCTAATAACCTTTTTTTTTTCCTCAAGACATACTTCTTTCCTCACACACAGTTTTTCTGTGGTAGTCATCATGATAGTGCCTTTAATTTGTGGCCTCATCTCCACACTCCGTATGTTTTACTGTAACACTTAGGTAATTATTACTCAGTCTCAGTGTCTCTGTCCGAATTTGGTAACAACTAGTATATTTTCATAGATCAAGTATTGACTGGCAGATATTTTTCTCTGTCTGCTCCTATTTCTATTAGCATTTCTGTGGGTGTACGTCATGCAGAGGTGTCAGTGTGTGGAATGATGTAGCAGATACAAGGAAAGATACAAAGAAACAGAAAGGTATACAATAATTGGGTTGAAATCCTTTATTACTGGCACTGGACTCATAAAAGACCATCTGAGGATAGCCTGCTTCTTGGCAGCATTTTGCATTCTTTGATGACTTTACAACTTTCCTGTGGTTTATGGCCCAAGATGAGAAATCCTATTGTTAATTTCCAAGTTTATACTTGGTGAGAACAGTGGAAGATGTTTTCTTAGTGTTGCCTTAAGCAACTAAATGGTTACAGTGTAGGAAATGTGCTTTTTTTTACTTACATTTTTCTGTTTGTTCTACAACTGGAGTTAAGGCCCATCTATGTTCCCTTATATATGAAAATAGGTATATCTGTTTCAAACGTCATTCGTCACTGTCCATACTTATATGCGTCTTGAAAGTTGTCATAGTTGTTAAGTCACTTCATCCGCTAGTGTGCAGTTCAGAGTTCTGTGTTTTGACATCAGTTTCAGACGCCGTTAAAAACATGCCCGACACATTCACACATCTTTTCTTCAAAAGCTCCTGCCATATTTACAATTGTTGTCCTTGTCGTCTTCCTCCTCTTCTTCTTCCTGTTCTCTTCTTGTCTGGTTTGTTTGTTTCACTGGTTGCCTGTTGGCTACGCTTCCCCCATGGTTTCTGGTGGTATTGCTCTGTTTTCTGCATAAAGTGACGGTTCTGCAAGACCTCCGAAAACCGACCAAATTACATGTGTAAACGATGCATGAGATATCCATCTTCTGCGTTGAGCATAAATGGCTCTTTAGAATGGAATAACTAGCTTACAAATTTTACTGCATCCATGAAGTACTGAGTTGTTTCTGTGAAACAGAGCCTGTGCAAAAATGTTCGCTGTCCCTGAAATGTTAAATCTTAATTTATTTATTTATTGTTTATAATTATTTATCAGGAGTGTTTTTTTTTAATTTTATCTTAACATGAGAGCTGTTGCCTTAATTTCGATGTACCCTGTGCAATTACAGTGAAGTGGATTCTTCTGATTCTGAAAAATTGTCTACTATTATATTTACTACTCTGTTTTATCTGGCATAAACATAGTTGTTCCACAGACAACAAGAGATCTTTTTCCGAACTAGCCTAAAAAACACAAAAGCCCGGAAAGCTGTGATAACTGGCTAGCGGCTATTGTTAGCTGCTCCTTCACAATGTGACGGCGGATAGACATAAAGACATTTATTCAGTCCTTATGCTACTAGCTTCACCTCGTATCTTTTTCTAGCCTTGACACTGAGGGTGTCAATATAACTGTATGAAATTTTGGATAACATCTCAAAAAACCAATGGAGGAAACTTCATACTATAAAAACAAGTTTCACACCTAAACACTTAAACAAACTTATGATGCAGGGTTTGTTTTCACCAGCAATATGGATAATTTTGCCACTAGAGCTTCTAACTTAAAAGCTAATGTCCACAATGATTGGCAAAAAATAAAATAAAAATACAATGGCTTGGCCTCGGCCTCACTCTGATTGCATTTCAGTAATATCATGGAAAGACGTGCTACCTCAACATTACCTTTATTGCGTATAAACTTGTACCATTAGGCTCCTAAATTCATACATAATCACTCATGTCTGTCTTAGATGTCTGTCTCTTATCAAAACAAGATACATGGCCTGAAAACCCATTCATAAATAGCAGGTAGGGCTTTGATTCTGACAGTGCGCTGGTAGTCAGTCATTATGACTTTGTTTTGTGATGGGACATTCTTATGAGCATTTTTACAATCACAGACCATCGAACAATTTTTACTGTAAATGAACAAACCTTTTCTGTTGCATCTACAGCACACATGCATACAAACACACACACAAACCACTTATTAAGAACTGTTGGACTAACGGGAAGACCATGTGGTGAGGACTGTGTCAGAGACACCATTGGTGTGGGCCATAGTGTGGGGGTATTTAGCTAAGTGCTTCTTGGCCGATTACCATTATGCTTCCCAATAATGGTGATCTCATCATCTTGAATGAATCAAGTAAGTCTGTTTCCTCAACAGTCTGATGCTTTTAAAAAGCGAAGGCTTGATTTTTTTTTCCCCCTTTCCTTTCCAGTGGTACAGTTCTTTCTATGTGTGCTCTGGTAGTTTCTGATAAAATGAACTCCACTATTGCTTATCAGTTTTCTCTGTTTCAACAGTGTTACATTTTCTTTTACAATATTTTTTACCCAAGTGATAACACTTGACTGATTAAATGTCTGTTTCAGTGTATATGCTGTAAAATATAGACATACTATTGAGCTTATTGAGGTCCTGTAAAAAGAAGACGGCACAGATGCTGCACTAAAAAGTGACAAGGAAACATGTTGTTTTTCACAACTTTGATGCCACAACTGTGACTCCAAAGCCCTTATACAAACCAAACTGAACCATTCCTAGCAGTGACCTGGAGCCCTCAATCATGGACATGGTGTCACTGAAGCTTCTGTACTGTTTCTTTTATCACATCAAACTTTTTATACATTTTTTATTTTGTAAACAAACACATAAAAACAATAAACATGAAGACCTTTTGATGAGTATATAACATCAGGGAGAGAAAAAAAAGAATATGTGCTTAAAAAGACTGGAAGAGACTTCCAGTTGTGAAAAGAGTGAGCAGAGTAAAAGGGAGACCACAAGAGTATTAATAACAATAATCGTAATAATAATAACAGTAATAACAGCAGTTTAACCAAAGTTTACCTGAAGTCCAATCTAATAGAGATGTATGCAGTCAATTTTTGCCAATTCAACAATCACATGTGTATGTATTCTCAAATTAAAAGTAATTTTTTCCATAATAAACACACCTTGCACAATATCAATCAATGATCTTCACCAGGTACGGTACTTCCTTTTTCAGCCATTTATTTGTTATGGACTTATTATTTGTCACCAAAAATATTCTTAACAACTTTTTATCTTTGTTCCTCCATTCAAATTCCTCCAGATCATCTAGATGCAAAAAAATTGAAGTTTAAAGTAATTTTAGTTGAAAAAACAGTCTCTAGGATTTGGTGTAGTTTTAACCAAACTGGGAGCATAACAGGGCAACTCTGGAATATATGAAAGTTATTTGCCTTCTCTTCCACAACATCTCCAACAGGCTGTCTGATTTGAACACATTTTCTTATGATATAGGGTGACAAAGAAATGGATGGCGTTCTTCCATGTGAATTCTCTTCAAAGCGGAGAATTTGTTGTTTGAAGATTTCTGCCCATTTCTCCGATGTAATTGTGACGTTGCCCTCTGCTTTTTGATTTAACATCAAGTGTATTTTCTTTAAGTGATTGAAGACACAGGTATAACTTTGAAATCACCTTTTTGCAAAGGTCATCTTCATTAACTTTTACAAATATCTGTAGTATTACATTTACTTATTAATATTTTGTGTATTCCTTTCCCAATATTGTCTCTTATTTGCAGGTACATTATTTGAAATGGTCCTGATTTTGTGGGCAAAATTTATCTTTGAGTTCTTGGACACTGTACCTAACTGTACCTTGACTTATGAGTGAATAGTATGTTGTAAGTCCTAAGGATGTCCATTCCTTAAATGTATGATCATGTCTATTAGGTATAAATCTCATCATAGAAAACTTCTTTCCACTTCAAAATAACCAGAGAAGAAAATCAGATGAAATTCCAGGGGACCCAGCTTTGCACTGCACTCAAACATGCTGTCTATACATGAAGCTGTGAAGCTCACAGTGTTTGATGATTTGTATGCGAAGAAACCTTTTTGAAAACAAAATTATTAGATTTATGAGGTTAAAGGTAATTATTTGTGTGTAAAATATTAATTTTGTGCGTTTTTTTACATACATATATGCATACATACATTTTTTGTGTGTAATTTCTAGATATTTGTGTGTTGCATTTGAACATACATTTGCAAGTGCCCAAAGTTACACACAAAAAGGTTTACAAACCATGTGTTACATATACAACTAGCCAACGTTGCACACAAATTAGTTTACACAGTTTGAAAATCATTTATTGCACACACAATGATACTGACTCAATTTTTCTCTCTATATGAAATAATCTGATAGAGACCACAAGAGCAGAAGTTAATCATATGTAGTATATGAAAGCAAGAATATTTATATTATCATTACTGTTACACTATTTACTGTTAGGTCTTGTTTACTTATTTTACAATGAGGCCTATACAACTATTTACATGTCGCAGCAGGGTTCCAGACTAACTTTTTTTACAAGGAGCACAGTGGCCCCCAACTTAAATTTTTAGGATCGCAAGCAGAAAATTTAGGGGCGCACACTGAAATAGTCTTGCATAGCAAACATTCACATTTCCTCTCATTTTCACTATATTAGTGATAAATACTTGAACAATAAATTTAGAAATTACAGTGTTTACAGTTCACATTTTTTTGCATTCGACATCACATTAAAAAAACATCTTACTGGCTGCACTAATACAAAACAAGTAGACATAGAACTTGTCAAACCAAATCAGATTTGATGATTTGATTTTCACTTTGTAGTCGAAGCAGAACGGCATCTTTGTCCCCATCATCCCCCACAGGACATGGTTTGACTTGTCCATGTAGTTCCTGGCAATAAACAGCTTCAGGGGCTGATAGTCCTCTCCAGCCGCTGTTCCCAACTCCTCAGTAAGAAAAGTAGCTATTGGCTGTCCTAAAAGTCACTAGAAGTTGCTAATTAGCATAATCAGCCTAGTACATATAGTTGTAATGGATGCTGCCATAAAGAGGGATGTCGTTGGAAAGGCAAAAATTGATAAAAAAGACAACCTAAAAATGTTTAGAACAGCAAAAATAAATAAAATAACAATTCTGTCTATATTTTCTTTATTTTTCACTTCAGATTTTTAAGTGTATTTTGTTTTTTTTTAATTAGGAGTCTGGAGCATGTCACACCACTTTTAACTTTTTAAATATTTTTGTCCACACTCTTTATTAATATACATTACTATCTGACAGTAAGCCAGCGCAGGATCCTCCAGCAGCAGCTTTGTACGTTTCATTTTCAGCCTGGTCATGAAACAGAGGTGAACGTCATCTGCTCTGAATACAGCTGGGAGCTGCTGCGAGAAGACATTGTATGAGTGCTTTTGGACGGGGGAGGGCTCTGTGCAGTACTCCCTCCTCATTGGGAAGAGTAAACTACCTTCACTCACGTCAGTCTCCAATAATACCAGAAAAAGTCGCTAGATTTGTTGTTAGTCGCTTTTTTTTATTTTAAGTTGCTAGAGGAGTCTGAAAATTCGCTAAATATAGTGACAAAGTCGCTAAGTTGGCAACACAGAAATAATAAATGCCCCCAAGACCCGCCTCTTTCCACACATAAGCCAATCAGTCACAGTGGTCGTTCCCCTAGGCACTTTTTAGAATGCGTAAAGTATGCAACAACTAGCATATTTCATTCTTTGCCTAAATACACTCGGCATTATATAATGATTGGTCATTTAATCCAATGATGGCATTTCACACTTTAACATATATTTTAGCTCTATTTCTGTTATGTTTTAGTCAAATCATGTGCTGGGGGATATTTTAAGTTTTATTAAAGAATTCAGACATGCATAGTATTAAATCCGTTTTTCCTTTTATGTAATTCTTTTCTTTTCTGTATTTTAGAGCTCCACAACAGAAACCTTGAAGAAGCTGCCATTTTTAGGCCAGCTTTTGGGTCGGCTGTGCTGGAACCCCTATGTCACTGCAGGAGGTGAGTGCATCCTCTGAACACCTCATTATAAGTGATTTTATTTATTTATTTAGCTAATGACATAATGTGTAATGTGTTTTATGCTGGCACTTTTTCTACAGATACAAGCAGAGGGCTCCTTCTCCAGTGTCTGTTAGGACTGTATTCAGAACATCCAAGCAGTGCTGTAGAAAGAAAAGCCAACCAGTGGATTCAGGTATGAACTGAGTTTTCTAACAGCCTTTTGAACTTAGGTTGGGTAAAAGTTAAATGTATTTTAGAACTTGTGGATTATTCCTGTGTTAGTACTTGATTAGTTCTTTTTTTTACTTGAAACTGAAGCATATAAAAAAATATAGCAGAAAATTTGAATATATTAACATTTTTTAAATGTAAAAAACAATTTAAAAAAACTTATGAAAGGAAAAATATTTTCCTTTAATCCCAGAGGGAAATTGTAATTAAATAAAAATTTTTTTTACCTACTTCTGCTACATATAATCTTCTTTTTTTAAAGAATATTAGTAGAATGTTCTTAATTTGTGTCATAAATTTAGTGATTATTTGAGAAAACTGCAATAAAGTTATAAGGTAACTTTTTTCTATGTCTAAGGCCATATGAAATCCGTTTTAAGTTTTTCTAGAGTCCGTTCTTTTTCTTTCTTTCTTTATTTTTCAAATTCTGTGTTTTCCATTTTCCCCCTGACTTTTCTGTTTAATGGGTTTAATTTTATTTATTTGTTTTTTCCCAGGACAATGTGTGTAATCAAGTGGTCGGTCTATAAAATTACCACAAATTCAAAAGGAAAATGTCCTGAATATCTTTTTTTATTTAATTAAAAAATGTCCACAATGCAGAAATCTTTGGGCCCTGCATGTGTTATCATTTTAAGAAGGTGACAGCTGAAGCAGAGGTACAGTTTTAGTGTTTTTTTAGTATTTATAGGTCACTGAACAAGATTGCACAAATATTTGTGGACAAAATTTTATGAAACCTTGTGGAAAATGGGACAAGATAGATTCTTTTGTCATTTGATCACTCTCCTTGAAACTGTTTTGGTGGATGATGTCACCTTCCCAGCGCTGTTTCAATTTTGAGTATCCTTTAATTAGACATGTAATGGCTTATTTTCCCAAGTTGACCCAAATTTTCTGAAGTTTTAATGAAATGTCTGTTACATGAGTTTGTCAAAATATCTCTGGACTAAAGTACAACAGCACTCTTTTGTCTTCTTTCAAGTAGAGACAGTAGAATTACATAATGCCCAGTCAGTGCAAATAAACAAACAAAAAAGAAACACAGCACACAAAGAGAAAAAAACGTAAGCCAGAAAATGTAGAAACAAAAAATCAAACTGTCCTGTTTATTGGTAACATGTTGGTTGCAGTTCAGTAATAATGAATTTTTTTCTAAATGTTCCCCATCA
The DNA here is from genome assembly GCF_017639745.1 of Melanotaenia boesemani. NCBI lineage: Eukaryota > Metazoa > Chordata > Actinopteri > Atheriniformes > Melanotaeniidae > Melanotaenia > Melanotaenia boesemani. The sequence continues at coordinate 14,754,486 of NC_055692.1, forward strand.
TTTTCCCATCATTTTTAGATAGCCAATTAGCCGTTTATGTCCTGAATTTTTCTGGACTGACTTGACATAAAGATTACTTGGCAATTACACACCATTCTTTTAACAATTACTAGAAAGAAAGAATCTTTCTTTGACTGCCTTTCGGCTGCTGAAGAGAATTTCTGTCTGATTTAGTTTTAATAGGAGTTTGCTTGCCAGCTCTCTGTCTTTCCCCTCCAATTGGACATGGATGATGAATGAAGTACATTGTGTGTCTGAGTCTTTTTGCCTCGAACTGTATAACATATTTTAAAACCAAATAATTAAAAGTGACTGTTTCACTGCCTCTTGTCACCAGAGAAGGATCGGCCTTTATATTACAATTTTCTGATGCTGCTTACTGTGTGTTCTGAAGGCACACACACAAAGGAGGGAAGAGAACAGAGGAAGAAAAGATTCTGAAGCATTCAACTTTGAGAGGGTTCACACAGATGGCTCACGATAAACTATGTGGAACCTTCACATTTATGCCAGATTAACTATGTGTTTGTATTCCTTTGTTTAATTTCTCATCTAATAAAATGTCTTGCTAATTAAAACAGTGCCTTGAAAGTAAACCTGAAATTTGCCAGATGGTCTTTGACCTGTAAGAGGGGAAGTGGAGTGCATGTGTGCACGGTGGTGTTTGCATCTGTGTATGTGAGTTTCTACATTGACATATGTTTTGTATATGATGAGGTTGCAAAATGTGCATGAAAGTATGGAATATGGGATCGTGAAAATATTGTTGTTTTAATTGTTTAGACTTAATTATAATTAGGATATAGCTGCTCAGTTTAATAGTTTCTGATGACTGTTACTCAAACACTTTGATGGACTGGTGGTTTGAAGTGGACATCAAAAGCAAACTAATTTTACATAAGAAACTGAAGCACTCAAAGCGCAGACCTCCGCCAAGCCATTGTCATTTTTTTTTCAATTTATTTTTTTTGCCAATGATTGTGGGCATTATTTTTTACTTAGGGCTAATTTTGCCCATAGAGCTTCTATCTCCCTATAGTAAAGCATCCTTTAAATTTTTTTGGGATCCATGCAGTGATCCAGATCATCTTAGGGCCGAGGCCATCTAATCACTTCTTCCTTATTCCATTACTGATATTTTCTGAAAATTAAATCAAATCTGGCCATAAATTTTTGAGTTATGTTGCTAACAGTCAGACAGATAAACCAATGCCGCCAAATACATGACCTCCACCTTGGTGGAAGTAAAAAAAAACAAACAAAAAAACTACATAATTAAGTAGTTCACTAACAAATTAATAGTTGTTACAGGCATGTTTTATTTATTTATTTATTTATTTATTATATTAAATGTCAAATAAAACACCCATCAGCATTTAGCTTTGTGCTAGAGGTCTTTTCAACACTAGATTGTATGCTAATTGGGTATGTTAATTGTGGTTTACATAGCAGAACTTGGAAGTAGAATTGGGTTCACTGGGGCTGTTTGTGTGAATATGATCTACATTTATTTTATGCTATAGTAGGGCATTTGTTGAAGGGGTCTAAAGCGCTCAAGTGCAGATTTTCTTCTTTGTCCTTCTCTTGTCCTTTAAGGACCCTAACACTAACCACAAATTATGTTAATGGTGGGAAGCATAAAATACCTTTTTACCACAACTTAGACCATCTGCCAGGGGAGTAGGGATGATGTGTGGTTTTAGACCAGAGATTGTCTGTCATTCTCTCTCACTGTCTGTGCATTGGGTTGCCTGTACTGGAATGCAGACTGCAGCCTGTTTTCTGTTAGCCCCATCTGATCTTGCTCCCTAGCATTGTTTTCTTGCTCCAGTAATATCACACTCGAGTATTTGACAATAAATGGCAACTAAATACTGTGTTTTTTGAAAGTTTGTGCATGTGTTTCAATGTGGTTTTTAAGAATTTCTCCAGATATATTTGTTTTTCAGCTACCATATGTGCTGTAAACAGCTACATGTATTTTTCTCATCAGATTTAGGTAGAACAGAGAGTTTTTGCCTTTTTCTCTGTTGCGTGTTTGCTTGAGCACTCTGTCTCCATCTCCTCTCCACATCTAAGTGTTTTCACAGGGTTTGATGAAATCTGGGTACAGCCTCATATAGCTGCAGGGTATGTGAGATAGTCGTTAACTCAATTGGTCTGTTTCTCAACATCCTGTACAAACAGAGGGACCACACATTGCTGCAGTAACATGGCAAGTTCTTTTAGGAGATGACAGATAAGTAAAGTATGAGATTGTAATATTAGAAGGCCAGAGGACAGGACTGTATGAGAGCATAATCTTTAAACTTTATCTTTAGTGACTCATACATGGTGAACCATACGTTTTTAATTATTTCTAGCGTTTCTGTTTTTGTTTATTTTCTTATTCTTCTTAAATGTTACGCCTGGCTGAAAAATGTCTTATGGTGAAGTAGGATATTTTTTTCCTTACATCCTCCCCCTTATTTGTTAACCTCAGTTCTCAGAGTAACATGAGTGAGTGTCTCACTATGGGAATGCTCTAGGCAGGACCTTATCAGAAGCTCAAATTGCTCTCCAGCCAGGATTGCCTGGGGCATGCCTGTCAGTGCCAGGGAGGGCAGAGGCCCTTCCCCTATATAAGGGGCTGGCACTTCACAGGCAGGTCAGTCAAAACACTTCCTCGCTACGAATGAGCAAGGAGCATAGACTAGCGAGGCGGTCACTCACACTACTTGTTTACACAGCAACGTTTTAATGCAAAACTTTTTCTTTTGTTTCATTTTTGAAAAAAAAAAAAAGACAATTACACAACATTGGAATAAAACCAAGGGGCTGCACGGTGGTGTGGTGGTTAGCACCGCAGCCTCACAGCAAGAAGGTCGCCGGTTCGAATCTCAGCTGGGGGTAGGTTCGGACCTAGAGGGTGGTGGCCTTTCTGTGTGGAGTTTGCATGTTCTCCCCGTGTATGCGTGGGTTCTCTCCGGGTTCTCCGGCTTCCTCCCACCGTCCAAAGACATGCATGTTAGGTTAATTGGACACTCTAAAATTCTCCCTAGGAGTGAGTGTGCGTGTGAATGGTAGTTTGTCTCTATCTGTGTTGGCCCTGCGACAGACTGGTGACCTGTCCAGGGTGTACCCTGCCTCTCACCTGTTAAAATGCTGGGACAGGCTCCAGTTCACCCGCGACCCGAAATGGAATAAGCGGTCAAGATAATGGATGGATGGAATAAAACCAGAGACGATGTAGTGCACATGCCAGGCCTCTAGTGGGCAGTGAAACTTTGCAACGTCACACCCATGTGTATTCTCATAAGACTGGAAAACGCAACAACAGAAATGTTGTGCAAATCGCTAATTATCTGGTAACTTTGCTGACGGCATAAATGCCCTACAAGAAACAGGTTTTGCTTCAACAGACCAAATAAATTAAAAAGATGCAGCAGCACAAACACAATGTGGAGCTCCGTTTGTTTCTATCCATATATAGCTTGCACCGGCCAAGGTGTATGTAACCGCTGCTGTTCCTCAGACAGGAGTGGCAGAGAATTGAAGGACACCCAAGTCGATTGAGGAACAAGACCCCAACACTTAAGGCAAGAAAGCAGGTTTGGGGAGCATGTTCACCCTTTCATCCCCTGCAGAGAACTTTGTACATGCTGGATAAACTGAGAGCGAATGAAGTTCTTTGATGAGCATATTGAAGATTTGATCAGCTCTGACATGACTGATAACTCAGATACTTTAAGGTTTTTTCAGTCATTTAAGAACCGTCTTAATGAAAAAAAAAAAGATTATTTTCTTCGTCTTCTTGACATTCTTCCCATTCTTTTTGTCACCATATTACACCTAATGAATTTTATGCTAATGACACTCAACTGTAAATATTGATAAAACCCAAAGATGCTTTGCAAAGATCACAGCTTCTCTTTATGATTTTAAATCCCATTTAGTCCACAGATTCCTTAGATTTATTGATAAGTTGGAGGTCACCTTGTTTGATCCCCCAAATTCTTTCATTCCTGTTGTGTCTAATCTTTGCAGTCTTAAAAATGATATCATCCAGACTACTTGGATTTTAGGAGTAATATATATAACTAAGCCTCAGTTTTGTTATAAAAATTAAACATGTTGTTCAGCATTATTTTTTTCCCAGCTTTGTACAATATAAAAAACAGAATTTTTTTCTAGTTGCCGATTCACAAAAACGTATGTATGCTTTTGTCAATTCTTGCCTTGAGTACTATAATTCCCCATACATGGCTATCAAACAAGGCTCCCTCTACCAATTTCAGCTGATTCAAAATGCTGCAGCTGCACTCATTACGAAAATCTTACAGTTTACATTTAGCATTACACAAACATTTAGTGGGATGTCAGTGTGTTTACAATTAGTATTTTAGATCTAACAGTTTTGATTTGAGTTACATTTTGAAGCACTTTGTTTTAAAATTTAAGCATGCGGGGGGAAATTAGAATTGTCACACTGTTTTAAATGGTTGCTTACATTGTTTTTAAGTAATAGTCAAACTTATATTTTGGTCTGTGATGGACTAGTGACCATCCAGGTTTTATTCTAACTCGGTTATATGGTGCCATCTGTCCGTCCGTCCATCCATCCATCCATCCAGTCATCCATTCAGTCATTCATTTAGTCATTCATTCATGTATTGTCTGCCGCTTATCTGGAGTTGGGTTGCAGGGACAACTGCCTAAGCTGGGAAACCCAAACTTCCCTCTCCCCGGCCACATTCACCAGCTTGTCCAGGGTATCCCGAGGCATTCCTAGGCCAGCCCAGAGATTTAGTCCTTACAATTTATCCTGGGTCTTCACTGGGGTCTCCTCCCGGTGGGATGCGCCCGGAACACCTCACCAGAGAGGCATCCATGAGGCATTCTGACGAGATGCCTGGGCCACCTCACCTGGCTCTTCTCAATGCGGAGAAACAGCGACTCCACTCTGAGCCCCTTCTGGATCACCGAACTTCTCACCCTATCTCTCAGAGCTAGCCCAGTGACCCTGTGGAGAAAACTCATTTCGGCCGCTTGTATTCGCGATCTTGTTCTTTCGGTCACTACCCAAAGCTCGTGACCATAGCTGAGGGTAGGAACGTAGTTCAACCGGTAAATTGAGAGCTTTGCCTTTTGGCTCAGCTCTTTTTTCACCACAACAGGCCGATGCAGAGTCCGCATCACTGCAGACGTTGCACCGATCCGCCTGTCGATCTCCCGCTCCATCCTTCCCTCACTCGTGAACAACACCCCGAGGTACCTGAACTCTACTTGGGGCAGGACCTCATTCCCGACCAGGAAAAAGCAATCCACCCTTTTCCAGATGAGGACCACGGTCTCGGATTTGGAGGTGCTGATTCTCATGCCACCCCCTTCACACTTGGCTGCGAATCACTCCAGCAAGAGCTGAAGATCGCGGCCCAATGAAGCCAACAGAACCACATCATCCGCAAAGAGCAGAGACCCAATCCTGAGGCCACCAAACCAGATTCCCTCAACGCCTCGGCTGCAACTAGAAATTCTGTCCATAAAAGTTATGAACAGAATCTGAAACAAAGGGCAGCCTTTGCGGAGTCCAACCCTCACTGTAAATGAATCTGATTTATTGCTGGCAATGCGGACCAAGCTCTGGCACCGGTCGTACAGGGACCAGATAGCACATGAGGTCCGGTGCTCCATGCTCCCAGAGCACCCTTCACAAGAGTCCCCGATGGACATGGTTGAACGCCTTGTCCGGGTATACAAAGCACATGTAGACTGGTTGAGGAAACTCCCATGCCACCTCCAAGACCCTGAAGAGGGTGTTGAGCTGGTCCACTGTTCCACAACCAGGACAGAAACCACACTGCTCCTACAAAATTCAAGGTTTGACTACCCAACGGGCCCTCCTCTCCATGACCCCTGAATAGGGGAACTGACCCCAATGTCCACGCAATGCTGCTGTGGCTTGTCAGCTAAGACAATCCTACAGCATCCAGAGCCTTAAGGAACCTTGGGCGGACCTCATCCACTACTAGGGCCCTGCCACTGAGGAGCTTTTTAGCCACCTCAGCGAACTCAGCCCCAGAGATAGGAGAGCCAATGCCAGGGTCCCCTAGACTCTACTTTCTCATCGGAAGACGTGTTGGTGGGATTGAGGAGGTCTTCGAAGTATTCGCTGCACCGAATGACAATGTCCCGAGTCGAGGTCAGCAGCCCCTCATCCCCACTGTACACAGTGATGATGGAGCACTGCTTTCCCCTCCTGAGCCACCGGATGGTGGACCAGAATCTCCTAGAAGCCATCCAGAAGTCATGCTCCATGGCCTCTTCGAACTGCTCCCACACCCGGGTTTTTGCCTTAGCAACCGCCAAAGCCGCTTCCCGCTTAGCCTGATGATACCCATCAGCTGGTTACGGAGTCCCACAGGCCAAAATGGCCCGAAAGAACTTGTTCTTCAGCTTGACGGCATCCCTCACTGCTGGTGTCTACTAACGAGTTCGGGAATTACTGCTTACTACTAATCTTACAGCCACAGTTCCAGTTGGCCACTCTTACAACAGAGACATGGAACACAGCCCACTCTGACTCAATGTCCCCCACCCCACCCGGGACATGGTTGTAGCTCTGCCGGAGATGAGAGTTGAAATTCTTTTTTGACAGGGGACTCTGCCAGACATTCCCAACATGTGGCCGCAAGTCTGATGATACGACTACAAAGTCGATCATTGTACTGCGGCCTAGAGTGTCCTGGTGCCAAATGCACATGTAGACACTCATATGCCTGAACATGGTGTTCGTTATGGACAAGCCGTGACGAGCACAAAAGTCCATCAACAAAACACCACTCGGATTCAGATCAGGGGGGCCATTCCTCCCAATCACACCCTGCCAGGTCTCACTGTCATTGCCGACATGACCATTGAAGTCCCCCAGCAGGAGTGCTCTCAAACACTGCTTCCAAGGACTCCAAAAAGGGTGGATACTCTGAACTGCTGTTCGGTGCGTAAGCACAAACAACAGGACCCCCCCACATCCCCCACCCCACCTGAAGGCGGAGGGAGGCTACCCATCGGGGTAAACCCCAACGTACAGACACCAAGTCGGGGGGCAATGAGTATGCCCACACCTTCTTGTTTCCTCTTACTGGGAGCAACTCAAGAATGGAAGAGGGTCCAGCACTTCTCAAGGACAGTGGTTCCAGAACCCAAGCCGTGCGTTGAGGTGAGTCCAACTATATCTAGCCGGAACCGCTTAACCTTGCGCACCCACCTCAGGCTCGTTCCCTGCCAGAAAGGTGACGTTCCATGTCCCTAGAGCTAACTTCTACCGCTGAGGATCAAACTGCCAGGGTCCCCTCCTTCGGCTGCCGCCGAGCTCACACGGCACCATGGTGCCATTTAAAGGGAGGGATAAAAGCAACTTATAGTGCACATTTCTGTTATGTATGCTTTCAATACACCAGGCTTAAGTACAGTTTCCTTTAATGCATTTTTTTCTTGGATCAGTCTTTGTTTCTGCGCTGTTATCCCTCATTTTCATCATCCCTTTTTTTAATGCCTGCTGTTTTGACCATCTGAGGCTATACTTTAATCTTTCATTGGTTTTGGGAGAATTCAATCATGGCCTTGTAATTGTTAACAGAGACCCATCAAAAATAACTCAAGTCTTTGCCTTTCTTTCCCTCTTTTTTTTTTCTTGTATCCTCTGTTTTAATTTTAGATTTATGGAGGGATCATTTCTAAGGCAGCAGCCTCTCCCCAAACCCAACTCAGATGCTTTCCTCTGTAAGAAAGATGGCTTCTGACCTAAAGTATTTGCCATCCATCTATCCATCTGCCCTTCATCTCATTTCTTTGGCAACCACACCCTATTTTCCCTGCTCCCATGCAGTCGTTACAGTGCATTCCAGTTTTTCTGATAGTTCTTCCAACCACTCTTCCTTGCCTCTCATTCCCCCATGCCCACTGTACCTCCTTACCAACTGTGGTTTGAGTGTGATTGGTTTTGTATGCACTCAATATGCAGGATTTTAGAGCTCTCAGATGGTAGTAATTGGGGTTGTTTTGTAAGATTGTGTGGAGGGTTAGCATCCTTGCGTGCTGTAGAGCCTGGCCAAAGAAACCACACAGTTCCACCAACAGTTCTGCAGCCCTCCTCTTCCTTGGGTTTAGTTTTCCCCTATACACTTAATTTTCAAATGTGTCTCATGCTGTGTTTATCGCTTTATTCCCTGTAGAGTTTCATTTGTCTGTAATTTCAAAGGGTTTTTTTTTTTTTTTTTTTTTTTTTTTTTTTTTATAAAGTCTGCTTAGTTGTGTGGATGCTTTGATTGTTTTTAGTGTGTGCTGAAGATGTGAGGCCTTGACCGTTTCTCTTGGATCCCACTACCCAGCTTGTACTAGCAAGTAGACGTGGTGGAGGGGATAGTTTCAGGCTTGATTCAAACCCCAGTCTGACGTTTTAGGTTTTTGGGCTTTCACTGAATTTCTGACTGAACTCTTATACAGAAAATTCTTCTATTCACTGATGAGAAAAATTCATTTTTGTAGCTTTTTAAACTGAGAAGTGTTTTGAGAACCACTCTTGTCACATTTTAACTTGAGTGTGAGTGTGAGTATTTTCTTCCTCTTTGTTCCTTCATTATGATGACTAACATTTTTCACAGATGGGAATTGACTAAGTTTATTAGTGTAGTTTATCAGTCTATGATGAGGCCCCTTTTAAAAAAAATTCTTGTAAAAAAACAGAAAAAAAACTAAAGCCCCTCTGTACCAAAGAATGTTAATTTCTGAAGTTGCTCATATGCTCTCCATACATTCTCACTTACTGGAATACCTTTTCTCTGCTCATGTGTTTTAAATGATGTGACACCAGCAGAGTCATCTCGTGTTCCAGTAACCAATTAGCTTTGATGTAATGAATCTGGAAGTTTAGTTAGGTTGCATTAAAGTCTTATTAACTGTATGTGCTTAAAGCGCCAGCACTGCTACGTAATGTATTTCTTGCTCTTCCACAGAAGGTTTTATGCCAGCTTGCTACAGAAGAAGATGATTTTGGCACCCAGACACTAATAAATCACATGGGTGTACCAGCTAAAGAGTACCATCTCAAATTGCTGAAAAAGGTATTGTCTTATTATTGCTGTTGCACACATTGGTACTGAAGGTTTTTGCAGCACCATGTTTTGTGTCTAAACTTTAGATGGTGGCACGTCTGCAGGAAAACATTGGAAAGACTTTGTGCTCTCAGAGCTGCATAGACAAAAGGTAAGCAGAAATAACAATAAAAAAGAAATAGTGGCACAGAAGTTACAGAAATGCAGTAATTAATTAAACCTTAATCCTGACAGTTGAACAGTGACACATCTTTGAAGCATATCCTCACTTTAGGAAGATTGAAAATAAAAAATGTTGCATAATCAGTGATCTGTATAGTCTGTATAGAAGTATAGTAAACACAAACATTACCATAATGTTATTTTCCTTAAAAGCATAATTCTTTTTCAGAGTAATTAGTAGATTTGATGCACGTGCACCATTTACTTTGAAAAGACCAGTGAACAGTAGACCTTAAAGGAAGGCTGGTTTTATTTATTTTTCTCTATAGTCATCATGATTAAAAATTTCTTTTGTTTTTAACAAACAGTTAATTATTCCACACAGGTGTTCATGTGACAGTATTCTGGCTATATCAGAGGTTTGTGCCCCCCTTGCCACTTGTCCTGAGGCTTCTCCTCTCATTGGTGCCTTGATGCAACAGCCAACGACGTGCATCAGAGAAACTCTGAGTGACGACTTCCTTGGTGCACTGAGCTTGGCTCATTCAAGGTAGGGGAAAATCTGCTGCTTGTATAGTGATTATCAGTTGTGCTACACCATTTATTTGGAGTGACTGAACTCGAAATTTGAAATTTATGCACTACAGAGTAGGGCTGCAACGATTAGTCGACGTTGTCGACAATAGTCGACAATAAAAATAGTCGACAACGAATTTAGCCGTCGACTATTGTCGGCAAAAAAAAAAACAACTACAGAGTGAGATATCGTCTTCTAATCCTATCTCTGCTGAGAGTTGCACACTGCACATGCGCAAAGGGGAAAAAAATATAGAGTGAGACATCGTCTTCTTTTTTTTATCTCTGCTGAGAGTTGCACATGCGCAATAAAGTCCGCCAAGGGAAAAATTATGGCGGTCCAGGGAGGAAAACCGCGGCGGAGAACGTTAAAAGTCTGGGATAACTTCACGTTAAACTTACAAAATAAATTAAATACATGTGAGAATGTGAGCGGACCTTGTGTACCACGGAAGTACGTCTGCAATGCTCGAACATTTAAAGAGGAGGCACGTCGGACTTACTTAACAACCTCATGCAAGATTTCAAAGCTGAAAGTGAAATAAGATCCATTTATAATAATCATGAGATACATAATCCGATTGGTCGACTAGTCGTTTTAATAGTCGGTGACTAATCGACCATCAGAATAGTCATTAGTTGCAGCTCTACTACAGAGTGGCCTCAAACACTTCTGAAATAATATAAAAAGTTAATGTAACTATTTTCAGCTTATTCTCCCACAATGGTACTTGTTATATTTTATAGTTGCAAAAATGATAGATTGTGTGAAATTTTGTCAATAGCGGTGATAAAAATGCCTGTCTAAAATATCAGTTTACTGCTTATTGTAGGACAAACTATCATTTCCTCTGTAGTAAGTTAGGGATGCATAGTGATCATATGCAGAAATGTAAGCTATGAGGTGTATAATAACATAGAAAAATTATAATGTGAGATGTATAATAATGTGGTAAAAATGTATTTTGATTAGTCAAGGTTTATTTTATTTAACTTTTTTACAGCTTTGGCTTGCCATTGGAGGAGCAGACCAAAATCTCTCTGTGGTATCACAGTATGCCCAGCCTGGAGGAGGCTGTTATCGGTGTGCTGGATTCTGTGACAGACATAGGGTCAACACCACAGATGCTTGAGCGGCAAATAACAAAATCACTGTTGGTGGGTAATTAAAAAAAATCTCAAACTCGTAAATTAATCCGTTTTAAATGTAACTGTATTTACTCTGGAATGAGTGTTTTGATTAATGAAAATTCCACTTTTTTCAGAGAGCTGAAATTGTAATCAAATGTGCTTTTAAATGGTATGAAAAATATTAAATATTTGTGACAATGTTGAGCCACCAATGAAAACTTATGATTTGCTTTTATCTTGACAGACTTGGAAAGCAATGTGTAGAAAATTGTTTTCTGTGGCAATTTCAGCAGTTTTACTGCTGCATGATTTGGCAGCATATGAAACTGATGATAAAATGATGATATACTGCTGCAGTTAAATGAGTTAGTTATGTACAAAGTATGACTCATCTGCCTCACATTAGTAATTATTGCACTCATCCATATGTTTCGCTCCACTTTGAACAGCTTTGTAAACTGTGAAACCAAACCATTGCTCTACACACACACACACACACATGTATATGTATAGATGTAGATATAAGTTTTTTTTGGAAACCTCTTATTCCTGTTTTTTCCTCTGTGGGTCTTTATTAACTGTTTTAGCCTGGCTAACACCACTTTTTTCTGCATCCAGTTCACATAATTTGGCAAGCTTTATGTCATATCTCACATCATTTAGCCTTGTGCTATATAGCCTTTACTTTGCTGGGTAGGTTGCGTCTTTAGATGCTTCTCCTTCCATATAACGGAAGCAATTCAAAGGTCAGAATTGATTTTTGGTTTTAAGGTTGCTGGGACTGATTATGGAGGAAGATATCATTGTTATTGCAATACGGTCAAAGAGGGGGAGTTACTGTCTGCCCCACAATAGCAGAGTGTTTGAGAGATCAGTTTAGCCCCAAAGAGAAGTAAGGATACCAGTGAAATCATTTAATGTGTCCCTAAAATAAGACAATCCAAGAAAACTGAATAAAAAAAAACCCAACATAAATTCCACTGAATGGCAATACAGCAATGTGAATCTAGCCCTTTTCAGAAAGAAAATGTGTTTTTGGCATATTTTGATGCCAAACATCTGTACACTGCTATAAATTTTCTTTATTGCATATTATGAATGGCATCTCCCTTTAGTCACAATAAATGTTAGTGAAACTTAAGCAGGAAACAGTTTTGCTCCAATTGACTTGAGTTAAGTTTGTCAGTTGTGTCGCTCTTATTTTCCCCAGAGTGATGGTCCACTTGACCTGTACGTATAAGGGTAGTAATGTAAACTTTCTGAGCTGAAGACCCTTTCTTACAAATGAAGATTGGAACACACTGCTGTGGGTTACTAACAACATATGTACAAAAATATACCCAGCTTATGCCTGTGCTTGACAGTGTCATCTTTAGTTTGTTAGTTAATTTGTCAGAAAACTTAAGATCTTTAACTGTTGGCTGTCTTTTTTTACCCCATCGTGGTTTGATAAGTGTATGGGCATATTAAGGAAACTCTGGGCAAATTGTTAATTTGAAGTTGTTTTTACATCTTTTAAATTCAAACAACAAACAATGTAATCTTATTTTCCCCAGGGATATCCAAACCTTTCCATACAACTGTATTTATCTACTTTTCCATCTCTTGAATGACCTCTGATTTTATCACCTTTTTGGGTCACACACACTTATATTCATGCATTATCTCACACATACTTGCCACGCTTTTGTTTAGGATATTACATCTGCTTTCGAGTGTCTGCTGTTAAGAAGGGAGGTTTTGGTTTCAAGTGTCCTTGTTATATGAGTCTCTGTTGGGATAATCATATACAAGAACAATTAATTTGAGTAAATATGAGTAGACTGAGCTGTCTCCTTGCCTACCTTTTACTCACTTGTTTAAACTACAATAAAAAAAAATGGGAAACGTGAAATTAGGCCCACATTCCTCATTTTGGCTTGTCCCAGCCCCCTGTGATCCAGCGAGAAACGCTGGCCCAGTAACAATAAACACTCACTTCCTGGCCCTGACTGCCAGAAACAGGATGTTTGTTGCGTGCTGTAATTGACCTTCCTTGAAGTGTTAGTGGTAAGGTATGGAGGAGGATGCTAAAAAAAAAAAAAAAAAAAAAAACAGCCGTTTTCACCAGAAGAACCATGACAGTTGAGATACATGCACGCTGCCATGCAGCATACAGTTGTGCCTTGTTTACATAAAGCATTGGCCAAACAAATCTGATGTGCATTCACACAGCTACAAGAGAAGTCTGTTTGATTGGATTAATGCTGCTTTCTGAGAGGACAAACAAAGCGATGGGAAGAATTGAGAATGAAAAGACACTTGTTTTAGTTTAACATTGTAATTACACCATACGAACACTTGGCGGCAGTGTTTGCTCATAGTGAGACTAATTGGTCTCAAACAGGTCAGCTCTCATTTGATACAATAGTACCTGGAATGGAGGAAAATACAATTTAGCAGACCTTTTTAAAACTATGTTCTTATTCATTGGTACATATCAACATCAAACAAAGCAAAATGGCTAATACGTGTTGAACTACTGGCAGAAATAGCAGCCTTAGAATTTACTACAAGCAAGTGAAATAAATAGAAAAGTTTCTTTATCTGCATCTTTTCTTAATCTTTCCACCACAGTGTTGCTCTGCAGGAGTAAAGCCTGTAAGGTAGGCGACATGTGGTCCTCCTATAGTTGAGCACATGTCCTTATATGAGTTGTGTGTTGAGGGGGAGATAATTAGGGATGCAAAGATATACACAGTGCAGCTGTTAAATGTTTGCGCTGGGGCGTTTTAGAATGTGTTAAATCTAAAACACATGATAAGTGCACATTAGGAGGCGATAAGAACGTGTGGGTGTGTTGTGGAAGGATCAACAGAGTGGTAAAGTGAAGATTTAATGGGGAGAGAGTGAAAATAGAGGAACTGGGGAGGACGTTTCCAGATGATCCAACAGTGCCACCCAGTGTATTAATGCTCAAAGCTGTTAGAATGGAAGCAGATCTTAGATGTTAGAAGCTAAAATCCTTCATAGATACTAACATTTTTATTTTTGTCTGTTACAGCCGAAAGCTTGTGCTCAGCACTGTTCAATATTTCTGGTTACAAACGACATCTTCAGGTAAGTGGAAATAAGTTGCTTGAGACGACTGTGTTGCTTTCACACGTTTTTCTTTTGTTTGTTTTTAATTGAATCTGCTTCAATGTTTATTTCCTTTGTTTGTGAATTGTGTTGCTGTGTGATAGAATGCACCATAACTGAGTGTGTTTGTGCTTGCTTGTTCGGTAGGTCAGTTATTAAGCAAGCTGAAGAAAATCTTTCCATAAAGTCTGTTATTCACACCTTCACCAAGCTTTTCTTGAGGGAACTGGCACTGCTGCAGCCTCAGGTTAGTTTTGTAATTTTATCAGAGCAAATTCTCACATGAATGTTTGCTTTCTGTAACTTTCCTTTTGATGTTTGAATTTTTTCAGTTTGGTCATTTTCTGACTGCATACTCGGTTATGCAGACATTTAAATGTAAAGATTTTCAGCTTAGCGTATCATGAAACAAAACAAACTAATTAGACAATATTACAATAACATTTTTTAATCGCAATTAATCATGATTTTCTGCACTTAATGCAATGTTGAGCACAAATTTTAATAATGCGGCGGCAACTTCCTCAGCAGGGGAGCCCCGACTTTCATCTCCTCAGCCACATCCCGAGGCATCTCCAAGCCAGCTGAGAGATGTAAATAGTAAATGGATAGTAAACGCTTTATGGTGCATGTCACATTCACCCATTCACACACACACAAACACACACACAAACACTCAGACAGCACTTCTATTGTTAGACACATTCATACTTCAATAGGCAATGTAATCCTTCCATGTCATGGGTCTTCCCCGGGGTCTCCTCCCAGTGGGACGTGCCCAGAATGCCTCACCAGAGAGGCGTCCAGGGGTCATCCTAACCAGATGCTCGAGCCTCCTCATTTGGCTCCTCTACTCTGAGCCCCTCCCGGATGACCGAGCTTCTCACCCTATCTCTCCAGCCACCCTCCAGAGGGAAAGTCATTTTGGCCACTTGTAATCGTGATCATGTTCTTTCAGTCACTACCCACAGCTTGTGAGCATAGGTGGGGGTAGGAACGTAGATCGACCGGTAAATTGAGAGCTTTGCCTTTTGGCTCAGCTTATTCTTCACCATGACAGACCGATGCAGAGTCTGCTTCACTGCAGATGCTGCACCGGTCCACCTGTCGATCTCCCGTTCTACCCTTGTCTCACTCATGAGCAAGATCACAAGATACTTGAAATCCTTCAGTCCGGTCAGGACGTCATTCCCGACCTGTAGAAGACCACCCTTCCTTTTACCGCTGAGGACCTGAAAACGTTTAAGTTAAATCCTATAAAAAAATAAAATAAACACTGAAAAATTAATTCTGGGGCTTTACATTTGCCATAGTAATTCAGTGAAATAAGAGTAGAACATTGGGAACGAGTTCTCAGCTGTTTGAGCAAGTGCTTCTTTATGCATGTGAACAGTGAAATTTTCACTGATAATGAATACTTCGGTTCATTTGATCTCCAGCTTGACAACTGCTCACATTCAGACCTTTTCTCCGCATACAAAAAAAATCAAATAATCAGTTTACAGGTCACAACTTTGGTCAAAGTCACCTGTGATGTGTGGAAACTGGCACTCTCATGAGTTCCTGGTACTTTTTACTTTTGCTGAAACTGTCTCTTCTTGGCTCCCATCTCTGTTGTTTTATTATCCAACCAGACATCCTGTACGACTGTAGGGAAATATCTGGTACATACATGTCAGCAAAAAGAAAAAAAAAATCATAAAAAAGATCTTATGTAGATGTTGATGTGGATATTATTATGTCTTAAACAGCTTTATTTATCTTCACCTCTGTTAAACAGTAGATGGCAGTGTCACCGTGTTTACCTTGACCTTGGTTTTAGTGGCTGTTGTCACACTGCACTAAACGCTTCCTATTACACGCTACATTACACATTTGCCGTAACTGTATTGCTGTTGCCGAGCTTCCCATTCAAAATGCCCTTTTTTTTCAGTCATTTTCAAGCACAAGGATGTTTGAGATAAACACAAGTCTGATTTCCATTGATAAATCTAAGGACAAATTGTGCTCTGTCATTATAGATGACTGCATCTGTAAAGGCCTTCTTCCCACAGTCACCTCCGAATCTACTGGTTCCCCTGCTGACCATGCCATCAGGTCAGTTTGCATGTACATTCTTGCTGTCTTTGTTGCCCTTTGGATATTTCACTCTGACACAAAGCACAAAAGCATGTGTTGTGAGTAAGAGTGGAATCAAGTGATCTTTAACTGTGTGTAAACAGTTTTCCTTCAGCAGAATGAATGGAGTCCTGTGTGTGTCTCATTCTGGCTGATCAATATAGTTAGTTAGTAACTGTATGAAGTGTTTTTGGTTGGGTATAAAGTTAAAATGATGTGAGGAGTTATTACGTTTGTGGAATGTATACACTGTTTTAATGAGTTTGCTGTTTGGGACAAGATGCTTTCTTAATCATATTACACAACATTACTCATGCACGTTATGAAGAAGAATTTGCCCGAACAATACTGAGCGTATTACCAGTGTTTTCTAGAGGAATCTTTACCATTGAAGATGCACAGTAGGTGAGTGCAGGAGCACATTGCAGCGCTGCTTATCAGTGTGTGCCCAGACTGGCCTGTAGGCAGGAATTATTTACATGAATGGAGCCATTTAGGGACACGCTAGAGCAGAGCCAGAATTCGAAGTTAATTATTTGTGTGTGTGTGTGTGTGTGTGTGTGTTTGGTGAAGGGCTTTTTTTCTTCTTTTTTTTTTTGACAGTGTGTGAATGGAAATGGTACACTGAAAAGTAAAGAAAAAAAAAATTTAAGGTTAGTGCTCCCACTGAAGGAGTCATAAATCCATACTTAGCATTGCATTTGTAATGCATAGCTTGAGGAAATTGAAGATATTTGTCAAAGTTTTTTTAGCCAGCCTGAAATGTCAGCTTGGGGAGATTTTAGTACAAAGTCGGCTTGTGGTCTGAAGGTATCTTGGTATGTGACAAACAGCATTTAAAGTGGACTCAAAAGTAGTTAAATGTAATTACTGGAAAACAGGAGAGAACAATTTCAGTTGATCCAGTTCTGCTTGGAAAATACAATACATGTTTGATATTTAGAGAAGGGTTTTGTTCTGCATCTTTCCTTTCATGTTGATTAAATGGGAAGATTGATGTGACTTTCAACGACTGTACAGTAAATGTCATGATGGAGCTGACAGCAGTCTCAGCATAGCTTAGCAGAAAACCAGTATAACCTGACTCTGTCCTAAAGAAAAAAGCACTTCAAAAGCTCACTTGTCAGCACGTTGCATAAAGTTTATTACTATTTATATAAAAGAAAGCTGAAATAAGCTTTTGCTTACATCTTTAGATAGTCTGCTACTTTGCCCTTTATTACATTAAAAACATCAATATAAAGATGTCACCTTTATAACTTAATCTGAAAAGGTTAACTGGCAAATTGATCATGATTATGAAAATAGTCATTCTTGTTTAAAGCTGATAAGTTTGTGGTATTACATAAAGGGATTATTTTTTCCTATCAACAAAGACCATAATTTTAATTTCATTTCACAGGTGTGTCATTCCTGGTCTCTAACTGTAGATGAAGAAGAAAATAAATTAGTAAATATTAAGTAGTTAACAAACTTAGCTTTTTTTTGGTAATACTAATTGTAAAAGGGGTACACTTTTGCCACCATTGATCATGTTGGTGCTTGTGAATATGTTATTGCAGAAATGGCTCAGGAGGCTTGGAAAAATCACCTGAAGTTGCTCAGTGTCTCATTACAGAGACTGACAGAGGAGGAAGAGGAGGAAGACAGAGGCAGCAGAAGCACCAGGTTAGAGGAAGAGAAGGAGAGAGAAATTTCTAATGTGTGTCCTGTTGAATGCCTGTGTGGTTTTCTTATTTCCATTATTAGCTGTAGAGGGGGTGGTAAGTCAGTAATTTTCCTCTTGCACGCTGAAAAAACTGGACCAATTAAATTGTTTCAGCTGGTACCAAGCAAATGAATTATGTTTATCCAAAAGCACAAAATGTCATTTTTAAGATTATTAAAAAGAAATATTGTCCGTGGATGCCATCACCAAAACCAGAAAACTAAATGAGATTCACATGATAAAGTGCTGAGGGGGGAAAAAGTATTTACTGAGCAAGTAAGTGTAGTAGAGAAGTATCTGTGCCTTCTTTAACCATTCATTAGAGACCATTAGCTTGCATAAGAGTGAATTGTAGAGAAAGCAGACATTAGGAATAAAAAAAAAATGAAAGACACGACAATAATGCAGACAAAGAAGCAAAAGGTAGTCAGGAAGTGCACAGAGTTTAACAACAACAACAAAAAAAAGACACAGACAGAGAATAAGAGGTAGAGTTGCAATGGACATCTAGTAAGGGAGAATAGGGGATGCAAATAAAAAGCAGAGCACAGCTGATGTCCTCAAGATGGACTGTTGCCTTGATACCCTCCAGCTGTGGTTTCAAATAAGGTCTGTTATCCCCACCACCGTTCCAGTCTGAAGCGCCATATAAAATTTCCTAAACATAGTTCTAAGCCAGCGGTGGGAAAGTAGTATGGTGTGTTACTGCTGCCAGAGCCCTGCAGAGGAAAGAGAAGAGATGATGAAGAAACTCTAATGATGGTATTGGGGAAATCTGAGAATAAACTTCAAGTTATTGATGCAGCTGCATGTTCATTTTACTTCTGCTCTTCATTAAAGGAAACTTCACTAAATTGGTATTTGTGGAAGTGTAGTTGTATAAAGCACTCTCATCTGCAGTAGACGGCAGTCTGAGCACTCTTTGTTTTGGGTAATCTGAAGCTTTCCTCACAGGTAAGTTAAAGCTAAAAGCTACTCAGAATGCTCCATCAGATGAGCAAAATTTTCATCATCTAATATAATCCAAAAGAAATATAGAAAGTGAAATATCACTTTCAGTTTTAATTGATTATTAAAAGGAGAAAAAGCTTGTCTAGATTTGTAAAAAGATTTAGCATTTGGAGTTGGCAATAACACTCCTGTCATGGTGTTTTTAGCTGTTTAATTGATTTTATGTAATAAAACAGTGATCCTCATTGTGTCACAGCTGTGATCAAACGGAGAGATTCAGGATAAGTCAGAGCTTTACAAAAGCTTCAGATCTCTTTGATGGATGTAACAACACTCTTATGATGTACATGACCCCAGGCAGTCTCTTATCACAGAGCTTTTTTGAGCACATGTTGCATTATGACTTCCATTTTTAACAACAATCTGGTCAGCGTTTTAAATTGTGCGTACCTTTCCCTTGCTCTTCTTTATGGTAAAAATTTATTAAGTGTTAGGGCAGCAGCATGTGTTTAAACTGTTGGGGTGACAATTATCGCCTGTATTTCCAGCAGTGAATTGTTTCAAGAACCGGAGGTGTATTCACATGGAAAAACTGAGAGTCAGACTAGTAAAGTGCCAGGCTATGAAATCAGACCACCCATTTCACCTGTGTTATGAGCTGTTTATAGCACCGTTGTGTTGTAGATTTGTACAGTTCTACTGTAATGTTTTGTAATGAAACTTCTGTTTTCTTTTTGCTCAATTGTCATTAGGTGCTAAGTAAAAGATGACTGAGAATAATGGAGGATGATATAATCCACTTATATTTTAAATGACATCTATGATGTAATAATCCATGTCTATACTTCCATTAAGAGTTTCATTACCCCCTCACCTGTAGTGTTGGTTCTCCTCCTGGTGTGTAGGGGGCACCACAGAGTGTTTGAGGCCTGGTTCCTGTTGGTTCAGTGTGCTCACTGGGTTCATGTGGCAGTCCAGCTGCTGGTCACATCAGGACCAGAGGACTGCAGTCCCTTGCTGTGGCTTCTGACCTTCTACCACCATCCCACCAACAAGTGGCACCACAGAGCTTTACATCTGGTAAGACTGTCCTTTTAAAAAAAATTAGAATAATTTTGTCCTGCTTTTGTAGCTGTTATCACTGTGTAGATCCATTTGGTACAAAGTTATCCCTAATGGGATGGGTTGCTGTAAAACTGGTTGAAGACATCCATGTTTCCAAG
Organism: Melanotaenia boesemani; assembly: GCF_017639745.1. Lineage (NCBI taxonomy): Eukaryota > Metazoa > Chordata > Actinopteri > Atheriniformes > Melanotaeniidae > Melanotaenia > Melanotaenia boesemani. Next base: position 14,774,567 of record NC_055692.1, read on the forward strand.
AGTTATAAACTACTGGAATTGGTTTCATTTGGAGACACATTTTAAAATTATTTTGTTAGTTTAATTATTGCATTGCTGGAGCTAAATGGTAAAGAACAACACAGCGTTCTGATGTTTGCTTTATGACACAAAAGAGCACAAAATGGATAAAATCTCTTGACAGTCTGTGCAGCACCATAACACAATATAACAAAGTGGAAGCTCTGTTATTTGCTTCAGGTGTTGTTGCTGAAAGCCACAGTAGCAATGCCGAGAAAGAATAACACATTAAAGAATAAATAATGGATGACCCCCATCTGAGAAGCAGTGAGTGAGACAGTGATGTTAGAGGGAGATACAGATGAGGGAGTGGGGGCTGGGTGAAAAGGGTGATGTAGTATTGATTTCTGTGCGAGTGTCTGGCCAGCTGGCCTGAGTTTTGTCTGTCTCCTGTTTGTCCGCCCTCTCTCTTAAACCTCTGTGACTCTCTGTTGTCGCAGCCATCGCCCCCATTGCCATTACACTGAATCTCATGTTAGACTTTCTCACTCTGTCTTTTGAAAATTGTAACTCTTTTGATCTTTATTTGCAGAAATCTTTGAAAGATAAAAAAAAAATCTGGCTCAGTAAGTTATATGATATGTTTGTAGGAGCAAGCCAAAGAAGTTCTGGGGCAGCTGCACACGCTTTCTTCCGTCTTATCTCGTCCGCTTCCTGTTGATCGCCTGCAATCATCCATTGGTCTGCTGTCAGCACAACCTCAGCAGCAGTCACTCGCTCCATCGTTGACCCTCGACCTGCTGGTTAATTTTGTTGTTTTCTGTCGACTTCCTCTGAGTGACTCTGCAAAGATTTTACAGACGGTGAGGGAACGGTTTTATTTCCCATCATTTTCTGATTCTTAACACTTGCCATACTTACCACACCATACCACATAAGCTGTATTAACAATCAGTGGTGCTAAATTTGTTAAAACACAGCACAACAATGTGATGAAATTAAAAAAGCACCAGTCAAACCTCCAATGTGGGGATAAAATTATAAACAAACATGAGTGGTGGCTAACTTGGTGGGAATCCTGCCAACAGGTGTAATATGTAACAATAAAAATAGTGTCCTTTTAAATAAATAAGATTAAAATTATGTTTCACCAACAATTCTGTGCACTAGTCACAAGATTTTTGTAAATTACTATTGCAACATTTCCTTTGCACTTTTACAGTATTTAATGATTAAAGTTTCTCCACCCTGCTGTTTTAGACGGCTACATTTTTAAAGGGCTTCCCCTTCCTAAAGTTTCCAGTCTGTCCTGACTGGTCAGTTTTAATATTTGAAAATGCAAATCATCAGATACAAATGTAATATACTGTATTCACTGAGTGCATCATGAGTGAAACATTTATACTCTTCCAGGAAATGACAAATCCTAAAAGATCATTCAGAAATAAACAATATTTTCATGTCATAAGTAAGGAAAAATTGATGTATAGAGGACCTGAGGATCACACACACACTGCACTAACTTTGTTTTCTTACCTGTAGTGAATCTTTAAAGTTAGTCCTTTTAGTAAGGAGCCTGATGATACACACACTTGATGAGAAGAAAAGACCCCCCACCAGCACAAAAACGAACTCTTGATCTTCATTTTGACAAAATTATTAAATTCCAGAAATGTGCTTATTTTAAAAGTTGTGATAAACATCAAAGGATCCACTATGGTCAAAATTTCTATTTTGTGTTCTGCTGCATGTTTTTTTTAAATATACAGTGTTGAGTAAATAAAACGAGTGATGCACAGTAACACGTTGAGTCAGAGAGGCTCTTTTTAGCATTTTGCTGCTCAAAAAAAATTTAATTCCACTCACACGTCATTTTGCTTTTCTGTTGTAGCATCTTGGCCTTGTTGCAGGCAATAACTTGTTGTTTCTGTGTGTGGTGCAGGTGGTGGATCAGTCTGGTCTGTTTCATGAGACAGCTTGTGTTCTTAGCTCACTTCAGCTCAGACTAAATGAAGCAAGCTGCTTATCAGACGACAGAGTTCATATCAGGATCAAGGAACTTCACAACACAATAACACGCATGCAAGCAGAACCAACAACACATACTCACACTGTCCACAACAGGTGAGAACACTCACACACACACACACACGGTAATACACAACCACGCAGCAATAAGCTCATCCTCGTGTTTTTTGTTTTTTTTTTTTTTGCAGCAATTTTGCAGAATAATGAACAGCCATGCTTTTGTGTAGATGTGTTGCTCTATGGTGACAGGAGTGTATCAAAATAACAGCAACTACAGATTACAGTACAGGGGCAGGACACAATTATAGACACAAGGACATTTAAACAGTGACGGAGCACTTTAAGAAGCAGCAGCTCATACGTGTCAGAGTTGTCCCACTCACTGAATTTCATCACAGTATTAGTCTTTTATGCTGCACTGGCTCAAATGAGCATAAAAGCAAGAAAATCCAAGAACACACTGACAATTCTGACTATTTAAACTGTGAGTAATTAGAACAACTTTTTATTTAAAAATGTTTATTACTTTATTGTCATAAAGGTGAAGAATAGCTCACGATGGTCTAGCTATTATAAGCATACAGTGCCTTGCTTATGCTTCTACATATGATGATTTGACTGCTGGCTGATCACTGCTAATTAGACAAATTGAAAAAAATTGTACTTGCATGTAATTTAATTAGTTTCAGATTCCTATACAAGATAAATCTGTCATTTAGTGTCTTTTATTTTTTAGCTTAATTTTGGTACAAATTTAAATTTGGATACAAAAATTGTAAAACAAACATGAACCACAGCTTTTTATTTTTAGGCTGCTGTTCCTTCAAATGTATGTGACCTCTTTTTTGCAACAAGTAATACACAAGTAATAAAGTAGAAGTAATAAGAAAACCTGTTGTTGCTGGTGTACATCTTTTTATAGAAATATTATCATTTAATTCTCTGCTTTTATGGTTTTATGTTTTTTTGTTTTTTAATTTTTATTGTAAAGCACTTTGTGATTTGTATTTCCGAAAAGTGCTAAACAAATAAATGTTACTTACCTACTTACAGTGTCTGACACTTAGTTGTCAAATTGTCATTATTCTGACTTGGTACATTTTTATGTATTATGTTCCTACAGAGAACAAGGCTCCACGTTTCACATAAAACAGTCGTGTTGGTGAGTGACAGCATGTGTCTTTTGCAGTACTGCTGTTATTCTAATAAAAAAAAAAAAAAGAAAAAATCCAACATATTTCTCATTTTTTATACTCTATTTTTTTTTAGAGATGGAGTACAAGTTAAAGACCAGACTTATTCATTTAATGGGAACATTTTTATTTTTACTTGAATAAAAAAATTCCACCAGCATTTATTTGCACTACAGTCATAAACCCATTACTTAGTGGTATAAAAATCCCTGAGAATCATCTGTTGTATATTTTTCAGAGTCACCGCAGGCCAAAGTGAAGTCATTTGTAGTTTAAAAGATGCACCTGAAAGTATTTCCAGTCTAAACTCTGATGAACCAAATCATGACTTTACAGTCCCTGACAAAAGTCTTGTCGCTTATCCATTTTGTAGAAACAAAAGCTCATAACCTGACTTTAAATTCATCGATTGGTTTTAGAAATGTCTCATATGAAAGCTAAAACCCTCCCAAATTATGCTCAATATACTAAAATAAATTTGCTTCACTGAAGAAAGATTGATCATTTAATGAACACAGAAAGGTCAGATTTTGGCAAGACAAAAGTCTTGTCGCCTTGTCATATGATGCACCCAATCCTAGATTACAGCCTCACCTGTGATCAGTTACTGATCAATCACTTAGTGGGTGTGTATAAAAAGAACCCCAGCACACCAGACCTTCACATCAACTGCAACTTGACCTCTGACAACATGCCTAAGATCCACCCTGAGACCAAAGTGTTAATTATCAAGAGGCTGAAGACCAGATCCACTGCTGAGGTGGCTGACACCTTCAATGTGTCTCAGCGTCAAGTACAAAGAATAAGAAAAAGATATGAAAAGACTGGAGATGTTTTTGACAAGCCCAGGTCCGGCAGACCCCGCAAGACAACTGCTCGGGAGGACCGTTTGTTGCTTCGAAAATCCAAGGCCAGCCCCTTTTCCACTGCAGCAGAGCTCCACCAGGCCTGGTCACCTCAAGTTCCTGTGTCAACCAGAACAGTTTGTAGAATCCTGTCTCGAAATGGCCTCCATGGTCGAATCAGTGCACAGAAACCAGCTCTAAACAAAAGGCAATTAAAAAACCGTGTGGCATTTGCCAAGGCCCACAGCCTGCTAAAAGGATGGACACTGGAAAAGTGGCAGAAGGTGGATTTCTCAGATGAATCCTCGGTTGAATTACATCACAGCCGCCGCAAATATTGCAGGAGACCTACTGGAGCCCGCATGGATCCAAGATTCACCCAGAAAACAGTTAAGTTTGGTGGCGGAAAAATCATGGTCTGGGGTTACATCCAGTATGGGGGTGTGCGAGACATTTGCAGGGTGGAAGGCAATATCAATAGCCTAAAATATCAAGAAGTATTAGCTACCTCTTACATTCCCAACCATAAACGGGGTCAAATTTTGCAGCAGGATGGTGCTCCATCACATACTTCTATCTCTACATCAAAGTTCCTCAAGGCGAAGAAGATCAAGGTGCTCCAGGACTGGCCAGCCCAGTCACCAGACATGAACATCATTGAGCATGTCTGGGGTAGAATGAAAGAGGAAGCATGGAAGGCAAAACCAAAGAATCTTGATGAACTATGGGAGGCATGTAAGACTGCTTTTTTTGCTATTCCTGATGACTTCATCAACAAATTGTATGAATCATTGTCGAACCGCATGGATGCAGTCCTTCAAGCTCATGGAAGTCATACAAGATACTGAATATCTATCTCACAGCACTACTACTTAATTCACTGATGTTATGCAACATATTTTTGTATTTGAAGTAAATTATTTGTTCAATTTTCTGTAGGCGACAAGACTTTTGTCTTGCCAAAATCTGACCTTTCTGTGTTCATTAAATGATCAATCTTTCTTCAGTGAAGCAAATTTATTTTAGTATATTGAGCATAATTTGGGAGGGTTTTAGCTTTCATATGAGACATTTCTAAAACCAATCGATGAATTTAAAGTCAGGTTATAAGCTTTTGTTTCTACAAAATGGATAAGCGACAAGACTTTTGTCAGGGACTGTAGACTAAACAGACATGAACTTACACCCCTAAACAAAAAGCATTGAGTTATACGGAGCAGTTCGGGTTCTTAAACATAGTGAGTTGTCTTCCATTTAATGCATCCATTAATAATAAAAACGTGTGGAATAATGTCATTTTTCCGCCCAGCAATGAATTCACCAACACTGTCTCAGTACGAGCAGCTTGTACGGTTGCTGGTCTGACGGCTCTCAACTCTTCCAGTTGGCTGCAGAGAATGAACAAAGCCTTCTGGTGTTTCTGCAGCGTCCCAGAGAAAGAGGAGGTGTGTACTGGACCCTCAGTGCCAAGTTCCTGTCATCTCTGTCCGTAGTCTGCAACCTGGAAGAGAATGGAAAAATATGCACAGGTTGGGGAATTATGCAACACTTGTTTGTTATAGTAATATACCTGATGTAAAGACAAACAGTGAATACAGTGCGTGTTTTAATCCAGAAAAATCCAGACCTAAGATGCAATGAGACTGAGTGTAAGCATGTCTTTGTTGCACCTTCTTGCTGTATGCTGCTAACAATATATTTTTTAAAAAAAACTTTTTTTTTAACTAATGAAGATCTGATGCAATATATGGTATACTGCTGTTAAGACCTATTTTTATTAAAACTTTAGGCCAACATATGTAAATTGCTTCTATAAATTAAGTGCTATACTTTATCTGGCGTCCTGCAGCACAACCAACACGTCTGAAGTGGATTAAATTAGAGATTTTACAAAGAACTTCTAAATTATTGGTAGGATAAAGACACCCAACAGATTTATCAGCTAAGCTATGATAAAACTTCCCAAACCTGTCACAATAGATGGTTTTTGTCAGTTTTATCCCCTTCAAATTAAAAAACCCGGTGGCTTAAACTGAACTATACTTTTAATTGACATTATATAAGCTTTTTTTTTTTTTTTTTTTTTTAAGGGTGACAAATAAATGAGAACAACGGCACCATGTGTAATAACATTTTACTGCCACCAAGAAAACAAAATAAATAAAATCCCTTATAGTTCATATGTTAAATAGAATAGCAGCATTTGTTTGCAAGGTGTTACAGGTGTGTTGCTTCCTGCTTCTGGTCCAGTGGTGAGTAGACTGGACTCCTGTTCCTGCTGAACTGAGCCAGTGGTTCTATAGGACTGATTATCAGCTCAGTAGGCACAAGAATCCCAGCCCAAAGGTCTTTTTCTCATTAAGTGCTGGTTATGAACTTTTATATACCACCCCCTTTTTTTTTCCTGTGTCTGCAATTAATTAAAAAAGAAAAACAAACTTGGGCATCATGTTAGTGTTCCCTCCACTTTCTAAAACCTTCAAGAAACAGAGTTGTGTAGGTTCATTAAAATTGAGATAGTTAGATTTCAGCAGCTGGTGAGGTGCGCTCAATGCATTTGGAAGCACTTTGCAGCATCAGCTGTGCTGGATGGTAGGAGCTCACTGAGATTACTGCTATAATATTAGTATAAAAGGGCTGCAAGACTATTTTAGTTTTTCATCATAAAAATACTAAATTATTATATGATGAATCCATCACAGTCACATCTCACCACCATCTGTGGCAAACATGCATGTATACTTCATCACTTAAAACACCAGAAGTTGCCAACATACACTTGGAAATGAATTTCAATGCAGCAGCTCTTTAAAAATACTTGGCTTTAAAGAGACAATCAGTCTAGTTAAACATGCATGAAGAGAAGATGTGGGTGTTGTGGGGCGAATAACTTTATTTTCGGGGGCTTTATACACTGTTGCTTTATCCTTTGATGTGCGGAGAACCATTTCCCTCCCATTAAAGTGTAATAAATCACCTTTTAGATACAGGCTCTGATGGCAATTCCTCTCTTTTACAGGCCTTTGATGGTCATTACTCTTAACAGGCCCTAAATATAGGTCTAAAAATGGCAGGCTCCACATGGCTCTCATTTTTAATTCACACATCTGTCCTCGTTTAGTCGCCATTTTGTCGCTGTGAATATAAAGAGCTGTTAAAACCCCCTTACAGCACATATTCTAACAAAAAAGCGTTCAAATTTATTTTCAACCATCTGTCACTGTTTTGATTAGGGAGCTGAACAGTATAGATTTGCATTATAATTAGTTGATTCTGGCAGCCTACGCCTACGTTAAGTTACTGTGGGTCAGTATTTTAAACTTGAAGGTCTCGGTCACACACACTTTGCACACTGCAGATATCCACAACGTGTGTGTTTCCTGAAGAGTTCGCTTAGCTGGAATGAGTTTTTCTTTGATTAATTTGGTTAGGAGATGCAAATGAAAGTTGTTGTATAACACTTACAAAACAAATCTTTCTATTTGAGGATGTGAAGCAGAGTTATTGATCACTGTGTTGGCAGGAGCAAGGAAAATCCAACCTTGCATGATAAACCATATTGCAGAGGATGTTCCTGCTTTGTTTGTGCTGCTTTTGTGTTGAAGCTTATCTAAACTAATTCATCAATCTTCTCTACAGTGTCTAAAACAACGCATGTGGTGTAACCCAAATGAGAAAGCCTGTGGCCGTTTTACAGGATTACAGCATTGTTTATCTTCTATCTGAGACTAAACAAAAGAGGTTATCGCACATTAAATCCACTGTATAAAAACACCTAATTGGTCCAATAAAATTAAAGTGACACCCAACCCATGGAAGGACCTTGAAATTGTTATCAAGATTTCCATCTTTGATGCTTCAGTCTTGTTTTCCTTTGATGCATAGCAATGTGTGAGAACTGGCCTTGCTTTATGGGTTTCTGTATCTTGGCTGCCTCAGGCTCAGATTAGATCAGAAATCAATACATATCAGCCTGGGATGCCTGAGCAACACTTTTCACTGCCAAAGTCATTTTAAGTTTAAAACCTCAGGCACTCGAAGTACTTGAAGGAAGGTTTTTGAGAAGTGATTTTATGATAGTCAACCTTTTTTAACCAGGTTACGCAGCTGTATCCTGACTAAACTGCTAAGTTAGAGGAACAGTCTGACATTTTGGCAATGAGGAAGTGAGCAGGTTAACTTGGCTTATCGTAAAGTCTGAAACCTCAGAGGAAAAGTTCATCTGAGTCTAAATCTTGCTGTTAAAGCTGCGCAGAATTCCTGTCGTCACTGCGAAGTTGTTAAATATCCAACAGTGACTGAAGAAAGTCGGTTTGGACTTCTTTTTTTTCTTTTGTATTGAAACTTTGTGAACTAAGAAGCTTTCAAGGTGCTTATAGGCAGATTTAGCAAACTGCTCACAGCCAGTCTATTCCCCATGGTTCCAGTGTTTATGCTAAGTTGGGCTAATTGGCTGCTGTCATTATGTTTAACACTATAGGAGTCTCCTCATCTAAGTTTGGGAATATTCTCAAATTGCAAACTATTCATATAAAATGTTCACTAAACACCCACCAGATCCAAGATAGTGTTACTTTCTAATTCTAAGCAAACTCTTTGAAAGACAAATCACAGAAATGGTAGAAGGTATTGAAATAAACATGCTGGGTTTACGTGTGACTCCCCCTGCTGCAAAGCTGCAGCTGATTTGAAAAAGATATGTGATTTTTTTGGAAACTATAATATGCTTGCATAAAAAGTGGGGAAATCACTCATCAAGCGCAGAGTTTGCTGAGAAACAGACTTATTCTCAAACCAAAGTCTGGTTTTACAAATAAATACATAGATTTGATTTACTGTATTACAAAAAAAAAAAATCAATTTTACTGCTTCAGTTCAACTTGCTTGTATTTCTGCAAAGTCATACTGTCGGTCTGCTTTCATATGTCATGCAAAGAGTGTTGTAGAGATAAAAACAGTGATGCTGAGAATGATTGTGGCCACTAGTGTAGTGCCAATAAGTAGAGATAGGGGGTCTTCTCAGACCTCATGCATACTACAAGCATATACTGTCCCCTGAAAGACGTGGCCATGGTCTGCAAAGAGCATCATGTGCAAGATTATCTTTCATAAACGTAATTAAGAGGAGGCAGCAACAAAGGGGTGGGAGCAGAGAGGAAGATGAAAGGACAGCACACAAAGTGGGAGGGCGTAGTGTGGTGCTCATTAGTAACATTGCACAATGTTTAGAATTTGCGAGAAGGCAGGTGTGTTTAATTTTTCATAGTGAGTGAGACGGTTTTACAGGCATGCTCTGGAAGAGAGAAGACCAAACGGAAGAAACACTGAGATCAAATGGGTGGAAGAAGGGAAAGGTTAGAGGAGTTGTCATAGGTCTGAGAAAGGAGCAAGAAGAGGAGGAGAAAGTAGAAGGATAAGTAAGGTGGGAAAATAAGGCTCTAACAACCACACGCACAAAATTGACGGCACATTTCTTTTCATTGTCTGCTTGTCTGGGTCATGCTCTCCTCAGGTGCAGAACTTAGCCACTGTGAACAAAGAGGAAATCAATCACTGTTCACCAATCAGCTAAGCTCTGTGTCTGGCTGGAGAGAGGATACAAAAACCTGTGGATTTAAGTGATGTGTACACACTGATCATCATTTTTTTCAGCTAGACACTTTCAAGTGTGCAGCTCTTTAAACATAATTACATCCACCCGAAGATAATCACATCTTATTCAATCTTTAAGTTTCTAGGGTGTGCATATAGGTGTCTGGTTGCTATAGCAGCCGGCTGGGTCAGGGCTGTGTGGTAATCCCTGGCAATGTGATTTTTATCATAAGTCACAAATCAGCACGCCAGGAACCCTCACAACCCAGACATGAAAGAACAAGTTCTCCTTTCTGTGTGTGTGTTTTTTGTTTTTTGTTTTTTTTTTTTCTCTCATCAGTGAGTCCAAGTCCAGTCCTCTACAAACCCACAACACCCTGAAACTACAAACTTTCTCTCTCTTCTTCCCTGTTTTTCTCCCTTATGTCTTCCATCAGAACTCAGCCGTGAAAGACCAGATCTTCGCTGGCTCGCTCTCACACACTATTTCCTTGGTTACCCCACTCCTCGTCTCCCATTCGCCACGCTCGGATAACTCGGCGATATGCCCCTCATTAAGTGGATCAGGAGGGATTCCAGAGGCATGTACCAGGGGAAGGAAAAGAACGAGAGGGTGTGCAGAGAAGGGAAAAAAGAAAGGGAGAGACCACCCCCACTCTTCCAAAGGGTTGTGCTTTTAAGGTTTAAAAACACAGAGCAGGGAGCGCGCCTTGACAGACATGTTGTTTTCAGTTAAAACCCTCTGAGCTCGCCTCAGACTAATCCCACTGTACAATGTGTGTGTGAAAGAGGGTGTAAAAGGGTACAGGAAGACTGCTCTACTTAAAAGAGGACAATAGGGGAACACAAACTGAGCAGTGAAACATAAATCCACCTTCCTCTAGTGCAAAATGAAAAGGCAGTGAGGAGGTCTGTTCATCCATCATTTTAATTGGAGAGAGATCTCTGATCTCAGCCGATCAACTGATGTTTACACAGGCTTGTTTGAGTCAATCCAATGGGATGCAATAGTAAAAGTTGGGATATTAATCTCTGAAACGTTCGACTTTTTCTTTCACGTCATTCCCCAGTACTCCTGAGAGAGGAGAAGTGACAGATGAGAGATGAGTGAGCTGTACGCGTGTTAGAAAGATTTTTCAGAACTGAACCAGATGCCAAACACTTGTCGAGAAAGCCTTTCACACCCCGTGCAAATGCATAAACCTGTGTGTATGTGTTTGTGTCTGGAGATAAAAGCCTGTCTTGTGACAGCTTCGTTGAGGTCTAAAAAAGGATTTAGTGCTGTAAGTCACTCAGGTTGATGTGGACAGGTTTTTAACAGCTCCTTAAAAACACAGCATGTGTTGACCAAGGTTACAAACACCTACTCTGCATTACTGAACTGGATGTGTGAGAGTGTGTTTGAAGCTAGATGTCAATAAAAGCTGCAGCATTAGTAATATTTGCATTTTCTAAAGAACAAATGGCTGTTTATTCATTTTAGAGACTTGTGTTCTAACATTATATAAAATCGCTGTGCCTTCTTGTTGAACAATATTCCTCCTCCACCAAGGTGAGAACTGAGGTTCTGTTTTGTATTTGTCTGCAATATCATTCAAAAAATATTTTTTATGATAAGTGGGCTAGTTTAAAGATGTTTTTAAATAGTTTTAAAGTAACATTTCACAGCTGGATGCTTTTCAGATTGGGCAATGTTTTTATTTTGTTTTTCTTTCATTCATTCATTCATTCATTCAGTTTTCATCATTCATAGTTTCAGTGTCTCTTTTTCTGTTTCTCTGATGCTTGTTCTCACCATAAGGCTGTAATCCTCATTCAGGAAGGTCTTAATAAAAATAAAAGAAAAAGTTTAATCTTGTTGATCTTTGGACTGTCAGTTACACAAATCACCTCAGCTTTTTCATATGTTTTGACTTTTTATTAAAAAAAAAACAGGGCTTATTTATTTTCTGAGTTTTTGAAAGCAAAATAACAAAAGGTAACACTAACTTTTACTGATGCTTCCAATATGTAGCCAAAAATATTTATACTTTATAAAAAGGTTTAAAAAGAAAGAGGGGCAGTTTTCTCCACAATCTAGTGTTGAATGTCAGATGTCAGTTTTCCTAATTACATTCAGCAAGGACACTTGTTGCATGTCTGGCTCTGGCTCCGTCTCTACTGTCAGTCATATTAAATTAAAGAAACATGATTTAAAAAATTCTCATAAGTATTTTAAATATATGTTTAAAAAAAGTTGCATAAGTGGTAGGGGGTGTTTCAGTTGAAAGGGAAGAAAGATGCAGCAGCCTCCTATACACAGTGCTCTACAGTAATCAATAACCTAAATACCAGATGTTGTATTTACATTCTCAGATCAAAATCTATTTAACCGCCTACTGCAGTTATTCAAAGGGTAATGTCAGTAAAACAGGACACCTGTGAAAAGATCAAAAACTTCAAAAAACTGTCTTGTCTGCTCTCTCCCTCTTTCCTTCATATAGTGTCAGACCAATAAACCCTTCACAGTTCAGAGTGGTCAAGAAACCCACTAGCTGACATTTGCAGTTATACATATACAACACACAGCAGGAATTCTAGGGTGGACAATATAAAAATCACTCCACATCATGTGGAGATCATCCTGAGCCCCTCAGAAAATGCTCACTGACCCGTTTACGCTCCTTTTCTGTCTTCCCTCTCTCGTTTGTTTGAGGAACAAATTCCCAAATTCCTTCTCTGACAAACACATCCTGACGGCGCTGCTGTGAAACCACGGAAAAGGCCCCATTCGGACTCTAGAAACACACATGTATACACACACGCACACTCAATGGGCTCAGCAAGGAATGTGCAGCATAGGTAGCCAAGTGACTTGAGTGTGGACGGCCTGCTTGGGCAGATGGGATCAGGATCTATTCAACACAGAGCTTTTTTTTTTCCAGGCGCCATCGCAGACCACAGGATTGTTTATGAGATAAAGTCTCGATACAGAGAAATATAAACAAGCCTAGACATCTGACAATGTTTCTGAAGCCTTCTGAGCTTCATTATAATTGATATATTTTAAGTAAGTCACTCGCCTGTCACCACATATCTTGTAGCAAACACAGAGCAGATAACTAAATACATATTTGTCTCCAGTGAGCTGAGACGAAACTGATTTGAAGTCGCAAATGGGTGCAAGAAATGAACCAGCAACAGAAAAATGAAGTCTAACTGGCATTCGGAGTGAGTGCATACAAGCTGGAACCAGAAAAGTGAAGAGAAAATAAAGCTTGACACACGACATATTGAACCATGAAAATCAGGCTTCACCTCCAGCATTACAAGATCATTTCCTCCACCACTCTGCGTGCCGATTGGTCCATTTCTTCCTGGACTAATGAGAGGCAGCGACGAGCCAGAGTCTGCTGCTCAGGATCCTCCTGAACCATTAGCTCCCCATAGAGATATACACCCATAGCCTGCAACACACATATAAATATGGATAAATATAAGTCTTTTCTGTTGGTGTTGTAAATGTTACCTTCACTGGAATACAGACAAGTGTTTGTATTTTTACCTGATCATGAACCAGAAAGTGCTCAACATCTCCATAAGCATGAGTGTATGCATGCTTGACCACCAGCTCACACCAGCGATGTCGAACCTGGAAACGAAACAACACAAACATTAATGGGAAACTTTTTTTTTTTTGTCATTGAAAGGGACATTTTTTTTATGTTAGCAGTAATATAAAATGCATAATCAAAGCTGATAAGAACTGGCTGCATCAACTTGAAGATTTTAATTAGTTATTTCTTTCTTAAAAAGTTCCCACAGTTTCATGCAGAATCACAGGTTTAACTCAACCTAAAATTCATCTTTAAAAGATCAGTTTATTTGTCTTGACTGCGTGTGTTCACAGTGTGTGTATAGATGCATTTTACTGTAAGTGTGTGTGAAAGCTAATGCCTGGCCTTTCTCCCAGAGGATCAATAGGAGTTCTGTTGCCGCGGTTACAGGAGAGATCAGAGACTGGCTCTGTCCCTGCCACAACTGTGCACCCATCATCCTTCATCATCTGCTCTGAGCGTACACGTTAAGAGTGGGTGTCCATGTATGTGTGTGTGAGAGTGTGTGTATGGATGTACTCTCATGGAGGAGGAAGACAAGATGATAAAAGAGGCAAAGGAGTGATAAAACATTTCAGATAAAAAATCTTTTAAAGCACTGTCACTTCTTTAAAGCCTGACGGTTTCCCTTGGCTGTTTTTTCTGTGGGTGTTTCAGTCTTTAACCATCTCCATACACTCAGGATAATAAACTAGTCCTTTGGAGAGTTCAGTGACCAAGCGTGGGATTTTTAGTGACTGATATAATTTCAACAGCTCAAGCTTTGGGCAAAGTAATGCACAGATATTCATTTTCAGATGTTTTATTTTTGAAAGGGGCAAAACTAATGCATCTAAAAGCTTCTTTTAACGGATAACATCTCTTAATAGAATTTGTTTGCACCATTTCAGAGACAAAGCAAGGCTCCTTGTTTAAATCCTCACATTACTTCTGCAACCCAGTAAACAAAGGTTTAAATTTAAGTGGTCTCAAAAGGGCTTTCAGGTTCCATAAATGGTCGGCTATTTTCAGTAAAAATCCCAAAGCAGACAAAGTTTCAAAGAGCAGCTAAAGTGTAATGGCCCTCCACCCCCTCATCATATGGGAATGAGGAGGGAATGAGTGTGTTTTGTATTGATAGAAGTGTGCATACAACTGTGTACAGTATGTGGAACCTCTTGTGTCAGCCTTGCCCTTCTGGCCTGCTTGTTCCCAGCAGCTGTTCCCTGCACTGGGTTACATTCCTGGGGAGAGCCCTGGGGCAGAGCAGCTGCCTGCCCCCCCCCCCACCACCTTTATGTTTTTTACCATGTTTCCTCTTGCAGGGCCCCAATCTCTACAGTGCATGCAATTACACAGTGACATTCTTTCATTTATTACTGCACCACTGCCCCGCCTTCACTCTCCTCGACCACCAATTTTAACACACACAAACGCCACAACTGTTGCTTAAGTACTTGGTGTGTGTATGTGTGCTTACCATGACGAACCAGCTTCCACATCTCATATAGTCTGATTCTCATAAAACTAAAACATGCAGGGAATCAAAATGCAAGAATGGCGTTATGGTTTGGACCAGGAATTTGGAAGATTTTATAGCTTGTTGGACTTTGCCAAAAAGTAAAATTTGGGGAAATTAAAGGTGCTATGAGGCATATTTTAAACCTTTAGGCAGGACCCGGCTCTATCTGGTCTCTATAGTTTGCAGGCATGAGAGTGGCATCTGCCCATCTAACTTGTCAAAAAGTATTAAATTTTCTGCGTCTTCCTCCGTTTTTTAATCTTTCTTTTTTCACTATGCAATCTAAACGCACAAGTCCGCTATAAAACCATCTTCCTCATGCTGTGTAGGTCCAATTTGGTCGTCTGAACAGCTTCAACCAGTTGAGACATGGACATGTAACCTCTGGTGGAGTCCTGTGGTGTCTGGTTTGAGGACATTGGAGTCCGTTTGGTGGGTTCTTTGTGATGGGTTTCTGTGCAGATCGGGCTTGTTCAGACGCATCTGTACGTATGCTTGATCAAGATTGGAATCTGGGGAGTTTGGAGGCTGAATTTAATGCTTTGGATATTTCGCTGTGTTCTTTTAGGTTTATTTGGGTAGTTTTTGTTGTTCAGTATTCTGGTGGAGGAGCCACTACCAGAAGAGTTTGTAACAATGTTTAAGTGGGTGGTCCCAAGGTTTCCCAGCACTTATTCACTTCACCTGTCAGTAGTTTAAATGATTTTGCTCATTTCTGTTTTCTTAACTTGTTTACCCATTGGTACTTATTAAGCCAGAAAGGTACAGTATTGCCTCCCTTATGAACCTTTTCCAAGGATTTTATTTAAGAGACAAGTTTCTTGCTCATTTCAGGAGCTGTTTTGTTTCCAATCTAATATGAGCCCCTGATGCTCTTGAAAATGTCAACTTTAAATACCACGATAAACCTGATATGACTTTTTTACTTATTTCAAAGATGATACTAAATATAATCCTCAATAGAAAGTTTATTGTAGGTTGCTCAGCTTTATAATATGCTGCCATATCAGAGCTTCCACCATGAATTACTGTATTACTAACGGCCTTTCAGAAGTCATACCAGCCAGTCATATCACTCTAAAAAGCTTCTATTCTCTGTGAGATAAACACTGAGGGGTGATACAGACTGAGCTGCATTCAGTTCTGTGTTTATCCAAGTTTTTTTTTTTTTTTTTTTTTAACAGACCAATTATCAATCACCTGAAAAGAAGGTGGTACCACACAAAGCAGAACTGAGTGGTGAAAGAAAAGGATGAAAACAAGATCCAGACAGCGGGGAAAATAAATGACCACATTTATAAGGAGGGACAAAGGTGATTAACCTCCTCTGAATGAGATTACTAACATTAGGAGTGGGCCATTACCTTTGGACAGGTATGTGCAGGTGTGCGGGTGTTTGTGTAAGTGTGTGTGTTTTTCTTCTGAATAATGATTCCTGTGTAATTTTTAGCAAACACTGAAAGTTTTTTTTTCCCGGGCAATTCCAGATGAGAAGCTACTTTCATCTTCCAGAGAGGCCTGAATCTAAAGCTGCAGTCAAGGCCAAATACAAAGCAGCCTCACTTTGTGACCACAAGGTCAATTACTAAAGCGATTCAGCAAATTAAACGGATAAGAACATTAATGATACATTTTTGTGTTACTTGATCAAATAGCCAGACTGTGAGATTTAAATAAAAATATTTAAGTGCAGCTTTAGCAGCCTGGATTCAATATAGCAACTACTCGACTGACTTTGCACAACAGGACATCTGAGCCCCATTATATACATCACTGCCCCAACAAAACAGCTCGTATAATTAATAGGAACTTGTAAAAACCTAAATATGTATCAAATTTTTCTTTTCAAGACAAGCCATGTGTTAACGATGAAGGTTAGCTTTGACAATTTACAGCTGTTTTTTCACACTTGTGCTTCTGTACTGAGAGGTAGCATCATGCAGTATAGAAGCCCGAAACTGCTCACATACACATATGCCACAAGCATAAAAACACACATGCACAAACACTTTTAATAGTACCTATAAATAATTTTCTTCAGTACTAAAACATGAAGTGAATACTTGTGGGATTTAGTCAGCTGTAAAGAACAGAGCTGCTGTTTAGGCACAATTTACTACACATCACTAAGTGCTGCACCTTGGGATTGAAACAGAGAGAAAAACTTCTACTTTTTATGACAAGAGGAGGTTGTAGAGCTTGGTTACACATACTCACTTGTCTGAGCATGTGTACATTTGTTACTATGTGCGTGTGAGGTCTTACCTCAGCGTCTTGTTCCTGGAGACTGTAGGTTTTCTGCAGAGCGTGCATTGATGCCACGCTCAGCTCCGATTCTTCTAGCAGAAGCTCCAAAAGCATCACGAGCTGCTCTGATGACAACTAAGGAGACAAAATCATTTATATTAATGCAAGTGCCCTCATAAACACACTGAGACACATTATTAAACATCATGAGCAAAAAATAAACGAATAAATATAATAATTACATCCTCCATAAGCAGCTTCAAATAGCAGAGTTATCAGGAGTAGCAGACTCATTTAAATACTGAATATTGCTTACTCACTCATACGCACATTTACATTATTTTCTACCAGTTTAATTTTCTTTTCTATGCTGTGACTGCCTTGATAAAAAAATCATATCAGTAGAAATCAGACAATTAATCTAGCGGTTGAAACAGCCACATAGGTTGTGCAATATAACACATCTGAAATGGTTATTAAATAAATATGGAAAATGAGGTGATTTTTGTACCACTGGGAAATATTAAAAAATCAGCAAAAAGCAGATGAATGAAATATTAGGATTTAAATAAAAGGCAGAGATGGGAAGGAAACAGATAAATTAAGCTGCCATTTCTTTTTTTTTTCGAACCCAAGAAAAGCACACCGTTCAGGAACACACAAGCAAAAAAGATCCTTTTCAGATCATTTCTTTTTGTAATGATGGCAAGTAAAATCCTAAATTGCGGCGATGTTGGAGACTGGAAACTAAGAAAAAAAGGAAAGGGATTATGTTTTTAGGAACTATGTGATCCCTGGATTTTCTTTTTTGCTAACACAAGTTTTTTTTTTTTTTTTTAAAGCAGATCTTATGGAAACAGCCCGTTTTGTCCTGATGACTAACATCTTCAGAGACAAGTATTCTGAGAATCCATGTGGGCAGGGATATGAGAGAGTGGCTTCCTTCTCTGGGGACAGCTGTGCCCAGCCTTGCCTTCCTCTCTGTTGGATACACCCAGCACATCCAGCAACACTTTTCCTCTGCTCCCAGCCTGGGATGCAATTAATGGCTGGAGGCCCCATGGAGACTAATGTGAAAATGAGTATGAAGTTTGTGTGTGTCTGCGTGCGTGTGTGTGTGTGTGTGTGTGACTGAGTGAAGCAGAGTGCAAAGGAGAACACATCCTTCCTTCAATGCAGGTAAACCCAACACGCTTTGAATGTGATGAATAGCTTTATTTCTGCGATACATAGTCAGTGAGGAGTGTATTCATTTGGTAAACAACCTCCTAAGTGCTGCTGGGAAATACTTGACCAAAAACCAGGAAGGATTCCTGCTAGCAGCTGCAGGAGTTGAGGGAATAACACCCAGACTTGGCCAAGAGTCAAATCAAATATTACTACCCCTGCTGCTACACACACAAATACAGATGATCATCTAACTCTGTAAAACATCTGATATCCCGTCTTTCCTTCACCCTCTATTGACTCGCTGCTCTGAATCCCTCCTCCCTCCATTTTGTGAACACTGAATGTTTTCTGGAGCGGCGTCTCCATCTCCAAAGAGTCTCTTTGGGGCCCACCCATGATCCTTCTCACTCTCCCGCCCTTTGAAAAGTGAGGAGTACACAGTAATAAACACTGCTCTTGCACACACATGCACACACACACACACACGCACACCATCCCTCTGTGGTGACTGAGATCCTGTTTTGGCTGTATGTATTTTTGTTGCTATGGTGGTAATCAATATGTCTGCACCAGTGTCTCCAAAAACAAATTCCTGCTCAATGATGATACATTTGAAACCAATTTACATTGTTATTATTATCCTGACACACAGGCATGCACACACTTTACACATACCGACAAACGGGGACATGATTGTCTCCCTCATAAAATGTAACATGTCCATGGTGCATTCACTGACATCAACAGCAATTATAAGCACAAACTGTGTCCTGTATTTCAATAAAACCACACAACCAAGGACATTTACCAAAGTTAAAAACCCGATGCTACTTTACTTTTACTCTGGCTTAAATTCAGAAGAAAATACTGGATTTTCCACCTCACTACATGAATGGTAAACATTCTCAGGATTGCATCCATCCATTGCAGGGTTGCAGGGGCTGGAGGCTTTCCCAGTTGATTTGAATTAGACAAAAGGCAGGGTACAGGGTTACCAGCCCATTGCAGGGCCAAACAAAATGGCCGATATTTGAACCATGGACCGCAGGATTCCCTACAGAGCAATTTAAATATCACAAAGCAAAGATGGATTCGACCTGTACAATGACAACAAGTAAGAGAAAGTCTTACTGCAGTACCTACCCCTCTAACTTCCTTCACCTCAATTTTTACATGAAGAAACTTTTCTGCATTCACCTATAAAACTGTGCCACTTGTGTTGGGTGAGATTTCTAAGTAGCACTGTGGCAATTATTCATGATAATACACCTCCCACACTGTGTGTATATAATAAAGTCAATACAATGTAATATAGAAAGAAACTAACAAACATTTGGTTATAATTTTTTTTTAATCACAAACAGAATTTGATATGGTGAAAATCATGAGGATTGTGACTCAAAGTAAAGGTTGAATGCTTTCCACATATGTTTAAGGTCCAAGCAGCAAAGCTGTAGTAGCACTAACACGTTTAATCCACTTTCTCTTCGGTTATTTTTTATTCCTAAAAGGTTTTCATGCAGAAACACTTTAAAACATGAAGATTCCAGCTCAAAGATTCCAGAGCTGGAACCAAATTCCTTAATCTCTTTTTCTTTTTTTTTTTTTCTATCAAATTCATGCAATGGAAAAAAGGCTTTAGTAAAGTACAATTCTTTTACATTTTTCTACATCTGGTTTAATAATTTTGTTTTTATTTTTCTGTTTTCTTTTTTCTTTCTATTGTTTTTAATTAAAACTTATTTTCAACAACTCATCATAAACTCTCACGTGAGTAGTTGCACACATGACTAACGATCCGTGTTGTGCTAGTTACTGAAAAAAGTGACTAGTTACAGTTACTCGATAATTAAAAAAAACTGTTACTTTGTTGATTACTTACTTCAAAAAGTAAAGCATTACTGTTAAAAGTAACTTTCTAGTTACTTTTGTAAAAAAAAAACATTCCTAAAAATTCTCCCATTAATATCCTTATAGCCTAATTACAGTCTTGTACAAAATATAAAACAATCTCAAACACAAAGTAAATTCTCAACACTAATTTTTTTAAGTCAGGCAAGCAGATTATTTGAAATTAATAAATAGAAATAAAAAGTACTATAACAGCTGCTCAAAAATTAAATCTATACTGCATCCCTTCAATGCACTATACTTCTCCTACTCTTTGTTATAAATTTTTTATTTACATATTACCTTAGTTATTCGCGGGCATTCACTGCATGTCTCTCTTGTCTCTGTCAAGCGAAGTTGCGCACATATTTACAAGCGACTGCAGAGAAATACAAGCCCATCAAGCGGACTTTGCAACACTGCCCATGTTGTGCTTAATCACAGCAGTAAACAGGAAGAAGCTCCTTGTTGATGGCCAAAATGTACTAATTTGGCTTGTAACGGGCAAATTGGTAATGGTTACTGAGTTACTTTATTTAGAGAGTAATGCATTATAGTATTAGTTACTAGCAAAATTAAGTTAGAGTAATGCGTTACTACCCAACACTGCTGAAGAGCCGTTGGAGATTTAGTTAGATTTAGTATAGACTGGAAATCTGAGACATGCTTTCACACACTGCCTACATACTGAGGCTCATTCTGTTGTAGCTTTAGGATGCATCAAAAATGTGTAAAAGGTTAAACTTTAAATTGCCACATGGATTCATGTGAATATTGATGCGGCAATCAGTTAATATAATTAATTTACCCTACTTTTATTTATTTATTTATTTATTTAGCATTTTAATTGAAGATAAAAACGGATATTTTCATAACTTATAATCAATAAACAACCTATTGGCCTGCATTTTTAGCACATTCACATCTACAAACATCTTCTTTCACATCTAACAGATTGGCATTCTAAAGATGCTAGATATCTAATACTTTGTGTAGGTATGTCAAACCACCTCAACAGTGACATTTATTTTCTCACATGTAATTAACATTTTCTGTTTTGTCAAATTGTCAAAGAAGGTAAAACCTCATCTTTCCAGTAGTGCATTTATAGAAAGGTATCTTCTCTGGAATACAAGATAAAAATCTCCTGGTGCAGAAGTCTTACAGCAATTACCAACAGAGCTCAAACAACTCATGGAGTTTAGAAAGTACTCATAGTTAAAATTCTCACACTGTCACAATCTGCTTGGAGCCTGATTATTAAAGCTTGTGGTTACATCAGCATTACTGCCATTATATCTGAATAACGGCTTTTAAGGTAATGAAATTTTAAATCTGTGATTGAAAGTGTGCTTTAAGGTAGCTTGGGTGTAGGTAACTGTAAGAGTGAGAGTATGGATGACAGAAGAAAAGAGATAAAAGATTAAAAAAATGTCCTGCTTGTAAAAGTTGCGAGCAAAAATTTATATTAGAAAATATTTGATGCATCATGAAACCGAGACTCAGGACTGTTAAGCAGCTACAATCCTGCATCAAACAAGAATCAAGAAACAAGGACATCATTTATTTCCTAAAACAACTCCCATATGTTTCCAGGCAGAAGAAGGCATGCTACACAAGCATTCCACCGTTCCAGTTTTTTCAAGATACACATTTCTGCTGATTTTTGAAGTCAACTAGTCAGGCCTTTCAAAAACGATTGGTTGATTAGTTGTGATGTCATCATGACGCCATCAATAACGGGATGGAAAAAAAATGCTTTATCTCCAAGAAATTGTACGAGATGTTATTTGTATATTGCATGTGTTCCATAAACAAATGTTTTTTGTTTTTTTTTAACATTGTTATATTTTTTTAATATTGTGTGGGAGCCCCTGACGGGACACAGGATTTTTTTTTTTTCTTTTACGTAATATGTAATATTTTAGCCTTACTCATAGTTAAAATTCTCACATTCTCACAATCAAAATAGACAACTATTCTGATCATTCCTACATAATTTACAACTTTAATTCATTAATGCCAACCTTAGTCAGAGGTTAAGTTTTGCATTACCACACAATACTTTTGTGTTACCTCCAAATAAGGTAATATAAATTATTAACTGCTCAGTACTATAGGCTTGTCTTGAGGATCTTCTGGCTCAAAAAGGATCATTTAATCTTCCTTTGTAAATATAAACTATTTCATCTCAACTCTGACCAGAAGCGTCACCTGACCGCTGTAACATGTCATTCATCAGCTGTTATTCATAGACAAGGCCCACATGACGAACCTGACCTTCTCCAGGTTGCCCTTGCAACCTAATGGTCTCTGTGTGAGGGCATAAATGCTTTTTCATCACTGTTGATGGTGTTTTGGGCCCACTTTCGGATTTCTACTGGCTCCTTAATTCATATTTTGTGTTTGCCTGCCTCTTCCCAGATGACTTGAGTATTATGGTTTGCCTCGTCTGGTGGATCTGACATGCATAACAGCTGATAAACGACACATTACAACGGTCAGATGACGTTACATTGGGGCCACGCTGTCCTTTTTACATAGCACTGTAAACACCACCATGTCTCTGCACAATGAGACATAACTCCTCCAAACAAAATGGCGAATTTTAAAAAAGCTGCCAACTTTGCACAACTAGTGAACTAATTGATTAGTTGACTAGTCATGCACATCCCTAAGATAAATATATATATATATATATATATATATATATATATATATATATATATATATATATATATATATATATATATAATATAAAATCAATATATATATATTAATACATCAATAAAATATAAAATCAACCAAAGGATCAATTTAAATAATAACCATTTTTTCCCTAAGGATAAAGGATACAGTACAGATCATAAAGCCCCTTGAGTCAAATGTTCTACTTGTTACATTATGAGTAAAGTTTGACTAGAACCGACTAGGCTTTAAAGGAATACAGATGTACTGGTAATACCTGCTCCTTTTTCTGTCCCACTGGGGAAAATATCCTGCTTGTTCAGTCACACAGCATTAAGGGGGCTGGAGACATTGACTAACTGTGACATTATAAAACCAAACTGTGATTTCTGAGAGGCCATTGAATCGTGTCTGCATGTGTGCGTGTTGCCATTGAGCAGCTCGACTGCCTTTTATTTCTGTCTGACCACAGGCTCATAAAAACACATTCTGGCACCAGCAGCTAAAGGCCTCAGCCCACGCCTCAGGTGCTAAGGTTTCACTCTTTCTTTCCCTTAAATCCCTCCCTTTCTCTCTTGCATTGCCTCTGTCTCCAGGACTGTCTGTTACCCGTCTCCATACCAACTCCTTTTCACTCCCTCTTTCAATGGGGCAAACTCTGGATCCTGCAATTAACCCCACCTCCCCTTCCTTTATATTCTTCTTTTCTGTCTTTATGTTACACTTGATTTAAGGAACCAGGCATCGATTTGCCCAAACTGCATTGGCATGTCCACGTCTTGATATGAGAGACAGATATGACAGCGTGAACACTTCTAATTAGTAGGAAAAGCTGCAAAAATGTAATGTGCAACTAGAGGGAAGGTTCAGAAATAAAACAGCTAATCTGAGAAAAAAAAACAAAAGATTTAAAATAAACTCATTGCAGCTTGGGAATAATAAATCCTTAAAATGCACTTTCAGTTTTAACTCAAGCTGCATTCTGTGCACAGCAAAGTAAAGAGTTGATTTAATTTAATGATCATAAGTCACATGTTAGCAGGAGGCCCCTCTCAGCTGTAATCTGTGCTTGCAGAGACATGTGTGGGAGACTTTAGTAGAAGATAAAGCAGTAATGAGAGGAAGCTTTAAATACAATCATTCACTGTGAAGAAATGATATTGCAATCTTGTGGGTTCACAAGGTACACGAAAAACAGCCTGCTGACACAGGATTTGTAAACCCATTTTGGGTAATGGGTTGGAACACAAACAGACACACAGAAGATACTGAAAGGTCATCTATGACTCACATGTTGCCCTTTCAACTTGTGCAACCGAGCTGCATGTTGCTCTACCGTTTCCTCAAATGATGTCACACCTGCTTTCGCTGCAGCTCTGCAATGATCTCAGTGCTGGTCACAGACAGATGACCTCCACAATGACCGGCAGTTTTAACCGTCTATCTGTAATTTAATCGTTAGTGCTGCACTTTCTTTGCTTCTTCGATTTAACAGCTGCTCTAATCAACAACCACAGCAGCGACAGATAACAGAAGGAGGCTGTGTATTTGCATGTGTTTATGTGTTTGTTTATCTGGCTGCTGCAATCAGTCTTCAGCCTAATCAGGAATCAAAGCATAGGGAGAGGTTTTTAAAGTCAGATGCTAAAAGAGTGGAAAAAGTAAATAAAAATAACAGAGAAACTCAAAGATTCTGAAGTTTTGACCTTGCAGCAATGGCTGTTGGAATCTATTGTATTAATAATGTATTGCTGATACAAGAGGCCGATTGTCAGGCAGTGTTTACCAGCAGGAGTATAATGGGAACAAATACGAACAGTGTGTCTAATGCATTACAACTCATCAGAGCCCATTTAGAAAACAATCACTTCTGAGTGCCTAATTCATACTGTGTTAGCTAATTACAGTTACATGTTAGCATGGGTTCTTCTCCCTAAATATTTGTCCATGCCTAGTTATGCAAACATTTATTTTTGAGTGTGTTTAATCAGCTGCTGGTTGTCAGGACAGGTTGACCCAAGTAGCTGCTCTTTCTCTAACTCGTGTTCCCCCCTTGACCTTCAAGTTCACAATCTCTAGGCCAATCACAAAGCAGCGTGGGGTCACACCAGGCTGAAAGTCAGAGGTTAAGCTGAAAAAGAACACACAGTGGCCTTAGCAGTGGGGAAGGACTTAAAGTGGACAAGAAAAAGAAAAGGCAAAGAAAAATGCACATGCGCACAAGCTGAACTTTCAGTTGGCTTGTATGATGCATGTGTTTTGCTGCTACTGATCACTACTGGTAGCTTTTCGTCTCAACCCCAAGACTTTTTTCTTTATATATACATTTACAAAAGGTGGGGAATATGATATGTAAAATACTATGTTCCTGTAATTTGGCATTAATCAAGAAGGCAATTAACATGTTTTCTCTCCTACTCATCAGCCCTCTGAGTCATATTTGTTCCCACATACACACACCTCCAAAACGGGAAGTTTAATTAATCTCTGGCACTTTGTGCTTTGACGCAAGCTGCAAATCTGACTGTCTCCAGCGGATGCCTCCCTCGCCTCCCTCTTACCATTTCTCCTCCTACTCTTCCTCCCACAATCTGTTGTTCCCTTCCCAAAAAAAAGAGGCAACTCCTCAAACAAAAGCAGATCTCTGATCAGTCTCAGTTTAATCTTTTCACCTTTCTTTTTCATTTTGCAAAACATCATTGTCCTGCAGGATAGTCCTGCTCGCTACTGGTGCTTCTGTTGGTCTGGAAAAAAGGTAGAAAAAGATTTACTTTACTCATTGTATTACCAGTACAGTCTTCTCTGGAAGATGTATAATAAACCCCCCTCAATTCAAATAATGTCTGATACCCAAAGAGACCCGCAGTAGTGTTCGAACTAAGGTCTCACTGGTAGCAGTTTTGCTCCTGTACCAGCCATAAGTCTTGGAAAGAGAGAGGTATTTGAAACTAAAATGGAACAAAAAAACTGTTGTTTGTGTGTGGGAGAGAAAAATGTGTAGCGTCTGTACTCCATTGACACATCCAAACAGCTGTATGTCAGCTAAGACAAAGAGCAAGGTGAGAGTACAGCAATGGTGGAGCACAGGGGCAGATGTACACAAAAAACTGATGAAACAGTTGATTTTTTTTGTCTATTAGATTACTAAAAATTTTACTATCAACAGCAGCAACAGAGACAAAATTGTTATTCCTAATAATATAGTTATCCTTAAATAATAAAAACATAATAATAATAAATGTTACAGCATCTGTTAATGCACACACACCATTACTTATTGACTGCCATAACTTCAAGCAACACAACTATTAATTTCTATTCCGTATTTCTCATCTAAAATAAAAACCATAAGATAACCTAATTTACACAAATCAGTGCAGTAAAATCACTCCTATCTCATTCATTTTTAGCTTTCCAGTCCCTGAAGACATAATGAACAAAAAGTATAAAAAGTAACTATGGCTGAAAATAACCCAGGTTTCAGTTCTACATGGCATTCGTTCTGTTCTGATCCTGGGAGAATAAGATAAGGCTGAGGTTGTGGTTTAATAAATAATAATAAATAATACAAATCCTAATTTCAGGCATTGCAGACACCAATATAATCAGTGTTGGGTGCTTGATAATATTAATTGCAAGGGTTAATAAGCCAGATGGAGAGAAACACTCATGCACACACAAAATGAAGACTAAAGAAACTTTTTTTATCAGCTCATGCAGCTGAATCTAACTGTGCCATGTAATAGCAGTAAGAATTATAAATATCAGCACAAACTAAACACAAAACCCGCACAGACATTCGTGCACAAACACACAAGCAGGCAGTGAAGATTCTCCCATTCGAGATGTGTTTAGTCAGATGGCATCAATAATAGGGGTAAAACACAAACATGCACCTGCAATGACCTCCAGTGTGGAGCGATAGCATCTACTGCGGTTGAAAGATACACTGAAAAAGAGAGATAGAGCCTTTCTGGAGAGAAAAGACAGATGGGATGACTCTGGCAGAATGGGACGCATCTGGGAGTGGTGGCAAGAGACAAGAAGGGGAAGACAGCAAAGAGACGCTAACATAGACAGAAAGGTCATATTCAGGAAGAGAGTCCTGCGGCTCCAACTCTTATTGTGTCTCTTTCTGCATGTGTGTGAGCTGTGGTAAAATGTTTGACACTCCTTTGCTTGTGTTTGTATGTTTGTGTGCGGGGAGTGTGTGCTGTCTCCTGTGTGAACTCCTGGCTGGCTGGGTTTAAGCAGTCTGAGCTGACAGAGGTATGCAGGATGGAATAAACCCAGATCTCTGCTGAACAGACAGACACACACAGCTGTGGATTCATGCATAGTGACAGCCACGCAAACACAGACAAACATACATATGGAAAACAAGGAGGAAAAAATAAATAAAACACAGATGGATAATTAGATGATGACAGAATACAATAGAGAAACTGGAGAGAGGTGAATGAAAGCAGAGCATGACGAGGTAATAATGGAAACACACATGGAGAGAAACTTAAAACTTTCTATTTACTTTGCATTACAGGAAGACGGTTTTCTATGAAAAGCTTAGCAGCACATGATATCCCTGACTGAGGAATTTGAAGGTGTTGCTTGCAGTATGGCTGGTGGCTGTCTCTTTCTCCATGCATCTATTTAACTGTTTAAAACTAGACAGCAAAAGATCTTTGGAAAGATAAAGATTGTAAGTCTACAGTATGCTGTCAGCCCTTGGCAGTGCAAACAGAACTGCTTTTCTGTCTTTATTTGACAAGTTTATCACAGAAATTATTTTTCATGTGTCGTTTGACCTTTGTTGTATGCCACTTTCTCCCTCCTGGCAAGAGGCATTTTCAGTGTCTCTGATATATGTGACCATTAGAGCTTTTCTAGAGATGAAACCCTTGAGTTACTTCATACTTCCAATAAATTCTCCACCAAATAATCATTTATCCTCCTAACTTCTATATAGCTGTATTTAAGCAATATTATAACGTGCCAATAAGAGGAAAGATTAGAAAAAAAGATTGTTTTTTTTCCCTCTTTTTTCTTCTCTTAGCAACAATTTCACAACTCCTCTGTTATCCTGGTGGATATAACTTAAACTTTAGCAGCAACAGTGACACACTGCTTTGACACTGAGGCTTCACATTCTTAAATTATGCTGATGGACCACACAAGGATACCAAACACATAAGCTGATCAATGTGAGAGACATTTTTCAAGAATTCCATTATTCTAACTTGTAATTGTGATGACTTTCAGTTTCCATTCTCCCGTGTGATAGAAAAAGTTAAAATACTGTATGTGTGTTTGGATTTACTTTCTCTCTATTCTGAAATCTCCTCAACAGATGATTAAATAAAAACATAAACGTTTGCATTTCAGTCTCAGGCTTATGTTTAAGAAAATGAAAGGTTGGAAAACCATTGACAGATGAAATAAGATTTCATGTGACCATTAGAGCTTGTCTCTAATGGTCACTTCATAAAATCACAGTTAGACCATTGACTGTCTCTGATCTTACGGTTACTGTAGTAGTAACTCAAGTCATACCACTGCCAGAGAGAAGCCCACTCACATGCCAACAAATGATGAAACAGTATCATAAGCTAGGCCTCCTCTAAGTCAACACCAGCACCTCTAACATTTGCAGTCAGATCTTTGGGTTACGTTATTGATAACATGTGCAGGGATTTCTATAATAGCTGGGTCCAGTAGCACATGCAGCTTACATTACTTTTCATGCATGCCTGTGTGTATCTGTGTGTTTTTGACAAGCAGAAGTGTGCGTCATGTCTGTCTGAGGGAGCTGTAGCCTCCCCAGTCATTACTAGGAAAGACACATGTTAAAGCACTCAGCATGCCGCATTCTCACGCACACACACAAACACAACATTACATACAGTAATCGACAAGGTGACGCCTAAATCAGGTTTTATGTGAAAAGTATTGATTCATTTCCCACCACTAAAATGCCAGTTCCATTTTACAGCCCGGTCCGATATTGACTACGACTCTCCACTGAATACATATGTGAAGTGTCACCAGTTTTAAAGCTTCACCCTCAACGCCGTGCTGCGTTTTATTGCACTGCATTGCGCTCATTGTTTAAATTTGTGTTTGAATGGGCTTCAAAGTGAATGTTTGTGTGAGCAAAAAAAGTGGGGTTACTTGTTTTTGGGCGGATTGTTTCAAACATGTTCAGCAGGCAGTTCTCGTTTTCTCTGTCCCTGATGTGTTTTCCATGTGTGCTGGAAAGACAAACACAGCTGCAATTTAATGGCACTCAAATGCTTCTGGGATTCAGAACGCAAGTGTACGTGTGCATGTGTATATCTGTGTGTGTGTGTGTGTTCTTTTTTTTTTTTTACCAATTTAGTAAAAAGCTTATCTCTTGCTGTATAGCTACTTGTTCTCCAAAGTCTCCACTGCATCTTGCCACCTTACTTGGTGTTTGCATCTGTATGAGTGTCTGTCTACATCTATCTTTATGAGGACCAATTTAAAATTTAGGCCTTGGGAGCAATTATACATCTCATTTTCTGAAACACATTCAAACAGCCAGTTTGATGGTTGACATTTAATTTAAGGGCTCAGAATTAAGATTTAGGTAAGAGATTTAGCTGAGTTGTAAAACATAAGAGAATATATTATACTATGAAGAGTTTTCTAAAAGAAATAAATACAAATGTGTGTGCATGCATGCAAATGAGGGTGTGTTCTTCATTAAGGCCTAAGTGGTATTTCTGAGCAGCTATGTCTGTTGTGAAATAGCTTGTCAGCATCGTCAGCACTGACTGGTGATCTCAATACACCCCCCCTCATTTTCATTCACAAACACATAAACAGAGACGGCGGGGAGTCCCCGGACGAGATGAGACAGGCAGTGAGCTTCAAATGACCCTGAACACAGAACTGCTGGTGAGTGATAAATGAGACAAATACACACTGCCACTTTCTTCCTCTCACTTTCTTTCCGTCTCCCCCTCATTAACGCAACACAAATGGAGCCATCTCCTCTCCTCCCAACTAAACATAAATCTTTCCATCTATAACGTTTGCACTGCTGATAAATTTTCATTTCCCCCCGTCTCATTCGTCTTGTCTAGCTTTTTTGCTACCTATCAAAAGGGAAAACCAGTTTTATGCTCCATCAGCATGACGGCCAGGAAGTGTGTGGCTTGTACTTTCAAGTCACTTTATACAGAAATATCCTGTTATATCACTGCATGAGTTAAGCTTCCCATATAGAGGAAGCATGACAAGTTACAGGAGTTATACATTCAGCTGCGTAATACAGATGTAGATGTAGCTCAACATCCGTTCTGTGCATTGGACTTACAGACATCCTTAAAAATCTATTTATTCAAGAGATCATACAGGTGACCCATACGGCCTCAGGGGAAGGTAATGTTGATCAAACAGCATTTGTTTGCCACAATGATCCCTTGATTCCTGTACAATCTGTTCTACGTGGATCCCACAGAAATTGATAAAGGCAGAAAGAAACTTTTATTGATCTGTTGTTTTTGTTCCAGCCCTGTTGTCTCTTTATATGTCTTGGACTCATTGTACTATCTCAGCTTCCCTTTTGTTCTTTCACTTTTACTATCTCACTGTCTGTCCAGGCACAGGGCCTTGATGGCTCTACTTTGTCAAAGGAGTGCAGGGAGCCATTTGCATATGTGCTTTGCATGTGCTGAAAAACCATGTTTAGGCTATTCTAAACTAAAATCAGATGCACCAAATCATGTTTTTAAGATAATGCATGCTGCTGGATCCCTCTAGTTCGCTACTCTGTCACACTGGCTAGTTACTGTATCTTTGTGGAAGGTTCTGTGTTTTTTCATGGGAGAATGAAGCCCACTCAATTTTCTAAGTTTATTTACATTCATTCTGACTGCTTATAATGGCCCAATCACATCTGCAACCTTCCAGTCCCTTTGTTACAGAAGGGATCACTCACATGGTTAGTAGCAGGATGGTCAATCAAGTTAGCACAAGTTGGTTACAGTAGGTTTTCTCTGTTTTCTTTGCACTAAAAGAAATAAAACTCTTGTTATTTGGTAAAATGCAAAAGAAAAATTTGTTCCTACTATGTTTAAATACTTAATCACAGATTCCTTAAATTCTGGCAGAGGAGACTAAAATAAAGCGGAACGCTCTCCAGCTCCCAGGGTCTCCACTGTACAGATAGATTTCTATGGTTCCGCTGCATGAAATCAGATGTCATCAAAGCAGAATCTTATTTGACAGGACTTCTGCTTGAAAGAGTTGATTAGCATTTTTTCCCCAGTTGAAAACCTTTATGACTTGACTTGTCATTCAGCTTTAGTAGGACCACACATCTGTTATCCAACCACCAGATCCTTTTCTGAACACCTTTAAGCTAGTCCATATGACATGTGATCTAAATGGGTTTCAGTCACATAATGCAAAAACCTGTGATTCTAGCTGCGACTTGAACATTGCTACTTGTTTACCCTTTTTTTTCTCCTTCCTCCCAGCCACTTTTCAAAGTCCACCTGTTAATTTGGCATGCTCTCTGACAGCACCTCAACCATCAGTGTCACAACATAAAGTTTCACTGGAACAGGAGCCACAAAAAGAACTCAGAAAACATAAAGATGTAAGGAGATAATAAATGATCTAAACACATTAAAGTAAATCAGAATAACTATAAAAAAACCTGATGGATCATAACTTCAATATTAACTTAATCATAGCAGCATTTAAACATTACATAAGGGAAATAATTAATTATTTTACACTGCCCCAGTAGGAGCTGTCATATGTGTGCAACACTTTATCAGATTTTATTTTAAACCAATTAAAAGGGTTGTTACTCCTGATAGTGGAGTCAGCCAGAGCAGGCCTGGCCCCCGTCAGTCTACTGATAGGGAAACACACACAAACACACACACATGCACTTTTCTTCTGATCGTTTCCCATCCTGATGTGAAGTCTGGCCGGAAACAGCCATTTCCATGAATGTTCCCATCTCTCCTCCGGCATACTCCTGATTCATTGCCAATAAATCACAGTAAGAGACGGAAATAGACAGAGTGAGACGGAGTTAGTGAGAAAAAGTGTATGAGATTAAGAGAAGTGGAGAAGGAAGAGAAGATGATAATATAAACCAGGAGAGAGTGTGTTGGGAGATTGGAAGAGAGAGATGAAGGAAAACCAGATGTGTCCTTTTTAACATCACATGAGGTGGAGCTCATATTGCCAAATATGGCTGAGTATACATGAAAGAAGTGACGTCTAACTGATAACTAAACACCCATCTAACAGGCTTATTTATGACTCGGAATTTAATTTGACCAGCTTTCTGACCAATCATAAATAAATGATTAACTTCACTCATTCATGCATCTTACAAATTTATATTTTACCCTCATGGTGCCAAATGAAATAGTTTGTGACCATTTCCATATTATCCTACTCTTTTATCCCAGTTCTCTACTTATGGCTGAGTAATCTTCACCACCTGCAAACCCCACCCAAGTAAAGAACCTTTTGATCATGCCCTCCCTCCTGTTTACACTCCCACACAGCAGCTCCAGTTACCAATGCCGCTTCCCCTGTCCAACCATCAACATCACACTTCATTACAACACAAGAGATTTCAGTCACCACTTAAACTCAGCTCATTTCTTTGTGGGTTTACATTGTCTCCTAAAATAGAAGCTGGCATCTTTGTCCCTGTGGCATAACAGAACGGCATGGTCCATTTAGTAGTTGCTTCAGAGCTTTAGATCTGAACATTGTGCTCACAAAAATGGAAATAAACAACCATACAATGTCAGCTGGGTAGACAAAAAAAAACCACAACAGACACTAAATGGACCTTGTAACAAGACTGTTAATTTATAATACGTATTTTATTTTTGCCTTCGATTTAACCAATTTCTTTCTGACTCCAAACATGCTGAGATTATTCTTAATATGGATTTACAGTAACTTTTGTGAACTGCTATATAATGCTAAATATAATAAATGAGTTAATCTTACAGCAGACTATCGCCTGATTTTAATCAGTAGACTATACATTGTATGTTCAAACAGTTACTTCTTCTATCAACCAATATAGTGCAGATTGCTGTTTATACACAAACTGTACAATTAATGCAAAAAAGCTAGAACAATCTAGATGCAAATATGGACTATATTTTAAATCAACTTGCTGGTAAAATATATTTATGACCACAATATTGAGCAAATTTTCATCACTCTGATGGACATAAGAATGGCAGACCCTTGCAATTACCAAGGTGTGTAGTGTACAGTTAGAAATAGTGGCATGCAGAACAATTTCAGCTGGTATGACGAGAATTCAGGATTACAACTTTTCCTGGATTTTGTTTATCCAGGGAACAGCTCAGTAAACATTTTCTATATACAGGACCTTATCACATCTGCACCAAAAAGCTGACTATCAAATGCACCGTATTTTGATGCAAAATGTAAAGCAGGTTTATTTAAATCTAACATATGTAGATCATTTACTTCAGTAATATCGTTAACTTCAAATATGCAGATCAGAATATGATTTTAAAGTTAAAAATTATGTAATTTTGACTCAGCTCCATCTGCAGCCCATTAAACCCATTCCACAGGCCAGTTGTTCCATGAAGCCTCCGATTACTAAACACAGTGTACACCAAAGCTGCATTGAGGTTGTTGGAAAAGTTAAGACACATTATGATGCTATCTTCAAGGCATTTTAATTTAGAATCTATTTGATTGATATAAGACCCAGGTCAATTATAACTTCCAAAGTGGATCTCTACAGAGCAGAGATGTATGTCATTAGCAAAGTAGTTGGCCAAGATCTCTTGTTATTCACAAATTTTTCCCTACAGGGTTTCCTGTCCTGATCAGCAGGGGCAGATGGACCCCCTCATTACGACGACCGCAGATGAAAATGAGAGCAAAATGAGGCCCATTACCATGCGGGCGTGACTAATATCCCTCTACAGACCTCTCCATACACTCTAGACACACACACACACACACACTTATCTCACATGCACATGTAAATCACACGTGTACATTAAAACTAGACATGCACACAAATATGCTTGCAAATCAATAACAGAAACTAAGACAAGGAGATGTTTGTAATAAACCTTGACTCTATAATATTGACCAAGCTGTTCTGTGTGGGTAGAGTGTCTGGTTTGTACCACGGTGTGCACAAGTGTGTATATTTCTTAATCATGTCATTAGTTTTAAATGCAAAAGTTATACTAATTCCTCCTCACAACATTCTCACCATCTTTACATCATCTCACCAGTGTAATATTTTATCTGCCGTTTGCTTCTCTCCTTTTTTCATATGTCGACAGCAGATTTGTTACCTTGCTGGATTTCAGTCACCATCCTCTAATCCACCACTGGTCTCACTTTAACTTCAGTCCTCAGCCCAAAAAACCAAGTCGCCACTATTTCTGCTTGTTTTCCCTACATAGAATAATCCCCTATATCTTCTCTTTCCACAAGCATCATCTGCCAAATTCTTTCCTTTTGTTTGTTTCTGCTGAAGCTCATCATCTTGAAGCCTAAACATATTTTTCACTCCAAATTGAACTGATCTGAAAGATAGCCACCTGGGACACACAACTCTCAACAATGGCATCAAACGTTTTTCATATTTATTCCATGCTCCAGTTATATCTTTATCTCTGTTTCACTCCCAACTATTTCTTTTCCTTCTAGCTTTCCTGACTCTTGTGTTTTAACTGTCCTCCCTCGCCTTTGGTGAACAGGTCTGGTGAGTGATTTATAGCCTTGAAACAGACTGGTAGACAGAAGGAAGAGAAAGGGAGAAAGGTAGGGTAGGAGAGGGTGAGGAGAAATGGGGCTGTTTGGCGTTTGAAGTACATGAAGGAGTAATATAAAATACACCTGGTCCGTCCATGGGGCACTCACTGTTCGGAGAAACAAAGAGAGGGGAGGGGGGCATAGAGGAGGAGAGAAGCGAGGGCTGGGCAGCAGGGGAGAGAGGGGAAAGAGGAGTGGATGGCGCAGGGATGGGGCAGAGGGGGTTCACTTCGTGTTTCCTTTCAGAATGGCTTTTATGGTGTAACTTCAAACGCTGACCTCCCATGCCCCCGCCCCTATATCATCCCGCTCCATTCGTCCGTCCATTCGCCCCTCCCTCCTCTTTCTCACTATTGTGTATGGCCAAGTGGACAGTAATTGGCTATTCTTTCATGAGGCTGATTTCAGCACTCTCTGCCCCCCACAGGAAGAGGCCCTTTCGCTGCCCCTTAGAAGTAAGTGTATTTGTGTGCATGTGTGTGTGTATGCTGTAAAATATGCCAGACGGTACGTATCAGGTGGTTTGATGGGGGCTGCTCTGGCATTTCATTCACTGTGCACTCCAAACTACAGCACAGGAACTGAAGGTAATCTAATTATGTTGTAACATGAGGTTCCATAAGATGACCAATAGATTTCAGATGCAGCTTAAATATGTATAGATTTATGTCGCTCACATTGCATCTAACAGGCATCTATAGAAAGACAAAAGAGTCCCACAAAGAGAGGAAACTTGGAAAAATTTGATGCCTTTACAGCAAGGAGCACTTGCCAAACTTGTTTACAGCATGAAATGTGCAAGCTATGCAAAGGTTTCCAACAGTCTTTAACATGTGAGCATATTCTGAGTGATATATAAAAGCAGCTCTTCTCTCGCTAATGACTTCTGGCCCCTCTGTGGCCCATAGATCAGTGTGCGTTCATTAATGATGCAGGCGTGTGCAAGTTCGTGTCAATTAGTGGGTGGAGGGGATTAGCCATCTCCAGAGAGTCCTAATTAACACTTCATATGCAAGCAAAACCATATTTCTTTGGATTTTTAATGGCACTTTTTTAGAAACCCAGCAAATTGACAGGAAGTATGGGAAGAAAGGGATGGATGCAAAGGAAGGTAAAGGTCAAACAGAGTCCTAAATGTCAGGGCTTGATGGTGGCCACCTCCTCCAGACAAACACAGACACATACACCTTGACCATGACCACACACGCACACAGTATGTGATGTACACAAGCTCTTAAAAGGTTAAACGTCAGCAGAGGACAACATAAACACAGACTTAACGTACAGGGTAGTCTGTCCAGGCAGACACAACACATAAACTAAGTTAAGGATAACTGTGTTGTCAGACAAACAAAATTACAGCAAATCTCAAAAGTCACAGACAATAACCTCGCACAATAATTATTAAGAAAGAGGTTTCCAAAGGAGCAAGGGGGGCACATGTAAGAGTCAGACGTAGAGCAGAGGGACAACAGAAAAAGAACTTAATACAGCAGAGTGCCTACCTCTTTGTAGTTCACCTTGGGTTCTATTCTCTTCCGCTTTCTGCCCTTCCCCTGGTGAGTCTGACTGAAGAGAATCCATTTTACAACCTGCAGGAGGGAAGATGGTAGGGGGGTGAGGTGGTGAAGGCGGGAAAAAGGAGGTTGTGTAGAGGTAGACAGGAGGAGACAGCAAAGTAGCAGGAATGGAATACGAGGGAAGATAGCAAGAGGAAGGATTGTGTGTGTGTGTGTGTATATATATATAGATATATATATATATATCTATATATATATATAAAGCATGGTAAAAACATACTAAAATTACTTTTAGAACTCATAGCAGAGTGTAAAGTTTCCTTCCTTTTTATAGGATGCCATTAATTCCAACTTTTCTGCGCTCACTCTTTCAAAATTAATATCCAACACAAACAGCTGTCTGGGACAAAAGAGGGAAAGAACAGAGCACAGAAATCACGCTTTTCAGTAATGTGTCCTCAACAGTTCTTCTCCACATAAACTCACATAGCAAAAGAAACCATAATAAAATGTAACTGGACAAAACTGTATCCAAACACTCAAACCAAACACAAAGTTGAGTAGTCATTTCTACGGTGCAGTCACTCAAGAATTTTTGGTGTTTACAGAAATTTAGATTACAAAAAGTCCCTTCAGGTTTAATTATAAATGGTCTTAGCAGAAAGACAGATGGGGGGATTTGGAAAATATAGGCAAAGCAATTAAGGACAACATGGGAGCTTTATAGGAAATCTAAGAGGCAGCACAAAATGACACGCAACAGATGCAGAGCACTGCGTGCCGCACTTCACTCAGGGGCAGACAGAGCGACAGGGAGCAAACAAGAAAGAGAGACGCAAACGAAGTGAAATAGAGGTAGATATAAAAGATGATATCAACATGCTGTGAAATAAGACATGTAAAGAACACCAGAGGAGAGAACCAAAGAAGGAGCAGCAAGGAGAGAAAGCACCAGCTTAACTTGAAAGAAAAGAGGCTCATGAGAATCAGATGATAATCACATCAAGTAGTTCAATGGCCAACATTTCAGATGTGAGAATGTGAAAGCTGCCCCTGAGTCTGTGTGCCACTCCCTTAAGATATGAAGAAGAAAGAAAAAATAGAGAAGAGAGAGAGTGCCTACCTCTGCTTTGACTTCTTCCACCAG
Organism: Melanotaenia boesemani; assembly: GCF_017639745.1. Taxonomy (NCBI): domain Eukaryota; kingdom Metazoa; phylum Chordata; class Actinopteri; order Atheriniformes; family Melanotaeniidae; genus Melanotaenia; species Melanotaenia boesemani. Next base: position 14,811,789 of record NC_055692.1, read on the forward strand.
CCTCGCCTTTGACCACACGGCGCTCCTTTCATACAGCCACTGAACGTCAGAGAAGAAGGGAAAGCAGTGAGCTGGGGGCAAGTGATCAGGACGGAGTGGAATGCTTTGCAGAGGCAGAGAGAGAGAGAGAGCAAAGCAGGAAGGGGAGGGAGAGAGGAGAGGTGGGAGGAGAGGGAGGAGGTGGGAGTGCTATCACTTGTTCCTCTGACGGAAACTCGCTACTTGACTCCGGAGGATGACAGAAAGGAGGAAAGTGGAGGAGAGAAAAATGAGGAGGAGGTGAAGGAAGGGGGAAAAAAATCACCTGACTAACAGACAATATGATGGACACTCACCTTAGTTCGCAACATGTCCATTCTTTGTACACACACACACACACACACACACAACATGCAGCGGTAGTCATGCAAACACACACCTACGCATGAGAGCAGCTAGTAGGCATAAACACACAGCACTTACTATCTCATCTTATTGAAGCTTTCATCCGAGCCACTGCTCAAGTGAAGTGAATTACACACCAACAATGATGGTGACTCTTGTGTGTAAATATGTTTATGTTGGTGTGGCAAGGAAACGATGGAAGACAGGAGTGTACAGAGGTTTATGTCACATCGCTCACACACAGATTCAAAAACAAGAAAAAAAAAAAAAACTGCAGTGGCACATCATATTCAGCCTAAAGCCTTGATACACACTCCGCAGACGTTCCCACGCACACATGGCTGCACACAGCTTTCCAGATACAATCGTTGCCATAGCCACACACACGCAAAGTTTAGTACTATAACTGCATGCCTAAGCACTTCTCTATGACTATTTCACAAAAGTACTCCAGCGGCAAGAGAGGTACAGAGAGAGGGAGGTGTTGGAGTGGGCAGTATAGAATGGAGTGAGTGTTGAGGCAGTAAATTGGCATTGTGTAACAGGATACCGCACATAGCTCTTTTGCTACTTAGATTTCTGCTACAATCCTCTGACTAGCAAGTCCTTTGTCTGTCTCCAACTCACCGGTCCTGCACCTTTGTTTGTGTAGCTTTGTCTCATGAATCAACATTAGGTAGCACGTAAAAGTTACATCCCTCACTTTTAGGTGAAGACAGAAGGAAAGCAAATATTTCATGTGACCTATTCAGTTCAAAGTAGTAATTTCGAATGTAACAGTGTTGTCACCTGGGAGCAAATGTAAGGGAAGGATGTAGTCACTGTGTTTTTTTTATTTTTATTTATTTATGTTTTTTATTTTAAGCAGCTGGTGCTGGTTTACCTGCTGCAATCTTGCTTACAGTCTATGAAACTATGCTTGAATAAGATAGAGCAAAGGAGTGATAACATAAACATGTCAGTAAAAATTGTAATCTTTGAGACCTAAAATCATTCTCAAAATGACCACAAAAACACTGATCTTGAATGATGTTTGTGATTGACACCATAGGGAATGTTGGAGAAAAGGAGAAAGGCTAATGTTAATTCAGTATACTTTTCAGACTCGGTATGATGACACACACAGTGAAGTTAGGGTTAGGGTTACATCTCAGCTGGGTCATTTAATTAAAATGATCTCCATGTCCTAGTATACAAGCACATAAAGAGAATCACTTTATTCAGTGAAGCATGTTTAACTGTTCGACAATAAGTGATGATACACCCTCTCTCAGTTTAGCAGTACTGGGCTTTTCGTGTCTACTTAGCCACCAATTAAAACAATTGACAAACAATATAGCTTGTGGTAAATCAGTACAGTGTCAAGCCATGATCTTCTGATCCTTTGTGAATATTCTTTTGTTACCTTCTGTATGCCAGCTTCTTCTATTACTTCTGGGTCAAAGTTTAAGATAGGATCTGCAGAGAATGTGCTAAACACCAGGGCGAGTGTTAGCCCTTTTGAATGCAGAGTTTCTAACATATCTAGGGTTTAGCCTCATTTCAGTCCAACTAACATGTTCAACCAATTTTGTTGGATAAATGCAATAGTAACATTTTTGTAGTGCATCCATCTTTTATGTTTGGCCTATAGCTTTGACTATTTACTGTGGTCAGTTAAGTGGAGGCACCTGCACATGTGAGCACTGTTAGTCAACAAAAAAAAAAAACCTTGGGAAGTTGCAGCTGCGAACCTTGAAGACTAGAAAGTAAATCAAAACAAATTATAACGTTCCCTCAGACATACAGAAATTCTTTGGTTACTGTGCTGTGTGAAGTTTGTAAAAAGTTTTTTGGACCTATTACTATTAGCACTACAAAGTGATGACAGAGAATACAGTTAGTCTCTTTAGCTGCCTCATTTTCTGTTGTTTTTCTGTACAATAGGAATAGGACTCATGGAAGGAAGTAATAAAAGCACTATAATTTAATTTCATAATTGACAGTGGGTATGATTTGATATCTGATGTTGTTTTGAGGAGGTAGTATTGCCCCTTTTTTATTTCAAATATAATGTAATGGATAACAGGGGGGAAAGAGAAGGAAAACATTGACGGGCACCCTTTTCATAAAAGCTGATCAGGTTTAATCACATGTAAAATCCAACTCCAGCTTTTTGCCTGAAAGAGCAATTAGTAATAACATGCTGATATACTAAGAAAAGCAGCAGCATCTATATGAGGCAGTGATAACTTCTATTTATCAATAATCTAGCCAGAAAAAGCTAAACATAAATAATTAATTTAATAGATGAAGTTAAAGGTGGAGTAGAAGGTATCAGACTGAAAGGTTTGGCAGACCAAGGGTGGCCTTTATTTAAACACAGTATCTCAGTCTACATCCATCCTCCCAAAGGGCGTACTTACTCATCTAAACTCTGAAGTCTAAAATAGGCCCTCTCATTCCACATTTCTTACTCCAGGATTGGTGAATGTCATTGTTTATTATTAGGCCAAACCATTTCCTGCCTTTCTCCAATTCAAGCACATTGTAGAGCGACGGGTGGGAGGCAGAGGGGATAAAGAGAAGCAAACAGAGAGATATTTTAAAAAATGTGTTTGCATCTTGTGTACACAAAACACAAGTGCTTGCATTTGTAAAAGGTTTCAATCGATCTGGTTGATCTCATTAGCCAGTGACTGGCACATCAAACAAACAAACAAAAAAAAAAGAAATAAGAGTCTGCAAGTGCACTTAGCCATCATCCAATCAGGTGTGAGAAAACAGAGGTCCATCTACACTGTCCTTCCCACCCTCAGAGGCCCCTGAAGGGCTCAGATTACATCATCACGTAATCTAGAACGTGAAGGTTCCCAGACAGCAAGACAAGAACAGACACACAACAATGCACATACACACAGTTGTAATTAAGATCAGTTACCATGGAAATGGGGTTATTGAAGAAGCCGTCAAAGTGGATTGATTGTGTGAGAGTGTGTGTAACTTTCCAATCATAGAATCTATGACTGGGGATTTTTTCCGATATGAGGGAATAACAGAAATGTACACTTAGTCTACTACATACAGTAAAAAGCTGATAATAGATGTTATAATTCAATGAGGTCAAGAAAATAGGTGCGCTGTTCACTGGAGATTATGCCAGAACATGTTATTTGTAAAGTAATCATGGTCAAGCAGTTTTTAAATGCCTACTGGCTAATAGTCACACATCATTTAAGCTGAAGTATGCTTATAGAGACTGTTATTTTCATTTAATAGGTGGATATAACTTATAGCTTTTCAATATTGAGACAAATGCGATTGTCACATATACACTGAGCTCATTCCTCCCAACACAAAAGGTTTTTGTTACAAATTTCTGCTATGTTGGATGCGTAGTTTCGAAATCTAGCCAGTCCTGCTGTGATTTGTGCAAAAAATAAAATATATTCTGTCATTTTAGTATTCATTTGGACTTCCCAAATCAGTGAGGCAACATTTTGTAGCTTAAATTTTAATGTATTTTTAAAGAAAAATACAAAAAGACTCCTCGTACCTTTGGAATTCCCGGTTGATCGAGCCAGTCAGCATAAATTGCACTGAGGGTGAGGCTTTTTCTGGAACACAATGGCACAAGTGTTAGCATTATTCCTATTATTAAAGCAATGATTGTTATTGCCCAAGACACCCTTCTGAAAACATGTTTCTGGGAAAATATTGTAAGGGGTCATGACAGACATGAGTTTAGGCCAACACCTTAAACAAAAAGAAGGGCAACACCCACTTTCCTTTACAGGATCAAGCAAACAGGCATATACAGACAATGAATTGGATTACATGCATGTGCTGCAAGCAAATATGGTTTGCATGGGCGCAGCGGATGGGGCGTCAAAGTGGATGTGTTGCACATGAAAATTGTGAAATACCACACATATAACCACAGTGACTGAACTGATTTGCAAAGACAAATGTGCATGCAAACAGCATTCCACAAGTAAGTCAGCAGTATGTATGTCAAACTGTAAAGTATACACTAAAAGCACACACAGAGTGGAGGAGTAACCACACCGCATTACATTCACCACACTATCAATCCTAACCACCTGTGCTTCAAAAAGATTCCACATTTGCCCAGTCTGAAGCTTTTACTGTGTACCGTGACGTTCAGCCCATTAAAGGGGTTATTTTGTAATGCAACATTCTCATTTACATTTTTGGATGCCCATTTTCCCTGAGTTATGTTCCTCTAACTGAAGCTCAATTACTGATTCCTACATTTGCCAAATGCATTCCTGCAGAAACCTGCTCCACGAAAGCAAACATACTTTCGCATCTTTTACATACAGTAGTGTTTAATCATGCTTTTCAACAGAGTTCATATTGTATAGTTTAAATGTATACTTACACAGTGCAGTGCTTTAGCACCCTTTTCACCATGTGTGTGTCTGAAATGCTGCATTTTGTTTTATTGATTTATTCCGAGCATAAAAAAAATAAATAATCATCATTTTCTTTCCTGTCTCACTGCTTTGAATAGCCAGCTAATTAACTAAAAATACTTCAGTGTTAGTCCGATGCCCCATTTTGTTTAGTTTCCATTCCCATGCTTGGAAATCCCAACTTCCCAATTCAAAAGGAAAGCCCCAGCAGGATCAGGGTATATTGGTTTAAGTATACTTTCAAAGCTAGCCAAAAGCTAACACACAACTTTAACTGTGACAGTGGTGTGAATAACTGAGCACTATGACAGAGAAGATGTTTTTGGTGCTTGTGCAGCTAAAAAGAGGATGGGATGACTGACATTACCCTACTTGGACAAGGTTGTGCTCCTTCCTTCCAAACATTAATGAAGATCTGGTCTATGATATTATATTTATATTTATATATATATATATATATATATTGTTGCTTACTTTGGATGGAGAGTGAATTTACAGTGTAATCTAAATGAGGATGTAATGTTCCAATTTACAGACATCGGCAGCAATGACCCCCAAATTTCAGGTCTTAGCAAGAGGAGCTGAATGATAAGAACAATGCATAGAGATAAATTTGTCGTATCGCTCCCAAGAGAATTTACAGCATTTATCTACATGTCTGATATTTTTTTGTCAGACAACCTTTATTGACAAAAAAAATTTATAATGTCACAGATTCCATCAAAGCTGTCTGTTTTATACACTTTAGCCAGCAGGTGGTTTCGTGTGCACATTAAGCTTCGAGAAATTAACCATTCTCTAAACCAATTTGCTGGAAAGCTTTATTGCTTCATGAAGCTTCATCTGGCCATCACTGCACATGACATAAAAGGCAAAAAGACAACTGGCAGCTGAGGAAGAGAGGGGTCAAAAAAAGAAAGGCTAAGGTGGTAGAGACTATGTGAACTACAGAGAGGTAGGAGAATAAGGCACAGTGAAAGATGCAGAGGAAGAGGTTAATGAGGCAATCAGGAGAAATAAAAAACTGAATGATTAAGCACACACAGAGAGGCTGAGGGTAAATTAGAGAGAAGGAGAGCAGGAGGAGCAGTTATCCTGTTAAACTTCAATTAATATGAGAGAGGATGAGACTGTTCACTTAACAGGATTGGTGTTAGCAGCATTTGTTGGCCATCTTTCTACACCAGTACCAGATTAGTTGAAGGGTAAATCGCCACATGCTCATGTATTAGACATTAAATCTATTAAACTTTAAAACCATTAACATCTGTTAAGAAGAAAAAGTGTAAAAAACTAAATGAAAACTGATTAGTAAAGATAGCTCTGATTTGACCTGAACTGGAAACCGGACGACTACCATTTTAGTGTAAATTAAGGTGGGTTTAATACATGGATGCATTTTTACATTAGTCATGAATTTCATCATAATCATAGTGACTTGCATACCTCTCCATGGCAGGAAAAGTAATCAGGAACATCTGCAGGAAATCCTGGTAAAAAAGAACAGACAGAAATAGAGGAATTTAGCAAAATGTGGGAGGAGGAGGAACAGAAAGAGAAAGGCACATCTGATCTTAAGTCAAGTGTACAAGGTCAGTGTTTACGTTCCTACATCGATTATTTAGTGGGAAGATTCAATTTACTACAGCAGAAACAGGAGCCAGGTGGAACACAACACGTAACACACACATGAATACTTCCAGGTGTGATCACTCCACTGTATGGCCCAACATTAAACTCATGTTACTGAGCTGATATACAGTCGTCAATTTGAGAAGCTGCTGAAGAGTTTTCAAAAGACTGAACAAACCAGCTTACTAAAAAGCTGAGACGTTTTCAAATCATTGAAACCATTAACAGTTTTGCAAATGTTGCATCTGAAAAGTTTTTTCTTTATTTTTTTCAATCAGATTTAAGCCTTTAACTATTTGCAGATCAGTGCATCCTGGTTTTATTTACACTGCACACATCATCCCAGATCAAATCTTTCAAGCCAATATCAATATTTTCCTAAAGTTAATTTAGTTTCAACTAAAGCCTCACCTGAGACAAAACAAGCTTCCCGTGGTATTTCCTCACAAATAATCTGATAAAGTCAACGAGTGGCTGCTCCCCTACTTGACTGGCCAAAAATTTGAGTAGGAAGTAGCCCTGGAAAAAGAACAAAACAAATAAAGACAACAGAACAATCTGTCACCACGATGCAGAGAAACGTCAGCAGCCCAGCTTTAAGGATATACTGAAATTATTTTTATCATGATTTGTGAACAGCCTTTTCATTTCCTTTTCCCCCATAACTTCCATCTATTTTCTTCCTTCTTCCTGCTTTTACCTTATTAATCCCTCACCTTGAGGTAGTGGACTTGCATGAAGGTTTTCTCAGGGTTGAGAGCATGTTTTACTGTGGAGGAGCCAGAGTCACTGACCTGACCTGTCTTCTCCATGTTTGGTCTGCAGGAAGACAAGAAAAGCAGTAAAACAAAATTACACAGGATGACAGAACAGGTGATGAGGTGGGCATAAAGTGCACAAATGGCGATTTTCAACACAGGAAGGAGTCCAGAAAATAACAAAGGGACATAAATAAAATTGAAAGGCAAAAACGGTATGAAGCTGAGGGGAAAAAAAAAAATTATTCCCCCTGCTGAAGATATTTTAGCTGCAGGAAAACCACAATTTCAACAGAACAAGAGTACACTGTCAGCAACACTAAATCCAGCCACTCAGGCAATCTCTCAATGGTGAGCACATTGCCAAGTTGCCATGCTTCACCAGAGGCAGGCTGGAAATCAAGCTGTAGATTTATAATAGCATAGCATGGTGTTTGTGTGACCTCACAGGACTGTGCTCTGACTTTACTACCCATAATTCATGGACCAAACATATAACACTTCAATAAAAAAAGCGAATGGCACAAAAAAGCCACGCTCTCGGCTTTACTTTCTCTGTCACATATACACAAATCACGCCTTCATTCTCCATAAACACACCAACAAACACACATAAAACCAATAAAAGCCTAGCAAACAAAACCCTGACATGGGACGTCGTGCAATGATAGTTTCAGTTAGCTGATATTGATCAGGATGAGCAGATTAACTCAGTGTGCCAATAGGAAGGCCTTGAAGGATCAGCCTCCTACCAAGTCGATACCGCAGGCGCCTGGCCCACCAATCAATACACCCTTCATCACTGGCAAGCACTTTTTCAGAGGGCTGCTTCATGACAGGACCAGACACACGAATGCACACACACATTGTCAAACAGAGAGACCAAAGACACGGCAGAGATTTGTATATATATCATAAAACCTCAATATTTAATGTTATGAGATTGAGTTCAGCCGTCAGCCACAGGTTGATCAAACATTTGGTCTATTTGCTCAGGCATGGTGAGCAGAAGAGTGGGGACAGGCTGGAGATGAAGTAGATTAGGGTAGACAAGAAAAAGTGAAAGGGCGGTGTGGGAGAAATCGCGGACAGAAGATAGACAGGAATGTTTGGTTTGCTGACTGGACTGAGAAAGGAAGTCATCAGTTTCCTGGAATTTCTAAATTCAACTGGACACTCTAACAAGGACTTTCATCATGAATCAGAGGGTGTTTCAACTTACGTGCATGTATGCATGTCAAGTAAATGTTACGTGTGAGAAAACACGATGGCCAATGACGTGATTTTTGGAACACTTTGCTAATTAATTTCAGAGTTTTTAGAAAAAAAAGCTGCAAATATGGTCAGCCTGTCAGTGGACTCAAATTTGTAAAATATAAACTGTAATCCAGAGTTAGTTTTAAACATCATAAGAACTGTATGGAAATAGTTTTTGTTTGTTTGTTTTGTTTTTTTTCGAGTTAATCTAACCAGCCTACTGCCCATAATAATCATGCCTGTCTGTTAGTGGTGATAAGATCAAAAAGACTATTTTAAAGTCAACATAGCAAGCTGTACTCCTGGCAGACAGAACATGAATTTCCAGAGAAAACTGGTCCATTTTGTACGTTAGAAACACCACCAGTACATTATAGAGAAAAAAAAAACTGTTGATCCATCAATGTTATGCTAGACAAAGGAACTCCACCCATCTCAAAGTCCAGACCAGGGATGTATATGGATGTGTAAATCCCTGACTTTTGCTGCCTCTCTTTGTCAGAGATGATTAACTAAAGCTTTAAGAGGAATTGCTGCTCGCTGTCTTGAACGTCTCACAATAGCTCAATGTATTTTAGAATAAATGGTGCTCTTATCCGGTTTGTAAGCTATGTGTGTAAAAGGAAGGGTGTTTGTCTTTGTGTGTGTGATAGTGTGTGTAGGTGTTGCTATGCATACACCTGGGTGTGTCTGTGATTGAGAAGGAGAGAAAGAGCGAGAGGAAATCAGGAGCTATTACTGATAGAGCCTAATGTCAAACGCGCACATGCACACACACAAACACAAAGGTTTATAGCTCTGTGAGCCATATCCTGACAAATTACACTGGGTTGACTGTGGAAACCGGATAAGGTAGAGCAGCGCTCCCAGCAGCCCAGTAAATCAGCAGGGAGAATGGCGTCTGGCCCAGGCTGCCCTAAATATAACTCATCTGAAATGGACTGATAAACACTGGCCACTGGGGCCCCTGCTGGATCGTGGGGTGACAGTTGTGACCTACTGAACTTGGAAAGAACAACCTGCCATGTAGCCTTTGTGTGTCTGTTTATGTGTGTAAAATACTGAGGATGGCAGGCTTATCTCCATGAATACCCCCTTTCCTTCCCTTCACTACAACCTCTCAAAGAAATTTTCTGTCTGTTGTGACGGCCAGCTTGTGTTTATCCGTATTATGTTTCAACCCTTTCTAATGAAGCCACAGAAGCACTTCGACATGCAGACACACTTTTCCACATTCCCAGCTGCAAAATCATTTCAGATATGAGTTAAATGTCCCAACACCCTTCATATCTACAACAACCTATAGGACTAGACTATAGACTTAAAAGGTTCACAATATTAATATATATATTAATATATCTAACATGCAACAATACAGAATGAATGAAAGGATGTGACATCTGAGAAATTTGGTCAAAATATTAGATAAGAAAGCGATCAAAAGTCAGTGTTTAGCTGGGGGAATGTCAAGGAGGACATTTGTAAGTGAGACCAAAAACCTTTGTGAATGTGAGTCTAGAAATATAACCTCTTTTTAATATAAAACAATGCTAATGCTGATGTCTGTTCTCAGCCACGACCCCTTAGAAAACGGATAAAGATTAGATCAAAGACCTCAAAAGGCAAGAAAGTGATTAATTTATGATTTCTATTACAAGAAATGTGACACCAACCCTGATAAATATTTAATCATTATTCATTCATTATTGAAATCTTTATATTTTACATTAGCACATATGTTGACTGCATATGGGCACATGTTGTCCTGCATATTCAGAAAACCTTTTTGCACTAAATGACTCAGTCAAGGTTAAGCTGCAGTTCACTGGAAAAAAAAAATTATGTTTCCTCTAAATGAAACCTGGCTTTCCAGGAAACATAATGGAAACTGTTAGAAAATCAAATTATACACTCATATTATAAAGTGTCAGAATTTTTATGCTTTTTATGTGATAGTACTTAATAATCACACTATAATTATATCTCCACTGAATATGTGTACACCTTGACAGGTGTGGAAAAACACAAATGTATTAAGTACAGGCTGTGCTGCATATGATACACACTCAACCTGTTCAGTCATTATTGTGCAAGAAGCTTCTTTTATGCCTCAACGTGCTTTGCAAATGCTATGACATGGGGCAATAAAGAAATGTCTTTTCTTTATTTGCCATTTTAGTAATTATTTATGTTTTTTATATGGGTTCAATAGAACATTTTCCAGGTTACATTATAAATCAGAACATAAGCATCCACGTGTACATATACTACATGTATGTGAGAGTGCACAAATTGTTTGCACTTTTCAAATGTTAGCTTTGCTCTGTTGGTTCAACCTTGCAAGAAGAGAGAAACCAAATCCTGATCCTCTTAATCAATGTGTGTATTAAAGATTTCTACTTCATACTCTTTGCTGCTGGTCTGTATGTTGCTTTACATTTGCCTAAGATCATCAATAGCAGCCTTACTCTGCATTCAGTAGCCGAAACACTGCACTTTCCACATTTTGTCTTGTCTCCTGTGTGATCTGCCCAGACACCACTCCAGAGTACTCCAGTTTTTAAGACTGTCCCTCCTGCAGGCAATCTCTCAAGACTGCAGAAGGTCCAGAGACTTTCTACAAACATTCACAGAAGCACATGATAATGTGTGCGAACAACTTATATTAGATTATAATTACCACATTTAGGCCTGTTACAATGTGACTGTTGTCAGCATGAAAAGCATGAAAAGCATATTAAAATACAGTCACTGTTAAGTCAAGAATTCTTTAAACTCTGGTTCAAAGAAAAAAAAAACTTGTAAAAGTAGCAAATGGCTAAAATTGCTGTTGTCATCAGTCAAGCATACATACAGCGGACACAATTCAGATTTAATTTAATTGAATTTGAAATATTGTCAGTGTTCCAGTTGTGTGATAACAGTTATCAGTGAAGTGACATGGTCAAAGGTAAGTGCAAAGCAGAGGTGCCATGAAATCAATAATACACTGATTTTCTGTTGCACTCTGTACAGCCTCTTACAAGCGTGAATGTCAATGATACACTACAAGTGTCATCTCAAGGGAGGAAGCTCTTTTATTCAAAGAGCTTCAGTCTAATATCAAAGCTAACAAGGGCATTTTCTCAATTTAATGAGTTAACTCTTGGCTGTAATCCCCTGATGACAAGAGCTTCACCCTGGATCCCAGACAAACAGGGTGTGGGTCCCACATTGTCAGGATCAGATTAAGAATGTATACTTGCCTGCTGTCCTCATGTGATAACCTTTTCTAAGACAAGACAGTTCAGCACACCTGAATATACCTTCTTGCCACACCTGCCACACCTGTATCCCCGGAATGCACATAGCTCACGCTTACTTTTGTGTCTGCGTGTGCAGACATTGCAAAAAGCTAGGCACAGTCTTATGAAACAATGTAGGTTTTTTTTAAAAGGGTTTATAAGTCCTCAGGTTTAAGACAAACTTTTGTTCCTTCCTAAAGATTTTTAGACCTGTGCAATCATCTTTCTGGCTACAATACAAAAATGCTAATTACTTTGCAAGTTTTAAAAAAAATTCTAAAAAGACTATTTGCTGACTTAGTTGGTGCCTCAGTTGGGAAAGGTAGTCAAGCATAGTTTATAGGCTTGGAATCACTTGCATTGCAAAAGTTTAACGTCATAAATCATAAAACAAACTCAACTACATTTACTTTGAGTTACAGCTTTCCCAATTCATGTTTATTAAATAGGTTTTACTGAGTGTTCTGAGTGTGTGATTAAACGGTTATATTGACTCATGTAAGAAGACGTTCATGTACAAAAACTTGGATGAATGGAGGCACACACCTGAGGATCTGAAGTTCCTCTTTTGAGTTCTGCAACTCATCAGAGAGTCTCCTCCACCTCAGTAGCGCCTTCAGATCAAACTGCTCCATTGTCTCTTGCAAGGACAGCTAAAGTGAGAGGATGGAAAAGAAACTCTTTAAGATGCTGACAAGAAGCAGAACCAATATATGGAGGAAAAAAAAACCAAAAATTAAATGTGAATTTCATTAGCAAACATAAACAAATCTGTGACAAATGTATCATCATTTCTGTCACTGTAGCTCCTTGATTTTGGCAAAAGATAGGAATAAGAACAGCTGAATCAATTTCTCCACAGCCAAGTTCATATCACAAAGGTGTCATGATGAAACAAAGCAGACAAAAGAAAAACACTTGTGCAAGTCTAAATGGTGTGGGAACGCAGGGAGGAGGATTAGGTCTGCATGCAAATCATCTCCAGGATTAGAGCTGAAACATGTGTTGCAACCATGTATACAGAGAAGTCACACCCACCTCTTTTTCCCTTTGTTTATATATTTTTTTCTTCTTTAAATTACGATAATATCAGAATCTAGTGGGGGCAATGTGAAGTACATACACTGAAAGTCTAATTTTCTTTCCTTTTATGTAACACAAACGGTCTTCTAAATACTCATTTAGTTTGAGGGAGGACTAGTTTTACAACTTTGAACATTTTATGTCTATTAATTTATGTTGTGGCTTGCTACACATAAGAAAATATAATAAAAAAAAGAGGAATCTGATGTTGTTTGGCTAGCTCCTCTGACCTTTGACGCCGCATTTTTGTTTCTTGTTTATGCTATTTTTGGATTTGAACTGATGTCTTTATAAACTGTTTCTTCATTAGCTTCATAAACTATGATTTATCAAGCTAAACTACAGCCTTGTTACTGCCAACTATACTTCCGATGCAGTCCAACCATAACAGTAAAATTGGGAAATTCTGGACTTTCAAGTTGCTGAAATTACATAAAAAGGGAAAAGAGTGTAAAAACAAAAAGTAGTAATTATGAGTAGTATTGCTTCTAAATATGACGAGAAACAAATCAAAATATAAACTTTATAATTCATGAAGCTTTTCATTTCTAATAATAAAAAGTTACCATTTCTGTGTTGTTTTTCTTGAACAAAATCATGGTAATTGCATATTTGAGAGCTTATATTGCCTTTTCTTAGATAAAAAAAAATGCTATCATAACATACGAATCACAATGTCATGAATATGAATTGTACTTTTTGTGCTTGGGCCCAAATAATGTCCTCCAGGAAAGTGGCAAAGCCCTCGCTGATCCATTCCTCTGTCCAGTCTCTGGCCCCAATAACCAGGCCGAACCACGAATGGGCAATCTCATGGCAAATCCTGGACCCATACAGAGACAGGCCGCTATTTCCAGAAGCAGGACTTTCACCGTACAGCACACTCTGGGACAGGAAAATGATATGGGGGCTGTGGAAGACAAATGACATGGCATTACATACTGTGAAGGATAAAAAAAAGAGGGATTAAGGCAGTAAATGGATTCCAAAAGGCAGAAAAGAAGTCAGGGGATTTATAATGAAGATAAGAATTGGAGGAGCAGAGAATTAAATGTCATAATCAAGGAGGTTCAGAAAGTAAGAGAAAGACATGAAAATGAGCACCAACCAAAATTATTGGATAATAGGAAATACAACACTAAGAAAGACAAGGACATAAAGAGCTGAGGTAATGCTCCACACCTACGATTACAGAAAATTGAGCACAAGCACGTCATGTAAGACAAACCCAATGTGTGTGTCCTGACAAGTATGTAAGAATGACAAACTACCCAACCTTTTGTCCATCCTCTGTATTATGTTTAGCTAAGGTCAACTTCCTCATCAAATCTTACTGCCCCGTGCAAACTGAGCTGGAAACCTTTAATGGGTGATTATAATAGCTTTTTACCCAGTTGAGAATGAAATATATGGTAATGATTGCTCTTACAGTAAATGACACGGATGTGAAAAATCTGTATATACCTAATTTTGTGTTTGCCTCTATATGACTTGGTTTGCTAATACAAGTCAATAAACATTAAAGTATGCAGATAATGGTTTTCCTTTAGGCTTTTTTTAAAAACGGTTTGTCCATTAAAACTGTCATTCTTTCTTTTAAATTTCCCTTTCTTCTCAGTGTAAATTATAAGTTTGACAGGGAAAGTATTTTTACTTGTAGATGTTTGCCTGCAGCAAATATTTCACTGCTAAGACGAACTCATGAGTGCCACACCTCATTCATATATTAGTTACTTCTATGTACTTTTGGAGGTAGAGATGTTCAAATGCCCAATTCGGGATATTCAAAGGTTACACCTATATAGGGGTGATTTAAAATTTTTCTTTAGAATAATGTCATACGGAAGCTCTCTTGGAACTTCATTTTGAGTTAAACACTAATAAATGTTATTCCTTACACCAGGAAATCCCCCAGGTGAACATGAAAGGTAAAAACCATGTCAAATTATATAATACTAGTTTCAAAATCAAAATGAAATATAACAAAAGAACATTGTTCTCTGCTCTAAGGTGTTGGTGGTGTGTCCAGGGTCCTCTTTACCTCATGTTCCACTGCTCTGTCATGTCGAATGAAACTTAATCGTAGAAGTTTTTATGTAATCTAGCTGAAAAGCAGACAGCCTTCTATCACATATCTATTACTATCACATTTAGGAGTCTAAAGCAAGGCTAGAAGCCCTACAGGGTTGTGCTTTGCAGATTTTGCACTTATTACTAATACGCTGATTCCTAGGAAGTATCATGTTTCATACAATATATAAGTTACAGCCAAGGATGAGGATGAATGCCATTGGTTTAGCAGGTGTTAAGTTGCAGAAGTTGAAATTTTGACCCAATGGGGGCATTATATCAAAAGTTAATATACTATATCACCAAAATATCATCCTGAGAACACAAATGGCTGCACCAGATTAAATTGCAATTCATGCAATTCACTGCAGAAATGTCACTCAGCTATATACTAGACAAAGTCAGAAAGTCACCCGTCAGCAAGACACATAATTTGGGAGAATGGCAATCCACTTGTTTAAGGAAAAAAAAGGTTTTTTTTCCCACTATTAGTAGTTGTATGTAGTATTTAGGAGTAGTTATCTAACCTTAAGTAGACACCAGTTAGAATGCTCTCAGTTTGGAAAAGCTGATGGTTTCCAAAGACAAATCTAACTTAAAAAGTTTCATTGCAGTTTTAGTGAACACTGTGCCGAGAACGTTTATACCACATGACATGCATGCCTTATGCAGACCATGTGACATTCTGAGTCTAAAAATTCAAATATCAGGCTCATTTGAGCCTCTGTGTTTGCATGACAATCAAGTCACTCTTCTCGTGGCATCCTTCTGTGAAGGTTTTAGTTTAGCTCACCTGTCATGATTTGTTTCTGATTTTCCAGACTCAGAGTGATTTGATCTGCTGCAGGAAAGAAACTAACCACTCATGAGAACTATGCATAGCCCCACCTAATATAAATTTAAAAATTCCTTCAAGGTTCTCTAGACCAAAGTAGGAAACTGGAAAGTTAACTAATAACCTCAAGCAACAAAGAAGACAAACCTGCTGTTTTAAAAGTTTTGCAGGTTCAATTTTTATCTAATTTCTGATATTAGAAAATAGCTGCATGAAGCGTTCATAAGGCAGACTGCCAGATGTAATTTTTATCTATGAGTTGTGTTAAAATAAGGTGACCAATTGCAGAGCCTTAACAAAGCCAAGGTCATGGCTGAAGGCTTTTCTGGAGCATTCTTCCCCCCTTTCTTATGTAACAAGTTCCAGGCACCCTGAGGAGGTTAGGGCCGTCTGTGCGTGGGAGGAAGGCTATTCTTTAACAGAAGAATGGGAAAGGGGTCATAGAGGTGTGAATGAATAGCCTCCCTCTCTCCTGGCCCACATAACACCGGACTGTCTGGAGATCTTTTCACACTCTAGATCTTAAGTGTCCAGACCACCATTGACCCAACATCTGTGGGAGAATTTATGGCTCACATTAAGCCCTTACTGAAATGTTCTTCTCAAAGGGTTATATGTGTGACAAAATGTGAGAAATGTGTTAAAAATGCCTATTTGTTACAGAGGAAATATCTCCATCCGTTTTATATGTGACTTTAATCAGCCTAATATGCCACCTGTATATAGCAACCATGGAGAAGCCACATAAAGTAGTGTTTCCATAAAAAACTATTTAAAAAGTGGTCCTACTTTGAACACCTGATGCAGTTATAATATAACCTGTTGCACTGACAGCTTACTCCCACATCTACCGGAAGAGCACATACTGTTTGCTATTGATGAATTGGAGAAGGCTGTGAAATGACCTGCTCACGTCAAGGAAAGATTATCTTTTTAAATCACCACAGAAGTTATTTTTTTCCTCGCTATAACCTAATTATGGTGGCAAGATAAGTTGATTATAAAGAAAAACACAGACTAAAGACAGAGGTTAGGCTAGGTCTGCTAGACAGCCTATTTTGGTGAAAACAAAATCAGATATCTAAGCAATGCCACTACTCTTTATTTCCCTCAGGACTTTTCCATCAGATAAAAGGCAGGCCATCGTCCTGTGTTATTTAGGAACATGTCAGCATCATAGAATGGGGTCTTATGGGTATAATTTCCGAGACAGCATTGCAAATCTAATTCCTTGTTTTTCCTGATTAAACAAACAAAGGGTCTCACTGGAGCAGGAGATGCTAACATTAGCCTTATGAGTTTCTTTGTAGTCTAATCTTCTTCCACCACAATTGGATAAGCGCGTCTTTGTTGTCAGTTCCAGCACCATGTTTGTGTGTGTCTGTGTGTGAGAGGTAGTGAGTGTGAAACACAAAGACAGCCTTTCAGAGACGGCGCTTGCACATGTTCCTCTGAGGGAGACGGAATCCATCACTACAGTGACAAATAGTGTCATCCCACCACGGTCGTGATGAATAACAACAGCATCTTTCACATTCGCTGATACACTGACTGACATTAGTTGACATCAGGGACTTGTCAGGGTTACATGCATGAGGAGACTTTTACACAGATTCATTCCATGCAATCCCTGTGCATGTGCACCTTTCATGTTTTATCATTGCATCTGATACGCAATCTACAGTTCATGGTATTCAAATAAGGGCTTAGATATCAATGACAATGCTGCTTTAATTGCTCAAACTATGTGGGTTTGAATCCTTCAGTCGAGTAAATTTGCAAACTTGTTTCTTCTTCTTGCACGCTGAGCAGAATATTCTTGAAAATGCAGCATATATAGGCAGGCTCATGAATAACTAATCCCATTTAATGTCCTATTTGCTGTCTTTTGGACATATTTTGGGCTCAAGTCTTTGGGCAGTAAGTGTGAACACATCAGCCACTGGCAGAATGCAGGCATGAGGAACGATAAAAAAAAAAATTATAGTGATCAGTTCAAATAGCTGTCTCCTTCCTCTGCAAATCTCTGTGATACTCTGTACTGTGACACATATTTAAGCTCTGTCTCCAACTTTTACAAAAAAAAAATCTAGCAAAATGGTAGGCCTACTGTACCTTCCCATTAGGTTGTGTGGAGATGTGGGGGGTGGATTTTTATGCTTTTCAATGATTCAAACTGCAACACAAGTAAATAATAATGCTCCAATTTGCAGTCTCTATCTGTCTGTCTGTCTGTCTATCTGTCTGTCTGTCTGTCTATCTATCAAGATAGATACACACACAGGAAAAGGGTTGGGATAATCAACCTCTGGGTGGAATTCATGGAAAATGTAAAAAGTTCATGCTACTGTGATGTTATGTCATGTGATTGTCATGGCAATTCATTTTTTTTACTAAAAAAAAACAACAAAAAAAACTTGTCATCTGTTAGGTATCATTGTTTTATCATTGCTTTTGTTTTTTTATTGCAGTTAATCACCTTGTCAGAGAACAGTTATGCAATAAACAGAAACACCGGGCAGTCGTATATGTGCTTTCAAGAGTTTAGTGCAAGTCAAATTTAAGCTCACCTCTAAAAGTTATAGACCATTTTAGATCAATTCTGACATCATACAAAATTGTGAGCAGTGCACATATATGTGTTTGCTTGTTTAAGAATTCTTCAGGTCAATGTTTTTAAAAAACAACTATGAGAATTCACGGAAATACAATTAAACATAATCAAACAAAAAATGTTTAACATTGGATTTCTGACCTATATTATGACATAAAATGACAATAAAGTTTTTAAATTTTATGCTTCATTGGAAGCTAAAAAAATCCTCTAAACATTCAGCAGTTCCCATTAAATTCTGTTAATAGCTTTTTCCCAGGTAGTAAATCTGGATGAGAACCTGTAAAAAAACTCTATTAAAAGACATACTGTACATTGAGTTTTGTGTAAATAATGAATCAATGACACTCATGAAGATGATAGGGGATAATCCTAAATCTTGAATATTAAAGCCAGTAATGATAATAATAATAAATACGTTCTTGAGGTTAACATTTAATGATTAATGACCTTTAAAGCATGTAGCTGAACATGTCAGGTGTCTGCTTTTCATGCCTGTAATCTAATTGTTTTGTAATTGAGGGCCAACTATACAACAAATTGTCTTTTGGGTGTAATAAAGCTTAACTCTTTTGCTCTCTGTGCAGTTTTGTTCTTCTGAAGATTTAAGTAAGAAAACTGAGTTAGAAAAGATGCCAATTTAGATGCCAAACATTAATTCTAGTTTGTACTGTTAATAACATATTTTGATCTTGACTGTGTGTGTGGTGTATTTTAAGGCTCAGAGAAAACTATGTACAAAATATGCCTTAATAAACACACAAATTTTACATTTTTATATGCAGTGAGATCAGAAAATGTTAGGATTCAATATGCTAATAAACAAAGAAAATTGATCATGATTGGTGTAGAATAATAGGCAGAGACCTCAGGTGAGCTCTCTGATGGTTGTGCCCCACCGTGATTTAACACATACAATGAAAAACTGATTAAAGTCCCCCCGTGCTTTCCAACAAGACAACCTCGAGACTCTGAGTCACCAAGGGTGGCTTGGACCTCAACTTCAGAGGTGTGAGCCAGGGCAAATCTTCAATTTGGTAAGGAACAGATTGCAATAGTGTCTCACTCCTCCATCTTACCATCCATTATTCATCTCTCCATCCATCCTTACTGGCTATAGGCCATTTTTCCCCCAGCGGGACACTTCCATGCATAATGCAGCAGGGACCCTATCATAGTCCTGTAATTGACATCCCCAGCCCGGCTCAGTCCATTGCTGGGACACCGGTTAAAAAAAAACAAAAGACAGAAAAGCCCCAAAAAGACAGGAGGATAAGAAAAAGATGATGAAGGACGAGTGTGTATACTGGATGTGTAAATCAGAGAGAAAGAGCACAGAGTGACACAGAAAGATTGGAAAAGAATAAAAGATTATAGAAACTCAATAAAAAGATACTGCTAGGTATTTATGGAGAAAAAAGAGGGAATGGGGGGAAGCTGCGGAGAACATGTTGTCATCTGTTATGCTGTGTAATAAGTTTTCCCATTTCTCAAGTGCAGTGTCATCCCAGGTGTGATTAGGTTTGAACTGTTGACAGTGGTGATAAAAATGCTGTTGTGCACTAACTATATAGCCATACAGAAGAACACAAACACTTTTACAACATGCTGCCAGACCAGTAAATGGATGGACAAAAACCACATATGAGACAACAAACAAAAAAATACAAGTTGTCTATTCTTTTCCATTCACACAGAGGTTGGAGGACGGGCCTTTCCTAGTTTACGGGAATAGGCTTTGTCTCTCTTCCCTCCCTCTCACACAGTCTGTGGGCTATTTTAGACACAGGAGCTGGTTTGACCAAACTCCTACCCTTCGTTCTTTTTTAACAAGTCTGACTTCAAATGTCTGGCATTCCAGGCTGGCTGCAGATCAGCTCTCTGCTCCCAAGCTGGGCCCCACAGGGCCAGGCCAAATGCCACACCATGTATAGGCCTGGTCACATGAACGAGAGCCAGGCCGGGGCCCCCAGAAAGCCGCCACACCTACATACGCTTCATCACATCAGAGCCTGAAAATAAATAATAGATATGATATCAGAGGTCATCAGGAGCAAGGCAGCAACATCGCTCCTCAAGTCTGGAGAAAATGAGGCTTTGTAGAGAATCACAAGGTTGGACTATTGAGTGTTAGTCATTCTTGTTGATACCAAATATCTGAACTGGGTTAAAAATGCCATTGTGTGGGTCGACATATCATTTTTAATGAACTTAAGAATGGTGGTTTCTAAAGTACCCACATAAACAACCACACATTCATACACACATCCATACAAACTCACATACTTTGAGAAAAATCTGTGTGAATCATTGTGAAACAATAGCAGAGGTTTGATCCACCCTTTCTAAATGACAGAACAATCCACAGTGAACTTTGTTCTCTAACCAAAAAAAGTGTCACGACAAAGGAACATTCTCATGTGTGCTGTTGCATGCTAGCAGGATGCTGGGTGAATATTTAAAACAGTTGTGACACTTACTTGTCTGTTATGGGAATCTGTCGTTCTGTAGATGAATACCAATAAGCCCTAAATGTATTAGATCAAAGAACAAGATGTTTCTAAGAGTGACACTGAAGGGAAACATACACATATATTATTTACATACAGTACATTTTAGGTGGATGAATCCAAGAGCAGCACACACAATATTCTAATGAGAACAAATGCAGTGCTGGTAGATTAATTCTGGCTACAACAGGACCCCGTCAATCAAAAAGACGGCTGTTGACATGACATTTATTTCTCATAACCCACATTCCTGTATCAGTGTTGCCATTTGCATGCAAACCCCCATCACTCATCACACAGCACACAGAGCCCTATTTTGGCATCCACTATCACCTCACCTCAATGAAAAGAATAGAACAAATCTATTTCACAGGATTATAATTTGAGACACTTTCTTGCCTGCAGGGTAATAAATAGACAACCCCCCAAGCCCCCTCTATCTTATGTAATATGAGAGAATGAGACAATGAGGAGAGTGAGACGGCTCAGTGCTGTGGGGCTATATAAGAAGTGTTTGACAGAATGGAAAGATGGATGAAGGCAAGATCGAAGTGAAATTAGTCAGTGAGCAGAGCTGTCTTTTCAAAGGAGGTTTAAGGCTGCCACCTGACTGAGCTGGCTGGCTGTTCAGACAAAACCCTATAGCTGATGGATACAGTGCAAGTTAAATGAGTCTAATAAAAATACTTCTCAATAGGTTAAGAAAACAACACTGACAAACTCTAAAAGAAAATAGTACAAGCATGTTTTACATATGATGCAAAAACACATCAGGATAAGAAAGGGGCTATTTTTTGCATTTCACTTTCATTTGATTTTCCTTTAATTTTTTTTTTTTTTTTTTTTTTTTACATTTTATTTCATAATGCTGGTGATATTGTGATTTTTTTTTTTTTTTTACCAAATTCCCCAAAAGAAAAAGATTGGGCTTTGCAACCCAAATACCTTCTACTTAAATATCTAAAAGTAGGTCACAAAATAAATATTTTTTTTACTCTGGGAAAATTTTAAACTGCAGAATTGTCAAGCATTGTTGTTAATGTTTTCAATCTGTCACACACTTTTTTTTACTAGACTTGGAAACGATAAAGAGAATATGACCAATCTTATACTTGAAGGAGGACAAGATACTGAGGTGGTCATGCAGAAGACAAAAGACTGTCAAAAATGGCAAAAAAACACAGCTTTAATTAACTCTTCACTGTGATTAAAAAAGAGCTTGTGCCATGCCATTTTCATCCTCTGAGCTAAATTTTAACAGCCGTATTAAAGCAGTACCCAAATCAACCTTTTACCACCCAGAATATATCTAGAATACGGGTCCTGATGCTCAATGTGATTTAGAAAAAAAAAAGTAGGATGTTTTTATTTACATTAGCCTTGACTACTACTGTAATGGGTTTTTTGCAGGTCTTTCTCTAAAAACATCACTGGGACAATTCCATCTAATCCACAATGTGTCTGCTTGTTTACTCACAAAGACCAAGAAAATGTAAGACATCACTCCAGTCCTCACATATTTACATTGGCTTCCTGTGTGCCAATAGCTGGATTTTATCATTTTGCTGCTGATGTACAAGGCACCAAATGGTTCTGGTCCAAAATATATTTTTGATTTGCTGACAATGTTTGAACTACCAAAACTAAACAAGAAGAATCAGTATTTAGCTTTTATTCTCCCAATATCTGGAAACATTATTCCCCACTGATGTCTGTAATGTCACATGTAACTTACTATATGTATTCTTTTGTCTGCTTTTTGTGCTCATGTGCAGCACATTGGTTTGCCTTGTGTATGAAATGTGCTAAATAATAGGTCTGTTAGGTGTGCTTAGACACAGCCATGTTACTAAATCAGCTATTTAAAATTTATTTAGCAGTTGTAATGATTTTGGGTCACATAATGTTCATGTTAAGGACTTTAATGTAGAAATCTGTCATTTTTGTCAAATTCATCAACAAAAACTGAAAATTCATCAACTAAACTCTTTCCTCAAGACTAAAATCAAACTACAACATCCAAAGCTTTACCAAAGAGCATTTGTCATCACTTGTTTCAAATCTCTCATTTTGGTAGGATTAGCACAAAGTGTCTGGCTTTACACGAACAAATAAAATTACCCCCCCAGCCTTTAGGCTCTGCTATCATTTGCACGCCCCAGGATGTACACAAAGATCAACAGCGGCATCCCTACTCTGCACAATGGACCCATCCATCACTCCAGAGAACGTATCGTGTGTTAATAAAATGGGTGTGCAGTGACAGGCCTGTCTTCCCAGATCCTCTAATCCAGAGTTATGGCACAGTGTGCCTGTGTTACTGTTAAATGTAGTACTACATGCCAGCTGTTGCCAGCAGGTTCTCATCTGAGATCAGTTCAAAACAACACATTAATCACCCCCCAATATCTGACAACAGCACATGTAGCATAGATGGTTACAGAGGAGAGCAATGCTGAACATAGGTTTCAGCATTAGGTCTTAAATGTATAATTCAACAGGTTCTGCAAATGATTTTTTTTCTTGTGGAAAAGGACAAGACATAAATCACGACACAAAGCATAACCCTCTCCTTTCAAGCAACAAGAGTTAAAGGGTGGCTTCTTCAGTTGTGAGAATATACTACTGTAGAGCAGGTAAACTTACACTGCAGATAGAGAGAGGGAAAGTTGAGAGGCCCAAGATAACTAGAAAGGAATGTTCCTGCAATAACAAAACACTTGCTTAATGGTATCCTGCTATCTTCATTAAGTGTACAGAGGAGGATCTGACTGAGAAAAAAAGAGAAAAGGAAGCAAGAGGAGATGGATAGTAGAGGCCTCTGCTCCTGGGGTTTGAAGCTTTCCTGTGAGCCTTCAGCAGGAAATGAACACAACAACAGTAGAGAAAAAGAAAGTAAAAGGAAGAAGCTAAACTAAAAATCTTAACTACTTGCAATCACTTGAAAAGCTCCCACAAGACACTCCCAATTCTTCTGCCCAGGTGCAGGCACGTATGTGCTGCTTTTTCAATTTCCCAAGATCTTTTGTGCGCCTGTAGTCGAAAGCGAGATCCACTCAAAGTGGGAAGAAAGAACCACCTCATCCTTGACCATTTGATTAACAGCTGTCCTCTGTGCCAAAGAATTCGACCCCCCACATGCTGCCCTCCCTACTCTGAACTCTCCAACTGTCTCCTGAAAGAGCAGGTTTGTGTCACACACTTCTAGGGTTACTTTGCAGATCAAACTAGAGAGGAGAGCAGAAAGGCAAGAAATCCACTGAGACATCAGAAGGAAGATGGATAGACAGGCAGTGGCAAGACTCAGAGAGAAATGGAGGAGGCAGAGAGAAAAAGAGGATGGCACATCTCACTGAAGAACCAGAGGATGTGATTCACCTTCTTTAAAAAAAATGAGAGAGATGCTGAAAACTGGAGCAGGTTCAGATTAACATCTAAGCTTTTTAATTAACATTTTGTTTGTCTGTTTTAGTTCAACAGATAGTAGCAAACAGCAGTGGATTTAATTTAAGTTCAAGATCATTGAATGATCAACTATCATTTCAAAACTTTAAATTTTGCAGAACTTATCCTTTTAGTCCTGACAAGGATTTTATATTTATTTTTCAGCTTCCAAGAATTATCAGTTTTCACTAATTCAGGAACTTTCTAAAGATCATCTTGCACACATTGAGATCAAATAATTGATTCATGTTAACAGGTTATGATCAAGGTCTGAGTGTTATTTCCTGTCTAATTCAAATCAAGTTGATAGGATGCCATTTTTACAAAAAAAAAAACCTTGTTTTCTCTTTAAGTTTGACACTTAGTTCAAAAAGGTGTCCATATCTGAGGAAACCTGTGAAGACATTTGTATGATTGTAAGTTTTCTAAAGTCATATAATGCTAAAGTTTCATGGAAATGATTTATTTCCTTGTACTCATGCTTTGATATAACTGTTATCATCTAAATCTAAATGAGTACAAACTAATTGGAGGTTGATTAAATGTTAATTCTGTCTGTTAATGATCTATATGCTGTATGTGTTGCTTGACTTCTAGCATGTGTCCTGTCAGTCGCTCATCTTTCTGTTATTTAGACTGAACTGCACCAGTGTTTAATAGACAGATTTAGGACACTGAGGCACAATGAATGATACAGCACACCATTAACTTGTGGATGTGAAATCACTCCCTAATAACTGAGGGAACCCTTATGCGGTAAAAAAAAAACCAAAGCACTATCATTATCTGCAAAATCATAAATTGTGTGACGGTCGAGTCTAAAGTCTAAAATCAATGGCTTGTCATTAAGCATATCCAATAGATTCTCCCAGTCGCTGAACACTTTCCACTGGATGTGTTAATTTCCTTCATTGATTGCCATTAACCCTGCCAAGCTGTGGTTTAGATACAGCTAGAGGTAACCCTCTTGGATGACAAAACTGCAGTCATTTGACACAATTCATCTGGATCTTTTTCAGATAAGAAAAATCTAAAAAATGGGGTAAAACAAACTTATTAAAAATGGATTTATAAAAAATGTTATAAAGCATTAGATTTATATATACCCATCCTCTTACTTCATAACAAACTTTTATGGGTAATAGCAATTTCAAGACAACAAATTGATATGAGCATATAAAGATGATCCCAACATAAAAAGTATCATCCACTGGTTTACTTAAAACAACTTTCCAGTTGTACTGTATTGAACTGGCTAATACCTGTATTGAACTTGATTGTATTTAATTGTATGTAAATAGACTATTTAAATTGAAAACCTGGTATGTACCATAGGTGTTTTGTCAAGGCTATTGTGTGACTTTGGTTTAAGAGGCATAATAGGTAAAATAAATATGCAACTTTAAAGTCAACCTAACCCCAAATCTCAGAAGAAAGTAGGACATATACTTCAAAATTCTAAGAGCTCAATTAAATGTCAGTGTGGGGATGATAAGAACCCAAATGCAGGGTGAAGAAACAGGAGACAAACAGGTGCAGGAATTAAAGGATTAATTAAAATAACTTCAGGTAATAGAGCTAGGAAACCAAAACAGAAACACAGACTTACTATAAGGACTACACAGGGGAAAACGACAAAGATCCGGCAATGAAAAAACAGAAACCAAGGAGGTAAATATACACTGAGGAAAACAAAGTAAACGAGGAGCAGGTAAAGCAAATTGGCAAATGAAAAAAGGCAAGACAATGAGGGACCAGAAACTGGGAGTAAACTGAACAGAAAGCACAAGAGAAGAAACTCAACAAGGAAGAAGTCAAAATGACAAGACTAGAAATAAGACTGCAATAGAACAAGAACAAAAACCAACAGATCATAACATTAAAAGAAATGTCTAATGCTTGAAAACAATTCCATTATAATCTGAAAGAGTTCTGCTGTTTTAACTAGTCAGTGGGTATTTTCAGCTTATAAGTGTAATAGAAAGGTTTACAGGTTAAGGGTCATTAAGGAGACACCATGTCACTGACTCATTGACCATCGTGTGTCTTTCAAGTCAAAAACAGAACACCTAAACACGAACTGAGTGGCATCATGTACGAAGCACAGCGGAACAAAGTGTTCAGACCTTTGTAAAAGAGAAACCAAACAAACACTCCATAAACGCATAAAGTACAACACAGTAGAGCCAGTTCTACGGGTCAAGGTTCAGCGGTCCACCTGCATCTCTAGAACAAAGAAGTCTCCTTTGATAACAGTAACGTAAACATTTTGGAAAGAAAGGAGGTTTGAGAGAGTCATCTATGTTAAACTGTAAAAACCTTCTCTTAAGAGAAGATGTGGCCTAAGGTATCACTTTTCCACCACCTACAATACAGCCTTGACTTGTTTTACAACAATTCACACGTTAGACCTTGTGACCAAGACAGTTTTTGGTCAGGCAGATAAAACAAATCACTAGAACTGAAGAAGTTGTTCAGATGAGAGTTGAAATGTTTTCAAAAACAAAGAAAAATAAGTTTAGTTGCCTTTATTCAAGCTCTCAGGATTACCATGACCTGGATGACGGATAATCTTCTCCAACATTAATTTAAAAACTAACCTGATGATTAGGAAAGTGTTCAGAAGAATAATGATATTAATATGTTTGGTTTTTTTACTGAATTCCAACATGCTAAAAGTACTGCTCTGGTCCTGTAAAAGATGGAAAAACATCTCAGGTAGCACACTAAAAGAGCTCCAGGACAGCAGGGGATTATCCTGTGGGGTACCAACTCCCTCAGCACTCCAGCTCCCTACTTTTCCCAACAGGGACCAGTTGTGGATGTAACTTCCTGCTAGCCCATAAACAAACAATGCAATCAACTGAAGTCAGGCTGAAAATCCTCTAGTGCCACTTAAAGGGGTCAAGAGGCATACACCAGTCATAATTTTTAGCTGTGCCTGTGGCAGATATATGACTGCCTAGCTTGGCTACACTGCAAGTGGAACTAGCTAACTACTTGGCTTTTTTTTCAGTCAGCCATTCCCAATGAGATAGGAGTCGCTTAAATCAAACAAAAACAGGAAGATGAGAAATGTCATCAAAGGAAAAACTATTAATAGAGCTTGAAGAGTGGAACAAGTTTACATAAAAACTCTTTGTACAGTCTGTTTTGTTTTTATTCAGTTTGAAAATCTGTAATAATCAAGGAAGTAGCTAATAACCGAGCAAAAGGATATCTTGAGATATACAAGTTTGTCTATATGTGTATGATTTTACAAGAGAGCGCCATCAAGTGGCAGCCTTCCTTTCCCCTATACTACGAACCTCAACAGCAACAAGAAAGAACTAAATATTGACCTGGCTCAGTTAATGACCAACCATGAATGATCTGTGTAACATTCCTCTGACATCACGCCATCACGATAAATATACATCCTTACACCACTATTTAAACAATACACACATTCAT
This sequence comes from Melanotaenia boesemani, assembly GCF_017639745.1. NCBI lineage: Eukaryota > Metazoa > Chordata > Actinopteri > Atheriniformes > Melanotaeniidae > Melanotaenia > Melanotaenia boesemani. The sequence goes on from NC_055692.1 coordinate 14,839,531, forward strand.
GTGAACACAAGTACAGGAATCTGCCTGTCTGCAGCAAAGCAAAACAAAACCCACATCACCCATTCCTCTCTTTTAAATGCCTGTTTCAACACTCGGTAGGGAAACCACCGCTCTCTAAGGGATGTCAGGCATGTCTTCATTTGGGTAAGCTCCAAACATAGTGACCTCAGATTAGTGTTGAATGTCCAGCCAGCACTTTAGGACACATGGACCTCCGCTTCAAAGAGCGAGCGGAAATGCCGTGCCCTTCCTGTCACTCCCAAATGACGTGGTTGCGATGTGATGAGAGATTATACATAAAAAAAAACACAAAAACTTTGGTCTATTATTACACACAAAGTAAAAACACAAGTATGCAAATATGTTCTTAAATACATTATTACTACTTACTGATGTTCAGGGAGTAAGTAGTACTTGGACTTTGGTTAACACACATTCTATTTCTTCCAGTTATTCAGGACAAGCGACTTTTTACACAGACCAGAAGCAGTATTAAGTTTTAAGGACTCCCAAGCTGTACCCACTGACATGACAGACATCTTTTTTATCCCATATCCATGTTCTTTTATTTATGTTTGACTACTATTGGTTTTATTTTTCTCCCTTACTGGCTCTTAAATATCTTAAATTTTCTACGAATAGCATAGGTAAAGTTAATGCTTTACTGGTTTTATAGTCTACCTTATATTTGATTTGTTTTGTAGTAAAATGTTCATTAAAGCTGCCTTGCCTGGATAACATGGACTGCTGATGAAGTCTGTAGCCAATCCAGACTAAACAGGCCACAAACAGGGCAGATTGATGCTTGCATTGTTTCATTGAATATAAACTAAAACTGCTTGTACACAATCATGTGAACTTTTTGTGTGTGGATGTGTGTGTGAACAAGTAGTGGGCGCACAGCATACGTGGCACAACCTTTGAATACAGACATGCCTTTGCTTGACTTCTTAATCTTCAGTTTCCTGCCCTCCCTCTCCCATCTCAGTATAAAAACTTCACGCCACTGTGATTCCTCCCCCTGCTCTGCCTCCGTTTCCCCCTCTGCGTATCACACCACAACAGCTTTATGTCTTCTTGCCACAGCTCCCCGGCCCATAGCCCCTCCACTCCTGCTGTTTCCACAGGGGCACTGCACAAAAAACTGCACTTGGCTCAATCCCAACAACTGGGGCCCACATACCTCCCAATCTCTAGATTAAATAGCACCAGTCTCTGAAGTCCTTCCAGGGGCTAATGGCTTTTGTTGCTGGGAATAATCCACACATCCTCTCCCACATCCTGGGGATACGCTGGCCTGTTGTGAACCCCGCCTTTGCCCTCTTAATTTCTCTCTCTCATCTCTGTCTTAATCTACACTTCAATTTTGGTTGACCTCACAGTCTTCCTACGGCGCAGCCCTGTGGTTAAGCACAGTGGAATCCAGTGTTGAACCACCAGGGTTGATGGGAGGATGCAGTTGAGTTAACTTTGGGTTGAGAACCATACAGAGTTTTCTAGGGAGTAAGAGCAGGTGTTGTCTGAAGCTTAATGAAGGTGTTAAATCTCCTCTCTGTCATCTGCAGCTAACTGGAGCCTAAGTAGAAAGGGAATGAAGGATAGGTGACTGAGAGCTGTCCTCATAAGGAAAACATCCACCAGACAGCAGCCACAGAGCAGTCTCTGTCAGAACTTGATGTCCATTCAAAATAAATATAGGAGAGTGTAATTTTTACAAGATTGGGGAAAGATTTTAAATAAATCAAAGAACATTACAGAAAGAGGTCCAGACTACGACCCTCTTGTCACCCTCTGTCATTCAAAATATCTCTGATAAAGACCACTCTTGGCCATGGTGTCAGAAATTCATGCAAGATCCATATTCAGGTATGAGCTCATATCCTGTCTGAGGCATGTTTTTTTCTAGGGAGGCCAATAAAGGGAAGGAGAAAGGCAGACAGAGAGAAAGTGGGACTGGGTTGTTTAATGACTACCCTAATTAGTTTATAACATTTTTAAAAGGGCAGGAGATTGATGGCTTTATTTTGCTTCAGTTCCAATTTTATTTATTTATTTATTTCAGCTCATAAAGCCAGAGGCTAGTTAGTTTTGCATGTGTAAGTACACCATACAGTTTCAGCTACAAGGACACTACAGGCCAGACTGAGAAGCGATTGGCCAAATATAGAAGAGTAGGGGGATAAAGACAGATGGAAAACAGGGCTTGAATACTGAGAGATATTTCAAGAGCAACAAGAAAAAAGAAAGTCTCTTGTGAGAAGAGAAAAATAACTGGTAAAGAGAATATAAGCGACAAAGTGCTGATTTTCAACACAGAAAATGTCTAAACAGGAGGCTAAATCATAATGAAAGGTGGATAGATACACAAGAAAAAAGGGAAGCAGACAAGGGATCTAAAGCAGGAGCAAGATAAAGATGAAGAGGAAACTTAGATAGGAGGAATACCTATAGTACAGAAAACTTTGAAGCCAAGATCCTGAGGCTTTGCACCCACACACTGGCCTTCACACTGCTACTAAAACGTCACAAAACCATAACACATGTGAAGCAATGAGTCAACAGGCCACCTGAAATTCACCTGAAAAAAATATAAAAGACAGCAGCCTATTGTCTGACTCACTGACTCAATCCCCTTATCCCATTTCCTAAAATGGTACCACTTGATTCTTCACATCTAGTTTCTCCCACTAGAGATGCTAGCAGAGGATGTAAGGACAGATATAAGGAAAGAGGAGTCGAGGTAGCAGGCATTTTACTAAATGAGACATTGTTTTCGAGTCGCCTTTTTTTTAACCAGTTTCTACTAAAAATGACATGTATATCTAAATATGACAGTTGCATCATCTAACCAATCTATATCTTGCAACATAGTGCTGTATTTCAATATTTTTGTCAGATAAGCATTAAAGATGTCAAGGATAAAACTTATATGTATTCCAAACTCTGTTTTACATTATGAGTTTAACATGAAATGCCCTATTCAGAAGTCAACTTCCAGAACGTGTACACTGCTGTGTCCTTGCTTGTAGTACTTTTTACATGTCTCCTCTGTCTTCTCTTCTTTGGATGCAATTTATGAAAAGATTTGTCCTTCCAAATATTTGATGTGAAATTTCTGGGTCATAAACAGGAAGATGGAAGAGAGAGACGAGCCACAAATGAAACAAGTAAGATTAATCTAAAAAAGCTGTGCCCAGACAAAAGTTTAGCCGCCTCTCTCAACAAAAGGCTTTCAAGCATAGCAACAAAAAAAAAAAAAATTAGAGCTGTGTTTTCTTTAAAGGAAAATACAAATTAAGTGGCTTGACTGAGAATGTCAGTGTCAAGGTTTAAAGAGAGAAGAGCAAACAGATTGTAAGATGAAGTGGGAGTTTGTTAAAAAAGGTTGCGATCAGTTTCTGGAAAAAGATAACACAGGAGAGAGGCTTGGAACGAAGGAAGGGATTAGAAATAGAAAGAGAAAGTTAAAAATAATCCAGATTTCATAATATGAAAATGAATGGCGACAGGGGATGTGTATGGAAAAATGTGGGGGTTGGTGATTTCTTTATCTGCTAAGACAGATTTATTTACTTAGGTTGGCTCTAATCTAGTTCTCCTTGACCTTTTTTGTTGGATTCCCTGTTGAGTAATAAACAAAAGTGTCAGCATTCACTTTAAACTGAAACATCTTGATATCAGTGCCATGGACATGCTAGCAGTCAGAAACCCCAAAAGCCAATGTTGAATGCAAGTTATGTTGGGGGGAAAAAAGGGAGCAATGACATATGACTGAGCAAAGTTTAGAAGGAGGTTTGGTTAGAATCTTCAATTCCAAAAGAATTTCAATGAGGAGGATCTCCACAGAGCAGATTGAGACAAAGTGAGGGGGTTTTCAAACATGAAGGATGTCATTAATCATATAACCCTGAGCATTTCAGCTTTAAAAAAAAATAAAAAAGCAATACTATAATGCTGGAAAACAAGTGTGACTGTGGCTTTTTGAATAACCAAAACCATTTTTTGACAGCATGTACCATATGCACTGCAAGAAGTATCACTTATGGGAATTGTCTCTTTGTTTTTACTGCTCTCATCGGGGTTTTGTTTTTTCAGATGAATCAAGCTATAACTACAGTCAACAAAGCTCTAGAAAATTCTTTGCTCTAAAACTAGCAAACACTGCTCAGCAAACAATTTTATTAACAGCTGGTGAGCATTTTATGAGCCAGATATTCCCCTCAGGAATGAAGAGAATATCTGGCCAAAACAGACAGTACATTAATCAGACAACCATGCAACACAACCCAATTTGCACGGCAACAACCCTCATGCATCCATCATTTCTCTGTTACAAGGGCAGGACATGGAGCTGTCTAGAGGCAAGATGGAACAAGATGAGCCGGCTGGCTTTATGCATGGATTTGAGCATAATAATAACAATGATGGAACAACCAAAAAACAAAAAGTGATTTGCACGGAACATTTATTGGGCCTTCAAGTTCAACAAGTGGCTTGCTCTTTCTTCAGATAGAACACAGCAAAAACCGGCACATTTAAGGCATAGTTGCGAATGGTGATTAATCAAGATTAATTAAATTGTAAGCTGTGAATAATCTGATTAAAATTTTGAATCATTTGACAGCCCTGATTTACAAGTTTCTTTTTCAACCAAAGTTCCCCACATGACTGTTAACATACATACATGAAATTGCTACATACTACTCAGACTACAAAAAAAAAACCCAGATACCTTCTAGTACCACAACGTTTACACTTGCTTCTGTTACTGGTGTTTATCAGACACCTTCCATACAAACTACCCTTTAAAGTTCAATTCAGGTTTTTCAGTCTTACATACACATTCTTATCAAAGACAGAAAAGTCATTACCTGGCCATGCCCAGACTAGAAAACCCTGCTGGGACGATAAGAACATCAAGACGAGGAAAGGGATGCACACCCAGAACAGCATGGGCTGCAGCCAAACACTGAGGTAACAGCTTCAGTACTCCCTACAGCAAAAACAGTAATACAGAAAGGTTTCACAAAACATTGAATAATTACTAGTTATATTACTTAATAACTAGTTTATTTAGTATATGATTTGCTCTGTTACAACTATCCCTCACTCTTCTTGCAGACATTTTTTTTTACTGACAAAGCGTTAGTGTACACTTTTAGAGTACAGAGAATCTTCCTTGCCCTCACAAGAATAGTCTCATCCTTATACCATTTTGCAGAGAAACATTGGTTGAAAACCTCTGGCACAGTAAAACACAAAGATTAACGATGCTAACAATCTCTTCTAATCTTATAAAATCTAATTAGATGAGGTCTCAGTGGCTTGTTGTCAGAACTCCACCTGGGCCTTCTGCAGCAGGCAGACAGGGCTAAATACACGGTGAGGAATCACCCGCTGGGACCAAGCCGACTGCTCTGTAAACCGGCAAGGGTAGTCGTCATGGGAACAACTGATGCCGTCATCTACCATGCCTGAATAATCAGTTGCAAAGAGCTTCTCATCCTCCAGGGAAGAGTGACAGAATGTAGAGTCTGACCTGGCGGTCTGGTTTCTGCTGCTGTGGATTGAAACAGGGCAGAAAAGTTTAATCAAAGGTTAATAATGATGATTAATTGAATTTTATTATTGAAAGAATACATAAATCTGGAGCTGAAAAACCACATATGGCACAGTGTGCAGTCCTTCTTCCCTAAGCAAGGGAATGGCAGAAGTGGGAATATGGAATATATATCCTACATCAAAAAGGGAAACCACAGCTATTCCAAAATATTGGAGTGCCGACATGCAATCTCATTCACATAATCCAATATCCATCCCAACTCCATCCTCATCACCAGAACTGTTCCAAAGATGCTGGGTGAAGGCCAACTTTCCTTCCAGTCATTCACTGAAAATAAAGAGCTTCCTTGTACAGAAGTTGGAGATTCATGGAGCAATGGTGGGGCTGCTGCTGTAGGAAAACCATGAGGGGAGGAGGAGGATTACTGGAAACCACTGGCAGACCTGCCAACCTCCTGGCCAGTGGAGAGGGAGACCCCAGCCCAACCCTGCCCAGCCCACACTGAACTAGCCTTCTATAATGCTCCAACCCACATTTTATTTCCTGTACTCCTATAAAAATTTATCCTGGCCTCACTTTTCCCTCCAAAGATAATTTTTTGCTGGCCAATTGACTAAATGTACTATAAAGCAAGCTTTAACGTATTTGTCATAAAAAGCTAATTGCTCACTGAACCCTGTCCATCACCCGAACTTCAACTGTACCATTTTTGGTATTGTAAAAGGAAAGTTTCACCATGGAATGTTGAAGGGCCAGATTTGGGTTAATAACAGTCTGAAGAGGAGGAGGTCCTGGAAGAAGAAAAGGACACAGGAAAACTAATAAAATACCTGCCAGTCTGGAGTGGAAAGTCCTTTACTACTTCACTAGAGGAGCTTCCAAGTCCAGCCACAAGCTCAGTCTCAGTCCATTCCTCATAATCAGCTCTGTGTTCAGGAGTTTTGCCGCAATAACAACTGTCTTCAACTTTGTTTTCCAACACTGGAGGAGTTTCCACTGTGACATTGCGCCAGTGGCCCACTGCCAAAGTAAAGGTGGACGCAGGCATGGGCATTGTGACGTAGTAATTCCAGAATAAAAAATCTGCAGAATAAATGAAAGAATAAAAAGGATTGAAATGTCAAATATAGAAAAGTAGAGAGAAGATTAGCTTACTTTTGACCATTAAAAAAGAAATGCACAATATCAGGGAAATTCAACCTGATGCGTTAATCTATTTGTTAATTCAGCTTGGTGTGGTGTTACATATGAGTAATTAAACTTTCATCAACATTTATTGCTTTAATAATCTGAGCCATACTTGAATCCCATGTATTTTCATTTCCCTGTCGCAGACAAGAAGATGACGTTTTCATTTTTACAGTAATCCAACCCACACATTTCCGGCGGGTATGGGAAAAACGGATGTCGACACTAATATTTGAAGTGCTGAAACGTGAAGTTTTCAGAAGTCTGAAACAAGGCAACATAAAGACTTTCTTGTTAAGTATCTATGTAAGTATGACACTAAAGTTCAGTCCCTATTATAAATCAGGGTTTGTTTTTTTCAGGGTTTTGGATGTTTCTATGAGCCCCTCCTTTTTTTTATTTGACAAGTTAAGTTAATTCTCTTAAATGCATCGATGGCCTACACTTTCTTAAAAGCACTCTGTTTGCTACCAACCAATTTGCAGTAAGTGTTGAGGTTTACTAGTCCTTTTAATGCAATCATTTTGGGCAATTAGTAATTAACATTATGCCATATGCTCTAATGAAAGGTCTGAGTATACAGGGCTTAATATGCTGCACATGATGAAAGATGCACATTATTGATATGCAATTTTGGGCTATGATAAAGATATCAATTTAACTGCTATTCAGTGTCAAAGCTTCACAACAGCTTACGTGTGTTCCCGTCCTCAGTAGGAGCAACCTGCTCCTCGCCACTCATCAAAACCACACACTCACTGGGGGTCCGCACTGTTGCCTGCCACGTCGACATGGCAACAGGCGGCTCCTGGCAGGGGAAGAGGGCTCGGTTGTTGATGGGAGAACCGGCAGTGTAAACACACACCCTGGAAGGGTAAACAATGGCAAATTATAAACAACCCTCACTTTAGTGCTCAAAAGATCCACCAAACACATACACATATACACAAAGCCCTCCCACCTCCCCTCCGCGCTCAAAACACTAAAATATCCTGGGGTGTGTTTTTGTGAATTAATGAATAAATTTTTTTTTATTTTCCAACATGGCTAAGAATGTTTTAATTAGATTTTAGCAGCAGAAAAAGAAAAAAAAAAAAAATATATATATATATATATATATATATATTTTTTTTTTTTTTTTTTTTTTTTTTAATTTCCTGATTATTTGAATGCATGCATTGTGATGCAAACCTGTTGTCCTGGTCCTTGGTCCATCTCACAGAGGCCCCCGTTGGTCTTGTGTTGTAGTAGATCCTAATAACTCGAGGAAATTCCTCAGGTGACACAACTCCGCTCTTCCTCACCTGCAGACTCCAATGATCTCCATGAAAATGCAGGGAGCTGTCATCTTTAGCACCAGGGGCACGGCTACACTGTGAAAAGAACCAATGCTTCTGCCGCCACTGGCTGGAGGGCATGGAGAAAAGGTTCTGAATAAAGGCTGCTTGTGGGTTTGTTGAAATGCCTTCTGACTTCTCAGGTGTAACCTCTGGAATGAGGTCTGACATGGCAGACACACAAGTGATGTCAACCTCCTCCACTTTTGATACATCAAGGTCACAGCAATCCAGCACCAAAGTGAAATCACTAACACTGGAAGTTTTCCACATATGTGAAGACTGAATGTTGCTGGCATCAACTTCAGTCTTGGATCCACATGCGGCCTGTGGTTCATTTTGGTCCCTTTCTTTTGCAATAAACAACTTTACTTCAGTCTTTTCAAGTCCTATTGTACCTTCCTTTACAGTATCCACCTTCTGAAATGTAGATCCATCCTCAGTCCCTCCAGACTCAATAATCTCAATACCATCACCAGCTCCTGGTCCAATGTCATCCTCAGGCTTAGTCCTAACTCCAGAACATGGCTCCAGGAATAGAACAATACTACCACCAATAACCCTACTGTCAAAATGAACCATCAAGTCCAACACATAATGTCTGACAAGTATGTGGTTAGTATTGGCTCGGAGTGGAAGGTCATCTGTGTCAGGGTTTAGGTCTCCATATGGCTCCATGTCACACAAATGAAAACCACGTTGATCAGAAGATGGCTAAATCAGAAGACATCGTATGAGCACAAATTACATATTCATGATTTGTTTTTAGTTTGTAGTTTCCATAACGTAACTGACCACACATGTTAAAGCTAACAGTTAATACTTTACAGCTTTACTTCGGCTGACGTATAATTCTGTCAATGTATACTGTAATCAAGCCAAATCTGTAAGGGGTCTGGTCAACATCAACTCAAACTTAAGTGCCAATCTGGTCACACATCCAACTAATGTTTCCAAACAGGAAAACGATTCCATTTAATCAGTGTTAATGAGGCAGTATTAGCAAAACACCTCAGCTCAGTGAAAGGAGCAACTATCATTGGGCAGCACATCAAAACTTTCCAGCTGTATATGAAAGTTGTTGCTGTCAAAGTTCTTGTATTGTATAGCATGTAGAAGGCTTGGTAGAGGTACCATTTACTGCAGGAAATTGACTGAGGTTATTCAGTTTAAAACTATATATGTGAAGTTATGTGTGCCCACAAAAAAAAGAGAGAAATTACAGCAAAAGCTGAGAAAACATTGTCACTTTGGCATCATTCTAAAATATTTTAGTCTGTAAGCAATTACAACAGTGCAGACTTTAGATTTATTTTAAGAGGTTGAATGTAATTATCATATGAAATCCTAAAGGATTGCATAGGCTACTGTTCATGTTTGTGTTTCCTTACAAAGGAAAGATATGTGCAAGCAAGAACTATTTTTGATGTCAGCAAGTCTTGTGTTATATCATCAATGAAGTCGTGTAAGGAGACACGAAAGTTCAGTGACTGCTGTTAAAAGCCACCCGGCTTTATAACGTCGGTAACTTCGAGCTAACTTATAGCCACAAACGAGTCAGCTATAAATAAAAAACTGTCCAAAGCCAGAGCGGCGATGTGACCAAAAATCACCAGATTCACTGTAGCTAAAAGTTTACGGAACCACTGACAAAATTACCAACATACCGCATAACATCTCAAGCAGTCGCTAGTCTTGACGAGCTACCAGGCTACCGTCATGCCAAGTCCAGCGAAGATGACGTCATATAACCGCGACTGCAGACGATTGTAGTTCCTCATCTGAAATTACTTGAAAAATGAATGTTCACTTTTGAGTTCTTTTCATAGGGTTCATTTATTTATTTTATTTTTTTTGTTGTATGATCTAGGTTTTTCAGTTAGTAAATGATTGTATAATATTGTGGTAGTAATATTAAACACATTAATTTTCAAACTGGCCTTAAAATAAGTTTTTAAAAATTGTACTACATTTTATGAAAGCATATTTTGCTCAGATTTGAATAAATATATCTATCAATGAACATATGTTAGGATTTCATTCAATATTTTAATATTTACTAATATACAATCAACTTACAAGCTGAGAGAACTATGATTTATTCCATGAAAATAATCATCTATTATAGCTAAATATAAAAAGAGAAATAAAAAAACACGTAAAAACATGTTTTGTTACACGTCAAATAATGAATATTTTTTAAACAAAAGTTACATTTATTATTGACTAATATTTTTATTCTATTTTAATGTACTTTTGAATTTGCACCTTCTTTTAATGTTTTATGAAAATGACCTTGACTTGTATTGTGCATGTAATGTGCTACCCAAATAAACCTGACTTGCTTTACCATATTTTGCCATTTTTTTATGTCCAATTTTGTCAATTTGAATTGTGCTTTGCATTAGTTCATAAGTTAAACTACTTCAGTCATATAATCATGTAAGTTGTAGGGGACATTTTCTTGCGCTGAGCAGGCCTACTTTGTCCTTTAAAAGTTTTACTCAAGTTTAATTTCCAAAGAAAGGTTTTTACATGTAATAAAGTACTTTAATAGTGATACTTCTACTTACATAAAGTATATGAACACTTCATCCACTACAACACTTTAATAAAGTACAGATATGGCAATATACAAACTACAAAAAAAAAAAATGCAGTTTAATTTTTTAGTCAACATCAAAATCACAAGCAGTGGTGACTATATGCATATATTCAGTTTCATTCCAGTTCTTCAACAGCATTTTATGCATAACAAGTAAAAAAAAAAAATTCTCCAATATACAAAAACACAAAGGTATGAAAAATAAAAATAAGAGATGCAGTCTCTAGAGGTTGAATGCCATCAAAATATCTTATAATACCAAGTTTCTTAATGTTTCAAAAATAGGCAGACATTTTAACGAAACTCACATTTGATACATTACCTTTTTTTATTTCACTAAACCATCTTAAAAATACGTAGCAGGTAATAAATACCATAAAAAATTCTAAAGAAATATTGTTGATGTATACAAATGAAATGTATTCCCATTTTTGAAACACTAAGTACATCTGTATTAATGAATTGGGCTACGACATACGTAACCCCAATTAGATTAGCAACTGTGTTGATCTCTTCTGGAACACACTTTGAATTAAGGGATAAACATGATATGCTTTCCAAAGCAGAGCTGTGTGGAGTGACTTAAACTTTTGCAAGTCTACCCAAGGATCTCAGCTCTTAAGTAAATAAGGAAAGAATTGAATTTAGCACAGTGAATCCCATATGAAGTGGTTTATTTACAAACAGATACTGAACTGGAATAGACTTACAGTGTGCACTGAATCCAGCCTTCTTGATATTTTCATTATTGCTACTATTTATCTAAAAATACCTTTACATTAAATAAAAATGCAAAATACTTTTGTCATTCACTTGTAAACATCTTGATTATTATTCACTGTGATTACTCTATACAAAGTGTGGATTTCATGTGTTTTTATTGTGTAATTTTCAGCCTCAGAATGGCCTATCTGCTCCTATGAAATTGTTCAATTCTTCTATTAACTACAAAGCCACATACTGTATGTCCAACAGTAAAAGGACATTTAAAGGATGCCCTTTAAAGTTAATACAGGGAATTATACCCATTTCAAGTTCTCAAATCCATATATACTCCTGCCATCACGTTAGGCATAAATGCACAGTGGAATTTAGATGCCTTTCAGCACAAAACAGAATTATTGATCATCACTTGGTTAAAAAAAGTGTCTTCAGTATGGCACCAAAAACTTCGATATATATACACACATACCACATATGGGCCCTGGGGCCTGTAAGAACCTAAGACAGCTGTTTTACCAGCCCAGAGGAAATGTTTGCAGCATTATTAGGACTTGAAGATTTTACAGTGGAAATGCTCGATAAGCTACACTTCACTTGTGATTCCCAATCCCCTTATATTTATGTGCTCACTCTCCTTTTGCCTCCTGCTACAAAAAACCATAACATCATAAAAGTGGACATGCTGCAGATATTAATACACATTGCTGGATCCCAGAAAACTGTGAGTACTCCTTGGTGGACACAGCTCCAGTGCAGAGGATTTCAGAGGTACCACCAGCCGTTCTTTTCATCTTATCCTCTTGTTTACCCTCTCATTTGTATGACAATCTCCATTTCCCCTCTATAGTATTCTCTCATAGACAAGCTGTGTCTTTTTTAGGAGTTTTCCTCTGGTGTTCTGCGGAAACTTAGGCGTTTGAAGGAATCCCTGTGAGAAATAGAAGACACTGAATGAGAGAGAGGAAGTGAGGAGAACAGGAATATAACAGAAGAACTAATGATGAGGAGAGGGATCTGAAGCAGACATTTCCACTAAATAACATTAGATCTAAAGACAGACGTTTTCCCTGCTTTTTCCACCCAACTACCAGGTTATGCATTGTTTTGTCATTACCCAGATATTAGATGTGGTTTTGACCACATCACTAATGTTAAAAAATTGGAAAGCTGTTCTGTGGTCAGACAAATTGAAATCTAAAATTCTTTTTGGAAATTATGAACCACCAAATAGGAGAGGGACCACCCAGTTTGGTGTCAACACTCATGTCAAAAACTTGCATCTCTGATGGCATAGAGGGTGCATTAGTGCCTATGGAACTGGCAAATTTAACATCTGGAAAGGCACCATCAGTGCTGAATAACATATACTGGTTTTACAGCAATATGTGCTCCCACCCAAAGAGCCTTAGCATATTCTCCAAGTAAATGCTAAACCACAAACTGGATCCATTGCAAAGGCTTCCGTAGTTCCTCAGTTTTAGGCTATTGTCAGAGGAAAGGATGCCACAGTAGTAAACAGTGACCCTGTTACTACTTTTTTTTAGATTGAAATTAGTCTTTCATGTAATTTGTGTTTTATTATGGTTTTATTGTGATTTTTGCTATTTGTTGCTGCCTTATATGACTTTTAAATGCTTTTTTTTAACCATCTGTAATGCTTTTAGTGTTTTATGTAAAGCACTTTGAATTATATTGTACATGAAATGTGCTATAGAAATAAACTTGCCTTGCAATAGAAGTTTTAATGCCATCAAATTAAAGAAGGACTAATATTTTTTTTATGAAATGAGTAAAATGACCAATAAAATTTCATCTGACATGTTTTCTATGCTTATTGTAAATTAAATACTGATTTTTATTTACAAATCACTGGGTTCTGTTTTTATCTACATTTCACACAGAATCACAACTTCTTTCTCGGATGAGGTTATAACTGTAAACCTTAGCCTGTACTAGTATTAGGTTATTATTAGAGAAGCTTTCTTATATTCCAGAAGCTGAGTAAGTGACATAAATTAGTTTTTTTGTTTCCCTTTAAAGGTCATGCACATCATTCAAAGTAAATACATTACTGCACTACAGGAAGAACCAAGATCATGATGCTCATTCATAAAAGATCCTTAGAAGCAGCAGTCTAACAATACAAAAAAAATGTATGTAATTCGGTACTAATTTATTTGCAGATAAGGTAGTTTCTTTTTTGTATTTAAAATAGATAACCAAGAAAATGGTAAGTGGATCGGAAATAAATGAAATTTCTTCTTAACTTTCTTTAGATTTTAAACAAAGAAAAAAAAATCAATGATATACTGTATTTTATTTTGTTTTTCATCTCAATTTGACAAAACAGAATTGGCTGTTTGACTTGGTGACTCGGTTACCTGTTCTCCAGCCGAGGCCTGATAATGGGTTTATAGAGCTCAGGAATTTTTCTCTCCAGCATAGGCCTCAGGCTCTCTCTCAGGCGATTGTAATTCTTCTTTAACTCCTGCTGGTACTCTTTCTGGTCTGACGTGATCAGGTGCTTATTCTTCTCAACTGCCTCACCACACCTACAGGATAGACAGCAGAGCAAAGTCATAATACAGTGAAAAGCAGTTATAAATGAAAATGTCATGCCATTGAATGAGATAAAAAAATATTTCAGTACTTGCTTTTCTTTCATACAATTAAGTTAAAAGGAGCTCCAGAAGTGATTTTTTTTAGCTATCCAATTTATCTGTAATCCCATATCTATTCTCAGTTCTTTAGAAATCCCTGCAATGTTCCATGTTATCAACATTCTGTAACTCCTTGACATAAATTTGAGCCCTCTGCACACCCGATCTCTAAATTAGCATCCGACTTATCAGACTGTGGGAAATTTATTTGTCTTGGAGCTTTCTTTTTTTAAGTGTCTCTGGCAGGAACATCAGCTAGACTAAGTAAAAGAAAAAAAAACTGAGTTAAAGAATGAGCAGAGGTAAAACAACTCACTCACTCATAAAAATCCTTGTATCTTTATTTCATGAAAAAAAAGGACAATGCCTTGTTACAAAGAAAAGCACAAAATGATTTGAGTTGAACAAAGCTTAGGACCACTGCAGATTCTCACCACTCTATCACGACATGTATAATAGCCAACATACATAGCAGTCTGCAGGAAATCAGAGAGAGGGGGCTGATTGCAAACATATGGCGACGTTTATCTCTTAGCTTTTAATGAGGGTAATATGGAAACTGTAGGGTTGTGTAATAGTACACACAACTGTAAAATACACAGAGGAATGAAAATGACAATAGAGTCAAATAACTTCTACTGATACTTGGCAGTGTGATTACTTCCTTTGATTTTTTTACTACGAATCTCTTCAGAACATCTGACTTCTCACTCCAAACAGACCAGGATGTCCATGGTCAAAATGCTGAACTCAAATTGTCAAAAATGATATAAGGTATATAGAGAACTGTGTCAATTATGAAAACATTTTAAGTTTGTATTTCTATGATTATACAAACTGAAGTGTCAAAAGTTAGAATAAGCAGGAGCTTTTGAGACATTTTGCGGTTTTTATTTTTCTTCGTGACTTTGGTTATAAGTTATGAAAGTAATTTCTAGTTTCTGCATTTTAGAAACCTATTATTTCAACTTAGTTTAAGTTATGTTAGATGTAGATTTCAAAACATATTTGGAATGGAAGAAACGGGATAAATGATGGGCGAAAAATGTTTTCTCATTGTTATGTCCCTATGTATAATGATGCAAATCATTCTGATCATGCTAAGCTAAAAATAAATTAAAGGCCTCAACATATTACACAACTGGCACACAAAGGATCCTTTGCCATCTTGCCTGGATTTAAGAGGGAAATTAAACTTTTTTTTTTTTTATTTCTTGAACATTTTCCAACCTGCATGTAGCAATCACGGCAGCTGGCATGTGACATGAAAGTTAGAAATGAAAAGTATTCTTTGAAAAAAAATATGCATAACCAGGAGATCAGAAGTACACACATGCAAACACAATGTCACACTCAGATATATTGTCATAAATAAGAAAGCTTGGATTATGTTCTAAATATTAGGAATCTTATTAGCTTAAATATCATGTATGTCAGACAGAAAATGTCAGATGTATCCCAGAAGTCACAGTTAGCCAAAACATATTGCTCAAACTTGTTTTTATTTTGTATTGTAGCTTGGTAATTATCACCTTCATTTCTACGATCTGCTTCTTAGTGGTGCACTTTTATCTTCTTACACTGTCACCAATAATGGAGCATCCTGGAAAAGACTCTCACTCCCTCCAGGTCAGATACGGCATTTCCTGACTATGAAAATCTCTTTGAAGAATTGTTGTTAACTACCCCCTGCTGAGTCAGTGCAATCCACTATTAACAATAAAGAGAATCACAAATGGAAATTCAAGAAAACTAGCTTGTGAACTTCACTATTTACCATAAAAGCTGTCTTTAATGGTGGTCATTTTATGGTGGTTTTTTCAATTTTTGCATGACTGGTGCAGTGTTTGTCATCAGGTGGTTGTACTTTAATCATAACTTACCTCATTATAAACTCCTTGAAACACAGGCGCAGTTTATTGTGGTGACGGAAAAGCTTTGGATCCGCTGGGATCTCATTCAGGAAGACCTGGGCCACCTCCAGTGGGCCCTACAGCGGGGGCAGAGAGAGGACAAAAGGGACAAACACAAAGATGGAGTTAGAGAGCGGAAAAAAAGAGAAAGTGAAAACAGAGTAGAGGAAGGAAAGAAAGGAAGTGTTTGAGAGCGTATGAACAAAAGAAGGGGATGAGAATGCCCCTCATTTACAAACAAGGGAAATGACTTTCAAACTCAATGTCAAATGCAGCTAGGGGCCAAGACATTGAACATGAGGAAGAGATCAAATCGGAGAAGGAGCCTGGAGTAGCATCCTGAATGTCTAATGTCACTGCAAAGTCTGCAGACACCCGCCATTTGGCTTCCATTTGCCCAGTATGAGATCCTGTTATCCCAACTTATATTCATCATAAAACCACAGCACGCTCACATAATGCCTGCATCACGACAGGCACAGTTAAACAGCACTGATTAGCATCATAAACGCATTGGGTTCGGGCCTCAGTCCTCAGTCTGAGCTGTGGACTCGCACACAGAAAACCAGCCTCTTGTGCTGATTACAGTCAAGAGTTATATGTTTACGAAGCTGCTGAGCATTAGTGTTATGTATACAACCATCAAGTCAGAGCGAGGGACCTGTCAGATTAGACGCCGGAAGATAAAGCATAGGGGGGAGGGAGCAGAGAGGCTAAAGCTAGCTTCATCATTACTCCAACATTCACTATGCCGGCAGGACCTGGAAGCTATCAGATCAAAGAGACCTCCGGTTCAGCACGGCATGTAGAGGAGACATGAAAGGAAGAGGGGCCATGAATTGACATTATAACTGAATCAGGAGGAAAGCAAAGGAAGGATTACGGTTATGGATGGGGTGAATGCTTTGATGTGTGATCACTGTCTTGTCTCCCACCTGCATGCTATAACTACAATAGAAACTGTAAATGGAATAACATAAATGGCAGTGAATCATTTTTATTCTCCTCCTGAATATTAAAACAAAACAGTGAGGTGGCAAAAGGGTAGTGTCATTTAAAGGGAATGGCAATAATTTGGTTAAAAGTGTATAAAGTGATGACTGCAGCTACATCAGGACAAGACAGACAGTTGCATCAAGAGACTTCAATTAATAAAAACTTTCTAATTATTACCTGGTTAACAGTGGCTCCCACAGAGCCTTGTAGCAGCATCTGTAACATCTTAGCATCTGGTTGTTCTCTGTGTGTGGCAACGGCTAACTCCCTCGTTTTCTTCTGCATGTCCTCTATGGCCACCTCAATGGGAGTGAGATCAAACTGGAAACAAGACAGAGGTAAGATTGTCCAACTTTATTGCTGCAATCACCCAGTGACATATTAAATCTTAAACCCCAATGGATGTTCCTCGCCATGCACCTGGCACTGACCTCCTCTTTTTGGATGACATTGATGCGAGTCTTGACGTAGGGGAAGGCGTGCATTGTGGTGAGGATGGTCTTCCTCTTGTACTGCTCATTTAGTTCGCCCCGGGGTCGTCCACTCTTGGTGAAGGGTGTGGTGTACATGAAGCGGCGTAAGTTGAAATTTTTCTCAAAGTTTGTTATGCGGTCTTTCATCTCATAGTCATCAAAGTAGGGCTCCACATAAGTAATCTGGATATAGGCCTGGAGAGGAAAGCTTTAAAATTAGTCAAAACACATCACAAAAAACACACACACATACAAATCACAGTCAAGTCTTTCCTTTCTTTAGATTCTGAGGGTATTAACACAGAGGCCGATTTCGCCTGCTGGACAAATCTTCCTTCTATCCACTCATTTCTTAAATGTGCAAACATATCTGTTCATTCCTGACACTTTTCTTGGTGTATGAAACAGGAAATAAATGCTGTAAACAACACTGTATAGTATGTCAGATGAATATTCTCTGCATTGACCTGAAATATTTTCAACTAGTAATTTATAATTAGCCAATTAACCGTGACCCTCTCTTTACAGGAATATTTTTAACCAAAGGTGCACTATTCCATGGCGAAAAGAAAAACAAAAAAACCAGGCCATTACTTTCTACAAAAGAGACGTGTGCATGCTGATGCATACATGAGCATGTTTAAGCACAAGGTGCTGGCCTGGCCAGTGTAAACCAATCAGGAAATCTGAGGCACATGCAGTCTGATAAGATCATCAAAACACAGTATTTTCTTCACCTAGGGAAAAATATATTGTGGCTGTATTAAGGTTTGATATACTGTATAATGGATGTTTAAGGCCCAGCTTTCTCTTGCATGGTAGCCATTGGTGGTAAGAACCATCTCATCCTTGTTCTATGTGGAAGAACTACGATTGCCAACACTGAAAATGCCAACTTCTCATGTTCTACTATACATGTTGGAGCTTAAATCCAATCTGGAGTATGTGATTAACGCACCTTGGATTATACACCCAAAGCAAAAAAAAAAAACATTTTCAGACAGGGAATAATAAAAAATCTGTCCTAATTAGGCCACTGTTATTTCCCCTTTAATAATTCCCACCAACCAAAATTCAGTCCAGTCCAGTTCAGCAAGTCAGCATGATTGGAGTGATAACACTAAAAGTGGTAATAAATATTCGCCCTTATACACATAGACTGTTTCAGACAACACCTGCTAAATCCACCTCTGTATTTTCACAGATAACATTGATCTATCACAAAGGCACAACTCTCACATCTTAAAATGGTCGGTATGAAAAGAGCTAAGAATTGTAGTAGATATGGTATGATACTGGTAAATAATACACTGTTAATTGTGCAATATAGTTGGATTTAGTCTTACAATCACAGGTCATATATAAAAATGCTTCTTTTCACACATCCCAGCCACAGCATATCAAACACCTGCTTAATATTGTGTAGGTTCCAGTATGTGTGCGACAAATGTGGAAAAAATACTAACTTAAGTGAAAAAAAACATCTGCCGTCTGGAAACATAAATGTAATTATAATCTAAGTAAATTTTTATCCAGAAGTAGCCAAACAACTCTACAGTACTTCCCTTAGCAGTTTATATGCTGGAGCACGTTGCATGCATCTGTTACAATTCAAGTGGATTGCTTTGCTTTACACGTGCACACATTTACCAAGAAGTCTACAGCCTGAGCTTTTTTCTGACATGGATGACTATTACCTCATTATTCAAAATGTGGGCCATGTTTAACATCAACATACAAGACTAGTATTACATATGACAGAAAATGAGTGGTGAGACATTACAGCTGCCTACCTTATTAGGATTGAGCTGTTTTCTGTCCACTGGTGTAGAGTCTTTAATCATCACCAACGTGTCATCTCCAAAACATTGGCTGTAGAAGTTCTAGGAGTGGGACATTTGGGGTTATTATCATGTTATACGGTTCATATTAAAAAAAATTATGTACATTAATATACATCAAGTGTATAAAAGACTATTATTTTGAAGGACACCTGTAAGTCTCCTTCTTGCCGCTGAGGGAAGTGATGTAATTACTTCTGAGGCTATTACTAGTTAAAGCCTCCAGCAGAGCTAACAGACTGTTTTCTGCCCTTATTTTTCCACCCACAGGGGACCACTCTTGCTAGAAATTGGAAATTAAGTCCTCCTTCGTTCAAAGTGTGCCTTTATTGTGACACTCCGAGTGTCCAGTAGAGGACAAGAAAACTGTTACAGCATTGATACTTCAAAATAAAGTGCCCAACCATTGAAGCCTGTGGAAAGAAGATACCTGATCTCTTTGTCATTAGTCCCACATCCTGACCAACACAGCATCTTGCTTTATGCAAACCACCACACGGATTAGTGGCTAAGCCTCATTAATGTCAAACATGAAATACTGACTGTGCTATACAAGGATATTCCTTAAAGAACAAAATGTTTAAAGAATACTTGAAAGAATAAAACAGTTGATTTACTGGTTTGATAAAATGCAATGCTAACATTGCATGACTCTGGTTCTCCTTGCATGCATCTAAATTAATTTTCCAAACTCTTATAAAACTCACTGAAAACAGATGCATAATTGCAGGTCTTAATTCTGTTTGCTCAAAGTTTCTCTGTCATTATCAGACTCCACCAGTCCAGCTGGGCACCATCTTCCTTTTTTACTACACCTCAGTCTCACAACAGGCATAAATTTGTTCTTGCACACACTTTCCTCTCCCATACCTCCAGCCTGTGTGATATCTCCGGCAGATGTGTGATCCCAGGTTCCTTGTAAATAAATTCCCGTTCATCCAGGTCGCCGAACTTGGCCCCATAAAAACCCACACGGAAATAGGTTCCAAACATTCTCTTATGGCCCTGAAGAAAAACAAATAGATTTTATATCAGACTCTAATAAGAATGACACCACTGACATATTTTTCTCATTATGTTAACAGCCTTTAAAGGAGTTTTTATTGTAAAGAACATCTTTTAAGACTTTTGGTTGGAAATGTAATACGCTTGTTAATTATTTCAAAACATTTTTGAAGTTTGTTGTTAAAAACTACATAAATTTGATACATTTCATCAAGAAATACTTAACAAATAAGTTAAGTAATCCTAATAATTTTAAAATTAATTTCCATTTTTGTAAAAAACATTTCTGTATGATCATCAACAGTCTTGTGTTTCCTTTAAATAAATAAAGCCTCATTGTTATTACCTTCTGAATTATGTTATCAAAGGCTCTATGAAGCTTATCATGCGTGGACGCCAGTTTTCTGAAATCTCTGCGTGCTTCTAGGATTGGTATGATGATCTTGTAGACCTCATTCACTGCCTCATAGAGACCACCCTGATCAAAAACACATCACTGCTGGTTAGCATGGACACATACAATATACAGAATGTATGCAGAGAATACTTGGATTTAACACAAAGACAAGCAGTCATGCACTACATTATATTACTGGTTACTCCAAGCATTAATCATTAAATTATTGTTGCCCAACTAAGATTACTCACACATTACACTCCAAAATCCATAAAATATGGATTTGAGACACAGGTAAAGGATCTTTTTTTGGTAATGCTAGACATTAATATCATAAACATCAGTGCAGCATCAATGTCTCACATTGCTGAAGAGCTCAGCAGCCTGCTCAAGCTGCCCCACCAGGCCGCTCTCTGTGAAGTAGCGTCCAGAGCACACCCCGTCCTCGTCTGGGGACAGGATGTCATCCGACACAGCCGACTCCTCCAGCACATTGGGGGAAATGTTCTGAGGAGAAACATCAGTTGGCTAATCAATCAGTTAGCCCTTAATCAAATAATCAATCACACGGCTTAAAAAGACCATGTCCTAAAGTAGTGAAAGGAACTAATTTGAGGACCATCTAATCAGTGACCTGCTGACTGCTGCAGGTTGTCATTTGCCAGAGCACGACAGAGATCTTGTGTGGGAGACAGTGCATCGATGAGACAATCCTCTGTTACTGTTATAGCTGTCTGCTTTCACTTTTATTCATGTTTAATTTTTCTGCCCCATTTCTTCAAAAGCACCTCATCAAGCAGAGGGCTTATTTTGTACGACCATAATAGCTTTTTTCTTAGTTTTTGCACTAACTTGCAGTGAGTTTGCTTTCAACTCAGCTATTTGTATGTGTATCTCCACACCTCTGTCATTTACCTGGAAGGTGACACTGCCAACAGGGAGGTACTTGTGATCCTCGAGCATACTGAGGTACTCAGCCACCAAAGCTGCAGCGTGGACCAGACACATGGCCGACTCAGTGTAGCACTTCTTGTTGTTGTGCTTTTCTGCCATATTCTGCAGCCAGGTCAGACGGAGGTCAGGCGACGTCTGGTAGCCCTTTGCTATCCTGGAGGGTGAAGAAAAGGAGGGTAATTTTTTCTCCCTATCCTTTTCCTTTTATTTAATCATTTAAATGTCTAATTAAGATTAAAATCTTGCTTCAAAAGAACTTGGCTAAGAAAACCGTTACTGTACAGAGTGCACAGACAAGCGCACCAGTAGTTAAAGATGAGGCCTCATTGTGTACAGATTATTTTAACTCAACTGCAAAGATAACTAAATACATCTGCAGCGTGGAGCAATATAGATAAATGTGTTGTATATAAACAATGATAGCTAAAACACAATACTACACCGGATTAAGTAACGTTTCTACCCAAGCTGAAGCAAATGATTCATTTATGGCCAGAAGGTCAGAATACATATCAGCATGTGGATGGCAAAAATCTCCAAGCAAAATGCAAACCAGAGAGCGAGTGCAGCAGCATCGGACAGATTAGTTAATGTATTTTGTTGGCCAGAAGAAACATGGAACACAATTTCCTGTTTATGAAATTACTGCATAATCATTAATAAAAGCAGGTGAGTCACTGCACCATGCATACAAATGAATTCAAAAGCATCTGCTGTCCAAATGTACGTAAATAATGTGGGTTTGGGAGCGTGGAGGTAAGTGTTAGGGTGAGTGTAAGTCAGCTAAGAGGTCATACAGCTGTCAGACAGACACTAACCAGGTAACTAGAGCCCAAACCCAAACAGAAAGGTGCATGATAAATGATACATATATGCAACACTGAGGCACGTTGAGGTAAAGTGCCAAAATCAACAACAGCACATGTATGCTCTTTTTGTCTCAATGCTTCCCCTACGTTGTCCCTCTCTCTCTCTTTCTCTTTCACACACACCCACACACGCACACACACATTTGTACACACACTGTTTACATTTGCATACACACAAAGCCAGATCAGAGGACTAAACTGCTACCACATGGTTACCATAGTGAGGGCAGCAAATAGAGGCAAAACAGTCCAGACCACAGAGAAATGGGAACCAGCAGTGAATTTTAAGAAAAAGTCGGAGAGTTATGAGTGAGATAGAGCTTATATTAAAATAAAGACACTAAAGACAAAGAAACAAGGAGAAGGTGCTTTTATAATCTCACCTGTACATGAGGTCCATTAGCATCTCGGGATCTTCCTGAAACTCCCTCATCTTTACTGTGTCAGACAAAATACTGTTGAGGTTTCTCAGAAGCTCATCCACCTGAAAATACAGACATGCATTAAAAACAGGTTGTTATGACAAAATCTCTTGATAACAAGAGCTCTTACTCTGTCTGATTGTGCAGATGACTACCTGCAAGGGCAGCTGAGTGTTCTGCATTTCAGCATCCTCCTCCGCGTAGGCCAGGATGGTGCGGAGGGAGCGGCGTAAGTATTCCTCCTGGAAGTCTGAAGACTTGCCCACCAGTGAGGCCAAAGACATGGTGACCTGCATCTTTACTCTTGAGAAGTTCTGAGGAAAGAAAAAACAGAGAGTGTTTATCATTCAACAGTATATCTGATTAATCTAAGAATTCCCACAGGATATTTAAACTTCTCCTTAAGGTTACATTTTTACAACCTAAATAAACAAAAAAATAAATAAATAAAATCACTAGGTAAGGCACAGTTGCTTCACAGTCCGCCTCAAGATTCAACATTTTTACACAGAAGGTGAGGGACACAGTTGTTTGGAAGAGAGGAATATATTGGGTACTTAATTCTTGAAGCTGATATATCAAAAACAAGAAGAATAATCATGTATCTTTGCAAAAATGGTCCAAGCTTCTCCAATAAAGTAGGTCCTATAAGGTGTCAAGAGTGCCCAAGATTTACTGATGTGGATGGAGAGCAAGGGATAGCCTTTTAGGTCAGACCTAACAAAATAGCTACTGCTGAACAGATTATTGAAAATAGGGTGGAAACTACAGAAAGGCTTTCAGAAAAATGTGTTGCAGCTTGCAGCATATGAGGCTGATTGGCTGCAGACCAGTCAAAGTGGTTACTGTGGCTGCTGGTGACATCCAAAAGTGGCCACGATGACCATGAAGCATCAGAATAAACCGGCATAGACTCATAAATTTGGCTTTTACATTCTCTGACCAGCAGGATGCATGTGCATCATTTACCTGAAGAGGAAACTGCAGCTTGATGCACAACAAATGCACCAGTTGAGATGACTTCTTATTAATAAAACTAAAGTGAATTAAACTGACAGTTTAGATGCAAAATGCAGTTTTGAAACTAAACAAAAGTAAATTATCTGAAGTTTCATGCATTCTTTAAAAACAGTCCTTTAATAAAGATATTAAGCCATTTTGCAAGACAATAGATTATAACTGTTTTTATTATCCCCATAAAAAGGAAAAAAAAAAACTTGCTCTCCAAGTCAGCAATATAAAGACGTTTTCTGTATCCCATCACATCATGAAGAACAAAATGACTGCAACAAGTATGTAGATTTGAACTTGAACAGGTTCATTTGGTACAGTGTTTTGAACTACCATGTTTATGTTATTTCCCCTCTTTGTTTTTTGTCCCAACCCTTTCCTTGTCTCTCCATCCTTCACACTACCTGGTCAGGAAAACAGGTTTGACAAACACGCCTCCATCTTCTGCAGAGAGGGCTGTGGATATGTGAGACAAAATGTGCTCGTGTACGTGTGAAGTCCCATCCATCTCCAGCATGACCAGCTAAGCGGGAAATGATCTCCCATTAGTAGAGACATAATCACCCATGGATCATCTCTACGGCCCCATTCTGTTCAACTGAGCATGGAGCCAGAGCCTAACCACCCATCACTGCCCTCTAACTCAGTGTGTGCATGTGTGTGTGCGTGTGTGTATATATGTGCACTGAAAGCAGCCAAAATTATAGCTTAAGTCAACACTGTTTTTTTACTGATCTATTCCATTTATGGAAAGAAATCCTGCTATTTTTACATTTTAATACTATTATCTAAAATTAAAATTAAAGATGGAGGGAGGAAAAAAAGTTAAATGTGATGGAGGGAGACCATGATGTGGGTGGATAAAAGGATGAAAACATAAACAAAGGAAGAGGTAGAGACCAAGTTCTGTATGAATGAGTCATTTGGTTGCTATGCTAATTCAGATTACAACTCCTGTATACACCATATAAACAAACACACGCTGGGACACGCAGAGGGGAAACACTCTGTATAAACTGGAGATACCGTATGTCTATGCAAGTGTGCTGCACAGACTGTCTGACTTTCATTAAAGCAAACAGACTGTAAACATGGGAAATATCGACTGCAAGAGAAGTAATCGAACCAGCACAGAAAATGAAAGAAGATACTTCATGTTATACCTTCCCTCCTTTTAAATCTGTCTGTTCTCAGTCCTGCCTTTCATTCCCCTCCATCATTGCTTCACCCCGTTACAAACACTCCTCTATCTCTATGATGATATTCTCCTTTCCAGGACCATTCAAATTCCTCCTCTCACTGCCCTTGAGGTGCAAATACTTACACATTTACACATAGATATGTACTGAAACGCACACACATACAGAGGGGGCTGTGATTAGTTAAAGAGGGGTAGGAACATGGGGAGGGCAGACAGTGACATATCTCTCTGCTCTCTACTTAGAGACACATCCTTCAGCAAGAAACTTTCTGCAGCATGCTCAAAATAGACATGGAAAAGACATTAAAGCTGAGCAGGAAACGAAGAGCAAAGAAGATAGGATAAAGATCTGAGTGACTCCCAGTTTTAGTGCATATTCAGCAGAATGTATCACAAGTAATTCTGAACTCCAATGTGTACTTAAATAAAAACTAATCTGGTGTGAATGCAAGCTCAGATGTTGGATAGGCTTTTATCAGAGAAAAACCTCTTAACATTTGCTTCGTCTATGTGTTTACATAAATGTGTATATCTTAAGATCATGTAAATTTCATCACTTTTTTATGTGTATGTGATGGTCCACTGTTTGTGTGTGTCTGTGTTTGCGCTTACACTGGCATTGCTGTAGCTGTATCTCATTATGAGATAGAGGGTGGCACAGGCTTGGTTCCTGTTCTCATCAACAGGGCTGCTGCAGTACTGAAGCACCTTCTGGCACAGGTCTGCACACTGTTCTGCCTCCTCCTCAAACAACAGGTCTCCAAACTGCACACAGACAACAGCAGATGCACAAGGTGGTACACACAAAATTCTTCTATACACAAGTTGGCTTGTATCAGCAGTTTGCCCCCCACAAAAACAAATAAGAACATTTAATTTGGACACAGATCATGTTTGTGTAAACACACCAACCAAAACACTGCGTTCCGAATTTTCACAAAGAGAAATTAAACCCATACAGGCAAGCACACCCACACCCATATCATAATGAAAGTACCTTGACGACCAGCGCTCTGAGGGTGCTGAAGGTGTGGGACAGGAAAGTGGTGCTCTGGTTGCAGGTTAGAGAGTGGAGTAACACTTTCAAAACTCCACCAACTACGCTGTCCTTACACTCAGTCAATGGAACCGCCTGGATGTGAGACAGATGAAAAATTACCACCTATATAAAACAAGCAGTGTTGTGCAAGTTCATGCTTCTCATGAACTAGTTCAAAGTTCACTTCTCACAGGTTAAAATGCATAGTTCATGTTCAGAGGTAACCATTTCTGTTTTGAACCTGTTCAAAGTTTATTTCACTGAATTTTTTTAGGTTAGAAAAGACAATGAAAGACTGAACCTGAGAAAGAAAAGAAATTATAGTGCTGTGTCTTGCAATTAAATCAGTTATACTAGACTGTAAATTCTAATACATAAAATAGATGTGCATAAGATAAGATAATCCTTTATTTGTCCCACAGTGGGGAAATTTCGGTGCTACAGCAACAAAGGTGGTAGAGCAAAACCAGTGCAAAATAGCATTACAGAGATAAGGACAATCTATCTAACGATCTAACAATCTATCTATATAAAAGTCTAGAAAAAGCATTTAAACAAAACGAATTTACATTATTGCACAAGTATTGATATGTCATGTTTGTGTGCATTACTATTTTTGCTGTCCTTGCTTCCAACAGATGTGTGGACAGAGGACAAAATTTTTATTTTTTGTTTTATTTGTCTGTAACAGAGTGTTGTTTTTTGCTATTTCCTGCTTACCTCTTCCCTAAATACTGTAATACAGTAAATACAATGCAGTGACAACAGCAGGAATACACAAGCCCCCCATCCCCACCCAAAAAAAGCATAACAAGCAATAACAAATATCTTTTTTTGTGTGTTAATTCAGTGCTTTTGATAGTTCTGAAAAATCAATCAGACTAAATCCAGCATTTAGTCCATATGGTTATAGTACAGCTTTTAGTTTATTTTGAATCAATGGATTTTTCATAAATTTTCCAGGAATGGGACAGAGGCCATGATTTATGTCAAACATATCCTGAAAACAGTGCATGTTTACCTTTGCAGTATATGTACAATATTTTCATTCATGTCTGCTCCCTGAGTGATCTATCTGATAATAACATTATAATTTTTCTTAGTGCTTTAAAAGTTTAAATGAAAAAGATACCTGAGTAAGAACCTATTTCAATGTCCAAACTCAACAAGAACCCAAGAGATGGGGGTCATAAAAAAATAACCCAAATACTACAACATATTGTTTTGTGTCCCCTTCACAGTTACAAACGGCTGATTGGCTTTGTTTCATTATTAACATAGTGTCCACTTTGGACACTTTTGTAAATTTCTCTCTCTCTCTCTCTATCTATCTAACTACGTCCATACACCCATATTCTGAATGCATCTCATTTGCCAAATAGAATATCATTACTCTATATTCTTCTGGCCACATCAGCCATGTAGTAAAAGTCTGATGCTGGGACAGCCCTGTTTTGGTTTATGAATAAAGGGTTTTCTGACCTGTATAATAGTCTCCAGAAGGTCTAACACTATGAGGTTTGTTTCTGTGGCTAGGTTCCCACTGATCAGAGCCTCCTGGTCCAACTCTGCCTTAGTCCTGACGAAAGACAAAGAAAGAAATGGCAGAAATGAATGCATGAACAGAAAGCTTTGACAGAGAGCAAAACCATTAGACATGGATAAAACAGAGATCAGAAAAGTGAGAAACATACTTATCCTGTTTGTCATTTGTTTGTCTCCACTGAGTGAGGTCTTTCCTCCAGCGCAGGTTTTCTCTCTGACCCAAAGTGCGGTCCATTCCTGTCATGGACACAAAAGCAGACCAGTATTTAGAGGTTTGTAGTGTCAAATATTGGGAAACTGAGTGTTAAATGTTCTTTAAGTTACCTAATGTGAAGATGTATTCCAAAAGATAAAAAGAAAAAAGAAAAGGGAAAAGAAAAAGGAGGAAAAAAACACAAACACACGCCACAAACAACACGACTGCATTACCTCCAACTCGTTTCATCATTTCCCCACGGGCTCCCATTCCTCTCAGCAGGGCTTCTTCTAGCTGCAGTTTAGCCTGCTGAGATTTCTGTAAGGCCTGGGTGCTCACTTTGTCGCTGCTTTGCTTACCCTACAAATGTGCATAAATACATCATCACCAGAAACAAACGTGGATCTTTTTTAATAATAAACAAGCACAAGACAAGGCATTCAAATACACCCCCAGAAGCTGACTTCATGCAGTTTCCATTTGCATTTTTAAAATCATGAAATTAAAAGTGAAACTGTTGCAAAAGCACTGACACAAAAAAAAAACAGCCAAAAGAAAGATTGTAACTGACCCTGTACTCAAAGCAAGACACACAGATAGTGAGGAGTTCCAGCAGTTTGTTGAGCTGTGAGGGAGGCATATCCACCGTCCAACGCTGAATCAGGCTCCTGTCAGCATTCTTCATCACCCACAGGAAACACACCAACAGGTGGCGACTGGTATCTGCTGCCAGGGTGGCTATGGATTTACCTTGCTGAGAAGAGGACAGGCAAATATGTGTTTTTATTTAAAAAAAAATTTCTCGTTTAAGAAAAACACAGCATACACACATGTATCTGCTGTGATACATAAAAAAAACAAGATTCTGGACTTAAAAAGGGGTCATTGTTTAATTTATATTTTGTGTTGCCACATAAAGAGCTGAAATCCAGAAAATGCTTTCTATGTCTCAATTATCGGTTACCCTCATCAAAAGAATATATTACACCACCATAACTTCTGCAGGAGATCAATAGTGTGTGTGTCTAACAAACACTATATGATTCACAAGTTCCTCTATGACACTTATCTGGTTAGTCAGTCCTTCCAAACTGGCTTTAGTGAAGTATTGTTCTCTTCTTCATATCAACAGACGTCAAATCTACTGCAGATTAATTTTCCTTCATTCGCTTGATGATGAATCACTGCTATAGAAGGCTACTGCTGCTTCATTTTGTGGCAGCTTTGATAAATGTAGCTATTAACCTCCTACTGCTCTAGGTGTCCCACCTAGGACCTCTTTTTCGAAGCTGGACTGAATGAAGCTCACCAGAACCAAAGTAAAAAAATATTGCTAGTTTATTTGAAAATGTGCATCAAGTTAAAAATAATGATAACAATTCTTTTGCAATGAGTAAATGATTCATAAATATACAGTTTGAAGGTGAACTGACCAAAAATGAGGAACAAGTGCTCTGGCAGCCATGGCTGGATTTATGACGACCAGACCAATGGCTCATTCATATAAAAAACACTTTTTCCACAACAGTATTTCTTGCAACAACATACATGAAACTGATTCATCTCTTGGAAAGAAACAGTGGAAGAGGAAAAGAATGGCAGAATGCAGTTTTGCTGCCTGTGTTGTTGCTGTAGCTACACTTGATGGATGTGTTTGTCAGAGAGGACGGCCCCGTTCACTTATGATGGCAATGCCTGCCCATAAAACATATCCCGCAGACATGTGTGTCGATGTGTGTGTATGATTTTTTTTTTCTCAGAATGGATGAAGTGCATGTGTGGCTCTGACAGCTAATCAATCAGCCTCTGTGCAGCTCACCTGTTGGGAAGCACAACACTCACAGATCTAGGCTTCCACAAACACACACACACATGCACTTTTGAACTTTTAAAAACATTGCTTTCATTTTAAGAAATTAATAAATTAACCACAAATGGCCAAAATTTACCAGGGATGCCATAGAGACGAGAACATTTCTTCCTAATGTGTTGAAGGGGTTCCCAGCAATTGCCATGGCAACAGACTGATTGATGGGTGGGACATTTTCAAGGTCATCCTCAGGTTCGCCAGTCTTGTTTTTTCCACTGCGTGTGTCAGAAACTAGAGACAAACAGGGTAGGAATATGTTAAACTGAAAGAGAGAGGAGGTACAGCCTTAAGTGTGACACTACTGTGTCTTAATTAAAGCAAAAACAAATGTAAGAATCAAACATTTAACACATTCAAGTCTGAGTCAAAGAAGATGGATGGCTGTAGTTATATGAAAAAAAAGAGAAAACAGTGGATAATTGCTGATTAGAGGCAACCATTAACCTTTGCCCTTAATAAACCTTAGGAAAGGCACATTCCACAGCATTTATATCACAGAGTCCTGGGTTGGTTTGTTTTCTGCTCCAAAAAATTTACAATACCTCTGCTGCCATCAGCTGTCTTGTGCTCATTTCATAGGTTGAGTCCATCTATTTTACTGTATGTGTATGACCATGAAAGATGACATGAACATAAAGAAGGAATGTTAGTGTATGTAAATTTATGTGTTTGCAAGTACCTGTGAAATCCAGGTAATTGGTGGAATCTATAATGATCCCCACCAGGGGGAGGTAGAGAGTAGCCACCTTGGCTCTGACTTCAGGTTTAATACAGCGGTTATCAAGATCATGGGCACACAGCAGGCTGCAAATTGCATTGATAGCCTTCCTCTGGACCTTCCCCCTGCAAACATGCAAACATATTTTTAGCAGCTTGATTAAATCTAACAATTGCAAGTATAACGTATTCTATATTTACAGGGGTTATATATATATTATTACAATAAAATTCAATATCAAAAACTTTAAAATAAATAAAAATATGCAAGGCAGCTTTGCAACAACATGGTAATAAGAAGGTATCAGGTGGTGTATGGGAATAATTTGATAGCATCTGCCTTCCCATACCCCTCTGACTCCATGTCCAGTGCTGCACTGAGTTCTGTTAGCAGCAGCCCGGTGAGGTAATGCTGCTGCTTAAATTCCTGAGAAAGATCAAACAGAGCCAGGATCCTCTGCTGCTCCTGGAAACTGCAAGATCCAGAACTCTGCAAAGAAACATAACAAGAAGGAGTGACACACACACACACACACACACCACACACAAACACACAATGTGAGTAGCAGAATAAGCATCTTTACAAAGCAATTATCAAACAGCTTATTTTTGGTATGTCAGATGCGTCCTTCACACTTCTCATATTTGCATTTCTAAGTTGTCTTCTCTTGAATGAACATTCAATTTTCATCACTTTTTACCTCATTTTATTGTCGTTGCCATGAATAAATCCCAAAATATTGGGACAAAAAAGCATTATATGCTGAAGAGTGAATCTTCCAAGAGTTAATATAAAAATCTAATTAAATTCTGGATTATTTATTCCAACAGGGAAGTGGGCACACCTGTGAGGAGATGGATGGACACGGTGAGGCAGGTGCTGAAGCAGGGCTGCTGAAGAAGAGGCTCAGGTTGAGGTAGTGCTCATGACTGCAAAGGATTCGCAGGAACTCCAGACGCATGCTGATCAACGTTGGCATTGAAACGTTTTTTGCTGACATCTGCGAAGCAGTACATGATAGTTTAAAAGAGAAAATACAACCTAATTATCATTTATTAAATTTATATGTTCAAAATACACATGCTAAACGGCTTTTGTTTGGTGTCAGTGCTATTCTACCTGGTTGCAATAGTTTTTCACAAGCTGAAAAACAAATCCTCGATCCATGAGAGACAGCAGGTCATAGAGGAAGAAGGCCAGGCTGATGTTGACTTTCTCTGCTTGCTCTACCTCCTGTAACAGGAGCCAACAAACAATCAGTAAGCTACACTGAGTGGATCTTTCCGACAATATAGCTGGGCAAGCTGAGCCTTTGATACCAGAGAGACAAATATAATTAGCACTTCCTCCTCCCTGTTGTTTGGAGGACACTGACAACATGTTCACTTAAACAGCAACTGCCTCAACACAACCCAGAACAAAATATATATAAAGCCTGTGTTAAAGAGTTCTGAGATGGGAGTTTAAAAGATACGCTTGATTTCTAGTGCTTTTATCATTGTCATCTTTATATTTCTCACCTTTTGTTGTTTGACAAGGATGGTGCAAATCTCAGCTGTAACCACAGATACAATGGTGGTGATGTCATCTTTAAATCTGTCAGAGAAGCGATTTCTTCGAGGAACACTCTGCTTGTCCAGCTGAGACACATGCTGAGCCATGCTCTTCACCTGTTTAAGACACCAGAGAGCAAGCAAGAATCACCAATTGTGAAACATAAGAAACTACATTTACATGCATAAAAACTATGTTTGAAGAAAACGCAAGAGTCAAGTTTCTTAAGAACCTGTTGACAGATGCATAGTTGAATTGATAACAATTATATATCTTGATAATAAAAGAGCATCACCACTTTTTTTAACATTGCTTTAAACACCATTTAATGTTTTTATAAAATTAGGAGGAGTTGTTTTTTTTAAAGGTAAAATAAGCACTTTCTTGTGAGAATTAGAGAAAAACAAAAATAAAAAAAAGATTTAAAAAACAATGAGATTATGAATGAATATGAATAATGGCATACTTGATTTCAAAATAGAAAATACACTGTTAAGCCACTTCATAATAAATAAAAATCCTTTAAAATGCTTTTATTACTTAATTTATATTGCTACTACTATTCATCATTCAAGGCCTGTTGCTATGAGGTCATACTGTATCTTATTAGCCATTTTTATTATTTTACCCCATTATAATTAACATCTGCAGCAGTACTTAGTTACATTTTTCTTTAACAGCTAAGGGTCAATCAAGGATAGATCTGCTACAAAAAGATTTTAAAATTCCCACTGACCAGCAGCTCAAAGAAGAACCAGGCATATTTGTAAGCATTTTCTCTGCAAACACCAGTGCTGACGACCATCTGCAAAGCCAGCTCCTCATGAAACTGCTGCAAGGGAGAAAATACAAAAAAACACACTGAGAAGCAGTAGATTAAAAACACTTTAATAGTTTTGTGATCACTTGTACCAATGTGATTATTTAAAAAAAAATCATAAAATATGTTGACTGAAATTAGACCGACCACAACACCAGCAACCTCAGTGTTAGACTCCCACCTTGTGGATACAAGAGGGACTGCATCTGTGGAGGCACAGAGCTCTCCTAAGCCACACACCAGGGTGCTCAAGTCTAACATAACCTAAAAACTAAACCACAAATAACAACAGTTCTGTAGCAATTAGGTCGCTACAGCCTCCATATTTTAAGTATTGTGACATTAAACATTATCTAAGCATTGTGAGCTACATCCTTTAGTCTAACCGAAAGACACATATGGCGAATCTGAGAACACAGTTTTTATGTTTAAAATTGGCTCTAAATCTCTGCCATAACTTCAGACTACAGTGACAATTGCAAAAGCATAGAAGCTACATAAAAAGGTCAAACTCACAACATTAAACTGTGTAATGCATTAAGCTATATTAACTGCCTCTCTGTCTACTTCTGTTTATTATGCATTTTCTACCGCAACATATTGTTGTGTAACTGTTTTAAATCAAGTTAATGATAACGCATAAAACAGGAAAGCGAGACTGAACAGATAAATTAATCCTTATCAAATCTGCTGAGAAAACAGGGGACCTTGTGCTCTACCCTCAACAGCTGCCTGATTGCTAGAAAAACCATATAAAGAGAACCTCTAACGTTTCAGCAATGACTGGATGTAACTCCATATATAAGTGAAAGAGAAACTGATATTTTCCCTGAAGAGAAAGTGGAGACATTCTACATGACAACAGAAATGTATCATCTTCTGTTTAAATGATGAGGATGCAGTTTTATCTCAGTGTAGATAAAGTCAACGTTGACACAAAGTCAATACACCCATGTGACTCAATCATACTGGCAGCACTGCATGTTTTTACCCCGCTTTCATCCCTTACAGTTCCTGTCTTTCTCTTCTATTACTGTCAAATAAAGGCACTAAAAAAGCAACCTGAGCACATAGAGTTAAAAGATCTATCCCACTAGAAGCTCATGTTTTGAAGTTTTAATCCTTCTCTTCTTCCGTAAGACTATCATTATAGAAATGTCACAGAAAAGCAATACCTTTCTGTTGGAAGGTCTGGTGCTTCCTGTGGGGTTCTGATGGCTGTTTACATCCACATAGGTAGACATGCGACTGCCTGGATTGTTGTGGCCCTGGAGACAAAAAGTTCCAACACACTGAATATGATAGATGCATTCATTAGTCTGGGTGTCTGGTGGCCTATTGCAATGCTCAATGTAGTGTGCGGATAAATGGCAAATGGCTATTTTGTGTGTATGAGCAGGGATGCTGGGGTATTTACAATCACTACTTTGTGTGTTGGTCTTTTATAAAATATATAAATAGCCTGGTGAAAGACATTCTTTTGGGGCTCTTTAACAAAAGCAGATAATGAAAAATGGTTCATTAAAACTCATCAGTACCTTGGCGGAGAGGATACTTTTGACCTCAGCATCTTCAGCAGAGGTGTGCGGACCAGGAATATCAGGGTTGCTGCTGCTGCGGATTCTGGACTGGAGAAGCATATTGCCAACAGTGGCAGCTGTGGCCCGACCCATGGTGCTGTAACGGCTCTCTGCTGAAGGTATCGAACCCCCTGAACCTGAAAACACATGTTCACACAAACAAGATTAAACCTTAATTCTTGAAATAATGACACCAGAAATTATGCTTAAACTCATTAGTGACTATATCATGCACCTGCACTCTGCACGTCTCGAGGGGGATCGGGCAGACGAAACACCCAGTACAGGTAGGTCGCCAACAGGCTGTTCCTGCCCTGCTGGTCCCTGATCAGCTCCTGGCTGTTGTGAAGGCTATTGACAATAGACACCACTGATTCGAAGGCTATCTGGGCCAAATTGGCTGTAGAACAGGAAGCACACACACAGACATGCACTAAATATTAAAACTTTTATACCTTTCTCGTAAAATTAACAATGAGTTCAGAGTGAATCCTCACCGGTCTGGCCAGCAATGACCATAGGCTGCATTATGAGAGTGAAGAGCTTATCCAGAACCCGATGGAGAAAGAGGACCAGAGGCTCTAAACTGGAGGAAGACAGTGAAATGATGCTCAGCTTCAGCTCATGCTCCAGCTTGTTCTCTGGAATCTTCTCCTCCCTGACCCGCAAAGGGAATGTGGCTCCACCCTCCAGTGCATGGCAGAGGGTAAAGAAACGCTCCAGGTGGTTGTCCTGTTAGGGGAGAGGAATGATTTGTTGCTGTGAAGTGTTTAGGAAGAGTAAAAAAGGAAGAAAGAAAAAAAAACTAAAAACAAGACAATGAAGAAAGAGACAGAAAGAGAAACGTTATGAATTATGAGAGAAAGTGGATGTAATGCTTCAGGGTGGAGCTACAGCAGAGCGACACTTGAAGTATTTGTCTGTGAATTGATGTGTAGTGTACATGCCTACACAGCAGAAAGAGACAGGAAGACAGACTGAGCTAAAAAGCTGTTGTGCAACTGTTGTTTCCAACCATTACTCACCTGAGTGTGTACAGATGAAACAGCCTGGAGCTCAAGGTTGAAAAGTCCTTTATGACTCTCCATCCACTTGACGGGAGGGACCTGAGCAGGAAGTTTCTACATGACACAGGAAAATTAATTTTGCATGTCCAATTTGAAATTAATCTTTCCTTATAAGAATACTTTTTTAATCAAGAAAGAGCAGCTCTTCTGTATCAAAGCATATAACATAATTATTTTTTGTGTGTTTATAATGTGTACCTCTGGTGTGTGCAGTGAGTAGTTGACCGGAAGTCGCTCCAAGATGATGGGCAAACAGAACTGACCAGTCTGAAGACGGTCACTGTGCAATATGGGCAGCCACTATATCAGAGGCAAGCAGCAAATTCAGAATATCAGCTAATTATTTTGAAGATGTTGAAATCAGACAGAAAGTTAAGTTGTGTTCTGAGTCTGATTTTGGCATAATGAAGAATGAAAAAATCTCACAGAATATCCAATGAGAGTTTCACAGCCGCCGCTCTGGTTCTGCTTCTGCTGGCAGCTGATGTGGTAGAAAGTGAAGAGCAAATGATGTCTCTCCGTCAGACGGGCTGGAAGTGCAAACTTCACCTCCTCATAGAAGTCTGGAGACCTGAGAAAAAGGGAAAGAACAACAAAATCAACAAAAAGAATGGACACAATTAAAAGACACACAAGTAATAGGAAAGATAAAGAGAAGAGCAGAATTACACACACTTTTTAAAGAAAGAAAACAGACTAAAACAAAAACAATTACATATGTAGAAGGATAAGAACAGAATGCAGAAAGCTGGAAATCATTTATGACTGAAAATTTTAACAAGGCAACATAAAATGCTAAAAAAAAGAAAAGTGAAAAACATTGTTTTTTGTTTTGTTTTTAATGTAAATTGTTTTTTTTATATAAAAATAAAAACTAATTACAGGTCTGTAACAAAACTTAATAATTTAATATCTAATACACATCCTTTCTGCATAATTTGATCTGACGACAAAAAATGTGAGATTATTTTTAGGAAATCACAGAATGGTAGTCCTAG
The DNA here is from genome assembly GCF_017639745.1 of Melanotaenia boesemani. NCBI lineage: Eukaryota > Metazoa > Chordata > Actinopteri > Atheriniformes > Melanotaeniidae > Melanotaenia > Melanotaenia boesemani. Next base: position 14,876,076 of record NC_055692.1, read on the forward strand.
CTTATTTTACTAAGATGATGCAAATCATACTATACATTTATCATAACAGCATGTCTCCAAGATAATAGAATCTATGTTCTAAACTGCTCTGCCTGTAGACAGACCCATTACTCACTAAAACAGGGGTGCCCAAGTTCGGTCCTCGAGATCTACCATCCTGCAACTTTTAGATGCAACCCTTCTCCAACACACTTCAATCAGATGTCATCTGCATGTCATTCAGCTCTGCAGAGGCCTGGTAACGAGCCAGTCATTTGATTCAGGTGTGTTGGACAAGGGTTGCATCTAAAAGTTGCAGGATGGTAGATCTCGAGGAATGGACTTGGGCACCCCTGCACTAAAACATATAAGAAACAAAATAATACAAGCTGAGCAGCTAAAATCTAGCAAGAAAGTTAAAACATTTTGCATTTAAAGCTAAAGCAACTGGTCTTCTAAAACATAATGTTGCTGAAAGAAAGAAATAATGCAATACAATGATAACCATACCCCTGTCCAAACATCTGTGAACTGCAGCCGAATAATTGTTTTTATATATATATTCATCTATGTCTATGAAAGATATGTCTACTTACTTGTTGTGGTAGGTAACAGGGGTGTAAACTTCATGTAAAAACTCAGGGCCACTTGATTTTCCAAAAATGACCTAAAAATTAACACACACAAACAAAACAATGAATAATTAAAAATATATCACATAATAAACCTACATAGCACATCTGTACAGGGCAACAGTGTACAAGTATCCATATGTACCAACAGCCCTCCAGAGCTAATTAACATTAATCAATTTTTCTGCCATAATATTGTTGTGACATGACAAAATATATACAATAATACTCACAGGCAAAGAGCAGGTGGGATCCTCTCCACTCATAAACTGCATTTTGATTGTGATATTTCTCGCAGATGTAAGTCTGTTGACAAAGTTCAGCCTCTGGGGGTAGACATAGAGCAAGTTCCTGCAGAGACACATGAAGAGAAGGAGCACCAGGGAGACTTTTTATTTAACCGGCTTATAAAAAAAATCAGACCAAAAGACTAAATGACACAAAGCATTTCAAATGCACATCACTAGGTGGCACCATCTCTACAGAAACATCTTCATGATCAAGTCCTAAGGTGACACTCCAACACTGTCACAGAAATGCCGTAATTTGCTGGTATACAAGGAAATACCACAGTTTCCACTTAACATATGCTTAGAGTATGTCACTATGTAATTACCATGCACAAAACTTGTTTACACATGTTCAGTTACAAATTAAGTCATTTTGAGCTGAAAGCCAAATTAAGCCTCAACTTTTAGACAGAGACTCCTGAGAGTTAAACTACAAGGTATGCCTACGGAAAAGCAGTGCATCAAAGGAGCAAAGCAACAATTGTGATGTCAGCCATTAAATGATAAGTGCATCTCAACTGTTGCCTCGGGACTTTAAGATAAATAATCTGGCTGTAAGAGCAAACAAACCAGTATAACCCTGCATGAATCCGGCCACTCAAAAGTCACATTATTTCCAGTGCAGGTGCAAGACTTATAGAAGTCGTTTTCCCATCATGCATCTACACAAAATTTATTTCATAAATGTAAAAAGTAATATAGTACTGACACTGGGACTGCAGCAGCATAGGATGAGGTATGCGTTCCAAAAGTGTACCCACCTGTAAATGTTGTGGGGGACATAAACCTCACTGGAAGGGAACTCTAACACCTCTTTAACTGGCCGAATGTTTTTCTCAGCAACAGGTATGAGTGGGATAAGCTCTGGGGATAGACAGGCCTGTGGCATGTCGTGCACTGGAGACATGTCCAGCTTGATGCAGCCTGGAAGACATAACACAAGTCAAATCCTGCATGTGTACTAAATACAGTAGCATCAGATACCATATTATGTCACTGAATACTGTAGACATCAATATATCAGTATAATAACATAAATCCCAGAAAAGGTCTAAATTTGAGTAATATGCACATTCCTCCCACGAGTTATATGAGAAGATCTGTTCTCAGCCCATGGTGGCAAAACACACAGACTTGGACCACAAAGCGCTAATTCATAATACATATAAAATTATTCATTTTATTCTGTACCACAATTCTACTTTGAAAACTCCATATTGTACATATACAGGGGGATTGTGTGATGAGTTACTTGTGGGCCAGTGTGCAGAAACCATTCAATTTTTGCACCACTACTTTCTCCGTCCAGTTTTTAGCTACCAGTCAAACCTTCAAGCAACATCAGCCTTCTCAACTCTCCGCAAGAAGAGGAACGATCAACAAAATAATGATTTAATATAACGAAAGATAACCTGGTATTGTCTTGATTCTCCTCTGTGGATTCGAAGTTTTCTTAATCTCAGCCAGGAACTTCAACAAATCCTCATCACTTAGACGATCCCCCTCCTGAGACAGAGAAACATGGTGATTTTTTTCATGTTCTCTTATTTTCAGTGAAAAGCCAGGATGGCACAGCCTGAAATGCAGAACATCGTGCAGCGTTTTTCAAAGCCATGGATTCATGTTAGAAACATTACAAGAACTTAATGGAATACATTACATAGTATTTTTGATTAACAAATGAGACAAGAACAGGCTGTAACCACAACCTTGTCTGTCTGTATCTCGCCCATTAGGGAAACTGTCCAACCTGTTTGAAGATGGTGGTTATAGTGATGGCAGCAGGTTTGAAGGCAGAAACATTATAAAACTGTTCCTCAATGGTACTGTAACGCTCCGAGTTCCTCCTGGGAAGCTGCGCTCTACGGTCAATGCTGCTGGATTTGGCTGTAAAAGAAATTTAAAAAAACCACAATGAGCAATGGAGTGCATTGTGTTTTACAGATGTCTGACACGTCAATACACTCCAACTTTTTTAATTCAACAATGATGCCAATACTGATGTAAATACTGATATAACTACACTAATTAAACGAAAGATGATTTAAGATTTGTACAACTTATTAATAATAATAATACATGTTAATAATGTATTAATAATACTTCTAGTCTCCAAGATGATTATGGTTTAGGAGTTGTGAACATTGTGTGGATGGATAGGAACAAATAAAAATATGCTTTGTATAATTTTATCTATAAAAGTTATTTAAATGAAAACATATCTAGAACATATTGTCATCATATATCCTTATATTCCTTTGCTAAGAGATTTCTGTGTTGCCAGATGTCTTAAGAGTGTGCAGCTGAGATACAGACAGATTTTTAACCAATAGTATTTTCTCCCAATTTGTTGGTCTGGGAAATGCTCATTTGGTGTCAAACTATTCAAAAAATGCATGGCTTGTGTGAAATTGATCCCACTTTCTCTCTGGAGACCATGGCTTGAAGGAATCAGTCGCAGGTAGTCTTCTCTCACTAGAAACAGACTTGGGACCTGCTGCTAGTCTCTAAATGGTACAAGCCGTAATTCAGACACTTGAACTTAACTTCTGACAAACAAGGACAGACACAGAAGGATACACTAACACACACCTCCTTTTATGCTGTCAGAGTCGGTGACGTCACGCTCTACAGCAGCAGTAGAGATAACATCCATGATATTAACAGTTGCCCAGGCAAGAGGCATGCGATAGCGGCCCAGTCTCTGGCAGAAAGCCTCCGCGTGGCCTCGCAGCTTCTCAAGTTTGTCCCTGTTCTAAAAAACATTTATCCCAGGATTCACCTCAACTTTATCAACAATTATAGCCACAGCAAGCATTAAAAGGGCTTTGTAAAGATGAAAAAAAAGCTTCATGTGCAGCAGCTTTCTGTAAATTGACTGGTGATAGAAAGAATTTGCTCTGCTGCATTACCTTCGAGTCACATTCCCTCAGATTTATGTACGGGTCGGCACATTCACTGATCTCCCCTTGCTGGAGAACCTTCTCAATCTGAAATACAAGCAGGAAGTACACAAGTCATCAAAGCTGCTCTGCACATTCCAGCACCAAAAATCCATATTTTGCTGGCAAATGTACAGCATGGATTCAATTACAGGATGTTTACATCAGACTAGTACTATTCAGCTTATTTAAAAGCAGAAGGAAAAAAAGGCTATATTTCCTGTTGTTTTTTTTTTGTTTGTTTGTTTTTTTAATAGATGCTGTGTATTTCATTATTACCTTGATTACCAGGAATATATCTGGGGAAGGATAGGTGATGGAGAAGATGGCAGATCTGGCCAGGGTGGAGTGATCCACATGAGGAGTGTGAGGTTTCAAGAAGTTTTTAAATTGCTCTGAGTTGAGATCACAGTAAAAGTTCTCAGATATCTAGCAGAAGAAAGAGATGAAGAATTTAACTCTTTAGAGAGAACAATATTTCTCCCTTAAAATTAAACAAATTGTTGTTTTTCAAAGTATAACAAAATCTAAAATGTAAAGCTAATATGTAATGTTTTCTACTAACTGTATAACAAAATAAAGCACAAGACTGATTTCATGCAAGTTAAATGCAGATTATGGAACATATCTGTTCAGTACGCTCTACAGTTTCTCTTCTACCCTCAGCAATGACCTCAGGCTCAGAACGCAGCCATATGTCCTTATCTGGCCTGACCTGCTGTGTCATGTGATCCTTTTCAACACAGAGCTTTTAACCATTCTCCTTCACACTGCTCATCCCACAGGACCTCTATTACACTGACCAGGCCAGAGCACACTCTTGGACACAAAACCTGCCCGGTATCTATTATCATCAAAATGAACTCTGATCAGATTACATGCTCAGATAAGTTTTCTACAATGATTTTGTTGATAGCTATTTGACAAAACAACATTTGTTTTAAAAGCATAATTAATCATTTTCCTACTTCCTCATACAAATGACTTCTTAAAAATCACAGATAACTTCAACAGTGATAGTCAACTGACTTATATAGTAAAAAATTCTTCCTCAACTCAATAAATAAACAGTTCTTTAACAAAGGTCAAATATGCATGGAGTTAACATTCTGAGTCTATCATAATAAAAAACAATAAATACTTAATTTGATATGTTGAGACACAAGGAATGTAATAACCATCTTTCACAGTGTAGCTTCTGTCAACACAGAGACTTTCTGTCTGATTGACTGACAAACTCTTGGCATTGTCTGATGGAGAACATCTGGTGTTGCCAAATTAGCAACTGTGCAGCTAGATTAAAAAACAGATCAAACTATTAAGCATTAGTTGCTTCCACCCACTCCATGAATCTGAAGTTACGCTGCTAAATGAGTGCAATGATTTGATGAGCAATTGCAGATTATCCCCAAAACAACACAATGAACAAGTCCTGCAAAGTAATAACAGCAATAATATTCTTTTATAATGCAGAAAACATTATGTGTGTTTGTGTGACAGCTCTAAAAACCCTGTCTGTTTTCTATCCATGTATTTACTATCGTAAGTAGGCCACTCGCTGAGTCCAATCCTACATCTGCAACTTGGCTGATGGACCAGAGACTCATGATTAATGGCCAGAGTATTAAATGGAATTTTTTGAACATCTGCTGCAGATTTCACAAACATGAAACAACAGAAAGTGATATAAAGCAAAACAAGCAGCAACAAAATCTCCACGGGACATAGGAGGCAGCAGAAAGAAGTGCACGGTTTCTGATGAAGACTGTTGAGAAGCAAGAGAAACAAATGCACTGAGGAGAGAGGCAGAAAGACAAACATAAAGCAAAAGGAGTGAACATTTAAAAGAAAAGTGGGTCAGAGGTAAAAACATCACCATTCTGCTGCAATTAAATCTAACTTACAAGATTGACAGTTTCTCTTTCCTTCAGGCTTCACTGCTCTGTAACAGTCTAGCTCTACTTAATATAATATGCAGGAAGTTGCATTAACCTCCACAGGGACCCTCTTAAGCTCAGGAGCACATATTAAACTTGGTCACCTTAAGCCAAATACACCGAGACAAAGTCATTCTTTTAGCATAGCTCTTAAAGTGTGACATCAAACAAAGAACAACTGCAACTTTACTTCATTTACAATATTTTTTATATATATGTGAGAGATTTTATGGAGTGAAACTGCCCCTTGTACAGTCCATTTTCAACATCACAGGGCATTAAATTGCTCTCTCTTACCAAGGAGTATCAGTGCCATTAGTCCTGCAGACTAGCTAGAAAGCATAAGGGCACTGCCATTTTGGTGGGTGGGGGGAAAGAGGGAGAAGCCCCAGTGGCTAAAACCTCATTTGAGAGATCCACGAGCACTTAATCTCTGCAGTACTTTCACCCAGACAGCTATCCAGCTGTGTAAATTCACCAACAAAATACAAACAACCATGGTTTAGAGTAGTTGACTGGGAAACATAGTGAAGTATTAGTAGATGCAATAAAACTAACACCCCCAAGGGCATCAATATGTGGGGATGATGAGACCTATAATCTTGTAGAGTACTCTGATCCCTTGCTGGCATGCAACTGTCCAAAGAAACAAGACCACCCTGCATTAACAGAGGAAAATGTCATGCAAAAACTGACCTCCATGAAACATGGCAGTTTGGAAAGGCATAGTTTATGTTTTGGGAGAGAAAATCAGATGATTTTGAACAAAGTCTGCCATTTGTAGGACTAATAATAATTATTAATTAATTAATTAATTAATTAATAATAATAATAATAATAATAATAATAATAATAATAATAATAATAATAATAATAATAATAATAATAATAATAATAATAATAATAATAAGTATATTACTTAGCTTAATGCAATAAAATTTGACTGTGTTAAATTTTGAATCCCACACTTTTCTTTCATCTTCTTCAGATGCTGAGTGGTATACAGTCAAATCTACAGTAAATTATGTAAATATTGGCATTTTCCTAAAGTGTTGCAACATATTCAACAAATATAGCAGCTGTTTGACAACAATTACACATAATACTGTTCAGATATGATTAACTGTCCACAAACTATAAATGTGGCCATAAATAGACATATCATCCACTGAAATGCACCATTAGACTCCAAACAATTTAAATGTAAACTGACCATACTAAAGGCCTACTGTAACGACATTGTTTATCACATGACAGAAAAAGTAGCATTTAAAGCAGCCATTAATAACAACATGAAGAAAATTCGAGAACTGATATGATTTAGGTTCCAACAAGGAGGTATTTTCTTACCTTTTTCTTCTCTTTCAGGTCATATAAAGCCAACGTAGCAAATAAGGGCTCAATGTCAATTTCAAACCTGGGAAGCCCAGAAAGAAAAGTCATTTAATTACAGCAAAAGTCAAAACTCAGTTTTTGGTTTTTTTTAACTGTTCTTTGTTTGTATTCCTGTGGATTGCTTTTTTTGGTGGGAAGCAACCAAACGTACAACAGTAAGTGATGACTTTTTGAACTGAGGCTTAAAAGGATGAGAGAAGATGTTGCCAAACCACTGCCAGCTGAGAACTCGGTTCAATGTAAATGTTTGTATGGGCTGCACAAGCATTTAAGGCAAGAAAACAGTATTTTAGTCAGTGTGTGTATTTGTGTGTATAGGGGAAAGAGACAGAGACTAAATTCCACAGAGATAGGGAGCGGTAGAGATTTTCAGGAGAACAAATCCACTCCAAAGCACTCCTACACCCTTAAACACTGCCCTGCACTTCAATGCACGCCATTTTTTTTTAAAGAAAAAGAAAAACAGACCCATGAGTAATGGCCAGATGTTAAATACTACAATGTTCTGTATGTTAGATGCAAAGTGAACGTAAATTTTCATAAACAAGGGGACATGTGAATAGTTTTACTTTACTTGCTGCATAAACAGAAAATGATTAATAACTATTGTTCCTCCTCCTACACAAATTACATACTTAATGGCCTGGCATCGGACCAGGATCCGTTCTCCGGTGTGTTCTTTGGGGCAGTCGGGAATGGGCCGGATTTCCACTGCATCTTCCTAAAAAAGCAAGAGCAAAGAAGATGTAGCATCTTAAATTACCACAACACAGATGGTGGTGAATTTAGATCAAGCTAAAATTTCAGATCATAAGAATTTAATTGTTTTTTTGTTTTGTTTTTTTCTTTAACCCCATCCTGTCCAGCATCATGACGTAATTTTATTTGAGTTTTTTTTGACTGTTAAAATGTATGGCTATAAAGTGTTGAAACTAAAATGTAAGTTTTATTTTCTAAGGCTTCATAGACAAATTATAAATATTTAAATAACTTTGTTGAATTGTTTGGATAATTTTCGATGAAAAATGTGTAGTTAAGTAAAATACTACAGTATTTGTTGTTTTCTTCTTTGATAAGTCTGATTTTCTTGTACATCAACTGTTCTGTAAAATGCAAGTAAATGCTGAAAAATGTGAACATTTCCAGAAACTCTGTCCAAAAATTGCTTGTTTTGCCTGAGCAAATATCAAAAAATCTCCAGTCTAAACTGGTCTTTGATACTTTGGGAAGTAACTGAATCCCAGGGTGGGACATTTTTACAAAAAAAATAAAAAATAAATAAATAAATAAATTTCAGTTTAATATGTCTTTAATTAAATTGTCAGAGGTTAAATTTCTCTCTAAAAGAAATCAAGTGTTTTTCAAGAGGATGAATGCAAAGTTATGGCTTGTATTTATTTATTTATCATTTATTTTATGAAATTATTATGTTGTTATATTGCACCCACTTTTTGTACAGCACTTTGTGATTTTTATCAGTGAAAAGCGCTTTATAAATAAACTTTACTTACTTACTTACTATTTAGAGCAACAATCATTTCTCATCCATGTGTCATAATTACTGATGAGCTACACATTAAAAATAAAAAACAGTTACAGATGATTGAGTGATAGCTAACAACGATAATGGACAGGTTTATATTTATATTTATATGATAATATTTATATCATCATACAGCATTAGAATACTGCTAATAGTTCTGAAATTTTCTGAACTCATACTGACATTACATTTTCTGTATAGGCTTATATTAACCCTTTGGCATTCCAGTGGGTTGCAGGTGGGACGTTTTGGATGTTCCTGCAAGACTGCAGGAATGCCAGAGGGTTAATCTACATCAAACACTAAATTGAGACAAACCCTCAAATCTTTATTGTACCAACTCACTGTACCAACTTTAAAACACCTCACCTCATCTGCTGGTGGGTAAAGAGCAAACAGCTCGGCTTGTCTGTTTCCATGCCGTGACTCCTGGTTGAGGCTGTCCAGTTCTTCATGGTTGCTGAAGGCCACCAGACCATCTAATCTCGGGTCTGGGGCCAAACATCGCAAGTTGAAGTCAGATGACGTCAGTGTGCGGCCAGAGTCATCACTCAATCCTGCTAAAGTTGGAGACTTGACCTGGGGCAAACATAGAGAAAGAGGGGTAAGCTACCCATACGTCATACCCTATGCAATATCTAAAGGATAAGACAGAATATTACCCATTACTTAAACAGCATTTTATTCCAGTAATAAGATATCTACATAAAAAAGGGGCATGTTATGATTATTGGAGACATTATAGGTAGCTAATAGGCTTGAAGCAGTCTAGCCACTTTGTTTTGGCCTTAAGATAATGACAGTCTCTTGGGGTTTTAAAAACAAGCTTTACTCAAAGTAGAAAACACAGCAAAAATCATCCTAGCAGCAGAAGCTGAAACAATTTTAAAGTCTATATAAATGCTCAATAAGCTGCTTTCCATCTGCCACATATGTAGTGTGTACTATGGACTGGATTGGTCTTTGTCCTGTCAAAGAAGTCCCAATTTATTCAGAAAATGAAGCCACTAAAATATTAAATAAGGTCAAGGCAGATGAGATGCTCTTCACTACCTTAATATCATATATTAGCTGCTCAACATCTGCCGTCAGAGATTCCCCAGCAGGCTGATGGCCAGTCAGAAAATATAACAGCAGCAAAGAGGGCAGAAGTAGACCTGAAGAGCAAGCTTGCAAGATGATGCATATTTTTGACATCCAGTACCATGCCGTCAATAAATCAATAACTTTTTTGGCCTGTTGGACAAAAAGGAGCATGAGGCCACTGAAATATCTTTTACACATCTAAAATATCTGCTTATGTGTTATGCATATTTGCTCAGAGGCTCTGAAATACTATCTTTGATCATAAATTAAGTATTTCCAGGTCAGGCTTTCATCAGATGGGCTAATATTGGAAATATTTAGTCATCTAATTTACTAAATATTCCTCCTCTATGTTGTTGCTGTTTGATCATTTTGTTGGAACAAAAAAACCATATCAGTGAGAGTTTCCCTGTTTGTCTCTGTTGGCTTTGGCAGCATATGGACTCAGCTACAGGGCATGGAATAACCTCCCTGCTCTCATGATGCATCCTGATTAGTGTCCCCTCATGCCACCCCTTCCTCTTGTCTCTTTCACTCCCATCATCCATCAAACTCCCATCCAGTCTCTCGCACCACAGGCTAGGACTGACCGAGCATCCAACCGGGTAAAGCTTCACCCTGTTCAGGCTCCAAGAGACCATCACACCACGACCCCAGGGCTTTTGTTAGACCAGATTGGACCATAGCTATTAAGTACTGAAGGACAATAGTGCTGTTCTTCCCCTCTCTGTCACTCTCCTTCTGGCATGTAGATGATGGGAAGGCCACAGCCGTAATAAGGGGCCTTTTTAGTTTGGGTGATTAACCAGGATTGGCGTGGATTGGACAACAGAAGGGGGGCTGAGACTGGCTGAGCCAGAGGCTGGGAGTGGTGCTGGCTGGGACTTGGATGGCTTGGGATTTGGCCACTGTGAGACAGAAAAGCTAGAGAGAGGGCAGTGAGAAAGGATGGGAACTTGGCACAAAATAATAAAAGCACACTGAAGCAGGGAGGCAGGGATCTAAACTGGAAGTCATGGTATAAATGTTAATAAAATATATATATTGTGATTTTTTTCAATTCATGACACACACCAGTCATGCTAAACACCAAAAATAGAGTTAATGAGAGATGTGGACTAAAATATTCAGTTTGGGTTCTTTGCAAGCCAGACTGACTAAACTTGAAAGGGCGGCTGCCTCAGTGGAGAGGCTGATGGGAATAACAACACACTGTGTGTTCAGTAGCTGTTAAAAGTACCCACCCCCCTACATTTCACACGTATCTCTCTCAGGCCTTGATCAGCATGGACAACCACACTGTTCTCACTAAAATATCTTCCATTCACAAAATGTACTTTAACTAAGCGAAGCATATTTACATTTAAGAAATAGCTAGTTTTTCTTATACTGAAGACACAGTTTGACATTTTGGGAAGTGCTCTAATATCCAGTATTGAAGTCAGAAAGATACCAACTTAGTTTAACATAAAAACATGAAAGCAGGAAAAACACCAACTCTGGCTACAGAAATCTGTAAAATACAATACTTGAAGTATTTCATCTTAATATTTTAATTAGGTTTTTAGGTATTCTTTCATTTTATTTGACAGGAAAGCAAGGTATCACATGCAGCTGTTCCCGCATTTCTGCTGCACAAATCAGACAGAAAATACTGTATTATGCATCTGTAGGCAAGTCATAAGAACACTGAGAATGTCTTCGCAGCTTGGTTCATTTTACGCTGGCATCACTTTCCAGTGTAAAAATCTTGATGCCATTTTTTGAAAATGATATTAACCTCATTCGGCATGTTAGAACACTTTTTATTCAAAAAACCCTTAAAAATTGTTCTCCAAGCATTTATAACATTGACACCTGAAAGTAAATATAACCTTTTTGACTCCAGATAATAAGAATGTTGCTGCATTTATTTTTAAGATACATTCTGGCTTCTCCACTCAGTACATCAATCAATGTGTGACCACCTCATATGAGTCTGGTATGCTTGAGATCCTCCAGTGGGACCACACTGGAGATTCCAAGATCCAGATAGAAAACTACAGGTGACTTTCTTTAAGGGTTCAATAATTCTACAGAGATCTTTTGAAGAAGACAAGGTATGTCATATTTCTGTCTTTTTATAAATAGCTTAAAAAAAACAAAACCTATTTTTAAACATGCTTTTACTTGATTCCTAATAGGATTGAGTTTTTAATTCTGATCCTTTGTCATTTTATTGTATTATTTTTGCATGTGCATGAGTACATACAGTGTACATGTTTGAATGTGTATATGAGTATGATTTCAAAAAGTACATTAGCTATATTTGCATGCCTGTATAGATTTACAGTACCAGTCAAAAGTTTGGACAAACTTTCTCATTAGATTTAAAGGATAATTGTGTTCAGACTTTTGGCTGGTCACACTACCGTTTTATTTAATTTGGCTCCATTAAAAACACTTTGAAACTCTGTTTTCAAATGTGCTATACAAATATTATCATCCTTATTATTATTATTTAGCCTATTTACATTTTTATCTGCAATGCTAAGCTAATCTTCCCAGCTATACTCTTTTTCATTTAATTCATCTTAAAGAGGTAATAAGCGGAAATTTATCATTTCTAGATTGGAGGAATTAAAAAATGGCTATGTGAAAAACCAGAGGTGTAATTTCATCTAGAGTATAGCATGACGTCACACACCGTCTCTCTGTGTTGATCTCCAGCCCTAAATTTACCAGCCGGCCCGGTATGTATATGTGAATCGCCATCTCCTCCCTTCTCTTTGAGTCCTCAGCGAGCAATGGCAGCACATAATTAAGAGTGGACCAGAAGGCGTATTGACCAGAAGACGACCAGGAACTGACATTACTTCAAAAAACAAGACAGTCGTTGGCGTAGAAGTTGTCGGAGAGAGAAAGGGACATAACCCGGATTAGCATTGGCTTTGTATAATAGCGAAAAGCACTGCGAGCTTAAGAAGTTACAAATTGACTCGAAGCTAGCTCTTCTCCTGTACAGTAAGTAACAACATAAATGTTATAAGTTACTTTGACATGTTTCACAAGATGGTGATATTGTTTTGCGAGTGGGGGAAGAGGTAGAAGGAAATGTGGCTCATTACACACTTTGTTTTGATCTACAGGCAGCGCACAACAGCAAACCTTGCGGTGAAACGATTTAGCTTATTGCCCCTTTAAATAAACATAATCATACGTACTAAAGAAATTAACTACATTAACTAAATGAAGAAGAAGCATTATGCTTGTTGCTCAGCTACAGGCGAAGGAAGGAAGCTGTGAGCCTGTATGAGAAGCCAATTGATAACTTCATATACAAAAATGAACAAACAATGTCTCTGTGCATATGGGTAGGATTAACTGACACCTATGACAGAGAAAAGCATTATAGCTTAATGCTGGCATGTTTACTAGGCTGCATCTTTATCCAAGTGTCTGTTTTGCTATTTACTCATCCAGATCACATTCTGTTGTGGTGTAGATTTTATATGCGTAAATGTTTATTGAGAAATGCTGAGTACCCATATGCATAGTTGTCCTTAAGATTATATGAAACTGCTATCTGGTTATCTCTCATTCTACAGTGTAATATTTTAAGTCTAAACTGTAACTTCTTCACATATTGACATTAACTTGAGTGTACGTTTGGAGCCTTGATGCAAGACTGATCTGTCTCAGATTGGAAGTTGTGAAGACAGTGGAGACATGTGCAGATATCAGCTATACATTCCTCCAATTTCAACAGTTTTGTAAAAGCTCCTGTCAGCACTAATTGATCAGCTAAACTAATGATGTGGCTGACTCCTGAATTGACAGATATGAATAAGAACATTTGTAAGACGTGCTTACTTCCCATCTTTAGCGGTCAGTTTATGCAAACATTTTCAAGAAGCTGATAAATTACAGAGTGACAGACGGTTCCTGTTCCTTACTGGTTTGTCTTTGTCTTCTGGCTGAACATCAGACTCAAAAATCTGTTTCTGTAGATGTTTGAGCAAGCCAACTCTCTCTGAATACGTGCTCCAGCCATCTCCCTGACACCTTCATAAAGACACACACAAACAGAGACAAGTTAAGAACAATGTGTAAACCCCATAAGAGACATGTATGATTACAACTAAACACCTCTGAGGCCTTTACTACGAAGCGGTATTAACATACCCGGGATATCTCTCCGTTACCTGGGTTGACTGACCCAGACATTCGCAATCCTGATAAGCGGTACGACGAAGCCGGTTATCAGCACGGTAATTCAACTCAGTTTTCCCATTTCGATCAATGCACGCTCAGATAAAAGGGGTGGCTTTGCAGCATCTGACCAGTCGCAGACATGGAGAAACCCTGCAGAGCGGCCTACTTTACCGAGGAGGAGCAGACAAATTATTCTTCAAAAATATGAAGAATTCAAACACATCATCCAGGCCAAAAGCGGCACTGTTGTCACAGCAACAGCCAGGATTGAAAGCTGACAGAAAATTGCTGACTCTGTTAATGCGTAAATTCATGAGATTATATTCATTCATTCATTCATTATCTATACCGCTTCATCCATTAAGGACAGCGGGGAAGCTGGAGCCTAACACAGCATTTAGCAGGTGAGAGGCAGGATACACCCTGGACAGGTCACCAGTCCATCGCAGTGAGATTATATTGTCAGATGAATTAATATTGTATAAACGGACAGCACTCTGATTACTCAATGTCACTTGATTACGGCCCAGACGTTTCAGACAGAAAGCTTCCTCAGTGCCCTTTCTTTCCTTTATATTTTCCATGGAGTTGTTTTGAAGCTCAGCACGCGTGTGAAAGCGTTTTGTGTTGGAATATTAATTCATCACCACGACGGCACGAGTAGTTGTCCTTTCCATAAATCCATGGTTCCGCAGTTTTGCCATATGGGACCATTATTATTGACCTCATTATTTCAGATGCAACCCTTGTGGAGCTAAACAGACTTGGGAACAAGTCAAGAACAAGTAGAAAAACTTCAAAGCGCTCAGTAACAAGGCTTTATTTCTTCATCAAAAGGATGCATCTATCCCTAAAAACTTTTTCTCTCCGAAGCACTCCTCTCATGATCCATGCACCAAAGTGGATAGATGTTCTAAGAATGGGCAGGCCATTTTCAAAGAGAACTGATTGGTCAGAAGGTGGTGCTTTTATGCCCACTGATCTCTTATCCAGAACATAACCTGCTCCGGAGCAGGTTAGCTGTTCAGCGCAAGTTACCATGGTGATTTATCTCAGTAAGAAGTGAACCAGTGTTGTGGTACGGAAAACCCAGAGTTAACCCAGAAGTTACCTTAAAAAAAGAAAATCTGGCTTTGTAATACAGGCCTATGTACTTCTTATAAGTCTGTATCTGTATGTGTGAGATAAAGAGAGCTCAAAACTGCATCAGAATCAGAGTTTTTACCTTCTAGAGACTACAAGCCATGGCTGGGTGTAGCTTCTAACGCAGTCATTTACATGTGGATCCAAATCCCCTCTAAATTGAGAGATGAAGATGAAGAGAATAAAGACATATACAAATAGTCAGACATGAATGCAGGCATTTAAAGGCAACTGAAAACCCTAAATTCTTATTCTATTTTAATCTGTACTTCATGGCCAAGTTGTAGGACACGCAAATACTGTGAACAAACTAAGATAAGAGATAACAGACTGAAATGACATAGTTTTATAATGAACGAAGACATTCACTATGAATGCTATGCAATGATATGAATTCTTCTAAATTCTCTAAAAAAATATTCAACTGCTCGTCATCGACATCACTGAAAAACACTTTAATTCTGTCATCTTTGCCCTCTCAACTGACCTCTTTTTCTATATAAGCAGCTAAAACTTTGCCTCTTGTTTAATGTTTCTTTGCCTTTAACCCACCCATCCTCTGGGACGGAGTGTCGAATAGTCCGACACTCCTTCTCCACTTGCTCCACTTTCAGGTCATCATCAGGAAAGTCTCCAAGTTCTTGCATCAGAGCAGAGTCTCCACTTCTTAACTGTGACATCAGAAACTCCTCCAGGTCCAACGGGTCCACCGCCTCATATGACTGAGGCTGGAAAATCCAGAGGTGATGGAGGAAACATTGGGATTGGGAAAGGAAAAAAGAGATTGGGAGAAACGTTAGAATGTTAAGCACCAAATGTCCAAAAATCAAATAATAAAACTCAGCATTAAAGGAGATGATTACCAGAGATCCAAAGGAGAAATGCTGAATTATTTACCAGCACAGTGTAGAAACCTTCTAATATCATAGCTTAGTAAGTTGAAAAATGTTCCCCTTGACGTACAAACTGCCCAGCATACTTCAAGAAACTTCAACAAAAAAAGAGTTCATAGTAGCTAAAAGATTTACAAATGCATAATGAAAGCAGTTACCAAAGGAAAAAAAAACAGTAAAAGGTAAATTACATAGGTAAAATTATGTATATATTGCAAATAACAATATGTACTTCATGTGAAATGTAGCACTAATGTTAAAAAAAAGCCAAAGACTTTTCTCAGCTGTTTTAGGATTAGGATAATTAAACCCAAAAGTTAACATTGCTGCAGCATCAAGACACAAATGTGGCAAAATGTTAAAAGTTTAAAACTGGTGAATTGTTACAGTCCTTAGTCAAATCTAAACAGTGCAGAAAAGGTTCAAGGAAAAGGAAAAAAATGTATGTGAGGTGGAGCCAAACATGTTCAATCGTGACTATTTTCTAACACCTGTCTAGGAACAGGAAGAGAAAAGCATGAACATAAATAGAAACTGGAACAACCTGGCCTGTATCAGACAACCAGGCTTGTTTTTTAATCTCCTTCTATTTTTAACCAGAAAATCTAAAAACCTACATTCATTCTTCTATAGCAGAACAAAGGCACATCTGTAATTATTTAAATGTACAGGACAAAGGGGTTGTAATTTATCATATGTATGACTGCAGTGGTTGTTAAAATTATCAACATCTGACATAATAAATCTCTACTCCAGCTTAAAGCTGGAGGGATGAGCTTTTCATCATTAGAAAGGAAATAAAAAGCACAACCAGTGAGGTAATACACAACCCTGTTTGTTGTCTGACTGGTTTTACTTGTAAAAAAGGGAACTTGCATGTAGCAGGTGTCTTTGTAAGAAGTGATAGCAAACTGGGCAAACCTCAAATCTGATTAGACTGCAAGCTGTGACTGGAGTAGGAGAAAAATGAGAAATTTACACCATCATATCATGCCTAAAATTTGAAATAATCGGCGTATGAAATGCATGGTAATACAAGCAATAATTTGCGTGTAGCAGAGTAATTCTGTGGCATGTTTAAGCTTTTAAATATGCCACAGAAGAACATTTTAGAAAGCGTACAGTATGTAAAAGAGAGCAGACAAGAAAAATACACATGCATATCAGCCAGTGTCTTGCACACTAACATTATCCACACACAGACAAGGTGGAGATCACTGTCGCAACAACATTAGTCATTGCTCAACTAAAGCGGAGCAAATTCCATTTGCCTTGAGACATGTTTTTGCACATCGATGCGCCTTGAGGCATATTCTTTTCTGTTCAACAGTTGGGCAAATTGTACAACATGGTTTAGTAATAATGGTAAGCATGCAACTCAAGAAGCAAAGAGACACTGGTAGCTAAAAGAAAAAACTATATAAAACTATGATTTTATATAGCAAACTCACGGATTGAACCCCTTCTTTGTAAAGGAGGTGTGAATCTGCACCTCAACAAATTCACAACAGTAGCAGTCTTCACACGTCTGTGTGTGTGGCCCCTTGCCACAGAGTTCAATCATCGTAGCACTGCCCCTTTTCTTCTTTAATAAAGAGTCTAAGAAAAATAAATGAATGCAAATCTATGCATGCTTCTGAGCACTGCCTGCTGCTCTGAGGAGTCTTCAGAGGGCCCAGCAAGAAACTGCAACTTCTTAAATCAAACATCAGAGTTTTGCTCAACTTTCTAAATGGTAATTATAAAGATTTCCCTTTTGCATTAACTTTTGTGTATGCTGTAAAAAAAAACTGTTTCTAAAAGCATTCACATAATAAAACACATGTACATCAATACTGAAAAAGACTATGCTTTTTAAAAGGCCAAAAACTCTCAAGAAATAATCATCTTTTTAAAAACAACGTGATCCTACCAACACACACTGGAAAAATCAGCCAGGAGAGACAACAGATAGGCAATAAATTCTAGGCAGATAACAGACAACTTACCCTGCTGAAAACTGAAAAGTGTACTATAAAAAGGAAGTGTACAAAATGGCGCACTCCGGATATGGGAAACTAAAGTGTGCACCAACTAATACTAAAGGCTTTTGGCTGAAACTAAGCCACAACCCATTTCAAAGATCCTCTTTAAAATCATCCTCATATTCCTAGAAGCTGACAACTCTAGAAAATTCAACATTACCAAATGTGGAATCAGACTGAAAGTTTCAAGTTGAACTTGAAAGTTTGAACTCACAAAATGTTTTAACAGCAGACGAAAGCCTTGAGCTTTACAGCATCACGAGAGAAACCACAAGAAATTAAAGGAAGTGACATCAGCAAGGCGCCCTTCCATCAAGCACAGTTTCAACACACAGGAACAGAGGGTACAGCCTCACACACACATACACACACAATCAGCACTGAATGCATGTTCAAAAGCACATGCAGCTGCTTTACTTAGATCTGTCAAACCCAAACAACAATGCTTAAATTGCATTTGGATATTCAGTCAGATATTCATGCACAAGTATTAACCACAGAAAAACAAAAAACAAAAAAAAAAAAAAAAGGTGGGACGTTGCTGATCTGCACCACAACAGCAGCAACAAACATCCCTCCCTTATCCCTGCATTACTCATGACCTCTGAATAATGGGAAACGACCATCCCAGAGATTATGGTATTTAAAGCCCTCTCCTCTCTGCATTCCAAATCCAGTCATATTAAAGATTTGCCCCCATAAGCTGCAAGGTAAGCACGCCCCATCCAGCGCCTGTCAGTAGCCAAGGTACTGACCCATTTCCCAAGCAGGTTAGAGATTAACAGTGTTGGATGCCACAGGCTGGGGTGGGATGAATGGTCCAAGTACTGTTACTTCAACCCTGTCAGCTGACAAGCTCAAGGATCATTCCTGGGAAGCTATAAAAGGACTTCGGCTAAGTCACGCTACAAACAGATATGTCAAGAAACTTAGCACCTAAGAGCTTTAGAAAACTTTGAATGATTAAAATGTAGGGCAGAAGAGAAGATGAAATATGAGGGGAAAAAAGAAATAGGGAAAGAAAAAAAGAAGGCAGAAAGAGTGAATAGTGGAAAATCTTGGAGGCAGATACAGAGCTTCGGGGGGGTACCACAGAGAGACGAGTACAGTGGGAATAAATCTCTGTTAAGGATTACTGCACATCACTGTCTGCTTGGTTAAGAG
Source organism: Melanotaenia boesemani (assembly GCF_017639745.1). Lineage (NCBI taxonomy): Eukaryota > Metazoa > Chordata > Actinopteri > Atheriniformes > Melanotaeniidae > Melanotaenia > Melanotaenia boesemani. The sequence continues at coordinate 14,895,298 of NC_055692.1, forward strand.
GAATCACGGTAGCTGTCTGACAGGCTTCAACTAAAGAAGCAAGAAAAAAAAACAGCTATAGAGCTACTTCTCCCACCACAACGTGGCGCAACATCAGTAGCTAGACTCTTCTCCTCTGTTGTTCCCCAGTGGTGGAACGATCTACCAAACTCCATCCGATCCACAGCGTCCTTACACACTTTTAAAAGCAAGCTAAAGACTCAGTTGTTTAAGGAGCATTTCCACACTTAGCTTAACTCTTCTACTCAACAGAATGAGTTAGAAAGATTTGTCCAGCTCCTTGGCTCAACCAAGTACTGAACAAGCTGTGTGCACTTATGCCCAAGTTGATACTGTTTGATGAAATCGTGATGTTTAATAATAATATTAATATATATATATATATATATATATATATATATATATATGCACTGCCTCTAGCACTACATGACAGCACCTGGGTCCAACTGGACTTACAGCAGTCTGACTACAACTTAATGATGACGTCCCATCTTGTTTGAATTCTTGCTTGTGTTGTTCTTACCCTCAAATAAAAGCATCTGCTAAATGACTGTAGAATAGAATAGAATAGAATAGTGACATTCAATGTGTAGCAGAAACTAAAGGACTGGCTTTTCTAAACCACTTTAAACCATAAATCATGTTAAATGTTGATTATTGTCTTATCTACTGTACAGAGAACAAAGATTATTCAAAACAAAACTTAACGCTTATGCAAAAATGCACACAACAGTCATTGCATTGTTGGGACTCAAAGTATAATCTTCAAGACTAGACACTACTCTGAGTCAGGCATTCTCTAGGTTAACAGTAAATAGGATGTGAGGATAATATGCTTATAACCCTCTAGTGGTGCAGGCATAAATACTAAAGCTGTGTGACCACTGCATTAGACGAAATATCTCTGCAAACCTTCTGGTCATATTTAAAGTCGTTATTTCCTGTTTCCCCACTAAAGGAGCAAAACACTGGTAATTCAGGACGGTTCTAGATACGCAGCATTTAGTTTAGTCTGATGATCTTTTAGCTTTGGATTTTGCACATTTAGAAAAAATAATAGGAATATGATTTTTTTATTTTTATTATTAAAAAAAAAGGTGTAATGCTGCTTTTGTTCCTTCCTGAAACCTGTCTCCAGCTAGCAGGTAGCTCATTGTTAGCTGTAAGTTCATCAAAGGCTCAGACTAGGATGATGTGACAATTTCCCGCTGGATAAAAATGTCTAAGCCCTGAACACCATGGTATTCTTTTTATTTAAGGAAACTTACCACATTGAGATAGGCTGTAGCCGAAGCATTGGAGTTGGATCGGCTGTGATAAACGCCATAGTTCCCACCGAAGTGTCGTCTGATCTCTGCAGAGGAGTGCCTAAAACAAATATTCATAAGGTATTGACTTCAGCGGGCAGATAACAAAAAGCTTAGCGTCTAAAAACATGCACAAAGATACAGGCATTTTAAAACAAATTAATGAGCTCAAGGTGTATCTTAACAGTACCAACACCAATTCCACCACTGTTCTCACTCACTTTAGTTTGAATTGGTCAGCCATGGTGATTCTATTCAAACTATTGTTCACCCTAAACAGAAGCACATTTCTGCTGGCCATGAAAAGGCTTTGTCATGCTGGCAACCATACAGGCAGTGGAATAAATATGGTGTCCTCGTATAAGGGTCAGACCATGCAAGAAATCAACATGACATGGGAATGTAGTAGTATTCAGATATGCTGGGTGGATTTTTTTTATTATGTGTGCCTGTAGCATCCTCTAAAAAGACAGAAAAACAAAGAAAGACATGAACAGAGACTTTGCCCTAATTTGCTAGATTACATTCCATTTCAGAGCAGATCCAATGTCTATTTCATTGTAATCAATCTAATTATCATTGGAGCCCAACCAAACTCTGGAAAAACAAGTTCTTTATTTGATTCAGCTCAATGACAACAGGACAGCTTTGTGTTTGCAAGCTTGTGTGAGTGTATTTAAAATCCTAATATCAGAAATAGTTCATTGTCATATTTCCACACAGCAAAGCGTTAAAGGGCAAAGTCTTCAGCAAATGGGTCACATTGCAGGCTGTGTCCCCTGTGGTCATTTTCAATTTCATGGGTTCATTAGTCCCGTGGTCAAAGTTACGACATCTCTGTTATTAATTATCACCACAACAGCAAAAAAACAACAGCAGAATGGAGGAATACCAGTGTCAAACCGCTGAGGCTGAGGAGTCATACAGCATGCAAAATCTCTAAGACAATGTTTCTGAAAATGTCTAAACAGAAAACAATAAGAATCAAGATAACTGACATACATTTGCACCATTATAACCTTGAGCGATCTAGAGTATAAATTGTTTTATCATTCGAGCCCGGATTGATGAACACATTGCATCAACATTTCCAAGCCACACTATTTGTATCTGTAAAAATTGACTGAATAACATGAGGGCAAAGTCACTGATTTATAATAAAACTTGAAGGTTTAACCTCTAAAATGGCTTTGCTGTTGTTGTTGAGACCCCAGAAACAAAAACCTTTAAAAGGACAAGTTTTCCATGAAATCCCTAGGGTTTGAGACCAGGGCTATTCGACCCCTGTCTTCCAGTCCTGCAGGCTTTAGGTGTTTCCCTGCTTCAACATACTTGACTCAAATTAATTGGTCATTGTGCAAAACTAGCAGTCTGAATGGGTTACATGTGCACATTTCACACAGTTTACATGGCTGTACTGAAGATGTCCACAACCCCTTATGTGTATGTTGTTAATATCAAGTTTCCTTTCTCCTATTAATCGTATCACCTGCTGAGTCAGCACACTAAGTAAAAATACAGATAATGTCATGGCATGGGTGTAAATGTACACAAAAAAACAAATATCCAGAATTGCAGTGGCATTTCATCTAAACACATATGCTCTGTTTGTTGTTATTTAAAAACAGATTAGGGGAAAAATATATCAAAATCACAACACAATATAAGAAAGTAGCACTGCAAACCAAAGCTAAAATGCATTGAAATGATATAAAGAAATAAAAACATGACAAAAGTGGTGACAACCAACACTTGTGCTTTCCACAATGAGCCACCACAGTCACAATCTATCACAGGTATGTTTGACCACATTTGTAACTCTTAGTCTTATCAACAATCCAGTTAAGCAATTCTCTCTTGTTGCTTTTAACCTAGAACATTTAACCCTCTACACACACATCGTACAAACACACCTGTCGGCCGTGCAGCATTTCCACGACCTTGCTGCAGGCCATTAAATAAGTTTACAAAGCAGCATGTTTCTGTTTTGCACAATAGCACACCGGCTGTGTGAGAACTTCACATTTACAGCTCACCTTGTATCTGCACACACCCACCTTATGCTGCTTATGCTGAAATGTGTCAAATCACATAAGCCAGTAGAGCCCGAAGAGAGTGCAGGTAATAAACTAAAGCTGCAGGAAGCTTCAAGTCAACACAGGGTAGGATGATGCTACTCACTAGTGTCTATGGAGGTTTAACTGACACAGCGGAGACCTGACTCATGCCTGATATGTCCCTTCTTTTGTCAAACTGGGTGTTTTTTTTAAAATGGGGATGTTGAGTTTTTTATGACTGTGCTACCTTATCTATCCAGGTTCTATTTCTGACAGGCAAGTCATGTCAAGAGAAAAACATCTTAATAAATTTGACCCTTTCTGCAGCGTGTTTGTTTTGTATATAGAGTTTAGACCAAAGACCATTTAAAACTTATAAAACATTTTCATAACTTGACTTTTTAAAGAGACATGCCCTACCCTGTGTATAAACTGAGCCCTTCAGCACTAATATGTGCTCTCCCTCCCTTTGTGTGTTTTATTACCAATTCAAATACTTAAGTTGTACAACCATAAATATCAATACACAGTTAAAAAAAAAAAAAGTATTATATCTGCACACTCTAACATGCATGTACTGGGGGGATTGTTAAGTTCCATACAATGACACACATTAAGGGATCTAGCTATAAAAAGACCAGGCAAGTAAAACTGTAATCAGCTCTTGCCAGCAGAGGCAAGCTGACATTATTTTACCACGAGTAGACAAACAGCTTGTCACAGCAGGCAACATCTGTCTCTCTCTTCAGTGGGCCTCTGTCTTGGCATCTTTTGTTATATAAAACCAAAGCTCTTGTCAGCAGGATTAAAAACAGAGCTCTGGATTTTAGTCATTTAGCACATTTATACTAAAAGTTGTATGTGTCATGAGTCTAAAAGAAACTGGTGACTCGATTATGACTTTTTATTCAAACTTCAAAGGCACAAAGGCTGGAAAATTAATGAATTCTTAGAAAGGGTTGACCCAGAGTCAAGACATCAAAAGAAATAAAATTCTGACTATTGATAGAACTTGAAGGGTTTATAGGTGACAAGACATGCAGTTTATTAGCAATTGTAGAGTCAAGACTATGAGAACAGAGAATTAAAAGTACCACTCATCCTCAACTACAACTGACCTTAGTGTAAAGAAATAGCAGTTTGGTAAAGTTAACCACTTTGGACTACAAAAACAGCTTCTGGGGTTTTTGAGCCTCATCAGGCCACAGAACATCAGGTCTAAGATCTCTAAGAATAGCTTCAATGGTCTACGCCGAGATGCCCCCCCACTCTTCTTTCAACTCGATGATGTCGCACATCTCCAACATCAGCACAGCCGTCAACTCAAAGGAGATTTCTATACTACTCAAAAAAATGGAGGTTAAATTTGGCTATATTTTAATGTTGCCTACAGCACTTCTGTCAACTCTAGTTGATTAAATAAACTCTGTTTGATTTTATGTATCAGAGACAGCATTCCCTATAGATTAATAATCTATAGCCAGAGGAACTTCGCATTGCCACATGATGAGCTGTTACTTCCTATACGTGTTAGTGATTTTAAAGTTCTGGCTGATCAATGTATCATACACTCAGTACAGGACATTGAACTGAAATTTAAGACTTATATGTTTTGTAATAATTTTGCAGCATCTATAAAAGCTGAGTCATAAACCTCTTATTTTCTCTGCATCTTTAAATACAATACATTGTGTTGTAGGACTGCAAAGCAAAGCAAAAAAGTATGTATCATACCCAAAGAAGCTGGATGAGGATACAAAGCTGCAAAGCAAACAATGGCTGTGATCTAAAATGAAATTATGGTATTTCTTAGTAACCTACATACTTACGTTGGAATGGGTCAAGCCCTAAAATCAGGCTAAATAACAGCAAAAATCAGTCACATAATACCATACTCTATTTGGAAGGAAACATTTAAACTGCAGTGAAAAAGCAATTATTCATGCTGAACACAAGGCCTGATGACAATAATTGGTTCTTTTTTCTAGGCTTTTTTTCATGAGATATAATTAGAGTAAGTAATCAGCACTGAGGAGAACAGTACTATAAAAGCAGCTGCTCCCAGGAAGTCAACATGAAGGCAGAGATACTATCGACAGCTGACAGCAGTTAAATGGAAAAGGGAATAATAATAAAGTCACAACAGGTGATTTGGCACACTTGTTTTCAGCTACATCGCTCCATCATTTAATAGTGAAATACATCACAGCTCATTTCATGTACATCAAACACTAATTGCACCATGTTTCAGCACTCTTCCGTATAATCAATCAATATGGATATCTTTGAATTATTTTTTACTTGGATAGCTTAAACATTACTTAACAATAGACATGTTCAGTTAAAAAGTAAGATGGCATAGTTGTAACATGTTGAAATATATAATTCCCTGCATGGATTAGTGGTTTGCATAATCTCAAAAATGATTAATCAAAAATTATTGCTGCACTGTGATAATGAGATCCCCATTTCTAAGAATAAAGAAAAAAAATCCATCTCTTATTCAACAATTCAGAGTAGGTCAAAGTATTTTCTCATCAATCAGAATTAAATTACTTTTGTTAAAGGTGCTTAAGGGGCGACCTGTCATCAGCGCAGTTTGACTTCAAGCTACAGAGAAAAATCTGATTTGAATATCAGACACTTGCAGGTGTTATATGACCTTGTGGCATTATAATTACATTAGATTAAGCCAGGAAAGGATTCCTAACATTTTCTACCAGGAGCAAAGCTGTGAGATTTGTGAAGGTTTTCAGAAACTCTTCCTCTTCCTGTTAAAAATAGTCACTGGGTTCTGGGCTTTAAGTCTTTCATCATCCTTCCTTACAGAAAGAGCCCAGGCCCCGTGTGTTATGTCATACAACACAGGCCTATATTTGCTGTGTGTTCTTGTTAGCATTTCTGGCATCATTTACCCCAACTGCTCCTCATGCTGAGTCTGGTTAAAAAAATGAAATATCACTGCTTCTCACAGCAATTTCTCTGATTAATCACCCTCCTGGATGGTCCATGTATAGCTGTACACAAGATTATCTGCATTTACTCCTCATGACATGAGTCCCACCAGGCACGCTACTTAGACAGTCTATAGTCATCCCGATTATTATTATTCAGTCTTCAGGAGTGGGTGGTTCCTTAAATTTTAAACACCTCTTTGGCTCTTTCTTCCTTGAGCTGAGCCAAACAGGGAAGACAGGAAAACAGCCAGAGGTGTGGTATACATAACACGGGGAGAGAGCAGACTAAAGGGATGTCCCCACTGCATGTCTTATACTATCATGTGTCTCCAGACTTAATGGGTCTTGCTGCTATCAGCACCATCACGACTCAGTTTCCTGTCGAAGGGAGGCACACACAAACACAGCAGTCATTTGGCAGGACAGGTCACAAGCAGCAAAAAAAACAAACAAGTGACCAAAAGAAACTTGAAGCCAAACTTGCAGCTGAGTTTGAATCGTTAATCATACTGAAACGCTCATCTAAAGTTTCTGGCAGTTAAGCATCTTTTAACACATCAGTCGCTTCGTACCTCAGCAGCCCACCAACAGACATGATGGTTAACAGATGACATCAGTTTAAAACCCAGAGGAAATCAGATGAAACTCAACCCTAGAGCCCCTCCCAGCTTAAGAGTATTGAACAACAGAGGCCCCATGTCCACAGCTGTCCTCACACCTGTTACCATATGCTTTTAAATCACATCACGTTCATCAGTACAATATTAAGTGTCCAGCTACCTTCAGCCTGCATTGTGCTGGTGTACCATGGATGTTAGTTTTTGGTTTTTTGTTTTTTTTAGACAGTCTCACATTTTTTTTCATTCCCCTTTTTATGTGTTTATGAAGAAACATGCATTTCCTGATTTAAAACTGCCATTAGCAAAAAAACGAAGTGAAACCAGTGAATAGCTATGTCCTCCCAGTTTGCAGGATTTCCTTTACACTCCATCCTGATAAATATGTCAAAGGAGGAAGTGCTAATGAAACTATAGAATACTTACATCAGCAAAGTTTACTATAACACAAAGAAGCCAGCATGAGTGCTAGCTAATAATCATTTCATCCCACAACGTACTGCATGCTGGGGTTTAAGCTTGTGACTTTTGTTCCTCTTTGTACAGCAGCTTGTGATTGTCTAGCTTCTGTTGCTCTGATTCTCTAAGTTATTCCTCTTGACATCTTACATTTTTGTAATGCATGGAAACAAAAAGTAAATCATTGGTTAATTTAGTAAATAACACATTCAGTCCACACTGAAGTATTTATGCTAGTGATCCCTCTGCCTGCTCAACAAGCAGAATGCATCTTACTGGATCATCAAACATCATTCTGTAAGTTTTTATGCATTTGATTAAGTCTTGCTGCTCTGCATTAATCCAGTTGATTCTGTTAGCAGTGAAATTATAAATAAATGCCATTTAGCATTAGCAGCTGTGCAAAAGTAAAGTCAGAGCAGTGCCACCGGGAGATTAACAGAGAAGGTGGCTTTGGCTCAGGAGCTCATCTTTTTTTTCCCCTCTCTCTCTTTTTCTTTTCATTTGTCATTTTCAAAGGTACTTGTTCTGGCCCAGCAAAGAGTTGGAACCAGTTTTCGAACCAGTTTTGAGAGCCAAGACCCCATGCTTGGGCAGTCGAAAGTCAAAGAACTGGTGCTTTGGCAGGCTCTGGCTACGAACCAGCTCAGTCGAAAAAAAACCCATAGATCTTAGTTTCAGAACTGTAAGAGTTTATATCTTATTATGAATCCAAGGTCTCTTTTGATTGTTGAACAGTAATCACACATGCCTACACTGTGGACATCATTTTGGACAAACTGCTGTCCATGAAAATAATTGTATGGTCATCAAAATATAAAATACTTGTCATGCCATCTTCCCCTTTGCTTGATCACACCTGGGTTTTAGAGTGCTGGCAACAGCTGACCTTAAACTCTCTATAGATTTAAGCTATTACTATCGTATTTACTAACATAGACTCTTCTTTTATCTCAGCCTTTCAGAGAACTCCATCATAAGTTTCATGGCTTACAATGTTTAAATTGAGCCAGCCCCTTAATCCAAAAAAAGTTTGAATATGAAAATATGAAATGAATTTTCCTAATAATACCAACAGAAATATTTAAAATGCACCTGTCTAGGAATGCAAATGTGTCATCATCATTTCACACTACAAAAATAAAAAAACATAGCACTAGTCTTTGCTACAGAACTGCGTCTTCTAGTCTGCCCCTTTGCTGGCTCATCACTGGATTTAGGCTGTGACCCAAGATCCCTCACATCTCTCAGCAGCTGAGCTCAGCTCTGCACAGCACAGCACAAAACCAGACAGCCATGATTTCTCCTGGCTATTAAAAACAAGAGTGCAGCTCAATTGTGGTGAATAGAGGATTGGAGGAAAGCATATCCACATAAACATTTTGCAACACTGCACACAAAATGTATAATGCGCTTGATCTGACCTGCTTTACAAGACATGAAGCTTTGTATGCCAACATGGCTAAGCATAACAGTGTATTTTTGTGTAATGACTTCTACTGCAGAGAAGGCATAACACACAATAGACTTCCATGTGCATACATCCTCCACACCTGGCCAGTGTTACAGCAGGAACTATGACCATGTCCCTCTTCATTTACACCAGCTCTGTGGGGTTGTCAGATCTTATATACACAACAGGAAATGATCACATTTGAAGCTCTAGATATAGAATGGTCAAGAGGAGGAAATGACAACGATACTCGGGTAAAACGTTTTAGATTAGAACACAAAGTTAAAGCCAAATGCCCAAATTGTGGTTATAAATCTATGCTGGTAATTTATCACGTGGCTGCTACTGTTATTAAAACTGTAATCATACTAGAGAGCACTTCCAATACAGTTGAAGAAAGTTGGGTGTTTATTACAAGCCAGGCTGTCCCTTTTTCCGGCCGAGAATGAATCAACCTGCAGCATTAACATGTGGCTGCCTGCTCCACTATGGAATCCCCTCCACATGCCCCCTCTGAGGAAACTCGGAATTTCCATTCACTCCTTAACTTCACCTGGTATATCAGAACAAGCATTGCTTCGAGTTGGATATGTTTTACCTGTTGATCTTCAGAGCGAAAGCCCGTCGCTCTGCGCTGCCCATAGAAGCCATGCGCAGGTCTAAAGTCCAATCCAGCGGCTGTGGCTTTGCTTGTTTTTGCTTGCGGTCTCGCGGCCTCGCTGTCACCGAAGCACCGCTCCTTCACCTAGCTACTCTTCAACTGTCACGCCAACGCTCATATTGGTTGCGGCGGCAGCAGCTGTCCTGGGTGTAAACTTCCGCATTTGCTTTGAAGCATCCCGTCGAGGGAGTGCGAGGCAGAAGGGAGGCAGACACCCGGCGGCAGCGCGAGGGTGGGAGGGAAGGATGGGACAGGATGGATGAGGCACGCGCGCTCCCTCGCTGCCGAGATGAGCGTTAACAAGCAGTCGCTCTATATTGGTGTTTTGAAAACGTGCTCCTTCTTTCGAGTGCGCAAGTATCTCAAGGAGAGAGAAACCAAATCTACTTTTTTGTTTAATTGAAAATTATTAAACGACTAATTTACAATTCACTTCCCCAAGAGTGAAGCTACATGGCCACTTATTGTAAATCACTTGGGAAACTAAGAAAATTGTGTGGCACTACATTTGTGTTAAATTTATGCAATAAAGTATAATTGTTCCGGCCCTATAGCTTTTGAAACATCAGCTGTCCCACATTTTCAAGATGAGTCGTGTTCATTTAAAATAAGCCACTTAAATTGCAAGGCAAAACAGTTATTTCTCATTAAAAAAATGAAAATTAATTTATTTAATTTAATACATTCTATACATTTTAACGTATAATTTTACAAATCACAAAATATATTACATTTAAAAACAATTATAAAATATTTTATTATCCCAAATCCAAAAAAGTCAGGATGCTGTGTAAAATGTAAACAATAACAAAATGAAATGATTTCCAAATCTAATTATTTTTTTCCCCAGTAGAACATAACATGTCAGATGTTGAGACTGAGACATTTTACCATTTGATTGAAAATACACTGCCTGGTCAAAACAGAAGTTGCCACCAAAATAAAAGCTTTAGCTTTGATTCCAGTAGCATTCTCCTTGTTATTATTTCAAGAGGCTTCTGCTTTTATTTCCATCCAGTGTTGCATTATTCTTTCTGCAAGATCTTGTATTGATGATGGGAGAGTCTGACCACTACTCAAAGCCTTGTTCAGCACATCCCAAAGATTTTCACTGGGGTTCAGGTCTGGACTGTGTGGTGGCATATCTATGTGTGAAAATGATATCTCATTGGAAATGTTCTTACTATCACTATTAAACACAGCCCTGACTTCTACAGTTGTTTTTCTTTGAGTTTATCCCAATGTTTTTCTGACCACATTTCTTCCTGAAAGACGATGGTTCCCCACAATCCTTCCAGTTCCAGAAACACCGCCATCTTGAAACATCACCATCTCTGGACCAAAGCTCTTTTAAAATGGCCAGATGTGAAGTTGAAAACTGTTCTTTGGTCAGATGGATCAAATTTAAATGTGTAATTCATGAACAATAACACTGAAATGTTGAGAATTGATAGAATGCAAGAATATTATTAACCTGCCAATTTTGGAACTCCAGTGTTAGTGTTGGTGCATGAATGTGTCCGTGCATTTGTATGTGTGCATAGCTCATGATGCATCCTGCACCAAAGCTAGCACATAGAAAAAATGGGCACAATTAGAAGGGAAATGAGAACAGATATGTAATTTATGTTATGATGTATTCAGATGTTCAAATATGAATGATTTTTAATCAGAAGAACGATAAAAACTAAACTCTGAGGGTGGCTCATTTTAGCTGAAGTACATGGCTCAGTTTATCTTAATGTGTTCTGGTAAATTTATATGATTGGTATGTTTACCTTTTTTTATTTATTTTTTTGTGTGTCATCACTCGTAGGGAATTGGGACCCATCTAGTTCTTATTACTCCATTTAGGTCTTTTCATTTCCTCCACCATTCTCTTCCAGTGCCTTATTGAACAGTACTTTGTCCAGAAAACTTAAATTCAACATTTTAGGTCCACCCTTTTAAATGGTTAGCACAAATATCTCCACTAATCACATGGCAGAAACTCAGTGCATTTAGGCATGTAGATATGGTCAAAACTACTTGCTGAAGTTCAAAACCAGCATCGGAATCTCTGGGATTTACAGAGAATTGTCCAAAAAAAGAGAAACTATCCAGTGAGCAGCAGTTGTTTGGATAAAAATGCCTTGCTGATGTCAGAAATCTGAGAAGAATATTTAGGCTATAACACAAATAATAACACACAACGTGTCCAATCTTGAAGCAGGTGGGCTACAGCAGTTAATGGGCACACCAGGTACCTCTCCTGTCAACTAAGAGTGGAAAACGGAGGCTAGAATTTGCACAGGCTCACCAAAATTGGACAAAGGGAGATTAGAAAACTTTGCCTGGTGTGATGAGTCTTGATTGTAGCTGCAACATTCAGAAGGTAGGGTCAGAATTTAGTGTAAACAACATTGGCCCATTAGTACCAGTTGAGCATTGTTTAAACACCAGTCAACCTGAGTATTGTTGTTGATCATGTCAATTCCTTTAATGATCATATTGTACCCATGTTTTGATGGTTATTTCCAGCGGGATAATGCACCTTGTCACAAAGCTCAAATAATTTCAAACTGGTTTCTTAAACATGGCAATGGGTTTACTGTTTTCCAGCTGCCTCTACAGTCACCAGATCTCAATCTAATGGAGCACCTTTGCTATGTGGTGACACAGGAAATTTGCATCATGGATGTGCAGCTGACAAATCTGGAGGAATTGAGAAATGTTTCTAACCGCTTGTTGAATCTATGCCACAAAGATTGAAGGTAGATTTGAAGGCAAAAGGAAGTCCAACTTGGTTCTAGTAAGGTGCATTTAATAATGTCACAGGTAGGTGTAAATATTGACGGATTAGTTGGCCACCAGGTGCAAAGCTAACTGTCAATATGGACAAAAAAAAAAAAAAAAAAAATAATAAATAAAAAGAAAAAGAAAAAAAAAAACTAAATAGCTATAGTAGAGTTGAGGTAAACAGGTTGTTCATCAGTCAGAAAATAAAAAATAAAAAAATTTAATGGCTCAGAAAGAGGAATCAGCTATTTAAATTGTTTAAATGGAACACAGATTTAACCCTAAAAAACCTTTAAGAATATATAACAAGTGATTTGCTGCAAAGCCTCTTTGCTTAAAGAGACCTGGTTTTTTAACCTCAGTTGGCACAAATAGAGGCATTCATGAGGACTGAAGAGGTGAGGCCCTTCTTACTCTCTATGGTGTGTGGTGTTTTCATTTATTTGCTATCACCAGTTACTAACTCTGGAAGTACTCCAGATATTAGCACCACCACTCCTCCTTACGATTCAGCTGGTAATCTGAAATTAATTAGCATGTATTAATAACAAATCTGGTAAGCCAGCCAGCAAAATATAATAACAGAAAACACTTTTGGTTATTCATAACCATTTCAAATGTTAATCAGAGTATGTCCCATTGAAAAACTTTTCTATGCCAATTTAAATCCAATCTCATAAAGCTGTATTTAGTTTCATTGCAACTGTTTAATGCCAGTAGGATCTTAAGGACTCGCTTAATTAGATTTACTTAATCTTAATTGGACAGGGATTATCCACAACATCGAACAAAATAAATAAATATATTTATACAGTATGACTCCAGAAATTTGTATTTAAATTATTATTGTTTTTTTACATTACATACTGTCTATCTTTAAACCTCTTATTATTTTTAGCCTTTTAGGACCAAAGTTTGATTTTATGTTGATTCCTTAAAAATATTAAATAATTGTTTTTATTGGTTTGAATAATCAGGTTTGTGTCACACATTCCAGGGTAATAATCTATAATATAGGCAAAATAGCATCCGTTCAAAACATCATGGACATTTCCCTAAGACTTTACAGAAACAAAGATTTTACTACATTTTGCATGCTGGGGGATATTTTTATCAGACAAGAAGCCTATGCTGCTGTAGGAAAACATGGAAAATGTTTCGGTAAATAAAAATAGAGGCACATCATTTCATGGCTAAATAATCTAGACCAGTTAAAATGCTAAATTTAGTGTGTGAGGCATTATACTATGATGGCATTCAACTACAGCTTCTCTAATATAAAAAATCTTGAATCTATAGGAGAGCTGCTGGATTTTCATATCTGTTATAATTACCACAAATTGAACTGACGTTGATGGCTTGTGTCAGTTAGTTTGCTGCAATAAAAGTGTTTGTCTCCATCTCGTGGTTGACTTTTGTCTCTACAACAAAAAAGTCCGGTGGTTCAAGCAAACTGATGCTTAAAAAACAAAAAAAAAAAACAAAAAAAAAGACAACAACAAAACAACTAGTTCATCTAATAAAAAAAAATCTTAGAGTTTGTTGTGTCAATTTATTCCATAGTAATCAATAACCTATATTTGCTGTGCTGTGTGTGTCCTGGGTACTCGTGAAGGAAGCGGAACCAATGTTAGAGTTTCAGTATTAACACGGAGTCCATTCACAGTAGCACGCTGTCAAATGAAACAGCCGAGCAAAGCATTTAATAAGAAAACTTTGTGTAACAGGCGGTGATTTATTGTTGTCTTTGTAAATTAATGACAGTGTGGCTTCTTCTGTTGTGGTGGTGATTAAACAGGTAAGCAGGTTAAGTGTCGATGATTGTTATTAGGGTTCTCTGAATTTTGCTGTTACACTGACTTATGTTCCTTCACGTTTTTGTACTTTTTAGGCTTATAAAGATAATGGCCAGAATAATTTAACAACATGCAGACTTTCTATAGGCAAACAGTTTTATATGTATAATCCAACTGGATTTGAACATTAGATCAAATTTAACTAGTGTGTCTGAAGACAAACATTTTTTTCCAGTTTGAGTGTCATAATGGAGGAAGATGATGACTGTCCAGAGTTAGTGCCCATCGACACCCAGTCTGATCCCCCTACCCGGCAGATACCGGTCACAATCATCACAGGCTACCTAGGTGAGATCTGTACTCACAGCCTAAATGAGATTATATGGGAGATTATAGTCTCAAACAAAGCTGTTGGGTGTTGTACACTCTCACTGTTTTGCAGCACGAGTATATTAATATATTAACACTGTGCATGTACATGTTTCTTAACAGGTGCTGGAAAGACTACACTCTTAAACTACATTTTAACAGAGCAACATAACAAGCGGATTGCTGTCATTCTCAATGAATTTGGAGAAGGTAAACTGATTTTACCATTAGCACAATCAAAACTAATGGTCACTGAAGTCATTTTGCTCATACTAAACAAAGATGTTCTTTTGTGTTCGATAAACTCAATGTCAGTTTAGTGATTTCTGTTAGGTTGTTTCCTCAGCTTGCCACAAGAGAGCAGCATCTTAGCAAACTACTAAACACAGCTAGAGTTGAAAAATGAATTGTTATGAAGACTACAAGCTGAAGCATTTTTGGTATAAATTGTTCAGTCTTGCTTAGCTGACCTGATTGTGTTTCTTCCCACACTGTGTCCCTGAAGGTAGCGCCCTTGAGAAGTCCCTTGCAGTGAGCCAAGCAGGAGAGCTGTATGAGGAATGGCTGGAGCTGAGAAATGGCTGTCTCTGTTGCTCTGTCAAGTATGTTAAGTAAATAACTACAGGTCATTGGTGATGCAATATTAACTTGTAGAAAAGTTGTTGCTGTTTTTTTCCATTGTTTTCTTTTTTTTAAGTCTTGACTTTCCAAAGTAATACTTAACTTATCATATGTGTATCAACTATATATGTAACCGCATTACTACTAGTAATAAGGATATACACTCACCAGCCTCTTTATTAGGTTGCTAGTTATGGGTTGAACCTCCTTTTACTTTCAGAACTGCCTTAACTCTTCTTGGCATACATTCAGTAAAGTGTTGGAAACATTCCCTAGAGATTTTGGTCCATATTGATATGATAGCGTCACACAGTTGCTGCAGATTTATTGGCTGTACATTAAATATGAGAATCTCCCATTCCACAACATTCCAGAGGTCCTCTATTGGATTGAGATCTGGTGACTGTGGAGCTCACTGGACTACAGAGAACTCATTATCATGTTCAAGAAACCAGTTTGAGATTATTTGTGCTGTGTGACTTGGTGCATTATCCTGCTGGAAGTAGCCATTAGAAGATGGCACACTGTGGTCATTAAAGGGATGGATAGGTAGGTTGTGGTGTATTAAACAATGCTCAGGTCATCTTCACCATGCCTAAATGTTAAAATGCAATGAGTTGCTACCATGTGACTAGCTGATTAGCTATTCCTGTAACAATCAATTGAGCAAATGGTCCTAATAAAGCGGCTGGTGAGTGCATGGTGGTATGCAGAGGTTTCCCATCTTGTTATTTTTAACTATAAAAATATTAAAGTTAACACATTTATTTAATATTTTCAGGAGATTATTTTATTATTTACATTTTAAACCTTAAGTAAATGTACTTATTACAGCTGAAATCCTAAGTTTTACTTCATACCTCTTATTCAGCAAGTTTTGTAAGTTGTAAATAGTTGATGTAGCAGCCATAAGGTTTGTGGTTCTTGTTTATGGGGATTTACGACCACTTGTCCTATAAAAAGCTTCAAGCTTTGTGAGAGTTATGGGCTATTTTGTATGCATTGCTCTCATAAGGTCTCTCCACAGATTTTCAGATGTGTTTATTTGTTGGAATATAAAGGTCACAGTGAAGCCTTTAGCGCTTATCTCTTGAGATAGTTTATTATGGTTCTCAAAATGTATGTTATCCTGTTGCAGGAGCCGTCCTGTTTTTAAATTCAGTTATTATTACAGATGGTGTGAAGTTGCCTTCCGCAGTTTGGTGAATTCCATCTTCTTGCTAACAGAGAAGCACTCCTTGTGCTATCAACACAAAACATGACTGATCCACACCCATGTTAACAGCTAGAAAGTTGCTTTTTTAATATAAATGTGTATCTCTTCTGCTCCAGGTATAAACAGAAGGTTTTATTTAAATTTGTAATTATTTAATTTTATTCATTTGTTTATAGAAGCTACATTTTGTGGCAAAGATGCAGCAGGTTTTCTTTTGATGACTGTTCCATCATGTTTGTGCAGGTGTGTCTGCACAGCAGGACTGTTCTCTACCATTCCAGACTCTACCCTAAATGTCTTCTGCAGTCATACTGTGTGTGATACAGTGTGCATACCAGAAAGCTGCTTTGAAATTTAAAGCAGCTTTTTGTTGTCCAAATTTTTTGTCAAACATAAATCCAAATGTTTTGTTTGAAAGTTTCAATGTATTTATTGTTTTTTTCTGAAATGTGGAGACCAGTCAAAATAAAGTGTAGGTGTGCCCAAATGTTTGACTGCTGCTGTGTGTCTGGCAGAATACATTCTTGTTTGTATTTGTAATTATTTCTACTTTGATGTTTTTTTTTTTGTTTTTTTTTAGGGATAATGGTCTTAAAGCCATTGAAAACTTGATGGAAAAGAAAGGAAAATTTGATTACATCCTACTGGAAACCACAGGACTTGCTGATCCAGGTAATGAACATTTTCCAAAATTTGTGTGTAGACTATGTAAATATATATTAGATGGGTGGTGTTGACAAAAATAAATAAATAAATCTTTATTTGTCAGTACATATAATACATGCCAAAATGACTCCTCTCTATTTCTCTATCTGATCACTAGTTACTTTAACTAGTAGCAGTGGGCTGCCAAATTCCAGCGCCTGGGGTGCAATTGGGCGGTTAAGGGCCTTGCTCAAGGTCCCATAGTGGTCCTCTTCTGTTGGCACACTGGGGACCTGAATCCAGGTCCTCCAGACCCAAGCCCACCTCTGTGACAACTAGGCAACCACTCCCCCTTTTAGCTCAGCTGGTTGAGTGGCGGCCCAATATACAGGGTTCCTTAACGCAGCTGGTCTGGGTTTGAATCCTGGCCTGGAGCCCTGCTGTTCAGCTACTGTCAGCTAAGGGCCAATGAAGCCCAAAAAAATCTCACAAAACAAAAAATCTGTATTAGATTATAGACTGTTCAAACTTTGGAATGAGGAGCAAATAGTTATTCTTCTCTGTGAAGCATCAGTAACAGCTTTTCACAAGGAAGTGTGTGTGAGTTAGATGTAATAAACATGAACTGGCACTTCCAGCCCACAAACACACACACACACACACACACAGGTCACAGGCATTTGACAGTGAGCTTTAATTTTGAATGAGAAATAATAAAATGTACATCATCCTATTTACAGTGTCTGATTTTGTTAATAATTCTTTGAGATAATTAATATTTTAGGACTAGTTTGTAGTAACACTGTGATCCAGTGTTAGCACAGAGCCTTTTTTTGCTGTTTGTGTCTGAATGTTTAAAAGCCCTGCCAGTTACGTTTTAAAGCCCAGACCAGAAGTTAGACATTTTGGGACAAACTGAGGACCAGACTTGTGTTGCTGTGACAGGAGCATCCAGGTGCAGCCAGCTGTCTGTTCATCTCTTGGGTGTGAATGAGGAAATCAATATTAGGTTATTACAGGGCGAGCGGAGTGACAGTCAAGGTGTGTCGCTAAGTGACAGGTGTCAGGAGGTAGCAGCATGGGCAGACACAACACACAGCCTCTCAGTTAGAACCAGCAGAGCATGATTCGACTGGGGCTATCCTCACTCCTCTCCCATGTCATTGGCTTGTTATCGACCTGGACAGACCTGTCATTGGCTGCGCCAGTGCTGTCAATCATAAACACTCCCAGGGGGATTTTCTTCCTATATTCAGGAAGAGACCAGATGAATTGTGTGAAACATGCCACTCAAAAACTGTGTTTTCATTAAGCATCCATCAAATATTTACAATGCTTTGTGATTTTCACTCAACGGTTTGACAAAAGTGCATTATGTGTACAAGCTGTGGGTGGCATTGCAACAGAGGTTCTGGTGACAAGCGTGTCACCACAGTAAAATGGAAACAAACTGAAGCTACCAGGAGGAAAGAACAATTGAAAATTTTCTAATATTGGTTTAATCTGATCCTCAGAGCTAAAAAAAAAAAATAGATGATGTTTCTTTCTTCTGTTCTTCAGGCTTTTAAGTTGAACATTAATTCAATGAAATGAAATGCTTTATTTATCCCAGAGGGAAATTTTAATTTAGTATATTTTTAAGAAATAATTATAACTTGAGGAAGCTTCTCACTGAACATGTTGTTTCTTCACGATGTTGTGTAGAGGATGTTCAGGATTGTCCATTACATTAAGCAGCTTATGCAGCAGTCTTCCCTGTACAATCGGCTCCAGGGACTCCACAGTTGTCCCTAACCATCTTTCTTGATCAGATTATTCATTTTCTTTAAGTCTTTGGCTCTGATATTGCTGCCCCAACAGATGACTGCATAGCAGATTGTGCTTTCCATAACTGGTGAAGATTTATTAATTAAAATATGCAAAATGCTAATAGCTATGTCAAAGGATGACTGACAATATTAGCTGTTATTTTATTGTTGTTGGAACATTATTTTTAGAATCTGCCAGAATCCATAGCCTATTTTTTTTGCCAGCTTTCATTATTTTTTACAAGAGCAAAGAATGTAGAAGTCAGTCAATTTTAAAAGTTTGGCTTTCATCGGCCAGGTGGAAAGCTTATTATCCTAACACTTTCATTTTTAGGTTGAATAAACTCTAACAAATCAACTTCTTGTGGCAGGATCTGTGGCCTCCATGTTCTGGGTCGATGCAGAGCTTGGCAGTGATATCTATTTGGATGGTAAGAGCTCTGACTTGTCAGTTGTACCTCTGTTTTTGGTGCCTCTTTGATTCCTTTACCGAATAACCGATTAACTTGAAAACTCCAGCACTGCTTGCACTTTTCAACCAGATATGAACAGGTATGGCAGAGCCAGCATTTTAACTTGTATTATCTTCTCACAATAAATTTAAGTCTTTGTAAAAATGAGAGATGTAATTACATTTTCTTAGACCTGTAAATTCTGCAGTACAGCCATAGTATAATATTGTAGAAATATAGGCTTAACTAAATATCTGCTGTTGTGTAATGTGTGTGTTTGAATCACCGGCCTCCTCCTACCACCAAACGCTCAGCTGTCTGCTGTGTTGTGACAGGCTAACTTACCAAAAGTGGCCAGAGAAAGTGACCAAAAGCCAAAAGGCATCTGCAATTTGGAGCAGAATGTGCAAAAATTGTGGCACATTTTTCCCGCTATTATTTATTTGTTTATCCTACTGCAGGCATCGTCACTGTCATCGATGCAAAGTATGGTCTACAGGTATGTCATAAAAAATATACTTCTTATATCTACTTTTGTAATACAAAACATAATGGATAAAAACATTTGCAGTATTTCCTTTTGAGCAACAACAAAGGAAATTATGACTTTTATGTCAAAATAATGTGATCCTTTCCTCTCTGGTAAAAACCAGAGTAAGTGACACTTAGATAATGGGCTCTAATTTGGAAGTGCCGTGCTCAGTGAAGTGACATGTTTCACGGTCTTTGAGCTTAGCTGGAAATCCTGACTGAAAGATAGAGATGATTAAACTTATAGTGACAGAATAATATAAATCACAGGTGTGAGCATCGTGACACGACTGTCGCATCCATTCACCTGCCTCCTCTCTTATCTGTCTCATCAAATATCTGTCTAAAGATATATCCTTTTTACATCCATCCACTCTTTGCTTCACACCACCTGAAGGGCTGTTTTTCATTCATTGCAGAGCATGTTGAATAAAATCAGCAATTGACAAATCCATTAAGTTTTATTTAATTCATTGCTGTCATTCAGAGATGGAGCTGCGGTGATCCAGAGGGTGACAGATTCTTGTCAGACTGACACTCAGGGGTCATGATCCAGATGAATACCTCCTGTGCTGTCTGTTACTACACATTAAACTGTTTTGGAAAATTGCTTTTCTATCACAAGAAAAAAAAAAAAGGATCTCCTGTGGTTTCATGTGTCAAGAGTTGATAAAAGATTAAATTAAGAGTTTGTTTTCAGCTTTTGTTTCCATTTTAGAGCATGCTTATATTAGAAATTAAACAGTGTGAATTATTTCTTTTTGCAGCCACTTTGTGGTTGTATGTGTAACTTATGTTCATTATCTTCACATTCCATAGCAACTATCAGAAGAAAAAGCAGACGGACTTGTCAATGAAGCAGCTAGGTAATTCAATTTCTTTTTTTTTTTTTCTACATTGTGATGGATTAAACAAAAGCTAATAAGTATATTTTCCAAGAAGCCGAACTAATCCTGGTCACTGTGTCCACACCAGATGTCATAATTAATAATTATTACCCCTGCCATTTGTCCGCATGTTTCCCAGTTTGCCTTTTCCAGCAGATGTGTGGTGCTGTTGCTGAACTAATACACTGATGGGGGGGAAAAAAAAGACTAGCATCATGACCTTTTGCATTCTTTGTCTTTATTTGTCTTTTCACCTCTAAACTAAACAGCGCTCGGCTTCCATTTGAGTTTGGCATTTACTGTGTTTCAGACGGCCACCCATAAAGGCTCATACACATGAGCAGCTTGAAACAAGTGTGTCCATATTTTAGTGTTTTTACATGTTATCGGGCACGTTTAGTTAGACTGGAAGCATTCCTTATTTACACTGTAGTTTATTTAATGTCCCCTAAGACAGATTGCTGTTGCTGACTTGACCATAATCAACAAGACGGACCTGGTGAATGAAAAGGAACTAAATCATATCAGAGACACTGTCAGGTAACACTTCAAGTCAGCATCTGTAAAGGGGATTGAGATGTGAGGCTGAGTTGTAATTTAGTACGATCCTTTTTATTTATTTTTTTCCTCATTTCAGGTCAATAAATGGTCTCGTCAAGATTCTCGAAACCCAGAGATCAAGGTAAGTTAAGTTTTCTTTCAAACAAATAAGGGGTCATCTTGAGCGATCAGGTTAAGTAGCCTTCTTTGGCCCAGGTTCCCTGCTGAGTTTAGTGTAACCCCTTCTCAGATCTTTGTATCAAAGATGAAGAAGTTCAGACTTTGCTTCAGACGTGCACATAAACAAACACAAATTGAAGGGCTCTGAGTAAACATCAAACCTGCATCGGTGTCCAGTTACCCACAAGTCTTTACTCTCTGACCCCCAGCTCCTCAGACAAGATGGCATATGTGTGGATGTGTGTGGGTCCAAATATATGTGTCCGGATGGTTAGATTTCTGTGTGTACTGGAGGAACCTAACACAAAGCGGTGTGAATAAAAGGACTGGGTGTGTTGGGGCTCTGCATTGCCCTCCTGCAGAGTTCAGACCAGGGTGAGCAGATGAAAGACTGTGCAGCGAGGGGTTAATTGAAAAAACATTGCAGAAACATTTAGCTTGAGATGGTTCACTCGGTTACCTTTAATGGTGATTTGTGGTAAACATTGAAGCTTTATGGCATTATCAAGCATGAGCTGGTTGGATTTAAAAATGAAACTTTAAAGTGATATAATGAAATCCTCTGTGGCAGGGTGGACCTTGCTGAAGTCCTGGATCTGCATTGCTTCGACAGTAAGGATGGAGCAAAGTGAGTTATTTTCGTTCGGTTTCCTTTAAAAAAAAAAAACTTACATAAAAGCATTTATTAAATAGATTTACCTCTGATTTTGAATTCAAAGGTCTCAATAAATGCTTTGAATAAATTAACTACGCAGCCACATTGTTATTAGTATTTGTTTAAAAACTTATTTTCGATGTCAAACTGGATTTTTGGTCAAACCTCTGATGCATTTTTGGGGTTTATTAACTGCAGTTTCTGACTTATCGTCATCTTACATGTGCTGATGCTCGCATATTCACTGATAATCTTGCATTTAAAACTCTCAGGGAAACATGAAGAGCTTATAGCTTTTGTTGCTACTACTGAGTTGTGTAGCCAACCGTCTTTGATGCGGCTGCCTTGTTTCTCTCTAATTAACAGAGTCTTCTATTGAGCATCTCTGTTACACCACAGGATGGTCATCATATTGTATCCTCCGCAGAATGCCATTCTCATGAATAGAATCAGTGTTCATCCCTTCATGTGAATGAACCAGCCGCCGTGTTAAAGCTCTCTTAGATGCCCCGAGTCAGTGTCTTTCAACCAGCTGCAGAGGATTAGAGCTGTGTGTGTCCACTGGCTCCCGAGGAGTTCCCCTTGTCCCAACAGATAGCTCCTTTTGCCCTGCCTTTGGGTCTCGGCCCCTCCTCCCCTGAGTCCCATGCTGGCTGTTTGAAGCAGCCCCCCTGCCGCTCTGCCTGTGTGGCACTAACAGCACACAGGGCTCAAGCAGCTGGACACAACATTTAGCCTCCTTGTGAGGTCGGGGAGAAGTGGGGGAACAAGGGTAATAGTTTGTTTGGAGGTGGTAGTGGGTGTCCTTTAGGATTTAATTGCCATTTCTAAGGCCTTAGCAAGTCTGTTTAGAGTATGAGTAACTATGAGATCAGACATAAAGAAAAAAAACTTGTTCTGTTCTTTTGCAAAAAAAGAGAGTGCAGAAAAGTGATTAGAAAAGTTTTTTTTTTTTTTTTTTTTTTTTAACTTAACCAGTTAGCTAACCAGTAAAGCCTTACTGGTAGCCTTTTTTCACACAGTAGACACACTGTTTGTTGACATTAGGTGCTCTATTGTATTGCTTCATTTTTTCATTTTCTTAAATTTGCTAATAACCAGGAGACGGCTCTTGTGGGTAGGTTCTGGTTTGTTAATAAGCAGGTCTTTGATTTAGCGGTGCAGTTCAGTTACTCCTGGTGACGTCCATCATCTATGCTCCTGTGCCAGCATGCAACACAATGTGACATATCTTCACATTTTCTGTAACAGCGGGAAAAATGCTCGCTCATTCATACTCACAAAACTGAAGCAGCTTAGAGCTTCGTCACGTCCTACACACCCTTGTTAACCTGCCACTATTCATCCTTGGTAATTTTCCCTTGCCAAACAGGTCAGCCTCACATCAACATGGGCAGCTTCTTGTGCTGTGCTGACTCTCCCATGTTTACATTTGATTTTGCTATGTTACTGTCTCAATTTTGATCCCTCATTCTATGTCCATACACTTCAATATATATTAAGATGAGGCAGTCCTGCCTTACACAGGCAGCATGGATTTTTTTTAACCACATTTCTGACTTGTGAACTTTTATTATTGTCCGTAAGGAGGTCAGATGACTGTAAAGCCACAGAAAACAAAGATAAGGCTCTGGTCAGTTCAGCATGACATAGTGTACACACTCTTCATGTTCTACAGCTGAAAAGTGATCACTCAATTACACAACTACACATTTGGGATTTATAGTTAGCATTTATAGACTGTCTTTAGTTGCTTTTTGTTTAGTCGATATTTTAAAATGAAAAATTGCTTCAATTCTGAGATGAAACGGGGGAAAAAACTATATGTAATCATTTCTCTCATTTGAAAGGTTTGCTGAGAAGCTCCAGCTTGTGAAACCTACAAGACCACATCTTGACAAGGTTTGTCCCGTACTGAGATGAATTTAGTCTTTGTGCACCTCTGAGGTTTTTCTTTGCTAATTTATTTCAACACATTGTTTCCTACAGGATGAAGGGGGGTGCATTCTCCTCAGGCTAAAACTGTTGTCTTGCATTCCCCCAGGCTGCGACACTGTAGTGAAAACTCCCTCCCTGCTTTGCTTTTTGTGTGGAGATCAACTTGAGGCTTTTGATGTTTTCTTGTTACATTACAAATAGAGCCTATCTGGGTCATTCATAACGGAAACATTAAAGCCTTTTTTTTTATGTTGACTGGGTGTTGGCTAGATTGACTAACATGTAACTTGGTTGTGGCAACATGTTAGGGGGGGTTTGTTGTTTGGAGATATTTGGGTTATAATAAAAAAAAAGACATTTTATCCCCAATCTTCTATATCTCTTCTATATCAGTTTCTTGAAGGTTTCAGTCATTAAATCTGTTTCTTAGAGCAATAGTTTCGTAGCGTCTCTGCAACCGTTTTCATCAAGCGTCATCAGATTAAATGACTCCCTGCAGCAATTAGACCTCATATTGTTTTCAGCTGTGCTTTATACCCGAGAACTTTTATCACAGGATGAAGAGAGATGAGGGTAATTTATGTGGGTAAATAACAGCATTGTTGTCTGTTTTCTCTCAGGTTCTCTTTCCCGCATGAAGCTCTACTGTTCCTCAGAGCCCCCCCGACACACACACACACTCTCAACGCCCCCACCCTCACCTCGCTCTTTTCATGTTAATGTTTTTCTGTTGTTATACAAAATGACAAGGAAGTGTGTAACCTTAACACTTGAGTACAAAACCCCCAAATATCTGCAAAGTGACCTTTTAATGTCACAAGGAAGTATTGAGAGGAGGGTAAAGGATAAAGAGGGGGGTGGTTAAAGATGGAGAGACATGTAGTTGCTGGGTTTCAGGTGCCACGAGGAGTTGTGGCTTTTGACACGTTCATTGACAAAGCTATCAGTCAGGACATTAAAAAAGGGTTATTTTGTTCAGTCCTTATAATGGCTTTGGTAGTTTCAGTAAATTTGAATAAGTTTGTGTTTTGTTTGTTATCTGTAGAGTATTTTGACTGTGACGTTTGAAGTCTCTGGAGATCTCTCTGAGGAAGCCTTGAATACCTTCATCCAAGTAAAGATGCTCTTTTATTCAAATCCCAGTTGCTATCACTGATTAGCTGTAATACAACGAAGTCTTTTGAAAAGTAAAACATCTGTTTTCCACCATATCAGGATCTGCTTTGGGAAAAGAAGTTCTGTAATAAAGAAAGAGAACCCATGACTGTCATCCGGTTAAAGGTACAGCAGAGCACAATGGTTCATCAGTGGCTGCAGTAATAAATAACTTTGCCATTATTATCTGTTCATCGGTTAAATGCTTCACTTGAAGGTTAATGTGTCACTCCTGACTTGTGTGTTTTCAGGGCATAGTTTCATTTGCAGGTAAAGCCCATCAAATGATGCTGCAGGGGGTCCACGAGCTGTACGAGCTCAATGAGACTCCACAGCTTTGGGAGGAGAACCCGCGGATCAACCGGCTGGTCTTTATAGGTAAGCACACACACTCACAAAGTCAAACGCCCACAAGTTGTGCTATGCTCATTAGGTCCTTGTATTGTCTTCCATTCATTGTACAACCAAACCCAAACTCCAATCTCTAACCATTAACTTAAACTTAATTTACATCTTTCGAGGAACCCCAAAATGATCTTTTACCACATTAAGACTGGGATTTTGTCCTATAAAGACAAGATCAGTAAAGGTCCTAATGGGGAAACAGAAACCAGAACAGACTTTTTTCTCTCATTTGCATTTATGCAAATCATTTAATATAAGCCATTTTTATGTAAAATGGCTTATATTAAATTAATTCATGGACTGACTTCTGTTAATGGTTTTAAGCACCCTTTACATTTATAAACAAGTTCTTTTCCAGGTTTTGTCTTAAATTCCTGGCCTGGAGTTCCTGACTGTAATCTTGCATCACCTTTTTCAAAAGGGATTTTTTTAAACATTTTCTGGCAAATGTTAAAGAAAATGTACTAATCTGAGTTCATCTGAGCTGCATAAAGAGCAATGTTACACTTATCTACACATGCTCATGTTTGTTTTTCTGTGTGCTTGTATCCACTTGTGATAATGCTCTGTTTTAATTCCAGGTAGGAACCTGGACAAGGACATCCTGCAGGAAAAATTCATTTCTAATGTTATGTTGGTTGCTGAAAACAAGTAGCTAGAAGCCTCTTTTTCTCTTTAAATTCTGGAACAAAAACTATGGCACTAACTATGCCTAAAGCTGAGCTTGTCCTTCAGACATACTGTACTTCTCTGTGACCACAAGATGTTGCATAGGATGACTAAAAGTAACTGTATCGATATGATAGTTGAGAGTTTTGATAATCCATCACAGCTTTTTTTTCATATAAACGACAATAACAGTGTTTAATCATTTTAGACATGATCTAATTATGACTTCCAAGAAAAGAAAGCTAAAGTTTTTGCATGCACAAAAGATACTGCAAAGGTTTAGGAGTGTGAACAACACATTGTGTTCACTTGTAGAAAGCTGTCCCTGCACCTGTCACTATGTGGTGTATTAGAAGGTTGGGCTTACAGTAGTCCTGTTTACCTTTGACTTTTCTTAATTCTGTGATTTCAGATGATTGAGAATAAAGTTTTCTTCTGAAGGTGGTGTTACATTTATTATAATTTTCTTTTTTTTAATTTTCTTTATATGATATATAATGCAAAACCCCCTAAAATGGAAGCTTAAAAAGTAATCCCTTTCATATTTAGCTTAAGCCTCTGTAGGTACAGTCATGTGAAAACTGTCTCAGGTGAGGAAATGGGTGGAGTTTTCCCAGCTTGGTTATTAGCAATTGATATTTACTACAGCACGGTTTTAGCACGTATACGCTGCTGGACCAGTTTGCTTTGAGGATGGCTCTGCTTATTCATGCCGGTCGTAACACCAGAGTGGAGGCCACAGAGCACATCTTGCTGCTGAGCTGTTTCCTTCTTAATTCTGATGCTGATGGCCTCATTAAGGTGACTATTGCCTCTTTTCTCTGTGGGCTGCGGGAGGCCGCACCATGGCCATTTTCATGGTCACACCACCCGCGGCCATACGGAGGTGACAAACTAAACGAACCTGTGAGGGGGTGTTAAAGGAAAAACACTTGATTTCTTAATCGCGAGTTAGGCATGGTGATAAAATGCCTCCTCAGAACAGCCCACCTCTGACTGAGCTGTTGTACGAGTTGTGATATCAAATTGCAAATATTTAATGTCAAACTGGTATAAGTTCATGTCGGATATAGCTACATGGAACATCCAAACAACAACAACAAAAAAGTACCCCAGCTAATGGTGCTTTTTCTGACCTTATCACAGGGCTGAGAAAGTAGTAAGTTAGTTTTTTTTCTGCATTTGTCTCAAATAAATGGCTGATTTTTTCAAATTTTATTTTAAATACTTAATACAACTTTAAGTTATCGTTACTCCCTTTTAAAATCACAAATATCCTAAAAAATATATATATATGTTGGATAAAATATAAATCAGAGAATCATATACTTGACGCACATCAGGAATCACTCAAGACCCCACCCCACCTTTTTGTGGCAATCCGCAGTGAGGGGCAATTCCGATAGGTCCAGCGGGTTAATGGGACTGGCCTGCGGGGCAGCAGCCTTCTAGGATATAAAGGCTCAGCTCTCTCTCCCACAATAAGGAAACTCTGGGAGCAACAGGCCAGATATGCGCTTTTACGCACTAGACAGGATCGTGTGGATTTTACGCACAGCAAACCATTAAGGCCACTTTGGCACAGATTCTTCCCCCCCAGTTTTGGCGGGTTTTTTTGTTGTTGTTGTTGCTTTTTTAAACACTGCGTGTGACCATGACTCTGTCCAGTGAATTTGACGCATTACAGCACACGGGGTTGCATTTAGAAGAGGGTGAGGTTGACATAGAGGGTGAGGAAGAGATTGTCAATCGGCGGTTAAATGGAAATGCATGTTCTACAGACCCCGGATCCTCAGCAGAATATTGCCCTGAGTTTGACTCTTCAGAGCCCGACTCGTCAGGGGAAAGTGAGAACAGTTTCTGCGTTAACGCACCGTCGTCAAAAGTCCAGAGCACTTCGGTAAAACCTCCTTACTCCTACATAGCTCTCATCACCATGGCCATCCTACAGAGCCCTCTGAAGAAGCTGACACTGAGTGGCATTTGTGACTTCATCAGCAACAAGTTTCCCTACTACAGAGACAAGTTCCCCGCTTGGCAGAACTCGATCAGACACAATCTTTCCCTCAACGACTGTTTCATCAAGATTCCAAGAGAGCCTGGAAATCCGGGAAAGGGGAACTACTGGTCTCTGGACCCTGCATCGGAGGACATGTTCGACAATGGCAGCTTCCTTCGACGCAGGAAACGGTTCAAGAGGAATCAGGCGGAGTTCGGCAAAGATGGACTTATGTTTTATTCCCACTTAAGCTGCTACCGGCCGTACGGGCATCCATACAACATACAGGGCCAGGTTAGCCCCACATCTGCTGCTACTATTTGCTACAACCCACTGCAGGATGGCACCATGATGCTTCCCTCTTCCTACCACATTCTACCACGCGCTCTGAACAGTCAGGGGAAGATCACTGGGCCTAAAGACTCGAGTGCGCATCCGTGCGTAACAGAAGCAAAACCTGGCTCGCATGTGAAATGCTCTTTCAGCATTGACAGCATTATGAGCAGACCTTGTCCTGTCAGGCAGCAGAACCTAAACCTGCCACACAGCCCTCACAACGGTCTTGGATATGGCCGTTACATGTCGAGCCCAAGTGCCTGCTTGCTACCGACGCTTCTGCAGCCTTCAAGGACTCCTTTCTGCCCTCATCCCATGCTGAGTGCTGCTCCTGTGATAAATGAGCATTTCAGACTCTCACACCCCCGCTGCTGAGGCCTACAAGAAACTGTACAGTTGATTGTTATGGTTTATTTCTTAAAGAAATGTTGTATGCATGATATTTATGTTTACTTATATTAAAAATGTGTCTTCAAAAATAAGAAGTGTAAATAAGATGAGTGGTAATATATTTTTATGCTGCAAGACATAGTAGTTTTTAATGTTTTTTTCTTGTTGTTTGTTATTTTTTTTTTTTTTTTTTTTTTTTTTTTTATTATTAACTATTGTGTTAAAATAAATATCGAAAAATAGCACAATTTGGTCTTTGTGTGATTATTTGGAAATGAACGCGCAGCATCAAAGTAGTGGAAAGAAGAAGACGTGCTGTAACTGCACTGAGATATGTGGGAAAAAATTGATCTCTTGTTTATGAGTTTAAAAAAAGCTGCTGATACCAAACTTTATTTCTTTCACTAAATGAACTATGTTTGTTTTTAGCTTACAGATGAAACGTTTTAATTAGTGTTTTTGTTTAAATACTTTTTATGCAATTAAAGGTGAATCATACTTTTATAGCCATTCAATATTTTAAAAATGCGCTTCTTCCACCCTGCCTCACGGTGGCGCTATTTACTAAATATAGAGGTAGATTCTCTGAAAGGCATTGACCTGTTGACGCGCTTTTAAAGTAGGTTAATGACTGCAATGTTGCCAATCTTGCTTTAATTTTATTACTTTTCCTAAAACATGAGATTCTATCATTAGACGTGAAACTACAGATCCTTTAAATAATGATAAAATATTAACAAAAATAATTAGCCTAAAATAAAAAGTGGCGAACTGGTGACAAGGGGTCTTATTCGCTCCTCCTGTCTCATCAACTTTTACAGCTGCTATAATGACTCCACGGCGTGGTATTTTCACACTGGGCCGTGTGGACACAGTTAAAAGGCAGTGTCTTGTTACACATCGGTCCCGACACAATTCCCCCTCTCCCATCAGTCAGATAGGCTATTTTGGGCTGAGGCTCAGCTGATTGTAGATCTTGACTATTCCAACCCTCCCTCATTTCCCCCCTCTTGTAGTCAGTTGTTCGTGCTTATTAGGAAAAGAGGGAGTTGTCTAACAGCAGAGGGTTGTTTTGGTGACTGTTGGCCTAAGACTGTCCAGTCAGTACTTAAAGATGCTGCTCTCTTTTGGCTGAAGTCATCGAGGTGAAAACTTTTTTGACTGGGTGCTTCCTTTTATTATAGCCAGATCATCCCTGTGTGGGACTACTGTCACAGCTCTTCTGCTGGGCTGGGAGGGAAAGCTTAAACTTCACATTATAGGTGACACATCCTTTTTTCCCCTCTTTATTTTACTCTGTGGATGCCTTCAGTTGCCAACTCCCAACCTGTCTGATCGGCGTCTTTTTGCTGGGTCCTGACGACGAGAAGGATGGAGACGAGCCCCATCCCGGTTGTGACGGTCCAAACCGCCCCCTTCGATGACCAGCGGCCCGGTACCAACGGGCTGCGGAGGAAAACAGCAGTGTTTGAGGGGAAGAAGAACTACTTACAGAATTACATCCAGAGTGTGTTGTCTTCTATCGACCTGAGGGACCGACAGGGCTGCACCATGGTGGTGGGCAGCGACGGCCGCTACTTCAGCCGAGCTGCCATCGAGGTGATAGTGCAGATGGCAGCTGCCAACGGGGTAAGGAAGGGAGAGAGCGACCCCACAAACTGTCACGCATCTGTTCTACTCTATCAACATATTGGAGGCTCCTCTAACCAAGTAGAATGCTATTATCCACCATACATATAAGTACATATACTCTTACAAGCAAACAAGTCGTATTGGTTACTTAAAATGTAGCAATTGTAAGTAGGTTAAATCAAACAATATAGCTGATTATCACATAAGGGACAGAGTGCCTATACAAGAATGTTCAGGGTTAGCAAATTTACAGTATTTGGGAAATATTCTGCTTTCTGGCTCTTAAAAAAAGTCATGAGTCTGATTTATATAATTCCTTGCACTGAAGTAACACCTAAAAATGTGAACTGAAAAAGCCAGCCTCTGATTAATTAAATTAGGAAGATGGAGGAAAAACTCAGAGGACAGGAAACTCCCAACATATCTTTCAAAACGCCTTGCTGTGAGAACTTTGTGATTGGTTTGGACAGCTTCCAAAGGAAAATCTGAAGGGAATATCATTTGTTTTTGAGATCAGACTGTTTTTCTGCTGGCCCCAGCCAAATGTCTCTTGATGTCAGCCTTATCAGCACTTCCATCCATCCTGCTCTATTTTCCTGCCTACGTTTGCCACCCCACCACCACTCTGCCCCTGCATCACTGATACACCTCTCCAGGGCCAAACTGTACACACAGGGGATCCCCTGTCACGGGGTATGGCAAGGAACCAAGAGGAAATTGGGCACAGTTGTACACAACCCAGCCCATCCGCATGTACCTTTGGAATTTGAAATCTAACATGCAACATTGTGAATTTTAGGAGGATAAATTCCTCTTTGGTGAGGACACTTTTATTTAGAGTAGCTGATATGCAGGGGGAATTACTGCATGCAAGTAGAGTACAAAGTATAAATAGAGTGCAACTCTCTTGTGGGAGATCATTTACATATTTAAGCAGGCAGCCAATTAGTAACTTGAGGAATGATGACAAGCGTCAAACATTTTCATATAAGGGAAGAGAAGAAAGTAGGAAAGTACATTTTATTTAACATTAAGGTGACATCGTTCACTGACATACAGCTGAGTCTGCTGTTTTCTAAAATCTTTGCTGTGCAGATTGGTCGCCTTGTAATTGGTCACAATGGCCTCCTATCCACCCCTGCCGTGTCCTGCATCATCAGGAAGATCAAGGCAATCGGTGGGATTATCCTCACGGCAAGTCACAATCCTGGAGGCCCTGGTGGAGATTTTGGAATCAAGTTCAATGTGGCAAATGGAGGTTGGGACAGATTTATAATTCTTTCAGCTTTTGGACTAAGATCATTTTTATGTTTGAAATGAATTCTAGTGCATGTTTAAATGTTCAGATTTCTTTCTTGGACAGGCCCATCTCCAGATACAGTGATGGAGAGGATCCACCAGGTGAGCCGGACACTGGAGGAGTATGCCATCTGTCCAGATCTGCGCATTGATCTGTCTAGACTGGGAAGACAAGAGTTTGATCTTGAGAATAAGTTCAAACCTTTCAGAGGTAAACAACAGTTATAAATGCAGCTAAAACTTTTCTGCATCATCCTAAAAAAAATAAAACAACAATTATATACTTTGGAAAATTGGATTTTTTTGCCTTGTGTGTCTTTCTTTAATGCATAAATAAATGCAACCAACCATACTGTCATCCAGTAATGATTGTTCTTTCTGCGTTTCCAGTGGAGATTATAGACTCAACTGAAGTGTATCTACAGCTGCTGCGAAACATCTTTGACTTCTCTGCTATAAAAAGTCTCCTCACAGGACCAAATCAGCTAAAGATACACATAGATGCCATGAACGGAGGTGAGTTCTGCATCCAATCAAATAATCTCTGAGCCACTGTTAGTATAAATCAAGATAGTTAAGTAATTGTTTCCTCTTTTGTCCCCATTTTCTTTGTTGCAGTGATGGGCCCCTATGTTCGCAGGATCCTGTGTGATGAATTGGGAGCTCCTGCCAACTCTGCTGTCAACTGTGTCCCTCTGGAGGACTTTGGTGGTCGACCTCCTGAGCCCAACCTGACCTATGCCACCTCCCTGGTAGATGCCATGAGAGGAGGTGACTTTGGCTTTGGAGCAGCATTTGATGCAGATGGGGTAAGGCAGCTACAAGAGTTTTTTTTTTTTTTTTAATGACCGTGCTGTTGTAGATAAGTATTTTGTTTACAGGCACAAAAAACTGAATTTACAAAATATTATTTATTAATTAGTAACACTAAAAATGTTGCAAATCTAACTATAAAAAGTGATTTTTGATATGTGCTGTTATTTTCAAACTGTCCAATATTTCTTTAACTGGTAGGGACAAACTCAAATTTATTTGACTCAGGAGAACATTAAATAGATTAAATACCTATATATTTATAAACATTAAATACATTTAAAGATCTGATATTTAAAGCATCAGGTCAGACTCTTAAAGATGATGGATGTACGTCAGGTCTATGGGTCTTTCCCCTGAATTCTTTCTGTATCAAATCTTTTTTCTTGCATTCTGGGCATTTTTTAGGTACAAGTTTGTGCTTTCTTTCTTTTTTGGCATAAAGTTAAGGTTAAAATATTTTTATTTAAATCAAGACATGTCTTATGACAATGAAAAATGCATCTGAATATAATCCAGTGAAGCTCTCTAACATGCTGTATGCTACTCATATATACATGTCATGTTATGTTACATTTCTGATATGATATTTTCCCCCTCTAGGATTGGCTCTTCTATTGTTTTTTGTGTTTTGATTGGTGAAATGATTTTATTGTAAGTAATATATTGTATAAAACTTTCAATATGTGTTTTAGAAATATTTATACTTGGATTAAACTACATATGTCAGTGTTTGGGGGAATTTCTTTTAGGAATCGGGTACATTACCAGTCAAAAGTGTAGACACACTTTCTTGTTAAATCCTATGTGTAATTGTGTCCAAATGTTTGACTTGTGGTGTACATACCAACTAAGTTATTGAAGCTACCCTGGGAAATTAAATTTACTTTGCAAATGAGCAGAAAACATCTGCTGGTTCATATGTTATTTAGTTTCAGTAATCATATTGCTCTTATTTTTCTCCTTTGGTATGCTTAGCAACATGCCTGTGTTTGCACAGAAGAGAGGAGACGCTGTTGACTGTGTGGTGTTTGTGTTTGCCACAAAAGATTCAGTGGTTGTATGAGTTCACATTTCTTATTTTGGAAGTAAATCACAATGCAGTTCGCCCCTGTTAAAAAAAAAAACAGCTGTGAATACTACTGCAGCCTTTTTCTTCGTTCATGGGACACAATGCACTTGTAAAATATTAGAAATATTTAGAAGTTTATAACCGCACCTATGTTTGTTGGACCTTTTTAAGAAAAATTACAATATAAATCAGTCTAACTTTAAATCAAAGAAAGAGGACTAAGTTACCCTCCACCAAGACATACAGATGTATTTATTTAGATTTGTTTGGGTGTCTATAAAAGGAAGAAAGATTAAATGGGGACTTAATAACTGTTTGTCAATGACGATTCATCATGCTGCTAATTTTTTCCAGTGTGTCATACAAGAGATATTTCTACTATTTTTACTCACACACTACACACTTTTTTAAAATTCTTTTTTGGTTTGTTTGAGTTGCTGAGTATTCATGACAACCAAGCAGCATGTGTGAGAATGACTCAATATTAATTATAAAGACTAACAGTTGTTCTAAATAAGTGTGTCCCATAGTGCAGAGTTTCAGGATACACAATGGAATCAACTATGAAACAATGGTTTGTTGTTAGTTTTGGTCTTTTAAGAGGATTTGTTGAGAATTTACTAAAAGAAAGATGTAAACCAGTGATGTTTTTTGCAGTTCCATTTTTCCATCATGGCATTTAAAACTATAACTACCTATGTGATGCTGTGTCATTGTCAGGACCGATACATGATCCTTGGAGAAAACGGCTTCTTTGTGAACCCCTCAGACTCAGTCGCCATCATGGCTGCTAACCTCTCCACCATCCCCTACTTCAGGCAGCATGGGGTCAGAGGCTTTGCAAGGAGTATGGCTACCAGCACTGCCCTTGACAGGTACAGAACACACACACACACACACACACAAATATACAGTCAGTGGATCTAATGAGCCATGTTGCACCACACAGTCTCTTTTCATAAACTTCTGCAGAGTGAGATCTTCAGAGGGCGACGAACACCCTGCTTGAGATCACATCCAAACTCGCTCTCTCACAAACAAATTTACTCACCGCCTTTAAATATGTCTGTTACGTAACACTAGAGCCTGAGAATGTCGAGTGAGAGGATGTGATCGCCGCTAAATGCATCCCATTATCATTGTTCCGTCAAGAGAGATCCCAGCATGATACCCCACTGAGACAGAATGCTGAACAAAGAAAACAAGTCACGAGTTACAGTGAATCAGAAAAAACACACTTCATTTAGATTACAGACTTCATATTATATTATAAAGTAAAATTCAGTTTTCTGTGTTTGAAAATAGACTCACAAAACCTACTCCAGGCTTGCTGCATAAGAAATCAGCAAATCCTTTATTGCTTAAAAAAATGATTGAACAGCCTTCTTTTGCTGATTGAATATTCCCAACTTAGTTGAACAAAAAGACAAAACTAAAAATGTATTTTCTATCACATTGAACTGATCTTAACAGTTTCAGTTTTCAATGTTCAGTTTATTATATGGTTCCATTTCTTTATATCCAATCTTAAGATGTTGTTTTGTATTTCATCAATGATGTATGTTGTCTCTGTTTTATCTTTTACTTTTGGGCCTAAAACTATCTACATTGGTCCACTCTGGCTGTTTTAAGCATGCAGTATTAAGTGTAAGTAATCTTGGTATAGCACTGTCAAGGTTTCACCCCACTCAATGATAATAATACTCTTTTTTTTTATTGTCACTATGCTTGTTTTTCAATGACACAGACCAGTAGATTTTAAGTTTTAAGCCCACTTTATTATACCCCTTATACCATTACTCACCTCCGTCCCAGTCCTCCCCATAATAGCCACTATTATTATTATTATTCACAGTCCTACACAGTTAAACAATCTTCTTGTTTTGTTAAAAAACATAATAAAACAACCCCAGAAAACTCCCTTTTGAGGCAATTCTCATTGGCATTTATTGACTTTTATGACTGCCTGATCCAGACCACTTTTCTGTCTGAGGAACAAGAAAGTTGTCTGCTTAAGGAAATGTGTTTGTCTCTATCAGTGGATGTGTAAAAGCATGTCATACTACTAAATGTGGATAGTGCAGATTCCACATCATATGCACACAGCAACACATAGACCTTATCTAGTACAGTCAGTGTGTGTATTGCTGCATAAGACTGTCTCTGTCTACAATGCTGAATATGTGTTTGAGGGGTAAATATGTGCATTGCTGTATGTTACTAGTGGCAGACTTTAGGGAAGTGTGAACTCACTGCCAGTCCTCAACTCTCTAGATTTCACCATTCTAGATTTTATATGTGAGTTGAGTTGTTAGCTGACAGAATTATCAGTTTTTTGTTTTGTTTTTTGTTGAGACTCCTGTTGACTCGGTGTATAAATAGACACACACAGACCTATGTTCTGTATTACTGTTTGGTGGTGTTGCACTCGTCTTTGCCCAAAGCTGTGTCTTATGACATCTAATTACAATGATCACACAGAAAGAGCCGCTTGTTTTCACTGCTTCCCATTGTTAGCACCACATTATATTATCTCACGTACACATGCACAAACACACACACACACATACTGGCTAAGAATGACTGTCATATGTCCCATTAAACCTTGAACCAATGACCTCTCATACAACACACACACTTACTGCAGATAAAATAGTAAAAGCTAGTATGCAGAAATGTTTTAACAAGTAAAAACATTTCTTTAATCTTTGTCTATTTTCTCAACATTTGCATCCTTAGTATTCATGACAGCATACATTTAATTTCCTGTAAACTGTAACCTGTTCTGTAATCTGCCGAAAAGTAGAATAAACTTACAGAATGATGTCTGGTTTAGATAGCATCTACCACAGACCACAGATAGTATCAGGCTCTGTGGTCTCCAGACAGCTTTATCACACAGAAATTGCAATTTATATGACATTTTTCTTTACCAGAACACCAAAGGGTTTCAAGTTTTTTACAAACTACAGTGCAACTACTGTAGTTCCTCTTCTATAATCACTGGCTGATACTTGCTGACCTTGTTCCAGGGCATGCTCACTTTGTTCAGCTCTCAGCTGAACACTAATGTACATGTCTGCATGTCACTGACAAAGTCCAGGAAGTGTTGGGGGATTTAATGGTCTGATGCTAGATGCTGGAGTCCAACCAAACGTCAGCCTTTTTAGGAGAGCATGTGTCTGAGAGGTTAGACTTAGCAACCCTTCCTGCAGTAAGTATATGCATCATGAAATTGTAATAAATGTGGTGGTTTATACACTGTATTCAGTTAGATGCATTTAGAGGGAAAAAGGACAAAGTAGTGACTTTTAAGAGGATGTTTCATCTTTCAGGGAATTGATAGGATCAGTTAGACAGGAGGAGCTTTTAGCTGTCAAAGCTACCATTCTTGGCTTCTCTGTGGGTGTCTGTGTTGTGGGCAGGAGAGCATGTGTCTCTGTGGGCACTTACTGAGCAAGGGCTGATGCAGCAAAGGAGGAAGGGAAAGAAGGGTAGTGAATTGTGATAAAGGAAACATCTGCCTCTCCTTTAACAGGTCAGGAGATGGGAGGATGTAAGGACAGAAGAAAGCTAAGCTGCTGGTCAGCATGTTAACAGTCTGAGGCCAACAACTGACAAATCCTTTTTGTTGTGCAGTTGCAAATTGTTTAAATACCACTACTGAAGAAGATAGTTCTTTAAGATGCATTTTATGTTAGTTTTCCAGCTGAATTTCAGATTAATGAGACATCTTCCTGGCAGTGCTGCATGATCTATAAGAATCTAAAGAAATCCTGTGACAAATGTACATATTGTACATATTCACAGAAGTTCAGACTTTAACCCAGTATGAGGTTAATAAGACTTTCCAAAGCCAGTGTGGTAAGACTGTGTTTGTTTCTATTAATAACTTAAAAGGTTCAGTTAAGCTTTCAAGATAAACTGTGAGAGACTGTCATCAGCGTAACATGTTGAATTATACAACAATATTTTGATAGGAAACAAGCGGAAGGTAGCCAACTCAAACACCAACCTAACACACACCCTTTCCCCTTGATAGATTATTATTAGATCTTAGTACATCTTTACAAAGTCATAGAAAACTGCTTTCAGCTAATGTCAAAAAGACATTTTGTTACTGACTCCCTCAACCGTGTTTGTAACAGCTTTCACTGAATTTAAAAAGAACTTGAAGTTCTTGATTTAACATATTATTGCTGCCTTGTTTGTCGATGGCTCTAGTTATTAGCATTCAGCTTCTACTTCTGCCACAAACATTTAAAGTAAAGCTTAATTATTCTGCACTTTTTGCATAAATGCCATTTATCAGTCTAAGTCCTGACTCAGGTGACATCACCAGCTGGAGATGATGAATGATAAACCACAAAGCCAAGGGATGTTATGTTTGGTAAAACATTATTCCAAGTCTAGAAGCTGGCTATACTTCACACTACAGATGTTGATCCATTTACCCTGATTCTTTCCTTTGCTGTTAGAAGAAAATGGACACTATCAACTGTAAAAATATCCACCAGGCTTGGCTGGTGTAAAACTATGTTTAGTATTTGTTTGAATATTGAAAAGCCTACTTGTAGTGGTATATAATACAGTAGATATGAAAGCATAAATTATTTAATTTCTACTTGTGATCATGTTATCCAATTTCAGTTTCATGGATACAGTTATCAAATAAGTAAACATGATTACACTGATTTGCACCCAAATTTTTTGCAGTGTTGTTATAAACCGAGAGATGCTGCGGTGCTTATTTTGGCCGAGAACGTGCCATTTAAAACGTCAAAAGCTCATCAGAGAGCCACAGATTGTTTTCTTTTCAAGAATGCCAAGCTTTCCGTTTCAGTACTTAGATCCCCAGAGAGCGATAAAGCTGGTTTACTCTTATTTGGTCATTTATCCTATTCTCTTGTAAACAACTGCACAAAGCACCATGGGGTTTATTTATGTGCATGATGATTATGTGGAGGATTGTACCACCACATTACAGCCCTGAAAACTACCCATATTCACATTTATCACTTTGTGGATTCCCACAAATTGACATAGCCACATGTTTGTTCCTTTTACGGGAGTATCTGTTTTGTTGGTCTGAATATTCTGTCCACCAGTTCATCGCTAAAGGAAGTGTGTTTATATTTTGAGGTGATCTCCGTGGTGATGTTGGAATTGAGGAGAGATCTGTGGGTCAAGGAAATGAAATTGTACATTCATCTTTGTTGCAAACGAAACATCTGTGTAAACAGGTTTTCTGGCTGTGTATTTAATATCATACTTGACTGTAGGCTCAGCTGTTAGTAACTTATAATTCAAATAAAAAAAAAGTTATTTAAGAATCACACACCAAACTTCTGTAAGCTTTGTCAGGTTTTTGAACAATATCAAAAAAATATCTAATTGTGATTTTCTTTACCAATGTTGTGATTTGGTTTGCAATTTAACATTTTAAATCCCAGCTCCCACACAGAACTTCGTGTCTATCACACAGACGCTGCTGAACGACCTGAATCTACTGTCTTGGTAATAATTTCTGAGCTATATTAGGCTACGACTTAAAATGAAACCAATATACTTTTTAAGTTTAATTAACTTTACACGTTGACTGAGATCTGAACTTTAAGAATATTTAGAGCAACTCCACTCAGTAAAACAGTTTTTATTTAATTCATCAGGACATTTCAGAAGTTTTCTGTCCTCAATGTTTTTTGTCACAGCATTTCATCATTTATTGAAAATAAGTCCCAGAAGCCCATCCAGGAAAATGAGAAGGGAGTCATCCTCACTTTCTATGCAGTTTGACACCCAAACTTAGGGCAAATTCACACCAGCCTTTTGTCAGTCCCTCTTGCAGTTAAACAAGTAGTGTGCAGTGTGTATCTGAGTCTATTTTTCCTTCAGAAAAGCTACTTTCTGTGTCTGGAAACCATGCTTTTAGAGGGACGAGAACAGACTGAAACAGTTGTGGGCCATAAAACAAGATGTTGTTGAAATGCTCCCTGAAACTGGGGCTGAATGCATAAATCCTGTCAAAGTAATTCAACTGTATTTAACAGTTAGTTTCCTGTATATTTGCACAGTTTATCAGATTGTGTCTTGTTCTCATTTATCTGCACCTTCATCTCTCTCTGTGACCACATATATTAACATACTGAATATGCAAACACATTCCCTTTTCTTCTCCTTCTTTTTCTTCTCCTTCTACATGACTCAAGCTCAAACATCAACTAAAAGGTCGAATCTCTTTGTTCCTGCTGCCTTTTGCCTTATTAAGTTATTGGATGAACTGATGACAAATTACACCTGCCATGCAACATTTGGTTTGCTTCATTTCAAAGGTCTTTGTGTTTGTGTGTGAGCTTATCTTTATGTTGAAAACTGGTAAAAGTCTGATGGTAGATATCAAAGAGAAATAAACACGTTGTGTGTTTATTTTTAAAAGTATAAACTTTGTTTCTGTTTCTCCCGTTTCTTCTTTTTTGTTTGTAGGGTTGCCAAAGCCCTGAAACTTGCACTGTATGAGACACCAACTGGCTGGAGGTACTTTGGAAACCTGATGGATTCTGGGCGTTGTTCCCTGTGTGGGGAGGAGAGCTTTGGGACAGGTGTGATCTACTGCAGCATGTATACTGCAACAAAACATGGAGCACTCATAAAGAGAGATTTGTAATCAATGAAATGTAATCCATACATATGTTGAATTAATTCAAAGGCAGGACTAGTTTTTTACAGATGGTGAGGAAAAGGTCAAGGATTCAAATCTGTTCACTGACTTGGAAAATTTGAGTTGCTGTTTGGCATTACTATTTCACATCCCCACATTTACCAAGCTCTTATAATATAAAAGAATCCCAACAGTAAAGACTTGTGGGGCAAAAAAAATCACCATTGATCCACTGATGAATAGTCAAACAGGTTGTAACCAGATACCAACTTAAAATTACAAATTTGTTTTAGTTCCGATCTATTTCAGGTCTACAATTTTAAGCAGCACATCCTGACAGCCCGCAGCTCCAGTGCAAGCTGCCTAATAGATGAGAAGGCTCTGACCCCGACTGCATGTGTAAATAATCCTCATTCTTCTGCTATAAAAGGAAACAGGGGCTCCCTGAATCACCGCAACATGCCGACAGGCCTCTAGTAGCTGTGCCTTTTAACAGATGCAAATGCAGACATGCACGTAGATGGTTGGAAAGTAGAAGTAACATCCATGCATGAATGATAATTCTATATATTTGCTGTTGCTCCATATCTATATATTCATTGAATCAAATCAGAAACAGATCTGCTTATCTGTTTCTGAACTGGCATAAAATTTAACTTTTGCTTTCTTCGTTGGTGTGGCTTTTTTTGCTCATATTTTCTTTATGAGGATAACAGAAAAAAATAGAAGAAGTCCAGGTGGTGCACACAGGAGAGAAGAAAAAAGCAGAAAGGACGGGGTGGTGGGAGAGCCCAAATGTAAAAAGTATTGACAAGAACAGGAGAGGGGGAATAAGCAGAGACTTAGAGAACCCAGAGGACTATGGGAGCTCACTCATTGTCTATCCTTGTAAGGCAAAAAGCTCAGAGGGAGCCCTGTAGAGTAAATCATCAGAGCTTTACACCACACCAAGTCTTAGACACAGAGCATGAGCAGAGCATTTAACTTGACCTTTCTTTGCAGGCTTTGTTTAAAAAAGAGCTAGTTAATGTTGCAGAGACCTTTTGTTTCTTTGTGTTGACAGCAATTTCCCAAAAAATTAAAATTAAAAACTGGGAGAAAACAAAATGGTTTCAGCTTTGCAAAACAATCCATGTTATAATAACTATGACCTTTATTATGTCATACTACTGTGTTCAGCCAGAAATACGCTTGTTTACTTCTTGTTAACACTTTTTAAGAGCTTCATAGCAGCAGGTCATATAGTGGCAGAGTTAAGCTGAACAGAAATGCTGTAATGAGTTATAGCTGATGTACTTTCCTGATACAGATCTTGGATCTGTTTTATAAGCTGACTCCCTTTGATTCTTCCCCTCTGAGACTGAGTGAGAGACAAAAGGAGGCAGACAGTGAGGCAGGGATTAGTTCATGACAGCTGTCTGTTTCCTAACAGCTGTACAGTGACAGAGCAGGATACAGGGCTAGAAAATACTTTTCTTATTTTCAGTGTTCAAAGAGTTAAAAAGAACATTTCATACAATAAAAGGAGCACATTTCTGTCAATAAATTGTATGACAATTCCACTCAGACTGGTAGCTATCAGAAAGTTAGTCCATTTTCCACTTCAGGTTCTTGCATTGAAACATTGCTGACACATTCTTAACCTAAGAGATACCTTTACTATGCAGCTGTCTCTGTGAACAGCGATAGCTCCCCAGTTAAGAAGACAGCGGGTGTGATCAGCTCTTCAGTTTGCATGTATGTGTGTCTTGGGAAGGCAACACACATGGTTTTTGTTGGAATGTTTGACTTTGTCTTCAGCGACTCTCTGGTTTTCTTTAACAAGGAAAATATTGAGCTAAACTGAACTGCAATTAATCACTGAATGACTCTGACTTTACAATAATTAGTAAAACAGTTTTGACGCCTCAGGCAAGTCTGAGACATCTAAGTTTCCAAGCTAAGCTCAGTACAGTCCAGGAGAAGCCAGGAGATGTTAGCTTAGCATAAAGACTAGATTTGTCTGATAAAAAAATCACCATCTATGACGATCACTAGTCATTTTTAAACAGGTCAGCTTCATAACATTGGGATTCAATTCCAAAGTGTAAAATAATTTTTTTTTCAAGAAACCTTTATTTTTGTGTTTATACTCCAGGATCCAACCATATTCGTGAGAAAGACGGCTTGTGGTCAGTGTTGGTGTGGTTGTCCATCATAGCAGCCAAAAAACAAGGAGTGGAGCAGATTGTCAGAGAACACTGGGCCAAGTTTGGACGCAACTATTTCTGCAGGTGACCTGCTGAGTGATTGCTCTGAAAGACATTCAGTCAGCTGTTTTCATCATGATGCATTATTATTTAAATTCACTGCACTCACTTGACTCGCTTGAATAATAATAATCTTTATCTGCTTAGAAGCATATATGGTATTTTGCCATATAATGGCATATGCCTTCATCTTTATCCAGAACTTCTCACTGATTTTCAGTTGTCCTTATTTAACCTCTGGTCTGTGACAGTTACTGCAGTCAGTGTTACCATTAATAGTTGCTGCAACTCTTCATGTTCCCACAGTGATTTTTTCTAAAGTAATGCACATTTCCCACAAGACATAGATGGAGAGAACATAATGGACAGGACAAGGACCGTGTCTCCTCAAAATCTTTAAAACATCTGTTCATATCATGGCTTAAAAATAAGCCATCACCCTGAGAAAGCTATTCTGCTAGTTTAAGGCTCTTTTAAGTGCCACCATAATACTTTTAACTGGCTTGAGTGAGCCAATAGATTCTAATGAGACAAAAGAAAATTATTTCTTTATTACAGAGTTTTCTCGTCACTTCTCTCTGAAGTTATCATTGCTTCATCACTTGTGTATCTGTGTTTTCATTTTATTTTTTTTATCTTGTACATGTCAGATTTGACTATGAAGGGCTTGACCCTCGTGCAGCCTTCTACCTGATGAAGGATGTTGAGGCTGTAATGTCAGACAAAGCATTCACCAGTCAGAAGTTTGCTGTTGGGGACCACATCTACAGCGTGGAGAAGGCTGAGAACTTTGAGTACATTGACCCCGTGGATGGAACAGTGGCTCGAAATCAGGTCAGTGTGGGAAGGCTGAATTAGAAAAGAAATTTTTTGTTTTTTAAATTACTGTTTAGAATATTTCAGGATGGAGTCTATATGGAATATGTTGCAAAAACAAAACAAAAAGCAAATCAATAGCTTAATTTGTGTAAAAGGGAATTTCTCCAGCTAATTGAAATGCTTGTTATATTACTGATGCTGTAATTAAAATGTGGTCAGTTTTCACATGCAAAGTGATGCATGAAAATTACCTTTTTTTTCTATTTGGATGATGCTAGTCTTGTTAAATTTACATATCACCACCTTCCTAAAATAATGGCCTAAGTAAATTTTTTACAAAAAATTATTTATTTTTTGCCTAAACAATCTTTTTGTGATGCTGGCACCCCCTGATAATGTCCCCAACATCCACACATGAACAGATCATATTATGAACTGTTCATCTAAGGATATTGGTGACATTATCAGAGGTGGCTAGCATCACAGTAAGATGGTTTAAGCAAAGAAATATTTTTTGTAAAAAAATTACTTAGGCCATTATTTTAGGAAGGTGACGATATTGGACTACATTTGCTTCCCCATTGAGAAGTTTTACATTGTGTGTGTTTGATGCAAGTTTAAAAAAAAAAAGCTGCTTACATGTCACATTAATATTTAGCATACTGGTTACCATGAAAAAGTTCACCATTTTTAGTTGACTAATATTATTGGCAGCTTATTTGCTATTCAACAACAATAAGGTGTGTGTAGAACTTCACTGATGTTTCACAGTGTAGAGATAATCAAGCTTAGCCCTGGCATGTTTATTCCTCAGATATCCAATGTGTTGCTCATGCAACAGTAAGTTTGACACACTGCTAGCGGCGTCAAACTCATGTTATTTTTTGTTTGTGAAATTCATCTGTTTTATTAGTGGCTCTGGCATCTGAAATACTCACAAAATGAACTTTGTAGCTGTAATATTTGACTTAAGAGCAAACACAGCTTTTACAAAATCTCCAATATAAGGGGGCAGGAGGATATCAGTGGATTCATTAGGGGGAATTTATGATAATACAGATTCAATTTCCTTTTGATTCCCCTCAGATGTATTTTTAGTTTTGTTCTCAATCATCACTTGATAAGGTTAATGTACCAAAAATGGCCGTGTTTAGTCACTAAACTACTTGGTTATGG
This sequence comes from Melanotaenia boesemani, assembly GCF_017639745.1. Taxonomy (NCBI): domain Eukaryota; kingdom Metazoa; phylum Chordata; class Actinopteri; order Atheriniformes; family Melanotaeniidae; genus Melanotaenia; species Melanotaenia boesemani. Next base: position 14,939,897 of record NC_055692.1, read on the forward strand.
TGGTCCCTCCATAGCCCATCTCATGACATGTAAACCCTACCTGTGGATGCTAAGGTCCTTGCTACAACAGGTATTGGTTTGAGTCCAGCTATCATCTTCGTGTCACTCCTAGTTTGCTGTATTTCCTCAGTTGTCTATCCAAAGCAATTTAAAGCAAACAAACAATACAGTTAGACTGAAGAAAAAAATAATTGATTTAGCTTAAAATATACCTTGTCAGAAGTTTTATTGTCAGTTTTGAAGAATCAGTTTCTATTTACTGGTGATAGGTTGCGAACAATAAAACAAAACTCTGTCATCTTAAGAATAAAAATATTTATTTTTTAAATCATTAGCATTAGTAGCAATGACCACATTCTACTGAAGCATATAACTGTATGGGGTGGATGACATCTTTCTAATGGCCTGAATTTTTACTTGAACTTAGACTAGTTACCCAAAATTGAGAATGAAACAAAAAGGACTTTATGTGCAGGCTTCTAGAAAAAGTAATAGTTGTAATAGAAATCTAAGATCGCACTGAGTTTAAACTATAAAGAGTGATCCCAAAAACTGGTTCACATCAGGTTAAATCTGCCTGAAGGTGTCTCACAAATACTCTCTCTTCTTCTTTATACACTTGTATTCCAGACCACCCACTGCAAGGCTCCATGTCTGGACATGATGGACTATCTTTCATTTTAAACTATAAACACTTCTATACACACAGGACCTGCAGCATATATCCCTACAAACACTGATAAGTTGCTTGGCCAGTGTAACCTTCCTATCAACCTACTTTCTCTCACTTGTTCTCTCTGAAGTTTACCCAGCTGACAGTACACAAATGTGTGGAAACTCATGGTGTCGACAACTATTAGCTCTTGCCCCACCTTATACCACACACACAGTCATGTGTCTGTGACTTCAGAGGACATTACACTGACTTGTGGTCATTTCCTGATTACTTATCTTGATCATAACTGCTACTTGCATGACCATAAGTCTGACCTAGACTTAACCTGAGCTAACTATAATTTTACCAATGTCTTTTGAATCACAAGGTCTTTATTTAGCCAGATTTAGGTCCCCACAACATGAGTGAAATCAGCTCACACACTCATTCTGCATATGAATGTGTACATTCCACCACGTGAGGAAGTGTAAACACATGAATACCCTTTCAGGGCTTCCCTGTGTTCACACTTGGGTTTATTGTTGACCTCCTTCTGGAGACAATGCTCCTTGCTTCCCTGCTGCATAATATTTCACTTAGTAACCATGGATACAGTAGGTCCACAACTAGTTAGTCACCCCAAAATGGTAAATCCTCAGCCCCCTAGTTGCCCCAGTGAATGTTATTACAGCACACATTCCTCCCAGGACAGAATTATATCAGCTGTCGTCTCACTTTGCAGCCTCTCTGTTTCAAGGGGGAAACGCTGGCACTCAGACACAAACACACTCAAACACACAAGACAAAGCTTGGGAGATTTACACAGCAGGGGAATGGCAGCTTTTTGTAGTCAACTACTGAAATAATTTAGCATTGTCTGCATATCAGACAGACAATTGACGGATTTAGACAGATTCTGCCCTTTGCTTTTGGAAACACCATCGAAATAAGAAACTGATAAGAACATAAATATTCATAATTATGACATAAAAACATTTGAAATGGAATTTACAGTGACACCTGCTTTATATATATATATATATATATATATATATATATATATATATATATATATATATATATAAGTTGAGATGGGGCAACAATAGACCTAAAAAGGAAGTGGTACTAATATAAAACAGCTGTACGAACATGTTGAAACTAATTTTAATTGGCAACAGGTCAGTAAAATGATAAAAGAGTACCTTAGAGAGGCAGAGTCTCTTAGAAGAAAAGATAGGTAGAGGGAACATGATCAATAATGTGCTAGAATCTACACTTATAAATTTTCGAGCAATTTTGCAACAATGTACTGTTGTGAATAAAATATTGTTTTAAGTGATTTACAAATACAGACATGGCTAGATAACACCACCCATAGCTGTATTTCTTTTGTAGCTAATTTAGTCACTTTAGCCTCCCCACTGAATTGACTCTGGTTCGTTAACCGGCTGTTTCAGGTTTCTGTTAAACTTGATGTTGTAATAAAAATAAAACCCTTAAGGATGCCAACTATTTTGTTTTTTAGACCCAAACATATGTTTTAAATGTTCCAAATACCTTCACATTAGGTACACACGTGTAAATATGGCACATTATTTTTAGATAGTTTATACTCTAATGATAACCTCAGAGTTGTGTAGCTGATGGTGTCTTAACACACACCAACCAGACCTCTGGTAACTGCTACTCTATTGTTAGAGATGACACTACATCAGTTAGAAAGACAGACATCCAGGCAGACAGTCAGACATCTCTCATCATCGCTATCTCTCTTTACTCATAATCTGACTTCCTCCTATCTGCCAGAGTCATAATAAAGGTGAGAAGGCAGGCGGTCCATAACTTTTTCTTTTAGTAATATAAACATTAAACAGAAGGCAGAGTTTGAATGTTTTTCAGCTGTTAGACCAGGGCAATGCAATCTGCTGACCTTTAAATAAATGTATATAAAACTCTGTGATGATGATACATTTGTCAAATTTAAAGGCATGTAATATTTAGGATGGGAATAAAAAAAGCTCTTAACAATGATAGCTGTCAGTCTAGATAATTCTATAAAAAGTGTCAAACACTGAACTCCTCATTCTTGTTTTTCTCTCCAAACATCTAGCTGTCCTTAACATTTTGAGTTTGTATTTTGCAATTGGGATAAGGAAAGGGATACTTTGGAATTTTGGATAGATAAGCATCATCACACATCCATTTGTCTAACAGTGTTATCTCAACTATGTCAGCAAACTGGAGTTGTGGTGGGTTACCCCATCCCAACAACATCCTGTTTTTGCTTGAAGATTCTGTTGTTAAGTTCAATGAGTGGAGAGTAGAGGCCAAAAATGTGCATGTTGTTTATAAATGTGATATTTCACTAGTTTAGAGTCAGGGCTGTTGTTAATTTAAGGGAAAATTAAATTAAAACCTTGATCCGCTGAACCAAATGTTGACATGTGAATTCAATTTAGGGATCCTGCTGAAATGTCATTTGACTTTTATGATTATGACCTTCTACATCTTTAAAGTCTACATAACAAGGTATGTTTGTGTGCTAGGCACCTAAGATATTAAGTTTAAACACAGAGGCAACAAAACATGCACTGAGAATGACACCTGGTGGCCATTTGCCTTTACTGCACATGTAAACCATAGATTAAAATTTCATTTTTAATGTCCTTTTTAGTGTTTTTAGTGTTCATTTCACTTCTAATTCAAATCCTCCACAGCATTTTTATTTTTAATATTTGTTTTTCCATACTTGTAAAATGACAAGTATGGAAATTTGAGATTTGTGTTTTTTTTCCTAGGGTTTAAGGATTGTCTTCAGTGATGCATCCCGTCTGGTGTTTCGGATGAGCGGAAGCGGTGGAGGGACGGGCGCCACCATCCGAATTTATGCTGAGAGCTTTGAGAGAGACCCCGAGAGGCACAATAGAGAGACTCAGGTACAGAGATTCTCCATAGTGGGTTTGTGGACTTATTCTGTTCGTATGCCTAAATGCAGTTCTGAGGATTCTCTTACATCTCACCTTAAAATTATACTACTTTTTTTTTATCACCTTGTGTGCAGCATGAAAAGGTAATATGCATTGTTCGGACCATTTTACAGCACTTCCATTAAAACAACTCCTTTATATATTGTACATAAATAAGAAATCATATGCGACCAAACCATATCTGCCTTTTTAGTTCAGTAGTCATGATTTTTCTCTAAAATTACCTTGCTTTTCATCTAGCAAATATCAAAGAATTGGTGCAGCTGCAAATTGACAGAGTTGATTGACTGTAGACTTTGGAAAGTTTCTGGTGTGGTTATAGTTTCTGAGATAGGTAGAGTACTTTAAACATATTCAAGGGTTGTAAAACTGAAGTCATGATACCTACATGGTCTTATTTAGGTTTGGCCTTTTAAACACATGACATTGTCAAACAGTATGTGTCTCTGATCTGGTTAAAGAGCCCCTTTATGTATTCATCTTTCTGTAAGTTAAAAGACATCAGATAACTTCAGCATCTACGTTTTACTGATCAGTAAAAGTTAGAAGTAGTTGCAAGAATAAGTCAATTGCTGATTCTTGGTTTATGTTATTATTAGATATCAAAATGGTATCACTAATTTGAAGATAAATACCCTTTGTGTTTTTTTCTTTGGATACATTGATTTAATAATTAAAATAGATTTGCAGGATGGACTAACCACCATAATACACTGAGGTTGTACTGATGAGTAACACTTGAATTATTGTGGTTGCTCTGTTGGATTATTCAGTGAGATTTCAGTGACTCTTCAGACTTCTATAAATACATTTTTAACCATTCATTAAAGCCACGTGCTTCAGTTGACATGCAATCCACATTTTTCTTGTCTTTCACAGTTTTGTATTTTAGTTGCATTTGTATGTGTTTGTTGTAATATAGATATCAGAGTAATATTCCATCACACTGTGCTGTGCTATGGTTAAAATAACACAGTAACGCGACCCCCCTGAGTCATGGTTTCATATCATTTTTGAATGGTCTAGAGAGACATGCAGAGCACGCAAGTGAAACAAATGCATTTACTTCCTGCACTGTGTTACCATCTAAGTTGTTTTTACTCCCAATGCATTCTTTAGATTTAATAGGTTTAATTTGAAGACATATTTAAATTGTTTCAAGATATTTTGTTGGATCTAAGCTTGTTTAAACTCATAGTGCAGGGCAGCTTCTGCTATCTGCTTATTCTACATGCCTTAAATCACTGCTTTGCAAACACTGATATTTCAATGATAATTAGAAAAACTTACTTTGAGGAAGCCATTCAGCCTTGTTGTTTCCATTTTATAGTTTCTGAATTGATTTTCTGTACCATAAAAATAATTAGTTTTAAAAAAGTAAGTGAAAGCCTCTGTGAAGTAATCTGCGCTGGGCTTGGTTTAACTACAGCTTGATATGCATTCTATTTTAGTTCTTGATATTATATGACGTGTGCGTCTAATATCCTGTGTAAGAAATACTTAGTTTTTTTACTAACTTATTCTTATAAGTTCCTTTTTAGATGTTGAGGACGCTGCAGTATGCTCCTCTGAAATGCAGTGGAAAGGCACCATAAAATACATTAAGCCTAATTAAATCATTAGTAGGGCTGCTAGTGTCTTTCCAGAGAGACAGAGATATATTTTTAACGGCCTGAGGGACATTTATTGCTTACTAGCAACTGGAGTTTTGTTTCCTGGAAGCATTTTAGTTGAGAAAACTGATCAATAATGTTGAAGTCCTGCAATTTATCTAAGTTTCGAATTCTTTTTTTTTTTTTTTTTTAAATAAAAAAAAATGCAAAGCGATACATGGATTGTCAGTTTCAAATGTATTCTGATATGCCTTGCAAAAAATACATTTAAATGGAGAAAACTATTTAATAAATGTGCAATACAATGCTTGTTTTTTAATTTATTTTTTATTGTAAGAGCCAGACTTCCTTTTGGCTCAGGTTCAGTGCCGTTTAACATGACCATGAACTCACTGCAGTTCAAAGCTGTTTTGCCGTTTGTTTTTTGCTGCAGGTGGTGCTCGGTCCTCTTATTGCCATCGCCTTGAAGATCTCTAACATTCATGAGAGGACAGGACGCCATGGTCCAAACGTCATCACATGAGCCAGCAGGGGTGACACAGAAACACTCGTGTGCACACATGAAATATGCATCTACCTGCTCACTCTGAGAAAATTATATTCAAATTACCCTGTGTTGTACTTATCAACTTTTTTTAATCCCTGTTTTTGCAGCTTCAGTCCTTTTTTTTCACTTTTCTTTTAATTGTGTCAAACTGAGATGTTTTCTGCTGGACTGCTGGACTTCACTCAAAAACCAAACTCATGTTGCACCAAGTTATTTCAAGTTATTCTATCATCTATCGTCTATTAAAACACCAAAGGTATCTCATTGTGGCTATGGATAAATGATGACAAATATGCAAACAATAAATACAATATGAATGTGCATGATTATTAGCATTTGTGATGGTTTAGGGTTTAATTCAATGAGAGGATGCAAAAATATGTTCTTGTTTACTGAAAGTACAGTGTTCACTTTTAATATTTTTATTTCACTGTTTCCCATAACATAATCATTTTTATTAATTTAATTCGTAAGGTGAATTATTATACCTTGCGTCCTATTTACTTTTCTACTTAAGGGCAGGGTATTCAAACTGTGAAGTGGCTAATGGTAAGACAAGGAAGAAGAAAAAAACATTCAAAATTATATTTGGCTTTAAAAGAAAATCTAAATAAACATTATTGTGTGTTGTGGTTGTGGTCTTCTTTAGTGCTTTAGTGAGGAAGAATGGAATTTAATAAATACATGAGAGTGATGTACTTTATTTTGTAGGACTTGATTAAACAAGCTTGTCATAATTAAGACTGTCATGCCACTGAGATGGTGAGGAACAGCACCTGCTTTTGAGCTGAGCAGAAAATGTGTTGAAGGTATTGTGTAGCAGTAAGAAATGAAGAGTGCTGATCTTTATACAGCCTGAACAAGATATGGAGAACAGGAACTCATAAACCTCCTGATTACTGTCATCGTGAGTTGAGGATATGCCAGTGGATATCCGCAAGGATGTTTTTACTGAGTGTATCAGATGTTACCTGTCAGCCTTTACAGGTTATTGCCCTACTGAATTGTTTTATGATACCAGGAATTATACATTACACACGTTGCTTAGAAAACAGTTAAGATTTTAGATTAAAATGTATTTTACAGAGTGCAGAATGGGTAAGCATGAATAACTCAATGTTTCATTAAAGTTTTTTTTTTTTTTTTCTGTAGAGAGTTCACACCCACCTCCTCTCTGCTTCTCTTTTTGACCCAAATGAAAGAAGCAGTAGCTTCTAAACATGAGAGTGGATAAGGTCAGAGGGTCTAAAAAAAAGAAATAGATAACATCTACAGGAGACTTGCTGAAGCTTCTTATGAAACACTGTGAGACAGTAAAAAGATGATAAAAGCTTGGTGGAGCTCAACAAGCTAAGAGATTTTTCAAATGACATATTGAGTTGATACATCAGAGTACAAAGTCAGAGCAGCCTCATAAGGCTAATACGTCCATTGAGTCAGACATTTTGTGGCCCTAAATGAACCCCAAACCTTTTAGATAACCTCATCAATAGTCATTGTCCTCATCATTGGCTAAGCCATCTCTGTCCATGCATCAAACGAGCCATTAATGATTTTTGTTTCCAAAGAAGCTGCAGGTCACAAAACAATTGTTAGTCTGTAATGTTAAAAAAAAGAGGCATTCTAGCTTTTTTTCCACAGACGATTTGCATGAATGAAATTAAACTGATGAATCAATAAGTACATAATTTTCAAGTAAAGTTGTAGCAGTTTTATTTACATTTTTACTTTTTTAAATTTTTAATTTAATTTTTAAAATACTTGGTTACAAATAAATGTTTTGTGTCTCAGTAAAAGGATCAATATCAAATTGTGAAAGCAGACATTTAAGGTCTTTATGAAAAAGAACAGATTCTTTCATGTTCTATTATCATTTTTATACCGCCAAATTATATACAACATTAAGATGATGGAGAAAGAGTTGATTTTATTTTTTTAGATGTTGTCAGGTTTCTTAGTTTACAGAATTAATTGTATCTTATTATGTCATGATGGTTTTCAAAGTCACATATATATTTTTATATATATATATAAAGAGAGAGAGAGGGAGATGCATGTAAAGATGTACATGTATGTAGCATTTCTGCTTACTCCACACCTGTGCATCTTAACACGTGTAATTCGTATACATGTGTCTCATAAAAGTTTCATTTTCAATATTTTTATTGTCAGATCTGGCAAGTAAACAGTAAAACAGTTTATTTTAATTACTAAATAGTAGTTCAGTAATACTTTTACATCATATTTTGTACTCTATATCACTCTATAATACATACACCCTAAAACAGGGAAAACATTAGGATTTTTTACATTACTGGAGCACCAGTGCAGACAAAAGCTATTTTTGGAGAAACACTGCTTTGGTTATTTGATTCACCACCAAACAGTTCTACAACTTAAAAGTACAGTTCATCCATAGTTTTGGAATCAGAAACAAACTCATTTGAGTAACAGTAACGCATATTTTAACCCAAGTTGGTGCACCCTAAACAAAGGGTGCAGATTCAGAATGCTGCTGTGGTCTACATGTGTACAGTCAAGTAATCCAACATCAACCAGTTTTTCTGGAACTTTCTCTTTGTCTGAAAGTCATGCTTCTATGCAACAAGCTTTTCTTCTTCTTTTACTAGTCAGGCAATGCTATACCCCTCTTAGTGTAGAGAAATTACCACCCTCTGCTCCATTGCATCCATCAGTCTGTGTTGAATATGTACAATCTCATTGTATTGTGGTGGTTGCTCCCAGCTCCATGTGCAGTCCGGGGCCTCTGAACTGTCCTGGCTGTACAGTGGTGGAGCCACACTCATCACCATGTCCCCGCTGTCAACTGCAACAGCTACATCAGGCTGGTAATCAGGACAGATTTGTCTTCTCTGAGACTCTGCATAGGATGGAGGAAAGGAGCTTGGTCTGCAGAAGAAAAGACGTGGAATAAATCAGCTTTGTTTTACAGCCACTTGGTACATTTATCAACAAATGAAAAAAAACTAAACTTATTTCAATATTTTCAAAAAGAGCGACATTACTTAGCAGTTTCTCACATAAAACATGTTGGTTTGTCTGGTAATAAAATAAAGAAACATTTAGAAAGAATTTGTGCCAGTGCAAATAGATGTCTTCACCTTTCAATAGTGAAGATTTGGATGTGCCGTTCATGTCTTGTTCTTTGGTACGTTCAATGCAGTGACAGAGGCTCCAGAAGCCCCCAACTAGCATAACGAAGAAGCCAAAAAAAATTGTGCCATACAAAGGAACAGTCTTCAAAGTGCTGTCAGTCTGCAGGGACAACATGTAGCTCCCAAGGCACATCAAGGAAAATCCCACAGCAGGTAAAAACATGCAGATGAGGAACAACAGCTTTGACTTCTTCACTGCCATGATTACTGAGGTTATCAGTTGCTTTGGTTGCAGCAGTTTACAGTTCTTCCTTTCTTCGTTTTCTGCCCTCTAATGAAGTTTTGATGACAAATTTAAGAATGACAACTAGAATCAAGTCTAAAGTAAACACAAGCAAATGTGCCTGCAGTAGAGAGTGTGAAAGTCATCCTAAGCCGCTCTTCAGATGTAAGGGGAAGTAGTTTAGAAGTTCCCGCCTCTATGGTTGTTTATTAACAGTATTAATCAGGGGTAACAAGCATAAGAAGTATAGTGCTTGTGGTGAAGCCAAAACACACTGTGAAAAGATCCAATGAGACAACAGCAGACCACAGTGTGCAGGTTTAATCTTGAATGTCAAAACGACGGGCTTGATTGTGATTCTAGATTAATGCAGACTGTGTGATGAGGACTAAAAATATTTCAGAGATTGCTTCATAAGTTTGTTTTTGACTTATGTTAAATTTCTACATTTTTTACATGGAGCAGGTTTCTCAGAGCGAACTGTCAGGAACAAAGCAATTACCTGTAAAAAGCTGTAATAAGGGTCATATTTATATTATGTGTTACAATACCATTAATGCCTGCAGCAGCACACATTTGGCAAAATAAACACAGTTTCACTACACATAACATAAAGCCGATATTTTTTACTGATCTGAATATATTATAGCATTTGTTTTCAAAGCATGACCTTTACTGTTGTGCTTTTTTTCTGTTTTTTTTTCTCATTAGTGTTTATCAGAATCAAGACAATTACATATTTAAGATATTTCAGAAATTCATTCAGTGAGCTGAATGCAAGTGGCAGTCTTTCTTGTCTTTGTTTGAGCTTTGACGCAGCACAATGCACAAGTCGTAAGGCATTTTTACATAAACCTGATTTAATTAAAAACAGGACAAAATGTAAATGCACAAAAAGCAAAATTACCATCACTTACATTTGAAAAGGATTCCCCAGCTTCCCTGACTGGTGTTAAATCATTTGGTTTATTTGTTGGTTTTAGGTGTACAATTGGATTAATTTGCAAATGCTTGCATTAGAAAAATATGATTGTGTGACACCATATACATATTTTTACTTTGTTTTTTTCTTTTTTTTTTTTAACATTCTTATTGGTGTCTTGCTAGTTTGTTTCTCCCCTTTCCTTTTATACCTTTGGGTTTGAAAAAGCCATTAACTGATTAATGTCCCTGGTGGCCATGAACTTTGGCCTTACAGCTTGTTAAAAGCTGTTATGTTCAATCCTTCTTTAGGTGAAAATGTTACTTCCTCATTACAGAAAAATAACCATGAAACTGGCCACACTCTGAGCAAGGCCGGAGCCAAAAAAAAAACCCCACACAAACACACACACACACACACACACATTTATATATATATATATATATATATATATATATATATATATATGTTTATTTTTTCTCCAGGAAATTGCAGCTGTTGCAAAACTTAGAAAAGACAGCAGATATGCTCTTCCCACTGCGTTTTTACCCTAGAGACTTTTTTTTTTTTTTTTAACTTGTCCTGTCCAGCATGGTAGCAACAGAATGATGGTCTGGCTACTGTGTTGTGCCGAACAAATTTGCTTTGCCAATGGGAGCTTTTTATGGGTATAAGGCTCCTCTTGATAATCTTTTTTTTTTTTTTTTTTTTTTTTAATCCTTATTTATTTATTTATTTTGCTTTACAGAATTTTCCATAATTTTGCTGGACCTGACCGGAGGGGACAGAAAAAAGGAGAAACGTGGACAGAAATAATAAGGAGTGTATAGAAAAGAAAAGACAGAAACACTCCAGACAGAAGGCAATGGCCATTTAATCCAAACAAATACCAGACAGCCAACTGCTACACCTGTACAGAAACACAACAGAGAATTTCCTTCGGCTTTCACAGAACAACTCATAGAGACGAGCAAGCTGAAAAATAACAAACGTGTATCACAGCAAAAACCAGAGTACCAGAAACACACACACACAAATCCTAAACAGAAGTAGGTCTTAGTGTATAAACCCACAGGATAATGCAGCAACTGTGTCAGCATGCAGAATATGAGGACTCAAAGATGAGTTTGATCATGCAAATGCAACCACACCTCTTCCAAAACTAGAGCCAGACCAGGGAGGCCCAGAGACCCAGGCCACCAGCATCAATACACATGAATCCCAGCCACCCCACCACCAAGACAACCCAGGACTCGCCCAGAAGATGGCAGAGAAAGGCCCTTGCCAGAGCCCCTAGCAGTCACTGAGCACAGGCCCCAGTGGGCCAACATTGGCAGTTGCTGACCCCGCCGGGCACCAGCCATCCATTACATTTAAGCCATGTTGACAGGTCTTCACATACCTGAAGCAACCTACGCACAGGTGTGCAGGACACCAAGGCATAGACGCAGCTGTCAATCGTGTTGTCAGTGCAATGTGCAGATGTTTGATTGTGACAGACTCGTCCTAAACATTCTTTTTCTGTATAATAAGTTCTATGAACAATTTTAAATTGTATCAGTTGCATATTTTAAATCTTAGTCATTTTAAAGGTGTTTAAACATATTTGTGACCATTTATTTTTATTTAAGTTACTGGTAGTTAAGTCAGCCTCTCAATTTGAATTTGGAAGAGATATTGAATCTTCTAGCTTTGATAATATTCTATATAGACATAACACTATCACTGCGTTGTTGTTTATTGGTCAGAATCTTCATAGGTGATTATTTCACGTCATGCTATTATTGAGTGGTGCAGATGTCATGATCTTGGTTTATGTTCTTGGGTTTTCGTATTTATGGTCTTGTGATTAGTTGTTTCCTGTTTTATTTTTGTAGTTCCTTCCCTTGTGTATTCTGTTTTGCTTTCTGTTTCCTGTTCATTGGTTCACCTGGTTTAATTTGTTCATTTGCTTCACCTGTTTCTCATTAGTCCCCAGTGTATATGTACCCCTTGGTTTCATTTATGCTCTGCCAATTCATTTGTATTCTTCACGTATTGTGGGGTTCATCCTACATTCAGTAATTTTCATGCCATGTAATTTTCATCCTTGTAATCTAGTTTAGTTTTTTTTGTTATTAAAACCTTGTTCCTACACCAGTCTGTCTCCTGCCTCATCAAGTCTGTTTTTGGGTCCACACCTTCAATGCCTCACAATCCTGACTGCAGTTATATGAATGAAATAATCCACACCCCTCAACACATCCAGTGAATGCAATGCCATCATAACAGCTCCTATTGGCACTCTTGAGAGGGTGATTGCTTTATGCAGCTTATCAGTCTTATCACCATGGAGCTCAGTTTGGTTAGTATCTTGATCTTGCACCATGGGGGATGTTTTTTCAGCTGGTTAACACAACCCTGTTTCTGATACCCATGTAATATATAGTATGCTTAAGAAGGGTTTATCAAGAAAAATGTCTCAATATTGGCACTTATAAGTGATAAGCAAGTTATAAATAACTTTTCTGATGCTCACATTCAGCAGCCTGACATAAATCCCTGAAGTGACAGACTGGTGCTCTCAACACCACAAGAACTTTACTCTTTTGTAAGATGGTAATGACAGATTTTTTTCTGACTGCTTTATCTTTAGTAGTGCAATCTTATAATCTTTGGACTGATATCAGTTCACCTATTAGAACAAATAAACTGAAGTCTTTAAAACAGGAGAATGGTACTGTCTGTGCAAAGCAGATATAAAATAAACAGAAACAGGTCTCATCTGGTTCCTCTGGGAATGCATTAGTGCTCGTGGGGATTTCAGTGTTGGTTTCATTACAACAGTTTCTCTGCAGGTGAGAAATCCTTTCTCAAAGTGTTTTCCTGCTTCCCTCTTGTGATTCCTTTTATTTATTTAAAATCACTGTACGTGAGTCTTTGTTTTGAAGCCTGTAATGGCCACGTTGCTGGGAATGATGGTATTTGATATGCACCTCCTTCGCAAACTTGGGTGGCTGGGGGTCCTGTACTGCAGCCCTGTGGTCTGGACCTCAGCCTGCCCTGATCTGGGTGGTTCCTGCGGTGGCGCCCTTTGTGGTCATGGGTGGGCTGGCTACAGGTGTAAATGGATCCCCAAGATATTGTTCCCTCACAGCAGGGCAAAGTCAGATGTTTTTATTCTATTGATATTTTTATACCTAAATTCAGTTAAGAGACAGTAGGGATGTGAGTTCATGTCTGCGCAGAATGGGGTAAGGGTGGTAGGGGGGGGAGTGTTCATGCGCTTTGTATGTGTGTGAGTGCGTGTGTGTGATTGTGTGTGAAAGAGACAACAATGAGGTGTGTTTTTAATTGCTGTTATATACACTGGTGTGTGAAGGCTTTTTAAATTTTGTTTTTAAAATGAAAAAGGAGTTTTTATTGTGTAAAGTACTTTGTGTTGTGCTCTATAAATAAAATTTGATTTGATTTGATTTGATTTGATTTGATTTGATTTGATTTGATTTGATTTGATTTGATGTGATTTGATGTGATTTGATTTTAAACTTAGGGAAACCACAGGGGGGGGAAATATAGAGATCCTCATAACCAGCAAAGCAGTTCTATCATTGTGAGGGCCCCTATGTAAAGCAGAGTACTTAACATTATCTCTAGTATTATTAAAGGTATACAACTACTACATAGGTAACAGATTATAGTTACTAATAGGTGAAGGTGTTAAAGGTTTGGATCACCTACATTATGATAAATCAGAGTATTTTCTTATAAGAGTCAGTAATATAGAGTCCTCGAAAGAGCTTTAAAACTCTAACATACTATGAGCCTGTGGAAGAACATTCATTCAAAATATTTTCTATTTAATTTGTTTTTGATGTGACTGGAGAGAGCTGTCAATCATATCAGTGATAAATGTGCAAATAGGTTTGAATCAGGGGAATTTAAAAGCCATAACATCTCTGTTAGTTGTGCTGCTGCATTTGATGATTTAGGTTTGACTTTGTCATTTGATTTAAAGCTTTGATTAATATTTCATTCCAGTAATAGTATCCCCTGGTGACACCACTTCTACTGGAGACCTTTGTTCATTATTCCCTGATATTTTTCTACTTATTTTACAACCTTTGTCAGTATGTTGTAAAACATAATAACTGTACCACTTTTGGGACAAATTTCCCTCAACCTAAGTTCACTTTGTTAAAAGTACTTTTGACTTAGTTTTTAAAGACCCCTCTAAAAATGGGAAGTTCAATGATTTTTTTAATTGAACAATTAAAAAAAACACAGCCTCTAGCTTTTAAGGGGATTGTTTGGTTAAATGTAGTTCTTTTTTTTTTTTTTTTTACTAAACTTACCCTTCAAGATGGAAACATTATCAGTGGTGGAATCTAACTACATGTTTTACTACAGTTTAGCACCCAGATACAAAACTACAGAACTGATATTTCCTTATTATTTACCTTTTTCCCATATTAGTTCCACTTCAGCACATTTTAGAGAAACTTCACTACATCAGTGTAGTTATTTTGCATATTAGGATTTTGCCAATAAAAAAGCATGCATAAGACCTGTATATTGCTTTTTGATAGATATTATGATATTATGTATAATCAGAACTGTTTGCTAAGTGACTCAAAATCTGTTTGACAACTGTCACAAACATTTGTTATTTAATCAAATTCATCACTATAATTAAACATATTCTCCTAAAGTAATTTAAATGAGTTTTGCTTTTAATGACTTGTATTTGTCTTGTTGTATTAGCATTTTTAATTAAGTAATGCCTCAGTTCAACTTTAACAAATTTTTCACATCATTGCAGCAAAATGTACTTCAACTATGCAATGTAAAAGTACTAATGCAGAAAAATGCCCTTGGGAGCCTTTTATTGTTGAATATTGCACAATATGCACAAACATGAACTCACATATGCAAGCTTTCCTGGATAGAGGAGTAATATAACTCCTTCATCTTAACATTGCATTAAAACTTAAACTGCATTTAACAAAGGCATCAATGCATTTAGCCAGATTTTACTGCAGAAGGTTCATATAAGCAGCCAACAAATTTGATCTGCAATCCACTACACTTGAAGTCCACATCTCTCTCTGACACAGACAGCCACACACACCTTCATTTAGATCTCATTATTGAATGATAATAATAGACAGGGTGAGACATGGAGCCATTAGTTGTGAGGAAAGAAGTGAAGGGCCGGATATTAATCAGATGGGCTCTGATGAGGACCTGCCATCTCCTTCATCAATCAGGGTCCAACTGCACAGTCAGCAGTGCACAGCTTCACTTGTTATATGGTCACTAAATCAATAGATATCAGTAATTAGATTGTTTAGATGATCGTGTTACATGGGCAATTTATGAACATAAAATGTAGTGTGAGCATTGACAAGTAGTTACACTAGTAGTAGCATTGATGTTCCACTAGGGGCAATGTTGTATTGTTCTGTTTTACCAATGCCAGAGGATACTGAGAAAGAGCCCTGCAGTTCTGCTTGGTAATCATGTGATGAGGAAATATGTAATGAAATACATACCTAAAACTGTCCCCTAAAATTGTTCCCTTCAACAGCAGGTTTGATAGGCTCATCAAATTGAGAATCTTTTATTCCTGTAGTCGCGTATGTAACTTATTATGACCCACTCTGAGGCAGGGTGAAGGTTCCAGCCTGCCTGGTTTCAATAACGACGATGATGCTCTAAGACTGTAGGTAGTTGCCAAGTTTTCCCCTATTTTTTTTTTTTTTAAAGATTATAAATCTGCTCAGCTTTAAGAATACATCTTTATGCTGTTAAACCATTCACCTCATTCTCTAGCCATGGTGTCATTTTATTGTTCTAGAGATGCTTTAGCAGATAGGAGAGATATATCAAATCAGAGGCATGTACGTTGAAATAAAAAGGTGATTTTTGGTACTCAGTCTTAAAAAAGGAATGAGGGATAAGGAGGGAGGAAAGGATGTTTTAAAAGTTTCTAAGTAGCTTTCTGCCTTCTCTTTAAGTCCGTTGTCTGCTGCTGCATGTGCTCTTATCTGAAGAGTTTCACTGCTCTTTCTGGTAGTAGCTGTGTAAACCCACACAGTTGTCTGGACCAGCCAAAGCAGGAGGGGATCAATGAGAAGATCGATGGGGTCTCTGGAATCCTAATAGCCCTGTTACTGTTCCCTGACTCCCTGCCTGATATTGCACCACACTGAGGGGGAGGGGGGTTGTCTGCACATGTCTGTCTATGAGTGCTATCCAAATCATGTCAACAATCCCCTGCTGAGTCTGTATTCACACTTCTGTCATGATGCAGCACAACAAGTTCTGTAATTATGCCCACTGATGGACCTGATGGCTATGTGTATGCTGTGTTCTCATACCAACTTCATATATTTATTTCAAGTAAGCAAACACAATACAGACTGACAGAACAGTTCACACACTCCACTGATGGACACATGGGCTACTGCAAACAAATTCAAGTCTTTTGAAGATTGAACTGATATAGGAGTGTCTTCTGTATGTTATGAGCCACAAAGCCAAGGTGTGACTATTTTGTGGTGAGTGGAGGACATGTATGCTGGCTTTCACAAAGGAAGCTGATGTTTGCATCCCATCTTAAGCCTGCAATGAACACATGAACTGTCCTTTTATCTACTGATCTTCCACAAGGTTTAGTTTCCACTCTGTCTTGTATGAAACTCCCAACTTTTGTAGTTTGCTAATTCAAGTCTTAAACAGGCAGAGACAAGAAACACTTCAGATCAAAAGTCTTTTTAAATAAATAAATAAAATGTAAGACTTAGTTATTCCCTCTGGTGATAGCCACATTGCAGTACAAGTGTATATATTTGCCAAATTTAATGCAAGTTGAAAAAAGGGAACTAAAAGGAGTCATCAAGCTTGGAGCTAGATGTCCCCCTCTTCCTAGATATTCAAAATTACCTATAATTTTGTGAGACCAGATCCTCAAGATTTGAGGAGGTTTGCAACTCATTCCCTTAAATGTTATTTCTCTTATTCAGCATAGACTTTTGAGGTATATGAAAAGAATCGTGGGAAAAAAGACAGTAAATGAACTTGCTTTCTAGAGAGAAGAAGGTCTGTGGTTGAGCCAGCAGGAGACCAAGAATGGCTCTGTAAATTAAATAAGCTTGTGCCAATGGCTAAATGTATGTTCATACAACTCTTAGTACTATCTGACTCTCTTATGCGCTCTGTGATAATCAGACATCCAACACCCTGTGAAACCATAATTCTCTAAATATAATAATAATAATAATAATAATAATAATAATAATAATAATAATAATAATAATAATAATAATAATAATTTTGCAATTTGAGGCTGCCTTTGCTCTCAAACAGGGAAGAATTGTGGATTTGCTGGAACCTATTGGTTTGCTTCAATACCAAAGCTGAAATCAAGATTATGGTAAAAGACAGCAAACCACGTCATCTACTGCAATGGTTTTTTGTTCAATTTCTAAACTACCCAACATTATAAAACTGTAGATCTGGAACAGCACCAGCAATAAGTTGCAACTTATTATAAATACATTGTGTAGGATGGAGGGACCTCTAGTGGCATAAACTGAAAACTGCAACTTCTTACAACACAAACGAAAAGCTATTAGACAATAAAGCTTTTACAACATTGTAATCCCACCTTTCCTTTTGAAAACGTTTAAAAGATATTCTGATAGTGAGGATACCAAATGATGAAGCATTTCAGGTCATTCTTCGTGACTTAGTATAAGCCATATTCTACTATATAAGCAGTAGTTTTCATTTCAAAATTGCACACTAAAACTTTTCCAGATATCATGAATTGTTCATAGATCTTAGGATCTATACAGGGAGAAATATGCAAATTTACAGAGCATTGCTTTGAAAAAAAACTCAGTGATTTTCTCTTTCATTTGTTGACAAAGTTGGCGTCTCCTGCACCTGTTTCCCCCTTAAAGATTTAGTCTGTCATGAATGCTTGTTTTGTCCCAAAACATAATCACAATAATCTGTTGAAATCTCCTGTTTGAAATAAGACTGCAGATATTTTTCAGGGTTTATTTATCTACATTTTTAGGTGATTTTATTTAAGTTTTTACAGATCTGAATATCTTCTCAGCTGCTTGTGAGGCCCGCCTGATAACATTTCCATGTGGAAAAAGCAATATAACCATACTCATGGCTCCACATGGTATGCATTCATAACTCCTGAGATTTAACTGGAACCAAATAATTTGATTCTGTGTGTCTGATATTACAGTATCATATCAGCAAGGTTTCCTTCCTTGATCTCGAAACTTATCACACTGAATGTGTCATCTAGTCCTTGTCAGCTACCCCTTTCTGCACCGACATTCATATTTGCACCATGGTACAACGGTGCCTCTTTCAGTGTGCCCACTCTAAAATGAGATGTGAAAAAGTACAATATATCAGGATTGCCAAAACCTGCTGCTATCTGAGCACCCTGCTGATTTCTCAGATTGCCAGGCTGCACACTGACACCTCAGTTATGGCAATGAACATTAGAAATGGGGCAACAAGAGCCCAAGTTGAAAGTAAGAGATTTTGCACAGTTTAAAAATGTTTTTAATATAATTTATGAACTCTAAACAATGAGGTTGAAACTTCAAATAGATTTCTTCGCAGTTGGGTCATTGCTGCATTTCCCCAAAACATCAAAACCAGATGGGAGGGGGAAAAAAAGGACTACAAATGAGCATGTGGAAGGAGCAAAGGAGCAGACTGGATTTTTTTTCACAAAATGCAGGCTGCGCACTAAAATACTTCAAACACTACGCTGGAGACAGTTATCACTGAGGTGTGGTAGAGCCTCTGGAGAGCAAGTTACAAGACACTGAACAACACTGGGTGGTTTTACACTTTATCGCCAGAGAACAACTTCTTCTTTTTAGTCATGTGGGGATCAGAATGTCTAATTAAACTCGCAGATTATACACAGCAAGGAATCCCACACCCGCATCAGAAAATATGCCTCTGCAGCCCATTATAGCTCTCCATAAATAAACCCATGATGCCAGTCACACACCACATACATCACATGCTGTGGATGTAAGCATGTAAAGTTCAAAGATCCGCAGTGGAGTCATGTTGGAAGCAGATGTTGTGCTATATATCCATAGTTGTCTGCATTACGTTCCTCTTGGGTAAGATGATAAGATGATAAGGCCAGGGCCGTCCTGCATAGGCCGGGGGGAAAAGTAATAATCGTTGCGTATAATTCAGGGTAATGAAGGCTCCGGCACTACATCAGCCATAAAGAATGATAGGAGAAGCAGACGGGAAGCCGCTCACACATTTGACCTGCGCTGGCATCCCTCCACTTCCTATAAATTTTTTGGTGTGGTGCGACTCCAGGCAAAACGGAAAGAAAGGAAGGTGAAAGAGGAAAGGAGGAAGATGGACAGATGCGGAGGAAATGGAGGAGGGGTGAAGAAAAGAGATGAGTGACAATGGAAAAGAGAGAGAGGGAGCACATGATTTAGCCTCAGCCAAAGCACAGAGGTCAAATCCTTTCCTCTGATCTTTCCAGAAATATACTGTACTTCATGTGTCCTGGAGTTTTTCCAATTCTACTGTGTGAGCTCCATATATTATGGAGCCACGTTTGGATCCCTATGAGAAAAGGAATGGATGAAGAAAAAAGTAGAATTTCTTTTAACTGGAACAGGATTTTGTCATCTGCTACTGACATATAAAAGCATCCTTGAAAATAAGCTACTGTGTTCATTACCATCAAATTGGGAAACACTCAGCTATCTTTCCCACTCAGGGCATCCTGCCTTTTATTTTTTTCCCCCAGTTCATCGGTATGCAGGCGGTGTGACAGTGTACTGTGGGCACACTGGGCTGTGCTACTCTCCTCTACATGTCTGCTAAATGACAGTAATTATTTTCCTGGGCTGCAGGCGACTCATGCATGTTTTATTTCCACCTCCACCTCCCCCATCTGCCTTCACTGCGATGCATGGCACAAATGGTGGTGAAATGAAAGGGGGGGAAAAAGCAGCAGATCATTTTATTTCTTTCCATGCCTTCCTATGGGTCCCCACTGGGTTCTCCATCCTTGATTTTTTTTCAGCAAGGAGGCCCGGTCTTTTATGGTACCAGGGGAGTTTTTGCAGGGACTGACAGATGCTGTTAGGCTGGTCTCATGATGGTTAAGACACAGATAAAGACACGTAATGGTAGTTTGCATACAATGGCTGCTGTTGTAAGCATTTTGCTTGGAATTGGCCGTCATGTTTCAGTTCAAAGCTGGCCTCTGTAGACACACACACACAAAAATCTAAACATAAGGTTTTGTCCACTTTTTAGCACCTAAACATTACAAAAAGTAAAGTTACAATCGGCTGCTTAAGGCACATATACAGGAGGGTAAGACATTCACACAAAAATGTTTTCCAGGTTTGACCAACATTCAGTGGATTTAACTTGTGTTGCTGACAGCTGTTTGTCTCAGCCTTTCATCTTCAGCTAAAGATTGCTCTTTCATAAAAACAGCCCCTTGTGTTATTAAAGTAAGTAATCTATACTTAATTTTCTTTGTGACAGCATCTTAAAGTGCCTGACATGATCTGGAGGGAGAATGAGGATATAAGATTATGTCAACATAAAGCAAAAAAGAGCCAGAAAGTTTGAATAAGGATATGTTCTGCTTCAGAGACTAGCAGGCAGTTATATGTTGACCAACATGTGAGTACATGTTTCTCCTGCAAATACTGCCCCTGTAGGGTGTCACACAAGATACAAGATTAAATTTTACCATTTCATATATCTTTTCTCTCAGATACATATAATGTCATAGAACAGAAAATAGATGTCCTTTTTCAGTAGATATCATTTTCCCCATGATGCAGAAAGCAAGCTGCAACACACAAAAGCATGGGCCTTACTAACCAGTGCTTAATAAGGCACATGAGGTTATAGGGATGGTGGTAGAGTAACAGTGTGCTCCATTTAAACCAGGAAGTTGGAATTTCCAAGTTGCTTATGTGTAGCCTGATTTCTGACTCAAGAAACTTAATCAAAGCAACAGAGCTTTCCTGCAAGTAAAAGGTGTTGAAAGACAACATAATTTGTTTTAGTAGCATGTCGATCAGTTGCATGTCTTATATGATTGGTTATGCATGTAGCATTATCTCAGCTGCTTCTGTAAACAGTGCAAAATACTGCATGATGTGGTGTCATAAACTGTACTGAAAACATTACCTGTTAATACATCTTTCATAGGGACTTTATCTGACTTCCAGGTCCAATTTCCTTATTTTTTATTAACTTGCTTTCTGCCTGGATCAGAAATGTTGACAAATCTGTGGCTTGTAGAAACATTTATACATGCATTTCACACTAGAACCTGGGCTGAGGACCTCTTCCAGGGCTGTGTTTGGGAGAAAGAAAAATGCCTACTTAGGAATAAAAATCTACTGAGAGGGGCTTGTTGGTTGTTGCTATACTGTTGCTGTTGTTTTTGGTCATACAAGTTTATGCTCACATTCATATCTCTTGTGGTTTTGGTGCAATCAGAATTTACTCATCTATCAAAACTGTTGGAAAATTATAACATCACTTCATGAGTACGGTAGATGGGACTGAAAAGGCTCAATGGCACACTGCTGTTGCAAATGGTTGCACAATTCTTATCTGCCATGAACTCCTTCAAAGAAAAGGTGATGATAGAGGTGGCTGATATGAATGTAGCAATGACAGCTACAATCTTTCTGTGAAAGTGTTTGTGTCTAAACATGGTCAAACAGAGAATAGAGAATATCTTCACCCCACAGAAACAGTAATACAAGAATTTCTTCTGTGGGCTGCATTCAAAGTGTCAGAACAAAATTATCCAAAAGGTGGTTCATTCAAGTACCGTGTTCCTTGTACTGGTGGTAAGCGTAGACTTCCCTTGATTTCAATCTGCCTCCATTGGCCCATGTGGAATGTGAAGCAGTGTGACTTTCCAAACAGCCTACTGGAAGTGCCTAGCTCTGACAGAACAGTTGATCATCACTAAAACAATGAAAAACCAACCCTGTCAGAGCTCAGTCAAGGTTTCCTGATAGATGCATCCTATTAAAACAGAGAAGGTTGCATTTTTTCCCTCCTTCACAGCGGCGTGTTGTGTGTCACACCGTCCTGTGACATGCAGCTCGTTTGGCACGACTCAGGGGATCTCTAATACCCCTGCAGCTTTCATAATGAACATGTGGCTTCTCTCTCTTGGGCACAATTTAGCGTAATTCATAAGCAGAGGACGGGGCATTAGCCAGATGGTGCTGTGGGTGGCATCCTTTCTCTGGCCATCCATTAGAACTGTGTTGGTGACAAGATTCCAATGTGAGTAGATATACAAGGTATCCACTTTCAGTATCCATCCCACTGTGTGTGTGTGTGTGTGTGTGTGTGTGTGTGTGTGTGTGTGTGTGTGTGTGTGTGTGTGTGTGTGTGTGTGTGTGTGTGTGTGTGTGTGTATGTGCAGTTAGAATATTTAAAGTGGATAACTGGGATGTCTGCTGCACAGACTTTCTCAGGGGACACGTGTAAAATTAGAGAAACATTAATACATAGATGGATGCATGTATACTGAAATATATTTTAAATGTATGTGTACTGTTTCTAAATGAATGAATGAATGAATGAATGAATGAATGAATTTATTTCCAATTTATTTATTTATTTCCAATTATATTATCCGATGCTTAGATATTTTTATCCTTCATCTTTCATATACCTTGTCAGAATAAATTATTTAAACCTTATTTAGGTTTGTGCTTTGCTTTTTGTCGGAGCTAACAGAGCAAGAGCTTGTAACACAACAAATTCTTTTTTTGAGGGGACAGTGACAATAAAGATTTTTCTATCTATAATAAATAGGTAAAGGAAAGAATAAGAAGATAAGAAAATAAATAAAAGAAATTGGAGATGAAGTAGGAGATTAAAGCTTTGCAGCTTTTTTGTGTTATTGCACGAGTCTATTATATTGCACTTCAATCTGATACATTCACCGTGATACTATGAGATTATTGCATAAGAGCTGATCACTTATGTGGTTTTAGCCATCAGTGTAACTGTGGCAGGGAAGAAGCTGTTATGAAAATGTGTCTGATATGTGATTGAACTGTATGCTCCTTTTTTCCCCAGGTTGTACACACAGTTTGTGCCTGAGTAGAAAGTGAGTAGGACAATAAGTGTCTTTGACTATGTTGTGGGCACTTTTCTTGCACTGTTTGCTGTATAGGTGGTTCAATAAATGATTTGACTTGACTAGATCTAAAATCAGATATTTAAGTGAAAATATAAGATGTTCTGAGTAATTGTTTCCCTAATATGTGTTCATTATAATGTTATGATTTTGTTAACATGACAGGTATTCCAGCATTGTATTCAAAGCAGGTTTGCTTTTTCGAACTAGTTCTTATTAAATTACGTTTGAAATCCCACAAATTTACTTAAACTGGAATATATTTAATATAATATAATTTAGCAGTGTAGATAAGTTGTTTTCATACCATACAAGTTTACTATATTTTGTACCAAAACCAGAGGATTTATGTTTGTTTTGTTGTTGTTGTTGTTTTGTTTTTTTTTTTTTGTTTTTTTAAGCCAGCAGTTATTTCAGCCTCATCCTGAAAAGTACACACTCACATGTGGGAGTGCATGAGCACACATATCAGTAAGAGACACAAATGCACTTGTACAGTCACACACGTACACACTTTCTGATCGGCAGCTCAGCCTTGCATGGCTCTCACTTCGTCAGTGGAGGTGTCAGGGTCCCCATGGCAACTGTATAATGGGGCAGGCCTAATTCAATCCCAGGGGCGAATGGTGGGTCTGGTGCGGAGACGCAGAGGGAGAATAGGTCTGGGTCTGAAACCCATTCAAGTCAGAGTTGATGTGTTTTTGCTGCTGTGTGCTCAGTCACCAAAGAGAAGCATTCTGTCTACACTCATACCTAACTTTCCCATCCTCCTCAATCTATTGTTTGCTCACTTTCTCTTCCATTCTTTCTACAATTTATTTTCACTATGTTTCTTCTCAAGCCTTGCGCTGGCTCTGTTTATTCAATTGCTTTTCTTTTAACTATGTTCCCTCCTCGTGATTGCACTTCCTTGCCTTTTTCTCTCCCCCTTGTTTCCTATCCCCGTTCTTCTTCTTGCTTTGGTCTTTATTCAATCAATACACTCTTCATCTTCTCACCTCACTACCTCTTCCTCTTTCTCCTGCATTCAGGAACCCAAAAGGATTTCATTAGTACCTCTGGAACTTGTTGTATTATTGTTATCCCTCCCTGAAGAAGACAGGGATTAACACTGGGGCTGGAGACAACTTAAAGTAATAAGCTTGGATCCAACAGTCCACAGCACGTAGCCGTACACTCATGCACCCACAAAGGTGAGCATGAAAGTGAAGAAGGGGGAAAGATCCACATGCAGAAGGAAGTAGGCAATCATTGCATGACTCCTGTGTTGTTATTACCGTACAAAACCAATCACACAGCTTCATACATGCAACCCAGAGAGAGCCAGGCTTGCAGCTTGTTACAGAGGGAGCAGTTTGTTACCAGGGGAGAACAGTGCATAACTCCTGTCACTGGTTCTGCATATAGAAAGGCCTGGGACTGGCCTAGGGCTATCTATGTTTGCAGATGGGGGAGGGGAGGAAGGAAGTGGGTAGATTTGCATCCCTTTGACTGTATATCTCTGAGCACCAGAGGAAGAGGAGAGTGTGTGAAAACACCACAAATTATACTGAGAAAACTGTTAGTTGCTAGCTGTTGCTGGTGGGTGCTGACTGTCAAGCACAACTCATGAGAGTATTTAATCCAGTCTGATTTACATACTGTAGTGTGCGCCACAGTTGCACTTGACATAAAGTGTTTTTCACTAATACAAGCCACAATCTTAAGAGAGAGAAAAACTGCTGAACCAAAGCAGCACTGTTCACACAGCCGTGCACAGGCTCAGAGACTGGCCATTACACTGACTTGAATGGGTTTTTTGTGTGCATGAATAGCTCAGTGAGGAGAAGGGGGAAAAAAGGCTATGTTTCCTCTCCATGGGTTCATATTGATATTCATAGGGGCTCTCCACACCGAGAGCACAAATGTCAGTAAAAACGGCCTTGATATATGCTCTCATTCTCTCCTCTTCCTGTCGCTCCATCCTTCTTTTTCTGTCTCTCTTCCTCTTTCTTTGTTCCCATTTGCCGGACGCATGCTGTCTGCTGGTGCCGGATAGAAAAAGGAGGGGAGAAAAAAAAGGACCGGACGGATGATGGAGTGAGAGGGGGACATTGTGCTGTTACTCATTTAGGCTTTTAATCACTTGCAGAGGAATGTTAATGCTATCATTTCATCTCTTCATGTAACTCTTAACACCTTCACATAACAAGGATGTTTTGTATTGCTGCGGTGTGCAGTCCCAGCTCCTCAGAACATTGCACATCATTTTCAATGTCATATTACATAAAATCTGAAGCTCTGATTAACTCTTAAGTGCTGTTCTGTAAGTTTCAAAAGAATGTGGTAGTTATCTATGTGGCATCTTTATTAAATCTGAAAACCATTTTGCATCCTACTACATGTGTGTGTTTTGTACCTATGGAACATATTATGAGAGGAGGGAAAAAAAGAGTCAAGTGGGGTTTTCCTCCATTTTTCAGCTTTCACGTTGACATTATAAACAGAGGAAGGCAGATTTAGAGCCTTTGGACAGGCCTCAGGCAGAGTGTTGGCAACAACAGTGAGAAATTAACTTAAAGTATTTTTGGGTGGGAGCATTAAGGTGGCAAGTGCATAAATCTTTGCATATTTGTGAATTGTCGTTAGAAACCATTGGATGACAGCATTGTTGGCTATGTTTTCTTGCCAAGGCTGGAAAGATGGTACAGTGTGAGTTGAAGTAAACCACTTTGTGTGCTGCAAGTTAAGATTAGGTAAGCACAAGCTGCAGGTGGCTCTTTTACAGACACAACCACCTGTTTGCTGCAAGGTGTGTTTGATAAATAGAGTGGAAAATGATCATTTAAGAGTACTAAATGTGCCACAGTAAAAATGACATGCAGAAAACAAACACCAGATGAGGAGTAGCTTCATATTCCAGACAATCGCTCTCCTAATCTGGAGGTAGTTCCAATGACACTTGGCTGACTTGCTCAGTATACTCCAATAGCTTATAATCATCACCAATATTGGAGCCAGTAAAACATTTGTGGGCCAGAAATTGTGAAAGAATAAAATTAAATGACGTGTGTAACTCATTTCTAACATTTTAAGTCCCTCAGAGGCTCATTCTGCTCTGCCTGAAACCAGCGAGAATGTCAGAAGAGGTAAAAAGATGGCACTACAGTGTGTGCTCAGGGTTTAAGTTATGGCTGTAACTTTCTCACTCTGTCAGGCGCTTTAACCGTCTGTCCTGGAGGACACATTAACTTGGTATCCTTAAATAAAGTCCTTTAAATAAAGCTGGGGGAGTTAAATAATGAGAAAGCTGCTCCCACTGTCCTTTCTGCTTTTAAATGAACCTCTGCCTTTCTTATTAATGTCCCCGTATCGCTCATCACGGCCACTGACCCGCCGTTGTAACCTCTTCCCACTCAACCACATGAGCCGCTCCGGCAAGTGGTCGGCAAAGAAGTAATTGAGGACAATTTTCAAATTAAAATTTAAACCCCTCGTCCATCTTCATGCGATGGGTTAGGGTGGAGGAGAGGGGTTTGGGGGCTGATGACTTGATCAGGTTTTGCGAGGCAGGCAGGTACTCAGGCTGGGAGAGGAGGGATGATGAACGAGGGGCATTAATCTCTGTGACAGAGGGAGAGGAGTTAGCAGCGGTGATAGCAGCGCTAACGGCTTTAATTAGCATTTAATCAGATGCCTCGGGGCCGATGGAGGGGAGAAAGGAGATCAAACTCCGACGGCCTTCTGCGGGAAGAGGAGCAAAGGAAGACAGTCCCTGCGGTAGCCGGGCTGATGCTGCAGGCTGTGCTGAAGAACACATGTCTATGATCCTCTTTTTGTTCTCCTGATTGCAAACTGGATGCAACAGAAAGACCCTGGACCTTTTGTAGAAAGAGGTCTGTTAAAAACCACACTTACAGATTCTGTACATGTCCAGGTTGTGATTTTTTTTTCCCCTGGATGCACTCCAAGTAGGTACTGAGAAGACTGAAAGAAAGGACATGGTTAGAATAAAATTCTGGTACATTCTGAGTTTTCAAAATAAGCCTATTCATAACCCCTTATGCACGAATTTGCTTTGGATCCTGCATATATTACCAAATTCAAGTGAAGTGAAATAAGTTATTTGAAGAATCCAGATTGCTGCGACAGAGTTACCATAATTTTCTACATAGATGTCAGGTAGCTTGAATTGGGCTATTTTGTGTGATAGTTGGGAAACCATCACAGTCAGGACAAAAAATGTAAGTATTGAAAGAAAATTCAAAAGGAAATGCAAATAAGGGAATTTTTTTGGTTCGGACATAGTCTTTTATTCTTTCTTCCAGTCCCAACCCTAAACTGGCTGGATGATCATAACATGGGAACATGGTATTGTAACCTGACAGCTATAAAGTTGTAATTCACAGTGTGGAATAAATACTTTCAGAACCAGTGCAACCCAACTGATTTTACTGTACATATCATGTTGGCATGATTACATTGCACCTTGAAGTACATGTAACATAGACACTCTATTAAAATTATGATTAATTGCAGAAATGTTTGGTGTCTTTTTGGCTTTTCATTCAGGAAATATAATCATGGACAAATTAATGCAAATGACAATAAAAAAAACAAAAAAAACAACTAAAGTTCAATACATAGTTTTTGCATTATAAATCATTGCTCACCTTCACCATCCTTTTGGCATCTCATCCTTGGATTTTTGCTTTGAATGTTGCACCAGCAACATGTTGATTTTTTTGTTTAGAACAATCCAGTCTCTCTTATACTAGGGGAGATGAAGAAATGAAGTCCTTTTCTTTAGCCCTTTGAAACCTGGGCTGCATTCTGATTGCCCTGTATGTCTCTATAAAGTGGACTGTACAGAGCATTCAGTCATGTTAAGTAAGGCTTCAGTCTACAGTGAAAAGCACAGTTCAAAGGGAACTGTGAAGTGTGAAGGGAGGAACTGAACAAAGCTACCATTTCAATAAGTTGAATAGTAAGATTACCATCAGCAGTAGAAATGCACTTCAACCTGAAGCTAAAATGTAAAAACGAGAAAGCTTGCAAAAGACCTTGCCATTGTTGATTCTAAAACTAGCCTATTAGCATGCTGGTAGGCTAGTGGTGGGAGTGGTTGAGGGCCTTGAGCAGGTAGTCCAATAACTGGAAGGTTGACAGTTTGAATCCATCTTCATCCCAATCAATCTGTTGTTGTGTGCTTGGACAAGACAAGCTTTTCTATTCATCCACCTGCATTCAGTGTCTACATTGTAGGTGTATGAATGTTAGGTGGTGGTCGGAGAAGCAGTCT
Organism: Melanotaenia boesemani; assembly: GCF_017639745.1. Classification (NCBI taxonomy): domain Eukaryota; kingdom Metazoa; phylum Chordata; class Actinopteri; order Atheriniformes; family Melanotaeniidae; genus Melanotaenia; species Melanotaenia boesemani. Next base: position 14,968,511 of record NC_055692.1, read on the forward strand.
GCCCCAGAGCAGCTGTGGTTACATATGTAGCTACCAACACCAGATGCTAATGGATAATAGAAACCATGGAAATAATTATAATCCACTTTGGATGTCTTTAAAAGTGCTATAGAAATCTAATCCATAATAATAATTATTTTTAGTAGTAGTAATAGTTGTTGTATTTATATTATTATTATAAATATTTTTTTAACAATAAAAAAAAATTAAACGTGAGTTTGGCTAGCATAGTGGTGTAATGGTTCAACATATAGTTGTGCTAGCTGTCACAGCTTACATCATAGGGAAGACTTTTCTGTAAAGAAATTCCTTAGTTCTCATGCTGGATGTTTCAAAACAGAAGACAATGTTACCAAAAGAAGTAGGTTATATCACTGTTGTTGCTGCTGTCAAGCAGGGCATAGGCAGCACTATATTCATACAGTATATTCATACAATGTGGAACGAAATGCAGCTCAGCTTTTTTAATCAAACATTTGAACCTTTGAGTGTCTTTGGTCAGTATGAAAATGACCAAAAAATAAAAAATAAATTATCCATAGTGATAGGCTGCCATGTGCAATGATTTAGTTGCAATCCAGTTAGTTGCTTTGCAAGAGAATAAATGGTCACTAGCTAAATTATTCTTCTCATTATATAGAGGTGATTACAGTTTTTTTATGTAACTCCATGACATGTAACTAGTTACTCTAGATATGGTTACCTTGACTACTTTAAAAGGAAAACTGTTGTAAGGTACACGTTTCTACTTGGCAGCTATCCCTCTGCAGCACAACCAGTATTTATCAATACATTTAAAACTCTGAGGCATCATAGCTTAATTCCAGAATATTTTCACTGCATGAAGACATACTGCATAAAGTAAAACAGTACAAGATGTCAAGGCCTTGATGTGTGGAGAAGTTGGAGTGTGCATGTGTGTGAAAGAGAAAGTGAATGTTTTGATGGTGATGGTGAGGAAGAGGGCTTTTGGCATGAAAGGGGCCAGCGTGTGATCATGATGTCATTAGAAGTATACAGTGAGACAGACTGGAGGAGGCTGCTGTACCGTGCTGCACCCAGGGGACGTCATTACCAACTGGAATTGAGCAAGGACCCGAGTACAGGTCAGACACACAGGAAGTGAGTTAACACACACATACACAAGCACAAGTGTGCCTTTACACGCCTGAATACACATACAATTTCTCACAGGCAGGCATCCATCTAATAAGGAATGGACAAACCTGTCTAGCATCTGACAGCCGGCTTGTGCTTTTGTTGCTAAACCTGACAAATTCTTCAATATCTAAGTGGACACCTCTGTAGACAAATGTACCTCATTAATGAGTGCACACAGATGGACAGCATAAACTCACACACACATACACACACACAGAATCGTGGACTGAGAGCTCATGCTGTGCTAAGTTGCGGTGTGTATACCGGTGTAGCAGTCTGCGCTTCATTACTGTTCACACACAGACAGTTGCAGTGTTTTTGTGTCAATGTTTAATGAGGGGCTGGGAGTCTGGGGACCTTACCGCTGTCAGGAGCTCCTGTAGTCTGGATCTACCACCTGTTCCCATTCACTCCCTAAAGGCTTTAACTCACACATACACTCATATTAAACCCCACGCAGACACACAGAGGCATGCAAACAAGGAAGGAACACACACAAAAACATGTCTATACAAGCACACACACACTTGACAAACTACATACACTGATTTAGTCATCCTGTGGCACCACTGTCAGCAGTGGATACATGTAAACAGGTTATTGTGGTTGGCTGAGCCTGGCTGCCTGACAGAAGCTACAAAGGCCATGGGAATACCAATTGATACATTTCATATTCCTCGTCAGCTCGCATAAGATGACAGCGTGAAAGCTGCTGCCAGTAAGAGTGATCCCTCTCTGGCTTTTTTTCTGACACCACTGTGTGATGGAGATCTAAAACACCCCGACTGATCGTCTCTTACTCAATGCACACCTGAAAGCTCATAGACCACGTCCCACAACGATCCGTCACATACCTTCTGAAACGAAGAGCAGAGCTATGAAAAAGAAAATGCTTCATGATTTGAGAGGAAAATAATTTACATTTCAAAAAACTAACTTTTATTAAAACAAAAAAACCAAAACAAAAGAAAAAAAAAATCAATTATTGACTCATTAACAAGATTATAAAACAGTGATTTAGTTACATAAATAAATTGATATCGGTGTATCAAATCTTAATTTCATAAGCATGTATACATGGGTCATTGTAATAAATAAAAAGGGAGAGCAGAAGATTCCTACACAAACAAAAAAATAAAAACAGCTAGAAAGACTCAAGAGGAAATTGTTTCCGAAGAGAACAAGAGACACTGGACAACGTATTCTTTTCCATCAAACACACGTGAGGAATTGCTTTGTTAAAGCATGAGTTACACAGCCACTCACTTACTAATTAAGGACACTAAAGCTGGGACCAAAGTTGGTTGTCTCTCACCTTTTAAAACGCGTTTGGTTGTTAGATAGATCTTCTGTTTGGTTACTTTAAAGCGTTAAGACAAGGCAAGAGAAAAGGCTGCTTTTATCTTTAATCAAGACAAGATAGAAATAGTTGCACGGAAAATGAAAAATTAGAACTAAGGTGAAAAAAAAAGCATATAACAAGAGGACAGCTGAACATTGCTGAAAAGCCACTGGAAGTTTTGCAGTGAAAAAAGGGAGAACTGAGGAGACTTGATTTCTAACATCTTGATTACACTGAAGTTTTGAACCTGTGCAAAATTATCAACATGAATCTTGCTTATCTTGGTTGCAACTATTAGGTTACTCTGGCAATGGTTGTACTCTTTGCAAAATGAGACAGACTGCAGCCTGGAGTTTTCTTTAAATGCACATAAACACACACCATTTTAAACCAGATTCATCTCCAATAAGCTCCTGTATAAAGCAAATCATAATTTTTTTCCAAAAGGATTCCATGGAAAACTAGGCTACTATAACAGCTTACATGCATAAGTATTTTAGGAAAATCCTGTTTTGTATTTTCAACCATTCAATCAACCAAAAGCCTGAAGTAGTCTACCTCCCTCTCCTTTCAATGCTTCAGATAGCAGGAATGAGCCACAATGTTCCTTTCTGCCACTGATGAGACTAAACCTGCATTTCTGACGAGATCCAGCATCTCAATTATGAACACTTGTGGCCTTGTGAGTCCAAAAAGCTGTCAACAAAGTAAATCCAGTCCCTCTGATATGTTTTGTTTAAAAAAAATAAAATAAAAAAGAGGAAAAAAAGAGAAGAAAAAAGAGAGAAAGAAATGGAGAGCCAGAGAGAGCAAACTACAGCGGTTTCAAGTATTTCACATTACATAGAATACTCTGTATAAATTAGTTAACATATACTTTCAGATCCTCCATATTCAGACATATACTATGGCATATATACAGAGTACAATAAATGCTTGCTCATGTTGTGACATGTTTTTGTCTTTTTCTTGTAGTCAGTCGTTCATTTGTTCCGCCTTTTTTTCCTGCGTAGAGAAATCCCTGAGAACGTTCTGGTTACGGAAGGTTCCACACAATGAACTATAACAGTAGAAAGTCTAATTTCCTTGATTCACATGCACAGAGGGAAGTGACACTGGCCTAGTCTGACGATACCATGCAGTGATGGTTGTAGAGATGAAAGAGGGGGCCGACACATCTTTTGAGTGTTGGGTGTTGGTATAGCTTGGGTGTAAGAGTACAGATGCCAGGGCAGTGATGTACAGCAGAGCCGAGCACACGAACGCTGACTCTTAGTTTTCTCTTAACGTTGGTCTCAACAGTAAAACCCATTTTCAATTAAGACTGTCAGCTATCATAGACCATAAATATTATGACAGCACAACTGGGAGCAGGTTCAATACCATATCGTGAGGTAGTTGTCTTCCTCTGGGTATTCGTTTCAACTAGAAAACTCAACAAAATCAGTCAAATCTTGGCTGTTTAAAAAAACATATAACAGCGGTACTACATTACTTTAATAAAGCAATAATACTAATTGTCTTTTCCTAATGTGTCATCACTGCAGGGCCTGCATACTGTCCTCGATCTGCATCAGGTACTCATTATCATGGAGGTGGGTAAGTTTTCCTACAACAACATAAGTTAGTGTGATGGAGCTAATGCCTGGAACTCAAAGAAAGCTAACGGCTGCTCAAGATCTGCTGCTGCTATGTAGGAAAAAATGCTGATGGCGGCTTTCTGTCAGTGCTAACCCAAGCTGTGCCGAGCCGAGCTAAGCTGTGCAGTGCTGCCCAGCGCCCATCAGCGGGGGGCCTGGACAGAGGGAGGTGCTGTGTGGTTTAAAGCCTTAGTTTCTCTTTGAGGATGCCGAGACGTTGTTGTTTGTTTGTTTTTTTTTTTTTTTTTCCTTTTTTTTTTTTTTTTTTTGCTGTTTGTTTTTCCATTTTTGTTTTTACATGAGCGCTATTGTACAAGGGCTTTAACCGCTCGACAACATGTAACTCAATATACACTCAAAAGGGTAGGGGGGGGGGACTTTAAATCATAAAAACAAAGGAACAAAAATTTTAAAAAGCCATTTCACTTTTCATTTTTGTCTCGCACACATGTAGAGAAATACACACAACATTCACAATGTGACAAATTTCCTCTCCTCTGAAAAATAAAAACACTTCTGTACACATAGTAGTAATAATATTAATAATAATAATAATAATAATAATAGTAATAATGTTTATAACAATAACAACAGCAAGAACAATAATACCGCATGTGGCTCTTGATTTTTTGTCATCTTTTCCTTTCTCTTTTTGCTTCATTCTACAAGTCACATCCCTCTTTTTACTTGTCTATTAGTCCAAAATAAGTTCAAAAGGCAGACTCAAGTTAATATAAAAGTACTAGAGTAGGAGGCAGGGGGTACAGGGGGCATTTGGCAACCCTCAGCCAAACCTCTCCCTCACAAGCATCATTAGTTTCTTTTTGCCCTTGTAGATCTGTTTCAGGTTGTCTATGAACTGTGTGAACTGAATGTGTCCGTCGTGAGCCATCATGAAAGTCTCCCGGGCCTTCCCCAGGAACTCGATGAACTCGCTGTAGTGGCGCGGGCTGATGTGCGTGAGCCGCGAGTGCGTGGTGTTGATGTAGGCCCCAATGGTTGCGTCCAACAGTTGCCTGAGTGGCGCTTTATCCAGCGACATCAGCTTCCCAGAGTTCCTGCGGCTGTGCAGCGCCGACACCATGCCCGGCGTGGTCAGTGTGCATCGCCGCAAAATGTCAGAGAGCACGGTGGCGCACTTCACGCTCTTGACCACCAAGGGGATAACAGCAGCCAGCTCATTCTTACCCAGTGAGTGGCTGAGCGCGCAGGCCCACAGAACGTCATTGATGGCTGGATGCGTGTCCTGGTTGTAACTCAGGTTTAGGTGAGCCATAGCTAACGTCGCCAGCTTATACGCTCTCATTGGGTACCCACGGTGTTCCATGTAGCGTGCAATAGTGAACAGCTGTGTGTAGCTCATTCCTGTTGCTGCCGCATCCAGTACAATCTGGTAGGCTGTCTCGAAGGCAATGTGGTCCTTTTCACAGAGTGTAAGAGCAGACAGGGCGCAGTTCTGGGGGTCCTTCATGGCACACTGCAGGGCGAGGGTGCGAGCAGAAGAAGCCAAGTTCTCCTGCTGGTGGCAGTCCAGGTGAAGGCGGACGATAGTGCTGTTGGACATGACTGTGGTGGCCACAATACTGGTGGCTTCTGTGGGGGTGAAGAGGGTGAACCAGCTCTGCATGATGCTGTCCAGTGCATACACACCTAGTGGACACAAACCACAATAAACAAGATGTGAAACAAAGTTTTTAGAGAACAAATAAAAGCATAAAACTTTCTGGAACAAGATGACTTACCGACTTCAGTGGCACATGTGACTAACCAGCGCACCATCTCTCTCCTCCTCCAGTTTAATGTGGACAGAGTGATTCTCATCACCTAAGGAAGAAAGGAAGTGATGGAGCAGAAGGGACAGTGAATGAGTTGCAGGACAAAAACAAACAACCTCAAAGTACACATGGTAATAGTAGAGTATTCAAATTGTTTTTGGTACCTAATCCATTTGTCACTTCGACAGTTTACTTGAAGAACTGTAAGGGCAAAGATTATATTACATTTCCAATGATCATTCTAGGAGGATGAAGAGGCATCAAACTCTTTCTGAATTTATTTTTTATGATTTTACAAATAACTCATGGATAGACCCTGAGAACAATATTAATTTACATAAATAAAGTAAAATAACAAACAGCTTTATGTGGATCTAATTGTCACTTTAGTTTTGGACTCTTTTAGACCCAAGAAGAAGTCAAAATTATACTCTCAGTAAATTAGGGACAAAACTTGTGCCAGTTTATATCAAAATTAATAACATCATATGACGGCAAAATAAAATTAAAATGAAAACTATTGCACTATGTGCAAACTTCAACTTTTAAATTTAACTTTTCAACGCAATTTGGTCTTTTATGCATATGCAAATGCACTTTTTGCATTGCTGAAAATAGACTGAAAAACCTATGAGGCTTCTGGAAAAGACAATGTAAAAACCTAGTCAGTCAGTCTAAATCACTCATTATCACATCAGTTATCATGTGTTTTTCACATATAACAACCAACCATCAAGTACATGGCCAGCATATGTAAATAGTTGTGTGCTTTGCTTTTTCAGGTGTGTTACAATGGTAGATCTTTTAAAAGAAAAAAAGTGCTATAATGTTTATCTTTTTGAGATTATTCTCATTTTTATTACATTCATTAGTGTGAATGCAGCCAATATAATGTACAACAGAACCCCCGTTTTTTTACCAAACAGGGTGATGTGTTGCATACCTGCAGTCCCAGCTCCAGGGAGACTTTGAGAAGTGTGATGTCAGGCAGGCTGTCCATGAGCGTAGCGATCTTGAACGCATCCTGTGCCAGTTTGAAGATATGGGAAGAGGAGTGAATGTTTTTCTGGATGGACTCCAGGACTGTCTCCAGCCGGCGACTGTCACCTAGAAAGGTCACAATCACAGGAGTAATTTAGAACTGTATGCTTATTTGCACAAATGTTTGTTTTTTTATTTAATTTGCAAGTATATTAGCACCTTTGGCAGCAGTGAGCATGGTAGAGGCCAGTTCACACTGTTGAGACTCTATGTGGCTCAGGGTAAACCAGCGCGGGTAACGGTTGGGAACTACGGACACGATGTGGTGAGGCCTAGAGAGATCACCGGACGAAGCCGTGGACTCCAAAACTGGCAACCTGGTAGAAAACATAGACAGAAATTGTAATGAAATTCTTAAAATGCTGAAGCAGAGAGGGCTGAAACTCAAGGAGAAACAGAGAGATACCAAAGTTTAAGAAACCATCAACATCACAGAAAAATCACAGAAACAAGCAGAGACAGGAATGCTGCACAGACAGAAAAGTCTTCATTACGACGGTCTGAAAGTGACTTCTAAATGAAAATGACTTCTGTTATCACCAAGGGATTACAGTTCGCCTATCCCTGCAATTTACTTTCAACCTAGTATTTAATCACCAAGAAACCAAGGTATAATTAGTATTTTCTTCACTCTAATTGGTTATAATGAAGTCAGAGCTTTGCAACACCTGCTAGTGGATGAAGGAGCTTCACTAGTTTCTGCCTCTCATTATAATAATACCGACAGGGCAGAGTCTTCACAAGCATCACGAGCACAACACGATTACCACTGTGGCCGGCTCATCTCCTATTCTGCTTCACTTTTCTTCCCTCTGCTCCCACCTCAGTTTCAAAGGTCTTCTTTCCTTTAGAAGACAGCACAACCTGGCCTTCTCTCAGCCAATCACAAAGCTAATTGAGTCCATGGGGAAATTAAGGAATTCACCTTCCAGCCCTGTAAGGCTGGACACACATCAAACAAATACCAACACACATCAATGAAAAGACCCAGGTCTCATACACACACACACACACACGTACACACACACACACACACACACACGCACACACACCTGCCCTTTTGAAAGTACATCAAAGCTGCCCAGTAAAAGCAATGTGATGCTAAATGCCAGTTTCAATTTCAGAGCAAAGTGCATGTGATACTGTTGCCACGTGAGTGAAGACATTTACAAAAACAGCCTTGTCTTCACTCAGTTTTGCCCATGAGGGCACAGACAGGGTTCATCTCTCAGGGAGGGAGGGTGATAAAAATAAAAAAATAAATAAAACAGTCGGGATGCAGATGTGTGAACACTGACACCTGCTGTAAACTGGTAATGCTCTGGAAGCCCTAGCAACATCACGGCTCATCCCACACACAACTGAAGAGCTGCTAAAAGCTTCTAGCACACTGGGGTATTCTGAAAGATTCCTGGGGTGTAGCAAAGCAAAAAATAGAGAAAAAAAAAGCCCTTGGTAAAGATGGAGGTCTCATCAACATTCCTGTCTTTGTTTGGTTTTCACCAGAGAGCCAGAGGCCTCCATTGGATGGGAGCTTGAGAGGATGGGCTGCTGAAAAATAGCCTCCAACGTAGCCTCCCTACATCAAATCTGCTATTATTCAGATTCAACTTAGGGAATTGAATCTGTACTGGGCTATTGTTCCATGAGAAACAAAAAAAAAGGAAAAATAAATCCTCATGGACTGCTCTAAAATGTTCCTTCAAAGCAGTTTAATCACTGGTGCATTCTCATAGAGCACCTTGTAACTACTTTAAAACGCTGCATGCTTGTTATAAACACGATCATCTCTCTGTGCAATAACACTACACCAGCCCTCAACTCATTGACAAGTGTGCTTAAAACTGCAAATTAAACTCATATTTCTTTATAGCACTGCAATGTCTGAATATAAATATGCATCATCAATAACATTAAAAAAAAACTGTGAGAAGCAATCAATCCCTGTGTGAAGCAGTTAGAAGAGAGGGGGCAGCTCTGGTGTCAAATGGCTCCTGTGGCACTGCAGCGCTCTGTCACATCTGAGGGGGATGTAGCAATGCAACCAGAAATATGCAAGACTGATGGTGTGAAAGGAGTCCGCAAGGTACTACAGACCCCATGTAGTGAAGAGACACAGATGGGTCATTAAATATTTAGAAACAACAGAGGAGTTGTAGTTTTTGCACTCTGGGAAATGGAATAATAAGCTTAATAAAAACTGGATAGGTATTGGAGTTCATTTTTATGTACATAAAGGAAGAACAAAATATACAAGAGAAGCACATGTGAGACAATGAGAAAAAGCAGCCCAGCCAGATTTTACCTAAATCTTGAGGCCCTTTGGGTTTCTGGTCTGCATCACCATGACTACTGACCTCTTTACCTCATGCTCCTTTTCCCCTCTGACAGTAAACACCCTTCACTTTTGCAATTCATCAAGCACACATCCATCAGCTAAGCGACAACATCCGTTGGAAAACGTCGACTCTATACACAAACTCCTTTGGAACAAAATCTTCAAGAGGGATTTAGTCATATGTGACTAGAGATGAAACCACACCCTGAGTTTTATCTCTAAAGGGACTGGTATGGATGAAATGACATTTGCTTTGAGTGATGTATTGTTTTTCCTGCAAAACATACACCTCATCTAAATGTCATTATGGTCAAATTATCAATGACAGGCTTCTCTGTAGGCTTATGAAACTTTATAAAAATTGTGCTTGTGTTATGAGAGAAAAACATGGTGACGCAGTCTGAACACTCTTCAACGAGCTTGGGCCTACCTGTGGGTCATTGCCATAAACACCGGCCTTGCTCGTCCTCATTGTATACAGTGCTGCATATTCAAAGATTATGGATTATACAGAGGATCAAAGGTTGCAGATTACAGTGACAATCCAGAGTCATTAACTTTAGAAGCCTTAAATCTCATATGGAAATCTCGCATGATAACAAGCAGCTGGGATTTGTGTCTTTGGCTTCCAAAGAGTTGAGATAAGCACAATCTCTGGAGAAGAAGTGGGTTTCTTCTTCTGCTTCCCTGGCTGCAGTCAAATTCTGGGCAGCTCATGAACCAGTAGGCAGCTCCTCTGCGTTTGCATTGGCCGCTCATGCCAAGCTATCGCACGGCATATGCTGCTCTTACACACACTAATTAACCTCATCCGAGGTGCATAAACACACACATACATAGTCTTTAAAATACTCTTGTGAGTATGCTTTGCAAACTAAGACAGTCTGACTTTTATTCCTTCACACACACAAAAAAACTGTGACAGAGAAGACAAATGGAGAAAGCAAGTGGAAAGAAAGAAGTGTGTGTGTGTGTGTGTGTGTGTGTGTGTGTGTGTAAGATCTAGCCTTTCTATCTCTCCTTTTATCAATGATAGTGTTATAATAGGTCCATTAAAATAGCCCTGGTTACTTTACCTCCTCCTCTATATTTAACTATCCTCTGTCCCGTGGGAGTGAGGAGGTATATGCTATCACATTACACTACGCTACATTACACACATTCATTATCTGCTGAGTAGACACCCCTGGTTCCCAGGAGCACCCATAAGTGGCCATATTATTCTAAATCGCCGGTTTCACAGCAGAGGAGTGAGGATGGAGGAGGTGAGGGGAGGAGACGAAAAAGGTGAAGGGAAGGGGCAAGGACAGGAAGAGAGTGGCTGACTCAGGGAAAACAGGTTTGGGATGTTGGTTTGGAGGCAAGAGGGTGGGTAGCGGCAAAGGGGGGTACATAGTAGCTGAATGCGCAACCTAAAAGCTATGCTAAGGAATCCAAACCGTCTCCTTTTGGTTTCATAAGCATGCCTTTTTTTTCCTCATGCCTTGTGGTTACCAGAGAGATAACGGAAAAATTAGTTTGTCATCTTTTTATTCTCCGAATGATGTACAACATCCACCGACTGTTTGCCGGTTCTGCAGAGAAGAACTAAGAGAAGCCCTGCTAACACAACAAATGTCTTCCCTATGCTGCCCTCTCCCTGCCGGCTCGCCACATGTGTGTATACGTGTGTGATTCCTCCTCATTACAGCTGCACTAATTACACTCTCATTAATGTAATTAATATTCACTGATCCAGCTCCCACAAGTCACAACATCAAAACACACCAGCGCAGACTGATTAACACACACGTACACATTGTCCACAGATGAATGCACACAAGAGCTTAACATAGTGAGATCACATGGGCAAACACGCAGACCCATAAACACAGAAAACACATGAAAATAAAGAAAAAGTGCTGCATTTTTTGATATTCTGCTAATCATGGTTCACCCATGAAAACTCAAACGCTTGGGAAGAAAATGTGCACATAAAATAAGAAATCTAATCTGATTGTGACCTGCTAGTTTCAGATGATTAGTAATATTCATCTTCTTTGTCGTCATAAATTTTGGGGGATATCCTAACCTCGAGACCAGAAATTAATTATTTAAATACAATTTGGTTAAAACTATTTTGCAAGTTTTTGATACAAGTATGATTTGGTAAGTACAAGAACAGCCTCTTATGAGTAAAAGACCTACCGCATGGCTCTCAGTGCAATTTTGTACGCTAGTTCAGCGTCATGAGGTAGGAGAGAGGTGAAGAGATAGCGGGCGAAGGTGTGCATGGGGACACTCTCTCTGTGGACAATCTCTCCAAGGCCAGAGTATGGACCAGCTGTGCAAGAAACACAAAAAAACAAAATGCACACACACACACACAACTATAATTAGTGACCAACATAAGTAGAAGAAACCCACCAAAAAAAGAATTACCTACCTGGTCAAGACAGTAAATTTAATGCTAAATACACCATCTAAATAAGACTATACCATATTTTCTGTATAATGACTCATGATTTCCTGTAGCACACCGAGGAGTGCCTTATCTGGTCTTTCCCCTTCCAGCTAGGAAGAGGCAAAGCCACGCGGCATTAAAACAAACCGTGACGTCAAAAACCATATGGTCGTGTGTGCAGACTTGGCCTTATGCCCTCCTCCTTCCCTCCCCTACTTCCTGGACTCCCCCTCATCTCTGGTGGGTTATTTTAAACCTCAGTGGGTCTGTAAGCCACAGACCACATCACACAGTGGTGTGGCTGCATCCCCCAGGGGCCCCGCAAAGCCCTCGGAGCCGGGTGCTCTATTAGTAGTGGAGCCAAAGGTGGGTGGTCGCCCCTGGGATGAGGCAGGGCTGGGGTTTGGGTGGGGACTGGAGTGGAGCTGGACTGGGTTTGGCCCTCCAGGATGTGCCACCGCCACCATCTCAGTTCTCCTTCTTTCTTCCCAAACCTCATTCCGTTATAACTGCAGTCCCGTAAATGCATGTATGCATATGTATGCTGACACAATACCCTTGGTGTTGCTGTGTAAAGAGCTCATTTTGGTCTGGACCACAGCAGCTCAGCCTCTATTTGCACCACAGAATGAAAGCATAATAAATAGTAAGACTGAGTCAAATGTGTTTTTCCTGTTTTAGCAAAAATGTGTAGGCTCTTGGTGTGTGGGTGGTTGAAAAATGACAGGGAGGAGGTGTATCTATATGTGTGCATCTATATGTGTATAGGCTGCTGGGAAATTTAGTGAAATAAAAGGAAACGGTAAACAAACTGCACACATGTGACTAGTCCCACGTTTACCCGACTGAGAGCATCAAAATTTGCTTTTCATTCTTCTATTTACACCTACACACACAACTGAAAAGAAAGGGACAGCAAGGACAATAGCTTTCTCACCCTCCAGTAGAAAGACAGCCTGTTTACGGAAGATTTTGACCAAGGAGTCGTCCAGTTCCACTTCCTGCAGCTTGGCCAATAGCTGCTCTTCATTGCGACACACCTTTTCTTGAGCATACAGCCCATCGGGCATTACCCGCTGCTGGCCTAAGCCAATCAGAGCCGTCTCCACCGCCAGCGCCACATATGATTCACCGTCTCCAAGTAATCGCTGCACGGGCATTCGTTGGAGGTCTGCTCGGCTCACAACACTGGAACAGTCTACCAAAAGAAGAGAGAGGACAGAGAAGTAGGAGCAATGAGTCGGCATAAAGTGGTTATGAACTGGTCTGAATGACCAGCCAAAACACAAAGAACTCCACTTACTGCTCTTCTTTCTGTAAACAGAAAAGGCAGTGATTTACAGAAAAACCACAAAGCATTGGAGAAAAAAAAAAAAAAGGAATCATTGTAACACAAAAACACAGAAGATGAAGCTACAGCTCAGCTATGTTCCCCTCATCAAACCACATGGACTAAATAATCCTCTGCTGTTGTTACCATATATTACATTTACTTATACAGCATGCATGTGTCAATTGTTTTTACTTAGTTACCATAAGCCATCCATACCTGAGAGGTCTAAGCAAGTGTTGGACCCTTCCTCGCCTGCTCGTCCTGACTCTGTCAGGGTGCTGAACAGGGTACCAATGGGATCCAGAGGGTGTCCCACCCAGCCCTCCATGTTGGTTATAGAGGTATGGCCTTTATGAAGCAACTCTGAAACAAGACAAAGCGTCACACATTTGTTGATCAATTAATCATTTCACCTTTCAAGTGACAATTTAAAACAATTTTTTACAGTACTTAAGGGTAAGTTGTGCAAATAATCAACCTCAGGATAAACACACACAAACGTAATAAATCTGCCCCGACATATACAGTATAAGCATCCATTAGGTGCACTTCTTTCTTCAATTTGGATGACACAAGAATACAGAAACCAGTAGGGACAGAACTAACACACATACAGCTGATTGAATTTGGGTTATTTTAAGCAGTTTACTAAAATATATTCATGGTAATGAATAAAGTGTAGCATCATATCTAATTTGAGGGAATTTATAACCAAATTCGTCCATTGCAAAGCATTTAGGATTCAGTTTTATAATGAACAGCACTCATCTTTTATATCCTTTTCCCTCTTTTTTTTAACTGCACATTCAACTACAACAAAATCATAAGTAGGCCTACTGCAAAATGCAAAAACAGATAATAAAAGTTAATAGTAAACCGTTAATACTAAACTATCAGACATTATTTTATTGTAAGATGTTTGGCGCTTAATTCTAAACATCAACTCTGGGCAACTTTACATAAAAAAGTGCACAGGTTCTTAGTTCCCTTTGGTTTTACAAGCAGTAGATGCATGTGTGATAAAATTAGAACTGGAAACACTTTCAATAGGTTAAAAAAAAAAGTGAATACAAAGTTGAAGTTGAATTACAAAACTATGATTCACCTTTTTTGTGCCGTCGAAAGTGCTCCAATTGCCTCTGCTGTTGCCTTCGTAATGTGTTCACCACAGCGATGGCAAGTCGGAGGGCTTCTCTGGGGTAACCGTGCGAACGCAGGGCATCCACCCGAGCGCAGGCTGTTGGAACATGTTCTAAGGAAAAGACAAATTCATCCCCAATATTCTTCCATTAGGTTTTTGTCATTCTCGGTCCAAATTTGGTATATAAATAACTCCTCTAACACCTACATACACTAAGACTCACCATGCCATAAAGGCCAGCCACGTGAATCAAAGAGGGAGCCCTCTTGGTTGTCATGGTAACAGTAGTTGGCATAGAGGTCGCTGGCGATAATGTGCTGGAGGTGTCGGTCCTGCCAGTGCAGGTCGCAGGCCTCGATGGCTCGTGTGAACACAGTCCTGTGGGGCCGCATCTCTGCAGAGAAAGGAGGAAGAGCAGCGAGAGATTTAAAGCTCCATCATCTTTTTTTCTGCAAACTGAGACAAAGTTTGGAAGAAAAAGGGGCAATTAAGAAAAAAATTAAAGAAACAAGAAAATACTAAAACATATACATGTGGGATGATCCTTTAAGTCTTCCCTGCAGCACAGACAGCAGCTGCACCCTTAATGCAACACCTCTCACCTTTCCAGCTGCATTATTACAATGAAAATATGTTATTGACAGACATATGAAACTTGTCAATCTCTGACCTTGGTTGCCATGAGCACCCTGAGGCAGTGAGTGGGTGAGGTTGGGCAGCTCATTGCCATGGTTACCGTCCTCCCAAGGGCAGACGTCCACACTGTTCCATCTGCGCAGCTGGCGCAGCCATGACGACTTTTGCTCTGGTTTACAGTGGGGGTTCAGTACAATGCACATCCACAGGGCACCTGTACGCAAAGCACATACACGCTCACACATCATTGGAACAAACAGAATATGAAAAGTGGATATGTCTCTGGGGATACAAACACATACAAGGATCTAACCCTCAAGACTACTGCAGATATGCACACTCTACAAGAGAGGTGTGACTGAGTTATAGATGCTTACAGACAAAAACAAGGACATATAGAAAGCTTTTAGAGAAAGAAAAAAAAAAACAAAAGTAAAGAAGAGCGAGAGCAGAGTGAGGAGGAAAGAAAATTAAATGAGAGCAGAGATAATTTGCGCAAGAAGACATGGGTGAGGACAAGCGAATGAAGCTCAGCTTTGTGTCTAGAGAAGAAGAGCTGCAACTCAAAGAAGAGAAAGACAAAAGAAAGAGAGAGAGAGAGAGAGAGAGAGAGAGAGAGCGAGAGAGAGAGAGAGAGAGAGAGAGAGAGAGAGAGAGAGAGAGAGAAACTGCTGCTGAGAGGCAGCATTCACCACACATCAGGGGGAGTGATAAGGACTTGGGAAGAAGGGTTTGAAGTATGGACTTCAAAGAGACCGTGCACACACTTCCAAAAATACGTGGGATTGAAACAGATCAGATCACTCCGCTGTCCTCGCAAAGTGCAGAACAAGACCAAAGGGAGAAAACTAACATCATCATCATCAGGAGCAACAGCATCAACCGAGACATGAGAGGAAAAACAACAAAGACGGGAGACAACGCGACTGCAGTCCTGGTTTTGTTGGTTTTGTTGTTTGTGAGGAAGTGTTTTGCTGTAGGTACAGTAAGTCTGTCAAAAGAACTACACACTGTATCAAACCAAACAAGTGCGTGGTGAGCAGTTCTCTGTCACATCAACTAAAAATATGATGCGGCATGTTTGAAAACATTGCAGAGGTGAGGCGCAATGAGCTGCGTTAAATGGCTTTTAATTCACAAAGATCTCGCTGAGCTGCCAAACCTACAGTCACAGCGAGAGACCGTGCTGTCAGTGATGAGTGTGCACGTCTGAGATTGTGGGCTCTCTTGGACACAAAAGGATAAGTAAACAGAAAGAAAAGAAAAAAATGTACGTGTGTATGAAATGTGTGTCAGTGTCTGGGTTCAATCACCCACCTCACTAAATCTGCCAGTGTTCGTGTGTGTTGGGGAAGAAGCATGTGTGTGTTTTTGTACTTTTATAGGACTGTGTGTGGTTTGTTTTTCCCCCTCACCCAGCTCATCCCAGAGTTGTCTGTACTTGTCGGTCATGGTGGTGCCCTGCTGTCTCCACAGCGCCAGCCGAGGGTCGGCCATGAATTGCTCTGTGATCAGTGTTAACATCCTCGCTCCATTGGAGTCACGCATCTTCAGCATCTCCCTTACCTAGAGGAGGAGACGGGACAAACCCGCACACCGTGGAGTTTATACCAGCAGATGCACAGACAGCTCAGAAGACACAAACACCAGACATGAGTTTAACGTCACTTACAGGATCATCTTTGATATTTAATACAGACTTATGTTGGCTATGTATCATCTTGTTTTAAATCTTATTTTAAACTTTAAAATCATTCTAACATTTTTTATATATTTGAAAAAATTAACACAACCCCCTGTTTACAATATAGCTGTTTATGTAAATGTAGGGGTTAAGAAAAATATATCTCAAGATACATTTTTAGCCAAAGATAAATTTAAATTAGGAATGACAAAATGGCTTAATATCACCGATAAAAATCCCCTGAAGCTTAAAGAGCTGCTTTCAGTACATAACACTCATTTTAAACAAAATACGTAAATTTGGCCTTTCTGCTCCTAGTTTTCCTGCAGTGACTAGCGATTAAATATTATATGCTTTTTATATTTCTTAAGCTTTTGATTTTCAGAATTACTTCTATACTTAATTTCTAGAGAATATTATTTTCTCTACAGTTCATATGTTCAAATTGTTTTCTTTCTTGGACAGGACACTTATTTAACTAATTTCTTTAGTTTCTATGTTCTGGTTAATTTTTTCAAAGGAAGAAAAAATAATAGACCTCACACGGAGATCTTTTCCTTTGTAATGTGTGTGATCAGGGTGGAGATGTTTTCAGTAAATTCCTCCTGAAAGGTTGAATAAAGGTGTGCTCAGCTGGGGCGTTTAATAATAAAATGTATTGACTGCACATATTTCAATACACAACTCAGATTCTTTTTTTTATTCTTGGCAAACAGTCCTAAACAGGAAAGGCCCAAATATATTTGCACAGCAGTCCATAACATTTACCTTTCATGATCAAATCAATAAAACTGAAACTACCTGAAATCTTGCGACTGAAACTCCCTCCGTGGTGTCCTTGTTTACTGGAGTGTTTTCAGTACTACTTTCATCTAGTCTCTTTTTTTGACTGGGCTTGAAAACTGGACAACATTTACAATCTGCTTTGTGTCATCCATTTTATTTTGTATTTTACCTGTGGATTTATTTATATTTCCCTTCCATATGAATAATATTTTAAGGTTAAATATTTGCTGAATTGTCTTTTTCTTTTTGAGAAGAAGACATGGGAAGTTTGTCTGCATTTGTTGGAGACATAAAAGAAAAAGAGATTAAACACAATAATACAAATATACACAGAAATAAATTGAATCCACTTCTTCTCCCATTCTAGTCCATAAGTAGCAGCAGAATTTTCCTCCCTCTCCTTTGCTTTGTCTCACCGGAAGATTTTCTGTGCTGCACAAATTGCAAGAGGGACTCATTTATTGTGAACTACGGTGGTCAGCATCTTTTTTTGTTGCAGGAAACATAACTGCTGTTTGGTGCGGTGGGTGGGGGGGGTTGGGTATAAAATATTAAACTGATCTGCTACTTTTAAAAATGGGGGATATATTTTTTCCAGTGAAAGGCAATAAAAACAGAAAACAGTGATTTTTTTTTTTTTTTTTACTTTTGCTGCACTCACATACACCCATGCCATTTGTGTGCATGTGCCATTTTCCTCCTTTGGTAACAAGTAAATTCATAAACAATGTCTATATAATGCTCAGTGTGGGTGTAAGTGTTTGTGCAAGAATATATGTATATATACATAAATGGCTTACATTGCGTATGTGTGTGTATGTGCGTAGAAAAGAACATAGCAGGCAACAAAGAGCCATGAAGCCAAGAGATATTCTAAAAGCCAGGCAGGCTGGATGATAATGGCCTTGGCTTGCGGTCTTTACATAGCACACAGTGCATTAATGCTGGCCTAGCTCTGCCTCTGTAATACCAGACAACAGAGTGAGGCACACGTCTCTCATGTAATCGTTTAATCATGGGTACGGAGCAGTATATAGTGCAAGCCTTCCCATTTTCTATACCTTTTTCTCTCTTTATCTTGCACTTTTACTCTTTCCAGCAATTAGCTCAAGCTAAGAAACAGCCTGCCTTTAATGTATGTGCATTATTCGTTATCTTTTATTCTTATTTCTTGAGGGAATAAAAGATAATGCAAGTGCACTAAAGAGATGGAGAAAATATCTATTAAAAAGGATGCAATGAAACTAGACAGGAAAACCCAAAGGGAGTGTGGTAAACCTACACAGGCGGAGTGTGCTTGTAGCTGTGGCCGACAAGGCTGGTATGTGCTGTATGCATGTTGTTATGTTCTGCATGTGGATGAACCAATGTTCCTGGGTCCTGACCTTGCTGAAGAGCAGGTTCAGCTGCTTGCCTGAGCCGTGGTATCCTCCCTGGGACAGGAAGAGTTTGACTTGCTCCTGAACTTGCTCCTCATCCAGGTGCCAGCAATTCTCATCATCCACGCTGGCTCCAGCTGTGGGATCCGGGGCCCCTAAGCATACACAAACATACACAAAACATAAATATGTGTTAAATATGAATTGGGTCCCTGTATTTTCCTAATTGTCTTTTGTTTTGATGAAAAATATAGCATATGCAGCATAGAATAATTTGATCTACAGAACAATAAGGTGCAGAGAATGTTTTCCTCAGTGGTTTTATCTCTGAAGAGACCAACTATATGACATTTCTACAAATAAAAAATCCTCCTTTAAGTAAAAAAATTAGGATATAGGACAGCAAAATGTAGCATAATTACCTGTAGGATAATTATTGATAATTATATTATTGAAGCAATATTTAATGTATTCTGCTCACTACTTCTTTTACTATTGCTGGCAATGCAATTGTATAACTGATACATATCAGCAACATGCATTAACAAATTGCACTTCTAATGATTTCAAGTCTTAAAATATATTAAAACTATCCTTTTTCTAATACACTAATAAAAGTCTGAATCAAGTCTGACCTTGAATTTCTTGTGCCTGCTCCGCAAAACAAAGTGAGGGTAATGTTCCATGTTTGAATCAAGCAGGTATGTCTAGAACATTCAAAGTGTGTGAGCTAATTACGTTTGCTACCTCATGCTGCATTTGTCCGTCTCCTTGTTTATTGCTTTCTACTTTTTTGTTAATTTTATAAATATGTCCATATTATATATATTGTATATTATATTATCAATGCAAAACAGTCATCACTGTGGATAAGTTATGATTCTGTAAACAAAACACTGCAGTCTTTCGCAGCCTATTTCTTACATCACATCCAAGATCTGATGATGATGTAAAAAGTATGAACTGGTTTATAATTTGGTTTAAAATATAAAAAAAAGTTTGGTTCATATTTGCAGATTTGCCTATCTTCACATTACTGGGTTAAAATGACCTAAAAGAAGTTTTTGTTTTTTGTTTTACTGATGTGACAAACATCAGTAGATTTTTTTTTCAGACATGTATGAACAAAGAAATCACAAAATTCCAATTTTCAATTCCAACTTGTTTAACTTTAGCATGTGAAACCACAAACAAGGACCATTCAATCCATATGAGATATCTGATATACATGTATGTAACATAAACCAAGATGCTCATATCAGATTCCATGCAGCTTTTTGCTTATATACAAGCTCTGAGTGTTGTCATCTTAAACCTCCAGCAGTACCTAAGGTTGCTAAAAAAAAGGACTGAAAAGTAGCCATCTATCTTCTCTTGTCCTTAATCTTTTTTTCTATGCCCTTGCTGTTTTCAAGAGTGTAACGTCCTCCGCAATTTTCAGCAGCAACATTTCAGAACAGTTTGTGTGGCTGAATTTTATCTCTTCAGTGGCCTCACCAACATGACGTCTCCTGTTGTTGATATAAATGATGCATATAAAAAAAGTATTTAATAAATGTGAGCAATTTCCCTATTAGAAATTGAACTGTCCCTTAAATTTCTCTTCTTTTCACCCATCCTTTCTGATTTTTTTTGTGTGTTTTTTTGTGATTTTAGTGTTTCCTTCCTCAAAGTCTGTTTCCTGTATGCCTTTGCTTTATTAACTCTTCAAAACTACACAGCAGTAACTCATCAACTTCTTCGTATAGTCTCATGTTTCCTGTTCTAATTGGTTTCTTTCTTCCTCTTGCAGGTAAACAGCAACAACAGGAAATATGTACCCTTTTCATCTCTGTCTTGGTTTTTTTTTTTCTCCCTCCCACTCAAAGACAAACTGGTTTATAGTGTTGATTACAGTCACACAATCTCCCCTCTACTGTCCAGATCTCATTAACAAGTAACATTGATCCTGCCACACTTTACTTTCATCACAAAATCAATACCTAGGCATGTAGAGGCAGGAAGGCACACTTAAAACACACATGCTCATGTGATCTTAAAACATTCCCATGACCTCTTACACACACCGTCTCACACTCATTTCCTCACCGTGGACCTGGTTGATCTCAGAGTTCTGCGACAGAATCTCATCAGCCAGTTTCTGCGCGGTGGGCAGTACCTCGGTGTGGTGAACTGATATCAGGTACTGGACAAACTTCTGCAGCTGGTCTCTGCTCATCTGGAACAGGGTTTCTGAGATGGGCAGATGCAGTTTGACCTGCTCGGGTTTCCGTACTCTGTAAAGCGACAGCGCTACTACATGGGCGCAGTAGAAGATGTCTTTGTTTCCGCAGGTGCATGTTACTGCCGTAATCTTGCAGCGGTCGAAGCTGACGCTGACGCTGCATACAAGCTCTGGGGATGAGGGTGTAGGGGGGTCCGTCACAGTGCCACTCAGATGGAAACCTGTAAGAAAAAAAGAAAAAAAAAATGTTATTTTCTCAGGAATAATCATTAAAAAATTGTTTTTCGTTGTATCTCAGCGTAGCTACCCTGCCTTCAACCCTTGTGATGATTGATTTATAACTTCAAGAGTTTCTCAAGCAAAGCTCCAGACTCTTAAAAGTGAACCACTGCTGCTTTTGCTGCTTGAACCAAT
This sequence comes from Melanotaenia boesemani, assembly GCF_017639745.1. NCBI lineage: Eukaryota > Metazoa > Chordata > Actinopteri > Atheriniformes > Melanotaeniidae > Melanotaenia > Melanotaenia boesemani. The sequence continues at coordinate 14,989,848 of NC_055692.1, forward strand.
CATAACTAAACTGAAGTTAAATAACACCAGGTGCCTAGTGTCCAAACAGAGCAGGCAAGAACGACTTTTCCCTGAATATATATTAAAAATATACATATATAAATGGATCACTTGTGCAACTCATTTAATAACATTACTGAGAAAGGAACACATTCAGGATGTTAGTTTGCCAGAGACACCTGCCAAAGGTCCCATGTCCCTTTTTTCATGAGATACAGTCAGGACTTGGTGTAGTCCACGAGCCTGACAGAAATCAATCTAGACACATGAAAACTGGCGATCCACAACAAGAGGAATTGAGAAAGAGATGAGGAAGTAAGTACTGAGAGTACCTGTTCCAGTATGAATTATCCACACTCTTGTTGGAAAACATTGTTTGATCTTGTCCTGACTGTGCCACCCGGAGGTGTGGCTAGTCATTATGCAGGAATGAATATGAATAAGCCATGTGGGGTTCCCAGCAGTGGCTTAAAACACACTCATGAGCATATGAACGCTACAGACATGTGCACACGCACTGAGACAGAGTATGAAATCATGATTTATTAATTATGGGAGTGGTTAGAAAAGAAGGAGGCTTATGAATGCATTTATATGCTCAGGAGATATCTCTGAAATTCATGTGGACCAGGCAAAGACATACATTTCTTTAATATGTTTATCAAAGAGCTGAGTGCACACATCACTGTGATATAAGCATGTATTAACGCATATATCAAAGGCTGTTCTGGGGTTCGTAAGAAGGGAGGGAAAGAAGTTGAATATTTCATAGGATAATATTTCATAGGGTATAGAAGAAAACTAGCTGATGGTTGTACAAGCAAGCTAAACACAGGTCAGGTCAAAGTAGCTTTCCCTTCCTCGTTTGCACTTCAGTGATGTAGTCAGTATATATACATACATATATATACATACATGTATATATATACATACATATATATACATATGTATATATATATGTAAGCCATCTGTTTGGATGGTCCAGTCCTGGAAAAATCAAGCAGAAAGGCAGTTTTTTTTTTTTTTTTTTTTTTTTTTTTTTTTTAAATATGCCCCCTTTTGCAAAACTTTATCAGCAGAACTGAGAAGTGCTGGCTGCAAATATCTCGCAGGGCAGAACTGCAAAACATTGCCATGGAGAAATGTGTTTCCATTCTAAAAGCCAGCTGGCAGAGGAAGTGCATGTTCTTAACAATATCCACAGAAGAGGGGTGTGGATCAAATATGGCAGCAGCTTGCATCTGCAGTGATCAAAGCCTATATGTCTACAGCTGTGGGAGATGGAGGGAAAGTGGGAGTCATACTGAGACAATCTTAAACGAGACAAAAAGGTTTACACGCTGCATCTGGTTGTAGAGCGGAATGCAAACTTATTTAGCTGTAAAACGACAAACAAATGAGCAAATGAGCTTTAAATACTTGCTGATACTTTCATACTGTATGTATTTGTTTGCATGAGTCAGGCTTGTGTTTTAAGAGTGGCCCCTAGTCCAGAGAAACACAGAGAATATCAAAAACATGTGGGGCCGAGAGAGCTCAAAGATAAGTCAACCTCTGATCCAAACACACACATGCACGTTCATGCACATTTAACAGGAGGTTGTGAAGGCATCTGCACTTTCTTTTGCAAATGTTTTTCTTCTCAAAGGGGAAATTGACAGTGATACTTTTTTTTAAGATCTAAAACATATGGAATATTGTTAACTAGTGATAAAAGAGTTACATGTTTGAAAGGAAAAGTCTGCTGTTTCCCCTTTGCTTTAATGGACAGTCTCACTCATTCACCTTCCAAGCCCTTTGCATGCCCTCCCTCCCTCCATCCACATTCCCACAGCTCTTTCACTCTCGCTCTCTGACAGATGGGTAGGTAATGAGTTTCGCCTTTCCCCGTCCAATCGTCTGGGCACCAAAAACTGCCCCCTGCGCCAAAAATGCCCTTTTAATTTAGCCAAGCGCTGAGTACAGGGATATTACTGTTTAGACACACACATGCATACACACATACACACACACACCTCCCATGACTCCTGGTTGGGTGGGTATGAAACCCTCAATGTCTCATGTGCTAGCTATTAAAGAGCCTGGTTTCCCCCTCATCCAGTCTACCCAGTGCCCCTCCCCAAGTGGTGCTCAGGGCTCTTTTCTGTGCATGTACAAGAGGCCAGGGTTGGCTTTCAAAGTAACCATGGCGGCCATTTTTAGAACAAGGCCTCTGTGAGGTTGCCCTAGAAACCCCTCCTGACCGCCTGGGTGAAATCACACTTGGCCCAAAGTGCTGCTGTGCAAGGTAGCAAGAAAAGTGTGTGACAAAGTGAACAAGAATGAAGATATGTATATGTGCATGTGCTTGAATAGGACCACACACACTCTTTGAGGGACCTGCATCAAAGCATTCCTACAAATTGCCCTTCGCTCCATCTTTAGTTTTGAAATTGTATGAGTACTGGAAGCCAGCATGCACCCATGACCAGCTAAGACCATTTCTGCCTATTCAACAACAAAAGGCTGCCAGAAATACAAGCCTCTTCTCATTTCAGGGCGGGACCTGCAAGTCCTTCAACATACATTTGCTGAGATGGAAGAATACCTCCTTTATATGATTCTTACAAAACAGGACTTAGCTTCCCACATGAAGGCAGGGCCTGGGCCTGAGAAGTTTGCTTGGCTAAGCACAAAAGTGCTCAATGTACCAAAATCACTGAAGTAAATTAGATTGAGCAACATACATATATTTCCACAATCACATTAAGATTCCAAGTCAATAAGGAAAATTCAGACCCAACAGTCAGAAGGTCATTAAGTTTATTGGCTGAATTGGTTCATGAGTGACTGTCACCTAAATCTAATATGGCACCGTGTGGTTCAGACAGCACTCATCTGTTGGACTGGTGTGTAAATTTGTGTGCATGATGGATTTCAGTGGTCAACAAAGACAAAAAAAAAGAAAAAAAAAAAACAAAACAGAATGTAAAGAGATATATTTAAGGCCTACTGGTCTGAACAGACTCATTTTAGCTTTGTACATTAATCAAATTACCTCATAAGCTGAAAACAGACACAAAACAACACTGCTTCAACAAAGTTTCCCTGATCCACAGAGACCACCTGTGGAAGACTGAGCATTAACATGGGATTCCACTCTCTGTTGACCAAAGACAGCCAGCTAAAACCTCACAGAGAGAAGGCTTGCTATTGGGTTGGAATTCAATCCGTTTGGCTGGATTGAACCGAGAGGCCCTAGTGAAAGGAGATCTGAACCACAACTGAAGAAAAGCAATGCTGCAGTGCAGGTCGAGTAAGGGTCGAAGAGTGTTGGGCAACCCCCTTCACCTCTAATGCTCAATCCCACCCACAGCTAAAGGAGCATTTCCTACATAGCGGCTCCTCGAACTTACCCAATTAATAAGGATACAAAGGCAAATACAAGGCCTTTCAGCATCTCGGAGGGTAGGTCTGTGCGAGTAACGATAGCGTGCGTGTGTGGTCCTATAAGGAAGAACTCATACAGAGACTATAAACAGAGATCAGTGTTATTCTGCAGGAGACCTTGCTCCAGGCGTGTGTGTGCATGTGTGTGTCCTAGGTGTGGGACAGGCTGGAATAACACTACTGAGCTCCTGGGGCGGCCATATTTATTCCTTGAACCCACTGGTGCAGCTAAGTCTTTTTCCCTCCCCGGGTGTGTTCACCCGCATATTTGCACACATATAGACGCTTGTGCACCAACACACACTCCCTCGCGATCTGAACGGTCTTCCCGACAGACAGAAATGAGCATAAATTATTGTTTTGAGACATTCTATGAATTTCAATGGTTTAACTTTCGCTGAAAGTCTGACAGCAAAATCTGAATGCTAATCATAGAGGTGGCAAGGATGGAATATCTGTCTGTATGTGTGTGCGTGTGTGTGTCTGTGTGTGTGTGTGTGCAATGATGGCTGTGTGGGTGATTGGAGTTGTCATCAGCTGGCGGTTGAAATGACAGTCAACTACTGGGCTGCTGCCACTTAGTTGCCACGCGGTACATCAGGAATGACTTGCAATTTTCTAACTATCACTTTCAAAATGGATTCTAATTTTGCAGGATTGAATCTGTCAGGCAGAGCTAGTGTTACCGCTCTGCTAACGGGTCCCAAAGGTTGGTGTTCAGAAAGCTGACCCGTACTGAAAGACAAGGCTGGAGGATGGGATTAAGACATGAGGGAAAAGGACTAAAACTGTGAAAGTTCCTGAAAGAAACACTAAATTCACAGCAAAGCGAGTTAACTGTTTAACGTGCAATATTTGGTGAACTGTCCCTTTAAGTTGCTATTCAACAAATTTCCTGTCACTGGAGAAGCCAGCAGCCTGCTAATTCCATCTCCTGCCTGTACATTAACTATACATTATCCCGATCCATGTGCAAGGTTCATTAGTGTGAATGGAATTACAACTGGCTGAAAATAAATGTGTGTAATTAGCTAAGGTCTTGTCCCAGTGGAGCCACGCAAGCTATACATTGAGGTAATGGGATCCATCGAAAAGCCATTGTCTGCTCCTTTAAAGCTCGAGTATGTCTCTAATGACAAACCTATGCGGCCCCAGGCCTTGAAGCGCTAGCGTCTGCCTTTCTTATAAAGCAAACCAATTTCTGGGTGATGGCTAAGTCTACAATGTAAAAGGGAATAAACAAAGAACACAAGATTCTCATTGGTTATGGAATGTGTGTTTGTTGGATCGTATGCATCATTTTCACATAGACATTTGCTATGAATGTCAAAAATGATTAGAGATGTTTCTCTTGCTTAATTTGAACTTTGATCTATTGATTGTTTGATGAGGAATATTTTTGATAAAGCAGCTTGTCTAAAAGAAAAAAAAAAGTTTATGAAATGTTAGTATGACACACAAAAAGCCACTGTGAAAGCTAACATGGCTGACAGTGAACAGAATTGATTTGCATATGAAAATAGCTGGGCGCTAGCAGCTCTGGACTTAAAAACTACAGCATGACTGTGAGCGCACATATGCAAGTATGAGTGTGCTTTTAGATTCACTTTTCCAGGCCAGGAAATAACCTTACACTCTTTACCCTTCCCATTTCATTTGGAAAGTCACCCGACACACTCCACCAGACACAGACACACAAACACACACCCATCTCCACCCTTTGACACACACTCATGATAGCTTCATGCATGCACGCATACTGGCTTCAGTGACTCCCAGCAGTCAACCTCCTTCTGCTCACAAACAACCCCTCCTCTTTCCTTTTTCTCTCTCCAGTAACTGACTCCTCCTCTGTTCCCCCTCCCATGACACACACACACACACACAAAAATGTTGCCTAGCCCTAAGCTGACCCGTTGTGTGTACTGACGTCACACACTAGACAAGGGGAGGCATCATTCCAGACAGACACACACACACACGCACAACACACTTATATACACACACAGGCCCCAGCCGAGGGGGAAGCTGCATTCCAGCACAGGCACACAGACACACAAACACACATCACCACGCCTGGCGGTGGGAAGCATGGGGAGCGCTCAGCTGTAGCAAGGAGGCGGGGAGGAGGGGGGAGGATGATGGTGGTAGTGGGGGGGGCAGAGAGGGGAGTTTCAAAGGAGGGAGGGGGAGAGCAATGGCTCTGAGCCAGGGTTCCTCTGAGCTCAGCACTTCCCCTTTCAGCTCCAGCCAGCCGCCAGTTTGCGTAACGCATCCCATGCAGCCATGCTGGCTTGTGTTTAACCCCTTCCTTACTGGAGTCATTGAGGTCAAACTCGCTGCTGTCCGTTTGCAGACGCACGCTACATCCTAGCTTAACGGCGTGCAAAACATAATGCGGCTCAGTTTGAGACTTAAACTCCAAGATTACTACCTGAGAAAGGATGGAGGCTTACACGCATGTGCACAAACACCACAGGGAATTCGTAGCAAACACTCACAAAAGAATAAATAACTCTTAACAATTAATAATGAGATATTTTAACTGTCTTAACTTAAATTTGAATAAAAACTAAACAAAAAAGGAGCAAAGCATGTTGAATGTTTCATAGGTATCTTACTCTGTTGTAAATGTGCTGATCTTCTAAGAGCGTAAGTAGGCCAAAGTGTCCAATCTGCAGAGATTTAAGGCCTCCCACATCAGATGTGGCAACTCTCTCCCTAAAAGTCCCAGCAAAAAGTGTCATAGCTCACGCTAACCATGGTGGACATGCTCCACAGTGGCAGTATAGGCAGATTCTAGGAGTGAATGAGGGAGGAGGGGAGGTTCTCTCACGTTTAATATCACTTGACACACGTCATCCAGCATCTTTCAAAGAGCCGCTGAGCCTGTGTCAAAGCCGTGGCCCTGTCAAAGATCCTCCATACGCATATGCGAGACACACCTTGACTACCCACATAGACACAAATATCTCAGATATTTAGCACTGTGGTAGTCAGGCCGTTTCAGAGAATGGGAATAACCGGGATGAAGACAAGTGAGGGTGGTTAGAGGAAAGAGGGAAGGAGGGGGGGAAGGAGCAAAAGAAAGGTTGAGCGTGTCTCTGCTGAATCGAGGTGGTCGATTCACTTGCCTGCGGGCTATTCCTGTAAATATTGACGTTGATGTTAGCACCACTCTCTTAAGGATAAGCTATAAAGCAAGAGGGTTAGATTTACTCTGTGCAAACTGTAAGCATCTGAAATCACACGCTATGCTTGGTCTTCACCGAGTGTATTGAGGGGAAACGATTTGAGACTTTCAGGGCGAAGAGCTGCAACCACACAAGGGAATTGAGCTGTCTCGGTAGGTTTACAGCTCTCCCTCTCTAGATGGTTAAGGTTTCCACTCTCAAGCTAAAAGCAGGCAGCTGACATCAAAACCTTCAGAGAGACCTCTATTTCCCAGAAACAGCTCTCATTTCATGTAAATAGCTGCCTTTCATGGGCCACATTGAGATAAATTGCACCCTGCTGGACAAGAGAGAAACAATATTCCCCCTCTTTTGTTGTTGTCTGTATGTGTTGGCATGACAACACCTATAGGCCCAGGGTGATTCTGTATGTACATGTGTGTCTATGTGTTTGCATTCAGGGTTTGTATTTGTTGGAGCACAATCATCCATGTATATGGGGGCAAACAGGGAAGAGCACATAGGAAAGCAGGCAGGTCCATACACATAGACTCTCCAGTTCTTAGTCAAACACAAACATGGCTGCACAAACGCTAGCACAGAAACACGTGAGGGTGACTAAAACAGAGACTGAGGTAAGACCTGCTTCCAAATGCTATGTTCTTGTAGGCAGCTTCAGGAGGAGAGGTTTATTACAATTTTTGTCACATTAAGAACAGAAAACCGATCCATCTGTAACAACACTATTTCCAAAAACCCACAGGGGTTCACATGTCCAGTCAACTGGAAGTAAACCTGCTTGAGGGTATCCAATGAGGCTTAAATCAATTTTAAATAGTTTTTAAAAAGTAGTTCTACAATGGGATTACTGCCGCATACAGATTGACTATCATTCTAACTTTGTTAAAGAATTCATGTGATTGTCAATTTGCTCAAAGCATCTCCAGATTGTTTGATAAAATTTGGTAAAATTAGCATTTTCACAGATGACTGGAGAATAATCACATCCTTATGCAATTATGCTGATTATGTCTCTTGAGTGACTTGTGAAGTGAAGGACTATGTCACCTCTGAGACCACATGAAACAAAAGCCAATTGCTTTGTTTATATTTTACTGTGTGCCTGTACTTTGAGATCCTCATTACATTAATTTGGAATGCCAGATAACTGAAAGAAGGCAAAACAGGGGGTTTGGTTGGGATTTGTGAAATGTATATATAAGGCACAACCAAGAGGGTGCTTGGCCTGCACCAAAGCTTAAGCACAAGGAGACTGAGGGCCTGCATATTAATCACAAGGATAGAGAAGAATATGTGTACATGTGTGAGAGAGCATCACCTCCCATGGGCAAGTTAGCATTCACCCATGAAGTAGGTCAGTGAAATTTGCCCAAATTAGGTCAGTGGCAGTCAATGGGTGCCACCCTGAATGAAAGACAGGATGAAAGGAGGAGACAGAGAGAAAGTCTATAAGGTCAGGAGAGCAGAACCAAGCAGCTTAGTTCATCTTAGTGTTTATGCTTAGTTAATTACTGTTGCATTGGTCCATATAAAACACACTGTGTTCTTAATAGTTTCAAGACAGTCACTGTTCCTGTCCTCAAACATTCCTGGTATCAAAATCAGTACATATCACAAGACTGTTTCATTTTATTATAAAATAAAAAAGTTTTAAAAATCAGTATGATTCGGCTACAGTGCTTATGGCTTATTATTTATGCCCCTCATCCACACTGGAAGAGAGGTTTGTTGTGCATTGTTACCATTAAATGGCAGAACATGGGAACCTTTGAAGTCTGTGTCACACAGTCATTTGCTTTTATCTGTCACTCAACGAAAGAAAACATGGCTCCAAAGGAAGCTTTTGCTGCTCCCCAATTTCCTCTCCACACATATACCAACGACCAACACACAGCAATGAAAAAAAGACAAAGAAATGAATTGTGAGAAAAGCTGTGCTGGGCATCAGACTTACGGTAGCGGGCTGAAAAACAATCTATAGTTGTGAGGTTTTCCACAGAAGATTCTGATGAGGCTCAGCTTGAGCACATCAACTGTCTCTTCTTGCCTGGGCTCTACAGTCTGACTTCCATTCAAAGGGAATGTGCATCCCAGTGTAGCTGTGGGGTGCACTCTGAACTTTAGTCCATCAACCCTCAGTCACTCATTTCAGAGCAGTTCAATGTCAAAAAGGAGGAAGAGCTCTGACAAGTGTCTTTTGTGTGCAACGTCTGTTCACAAGAGTGATGGCGGAACCTGGGCCTGCACCTAATCACGCAAGCCTGCACCCTTACTTTGACAGCTGTAGAGGTTGGGAGAGGAGGAACAAAGGCTCTCTTCCCTGGGCAGTGATCAGACTTGAGCCCCTGGCTTGTCTGGAGATGTGACAAGGCCCATTTCCCCTTTCACTGCCTTTCCCCATCCTCCCCCTGCTGCCAATCATTTGTCATATGCTTCACACCCTCGCCGGATGCATGCTTCTGTGTGCTGAGTGCATGTGTTTATGCTGGGGCTGAGCCTGTCCACACAAGTTAAAGAAATGCAGAAAAATGAGAGCGGAAGAGACAAAGAGACACATAAGGAGTCGAAGAGATTTGCAGAAAGTATGGCGCCAGAACTGACCAAATGCACAAGCTGAACATTGCTTAGAGTAAAGCTAGCTGCAATGAGTTACAGTGACTATAGCTAGGAGCCAAAGAGAAGGATGCCTGGCTATAGAGGCTGGGTACTGGAGCCAGGAAACTGAACTGCAGCCAACCTAGATGAGGCCTAAGTCCAGATATGTTGGGACAGTACCAGGGGCCCGGCTACAGCCTGTCAGAGCAGGGCAGAAAGAAGGGAGGGAGCAAATGAATTAGTAAAAAGTAGAGTGAAAAAAAAAGAAAACAAAAAGAGAGAGGGCAGGCTTAAAGGAAGAATGGTTTTGAAGCTTTTCAGCCACAAATTGGGATGGAGGGGGCTGGTTAGAGGGAACTGCTGAGAGTCAGGCAGAGCTGGAGCCGAGGCCAGAGCTGAGTTGGGGCTGCTCAGAGAGGAGCCAGGGCTGGAGGCCAGAGGAAGGAGGGAGGGGTGCGAGGGAGGCCGAGAATTGGAGGAGGTTATGGCAGAGCTGGGGCTGGGGCCCAAGGCAGAGCCAGAGCCAGGGGCCCCAGCTTTAGATTTAGTCAGCTGTTCCCCTGGCCAGCAGCTGGAAGGACACTAGTAGAGAAAGGGAGGGGAGGTAGCTGGGGAGGACAACACTTCATGGGAGAATTTGAACTCAGAAAGTAAGAGGAGATAGAGAGAAATAAGGAGGGGATAAATAGCAGAGAGATAGCATAGGGAGAAGAAAAGAAGAGAGAAGGAGAGAGAGCGGTGGAGGTTTGGAAAGAGGACATTGGAAAAGCCATTAGCTTCTTAAGAGAGAGAAAACGACACAGAGAGCAGACAGACTGAAAGAAAGTGGTTAAGGCTCACTGGCTCAACAACCACTCTTCCCTTCCTCCTTTGGTGATTCTCTTGTTCCTTCATTCCTTTCTTCCCTTCCTCCATCCAGACATCCATCCTACTCCTCCTCCTTGTGTTCCGTCACTGGTGAACTATTCTCTGGCTACCGCCTTTTCAACTGGTTGTGCCTCAACAACAACCCTGCTATTCATTACGCACGAGCTGCAGGCATGACCCTAAACACACACTCACACACATACGAGATCCCAAACAGGTGCCCCACACTTGCACACATGCATGCAGAGTGGCAGAGGGATCACACATAACTGGAGGGGAAGATATGAAGGGAGAGGATAGATTTCTTTGTGGATGGCTGGGATGCACTGCAGGAGGAACAATGAGGAAGGAAAGATGAAAATAGGAAAAACATAAAGAGGAAAAATAATGAGGTAATCAAAGAATAAAAGTAAAATGAGATTTAGAGTAAGGTGCAAGAGAGTGGAGGGTGAGGGGTTGCCGTGGGGCAAGCAGCCGCTGCTAGCAAAGCACTTTATGGCCTATTATATTCCATTCAGATGGACCAGGCGTCTGGGATAAAAGCATTTAGTCTGTGCCTTAGTGAGTGACTCAGCACTCGAAGCTTTCGCAGGTGGACCTTTTCGTAACTACACAGTGCATATCAATGAAGTGATCAACATGCTGAATATAGATCACTCACTTCTGCATTTCTACCTCTTTCTGTCCTCATCCTCCTCCACCTACACTACATTTCCCTTCATGACCTTTCCAACCTCATTGTGGAAACACTGTTATTTAACATTAAATTGAAGTAATTCCCACCTGCTCCTCTATGTAAAGGACTTGAAAAGGAAAGCATCCAATAACATGAGAAATAAGTGGAGGTGGGAAAGAGTGACTGGGAAAAGGGTTCAACAACAGACAAAAAATCCAAACAAACAAATACACTTTTCCTCAAAATTATGGGGAGACACTTCTGCCATATTCGAAACAGCTGACCCACCTCCTCTCCTCCCTTTTTCCTCTCATTTAGTTGTGAGATAGCAGACAGCTCCCCCTCCTCCTCCTCTTCTTCTTTCTATTGCTTCCTCTCCATCACTTTCCTGTCTCTCTACGGCTCTACCTCCACCCATCTGCCCTTTCCTCTTCGTTCTACCTCTGTGCAGCTCCATCCTCCCCTCGGTGGTGGTTAATGGCACAGGGATCCAGAGTGGAATATAGATCAGTGCGAGATGGATGGGGCACCAGGAGCTCCGGCCAGTCCCGTAGGTCCCAAACCAAAGATTAACTAAATATTAGCTGACAGGAAGAGAGAAAGAGAGGCAGGGACACAGCTGCAGCTGCTAGTGCCACTGCTGGCAGAACAAACGGCAGAAGCTGTTTTTAACCCCCTTTGCTCTTGGGAAGAGAGACAGACACATGCAATAAACACACAAGAAATGCTAAAATACACAAAAGGCATTGGGGCAAACACAGTGCCATGTACGCACATGCTATCAGAGCCACCCTGGGAGAAGGAGTCCACTAATCAAATTCTCTCCTCCCCCTCTCTACCTTGCCAAGGCGGATTGGGGGGAAAAAAAGAAATAAATCTTTATTAGGCAATGTGTCCCTGCTTTATCGATCGCTTGGCTCCTTCCCTCCCCTTCTCCCACTCAAGCCCCTTTCTTTCCATCCTTTCCTTTTGTTATTTTAGGCGTGTGTCTGCCATCCAGTTCAATTGAGTCAGGGTGTACATCAGAGAGGACCATTACCCATGTCTCCCTGGGCTGAGGCTGTCACTGGCTGTGAGGAGGGGGTATTGGGTGAAGTGATGTAGCCACCCAGGAGGGACAACTAGCCAGCTAATGGCTAGCCAGGCAGCAAGGAAGAGAGACAGTAGGGTTTGGGCAGGAATGCAGACAGACAGGGTGGCAGTAAAACATAATGGTGGACAGTCATCCTCAACGATGGCAGGTTAAAAATGCAGTTCTGTATTTCACCTACACAAAAGTACTGTATTCCTCAGAGCATGGCACTGATTCATCCCCATTTATGATGCCAATTTCCACTATAGCCGCTAAAGAGAAAAAATGTTTGCTGGCCTTTTTGGTGAGGATCTACAATGAAATACCCCCAAAATACAAGCAAATTAAAAAATGTAAAACATTCAAGGAGTATTTGATCAAGAGATTGAAGTTGGCATATGACGAGCTGAAATGAGATCAGTGACTTGCATACAAATCCACAGATACCAGCTGAATTTCAGAACAGAACGCTAAAAAGGTTCCAGGAAAAATTAAATTGAGGATCATTTAGCAACTTAAGGACAAAAAAAAAAAAAAAAAAAACACCCCACAGGAAATAGGCCAAGTCTTGTTTCTCTCATTATTCTAGCCAGTGGTAAACAGAGCTTCTATATGTGGAAACAAGGATAGCCCCTGAGGTCTGGATACAGGCTGCTAGCATTGAGCCCAACACAGAAAGAAGTTAGCAAGGCAGCTAGCCTTCTTCTGGGAGCTTACACATTCGATTGGGCAGGGTAGATACAATGAGGTTCTGCTGTGTGGGTTGGGAAATTAAATTGGAAAATTGAGGAAGGGAGAAACAGAGACCATGAGAACTTGTAAACATGAGCAGGGAATGCGTGAAAGAGAGAGAGGATAGGCATGGGTATGGAGAGATCAGGAGTGGAAGAAAAATACAATAACATGACATGAGGATGAATGAGGCAAGAAAAAGCAGGCAAGAAAGCAAATGAGCAGGGAGGGAAAAAGAATGAAGTCCTTCAAGACAAAACTCTTTAGAAAGGCAAACTAAATTCCCTCATCAGTTGAAAGCCTAGCCTTCCTTCCTTTGAGACTCTCTCATTCCTTTTTGTCTGTATCTCTCTTATGCCTGGAGAGCTTTTCTAGCACTATTCAGCCCTGCTCTGCCACTAAGCAATGAATGCATGTCTCACATGCCACACAGCCACGACATCGTTGGACCAGGCACAGCTAGAGGCACCTTGCACTCTCAGGACCTCCTCCTCTACATAGCTCACATGGCACTTGAGCTTGCCTGGCAAGAAGAGAGAAGGGGATAACACCCCCCTCCCTCAATCTGGCTCAGATTCCAGACCTTTCCACAAAAGAACTGGGTATATTCTTTGTCCTCAGTCAGGCCGATCTCTCAGGTGAGAAACTGCTCATTGGGACATGTGAAACACACATTCAATCAAGCAAGTGATCTCTTTTCCTTTGGTGAAGGTTATATTCATTGGAAAACAATAATGTAAGGATGGACCCGTCTTTTAAGAGTAATCAGCCACTGGAGGGACAGTCTGACCAGATTGACCTCTGGCCTTAGTAAGTCCCTATGGGTCAAGTGAGAAGGTCACCAATGGGCCAGCTCGATAATGGGGGAGGGTCCAGTCAATGAGTGAACACCTCTGTCAGTCGGTGTGTGTGTAATAGGGGTCAGTGGCAGGTAAACCCTCAGCCTTTGCTCTTGTTTATTCTAAGGCGCCTAGTCAGTGGCGCCTTGGCAATGTGTGTCTTAAATGTGTGCAAGTGTGTGCGCAACAGTGGAAATGAGATAGGGTGGGAATGATGACAGACTGGAATGTCATCAAGCCTTTTATCATCAACATGCCTCACCTTTATTCAGCTTGACACACACAGCCATAAACACCCTCACCGATCCATTAACACACAAAGTCATACAGGCACATGCTCGCATTCACACACAGATAACAAGCAAAAAGAATCCACCTTCACTTATAAAGCTGTGTGCATATTTGGAGGAGTTTGTCCAGGTAGCAGCTCAACATTTTAAAATCCATCCAGCAGTCACTTGTACAGATATTAAAAGTCAAAAATGGATAATCAAAACACAATATTGTTTTAATCAGAACATGTCTGACTGTGGTTTAATTAGGATCAACGTGATGTAAAGAAATTATAGGTGATGGATCCAGATAAATGTCTTAAACAGAGCAAACTCAGGGATTACGTGTACACACACAAATACACACACAGACAAAAACTGCTTGGAGCTGGACTGCTCAGCTTTGGGCTGATCCAAAGCTGTTTAGCTTCTGGGAAAAACAGCTGTTGACCAAACTGCACAGAGAGGCTCTGTTCAGTGGGAACTCTGAGAGCATATGTGTAGCTTTTAACAAGCTCCCTCATACAGTGTCTATATGCATACATGTAAGGATCTCTTTCTCTCTCTCTCTCTCTCTCTCTCTCACACACACACACACACACACACACACACACACTACATAGACTGAGCTCTGTATTGCAGCAATCAGTGTTGGGCTTCTTTGTGCTTATTTCAGCAGCCCATTGGTGCAAAGAGGAATTCATTTACCAAAAAAAAAAAAAAAAAAGGGGGGGGGGGGGGGGGGGGGGGTTGTCTGATATGAGAACGCTGAATGCTGCATTCCCCTGTTGTTATTATTGCCAAATCGAAGAGACAGGGGCGGCTGATAATAAAAGTCATTAAATGAAAGAGAAAAAAAAGAAATATTTTTTAATAGGGGTCTTGTCATTGTGGATTTAGTAGCCTTTCCATCGCCAGCTCCTTGTGCTTCATACCCTGACAGAGAAAAGAGGGGCAGCAGCTCTGTGGAAGGAGGACTGGATTCCTAGACAGAGTCAGCCAGCCGAGGAGCTGTGCTGACGCACACCCAGCACCCACAGTCTGGGACAGGAGACAAGTCATTCTGGAACGGGGACCAGGGCAGACGTTACAGAGATCAAGCTGGAACTTTATTACTTTAGCTGGTTTATTTAAACAAGGTTGAATGAACACTGCTACAGTAGCCTGTAATAGTCTGCAGGGTCATTTTGAAGAGAAGTCTTTGGGCAATGGGTGAAAAGTCTGGCAGAGTGGTAGATGCTAGGCAGCCAGGGCTGGACCTGGGAATGATGATTTAAGAGGGGAAGGGAGGAAACAACTATGTCTGGTACCAGGAATAGGACTGGGACAGAGGCTGGCTCCAGTCAGGTAGACGGAGTGGAAAAAAGCCACACAGACATTAGTCCTTGCTTGGGATGCCAGGGCCATCATCTGGTGGTACATCTTGGGTACAGTATCAGAAATGTGAAGAACAGGAGACCATTATAGCTGGGTCCTGAAGATGGAATATGGCTGGCTACAGGAAGTTATGGTTTGTGGTGAGAATAACTTATCTTAAGGCACATCTGGGATTTAGGCTGGTTAGAAGTTGGAGTTGATGCAGAAACAAACACAGACCTTCTGGAAAATTATTGCAAACATGACACAGCTTGCAAAAAACTACTGGTCACCTATTGTTTATCAGCCAAGATGCCAATAAAGAAAAAAAACTATTTTTCTGACCAGGCACTCCAGGTATTTGATATTATCTACAATGAAGCAATTTAACATAATAAAATATAGTAATATTAAACTTAAAAAATATAAATATATATGGCCTATAAAAGATAATCTTTGGCAAATATTTACAAGGCCACATCTGCATGTGTGGACGCACACTCACAAAAAGAGAAACTAAGATAACATGTTTCCATTACACAGCAGTTGAAAGCTATCCTATCGTCTTTCTATTCAGTCAACATAATGGGACAAAGCCCTGGAATCTGCTTCTCCCATCCTCTCAGATACTTAGAGCAGACAGAGAGGGCATTTTCTCTAAAGACTCTTCACATGCATGCAGTTGCTGCCCCTTTCTTTTGGACTGCCAGATGTTTACACATGCTCTGGGCTCAGCCATGTTTCCATGACGATATAAGCTCAGGGTTAGTCACATGCCTAGGGGTAGACCTGAGGCATCAGATCCAGAATCATTGCACCATCAACATTCCCACCTTGAAACTTTGTCTACAAATGGCATCTGTTCACCTGACTTTAAAGGTATATATATATATATATATTTTTTTGCCAAGAACTGCTCACAAGATCATTATTTAATATAATCAATCATTCAAACCCCTGACTTGTACAGTGCCTTTATTTCTTCAAGTCCAAGTGAAGCCTCAATAAAGCACACTGGTTTCTCACATACTCCCAGCATGTTTGGAAGCATTCAGTCTCCTCATCTTTGGTGGTGGGCATGTGGGCTCATTCTCAACGGGCATTGTAAAAAGATAAAGGAGCTCTAACCTAACAGGAAAATAAAACCAGATCCACCCACATGAAAAGAAACAGCCCACACACAAACAAGAAGAATAGGCCCCCACCCAACAAAAACTCAGTGGAGCCTGGCAGCGTCTTGCAGGCGACCCACTCCTACAAGATTTACATTTTGCATCTTAAATCCTGTGTCCTGACAGGCAAAATTCTTTAAATGTCAATGGATCCGCAAGAACCCTTTTGTATTACCATGTGGAGGAAAACAAGTATGTGTGAGTGTGTGAATGAGTGAGGTCTTGCACAAACAAGCTCAGTGTTGCTTCAACTTTACAAGTGGCACCGATTTCTCCTTGGCATTTGGCTTCCGGCTTTGTCACACAAACAATAACCTACGACTGTGTGCAAATAGTCTTTGTTTTTATCAGGCCCTTTGCTTTGGTGGTATTATCCGTCTTATAATATCAGATATTGTCACAGTTAAGCCTGAATGCTAGGAACCGACTGTATGACATATCAAATGAGGTGCTTCAGCAGCTTTTTATTTTTAAGAAACTAAATTACACGTTTGTGTCTAATATTTGTATTTTCTTAAAAAAATTTAAAAAACTGTAACTGTCCAGATGTTATTTCAACATTTCATTAACATGATGAAAAAAAGGAAAAGAAACGGGTGAAAGAGAGTAGATGACGCAGAAACCTAATTAAGATTCTCCAGAGCGTGAACAAATTAACCTGAGTTATGAGCATGCAAAAGCAAAAGACTGACACACATACACACACACCAATTTGTCTCTGATATAGGTGGAGCAGAGGAGTATGACATTCACACTCAAACAGGCATGACTGCCATGGACATTCAGTGATATTTTAGGCAGATGGAAAGCACAATATTACAGGCTATCTAGTCCAGCAACACCGCCATGGAAAAATACATCCAAAAATAGTTTACAGGATACATGGATCTACTTTAATTTTAGTTGAATTTAATGCAGCCTCAAAGTGTCCACCTCATCAATCTGATTTGGGGCAGCAGCATGATAAAATGGCAAGCAGTCTCATGTGAAAAATTAGCCTAACAAGGAGAAATGGATAAATAGGCTATAGAATGTAGCCTATGCTAATGATGTTGCAGAGCGACATATGCCAGGCATCAGTATGTCACTCCATGGGGACAAGGGGCTTACCGTAACAGGATAGTAAGAGTGAGGTGGTGGTGTGTGGTCATAGATGTTATGTTATGTGTATGTTTGTTGTTTCTTTGTTTTTCTTTTATACATATATAAATGTATTACTCTAAGCAAAAGTCCTCTGGGTGGAGAGAACGGAAGGGGTTAGACATATGGAGATGAAGGGTCAAAAGGAGGAGGAGAAGAACTGTCCATGCTCTGAATAAATGAGACAAGAGGGGGTGAACTTGACCCAGACTCGAGGACTAAAACAGGAAGGAGGGTAATGAAGTGCAAACATGCTTTGTCATGCCATGTTAGAGCCATAGGATTAGAATTCTATAATTAGAGGACGGGGCTCCATAATACTAGCCTTCCTTTCAGCATGATGAGCTGCTGAGTCTAAATTACACAAAAGGAACCAGAGAACAGATGCTACGATCAGAACATGCAGGTCTGGAAGTTTTCTGTTCCAGTAAATGACGCTCAGCTACCACACGGCAAGGTCTGATTGACAAGCTGAAGGAAAGTGAAACTTGGTACAGCGGTGAGATTTACTGACATTTCTGTGATCAGCTCATAACAATGTAATTTTTGTGGCAGACAAGCTGTCGTTGTGGGACTGTTCTCCAAAGCAGCATGCATATTTAATTCTGTTCATATGAAGTGTTTAATGCATTATTACACACACAGAAACTTTTAATCCAGTTTGAGCGTTAGTTACATGTTCCACTACCTGTTCAGCAGGTAAAAATGTGACAGGAAGAGCGCTTTTGAGGGCTGAGACTGGATTGTATAACCCTGTTATAACCAGTAAGCAGTGGACTGCTAGATAACGCTTGCATTCAAATATGAATATTTATCCTGAAGGCTGGCATTGGAACAGATGAGATCGCATGGGAGAAAGAACAAGCCATCCATCTCACTCTCTCCCCCATTTCTGTTCTTCATTCTTTACTTTCATATATCCCCTTCACTTGCAATCACCATTTCAATACCTCTTTCCTCTTTTGCATTTTCCACCCACATTTTCCCTCTAGGCATCCCCTCTTTTTCTTGATATCACCCGATCTATTGCACTTCCCCTAAAAATGCCGTCTCCGTATCCCTTCCCTCCATAACACTGATGTATGGAGAGAGATGGGAGAGAAAAAAAAGGAAAAGGCAAGTGATTAATGTCTTTGAGAAAAGGATAAATAATCACAGGAGACTGGGGGCTGGTAGTTGGCCTTAGGGGAGTAAATATGGAGAGTTTTATAGCTGCTCACTTGGGATAGAGGGAGGTGGAGGAGGAGATGGGAGGGAAAGGAAAGGAATACAGCGACAGCAGATCCATTCAAGTATATTAGCCCCCCCATCCACAATAACCTCCTCATCTATTCTATTGCGCTACTGTCTTTCATCATCAACACTGCATCCCATCCCGCTGACAGCACAAACACAGAAGAAGCCACACAAAGCCATGCATGCATGTGTGCACACACATACACACCCTCGCAATCACCCTGCACATTTTTTTTCAGGCCAGACCCACTGTATGTGTTTGATGGGCCAATACATGTGGTGTGTGATGTGGTTGACAGCCCCCTCCCAAGCTGCCCTGCTTTTAAGCCCTCATCCTCCAGTGGCTGCCTGTCCCCTGGAGTAGATTGCATCTTTTATTTATCATTTGCTCTTCCTTGGCTTTATCTTTCCGAGCTGAAAAAAAAAAAAAAAAAAAAAAAAAAGAATTCTGGGGCAAAAATTGCAATCAGCATAACATGCCCTCCTCCTGCTGTGTACTCGCCTGTCATTCTCCACTCTCTGAGCATGCGGGATGAGACTGACAGCCCATGCAGGCGAAGGCACACATACAATCCCCCTCTGTTTATCAAACCCACACACACACTGACACACATGCTCTTTCACACACACAAAAACACACGAATAGCTACAGAAAATGACCCCATTACCCTCTTTGTTACTATTTTCCAAGGCAAACAAACGCACATATCTGCTCTCTTGATGCTTCACATTTTTTTATTTTTACCCCAGGCTGAGTGTTTAGCTTCCTAATGCCCCAAAAGAGTGAGCACATAAATGAACCTAATGCTGGGGAATCTGGTAAACAGGACAGAGAGGGAGGGAGAGCTGCCTGCCTGTCTGCCTCCTCCATGGCTACTATTGTGCACTGCACATTCTCTGAGCCCACAAAAACTGAAGCCATCTCCACACAGATTCTTTGGGGGGATAGTAAGCCAAGAAGTGAGAGAGGAAGAGGGAACAAGGGAGAGATGGAGAGGGTAAGGGAGGGAGGAGGAAGATCATGCATAAAATCTTGTTTGCAGAATGCATTAAGATTCAGATGAACTGGGGAGGGTAATGGGATTAGAATCCTGAACCGTTTCCAAGGGTGGGGAGTCGGATTGACAGCTGAGTCTATTGCACTGACGAATGCAGTGAAATATTGTGGCTCTGGCAAAGACAGTCAGCCTGGCAGAGGCAAGCAGGGGGTTGCTGAGCCTACAGCACCTCTGTTTACTCCAAGCTGTACCACAAATAATGTAGCTGAGAGACGAAAAAA
Source organism: Melanotaenia boesemani (assembly GCF_017639745.1). Classification (NCBI taxonomy): domain Eukaryota; kingdom Metazoa; phylum Chordata; class Actinopteri; order Atheriniformes; family Melanotaeniidae; genus Melanotaenia; species Melanotaenia boesemani. The sequence continues at coordinate 15,009,707 of NC_055692.1, forward strand.
TTAATCTTTTTCTTTACTAGGTGCATATAGCTTGAGCTTCAAGTGAATGTTAGAGAGGGAGCAGAAAGGCTTCAGTGTGTCTCACAAAAGGTGTTTGGCAAACAAAATAGAAGCACTGTGGCTTTAAATCACCGTCCCTCCCACCCTTTCTAAATATCGTCTATTTAGCCAGCGGTGAAAAGATATAGGGGGCTTTTGTCTGCGTACCCATTGGTGGGGGCATGGAGAGCTGGAAAGACACAAAAATAGGAACAAAGTACTAAGCTTCCAATTGGAATTGCTCTGGGCCATTCAATGCACACAGCTCAGCGGGTAAAAAACAAGTAGAAGTGGGCTACTATTACGAGCTTATCTGAAAATAGGCTGTTCTCACACAGCTATAGTGTAGACTGGAGTGGAAATACCCTGCATTGTTTATAATAGGCAAGGCTATGGAAGGCACACACAAGCCCTTTTTAAGTGTGGCATGTCTCCACGTCAATGCAGTCAGCGCAAGTGTTGACTACAGGCTGTTTTCCTGTATTATTTTAACGTTACAGTCCACTCACCGACTTGCAAAACGTTGTCCACCCAGCCACCCTCTAGCAGAGTGACACCCCGTAGGAAAGGCAGCTGGGTCTCGTCATTATTGTCCCCGCTAGTTCCACTTTCTTCTCCTCCGGCGTTGAAAGAAGAATACATACAGATCTCCTTCTCGCTTCTTGGGAATGACCAATATACGATCCTCCGCTGGACGGGCTCCGGGATCCTCTCGAAACGTTCTTCCACCCTTTGGAACGGCCACTTTTCCGCGACTCTGCGTGCCGCGATGTCGAGTAACGACTCGGGGTTGTGTGTTTTTCCGTTTCCCGATCCTCCCGGAGCGGACCCTGCACCGCCACACAGGACTCCTCCAGCCCGCTGCCCCTGCCTGCATGCCGGATTGTAGCCGGGCCGGCTGCAGAGCCGCTTGGCTGGCGGCTGGACTCGCTCGGCCATGATCGCACCGCTTCCAACCTGAAGCGCAGTTCCTCTCCGATCATATAAACTGGATAAGGAAGAGAAAAGGGCAATCTCGTACCGATTGTTTGCCGTACATGGACAGACTGCCCTTATTTGGAAATGTGGGCGGAACTTGTGAGTTCCGTGAAGTCCTTTGTGTTGTCAGAGTAACGGGGATGGGCGGGATCCTGGAACGCAGCCAGCGCACGAGTGGCGCTATAAAAGGAACTGGAGGCGGAATTCCCGAACGTCGGCAAATCCTTTGTGAAGCCGTTCGGGAGCGCGAGGGCGGAGCCCCGGCGGCCGACAGACTTTGAAGTTTCCTTCTTATTTGAGTTTAAAGGCGGGGACTTAATCCAGGGGCGGCCTTGCAGTTTCCCACAGGGGTAAAAGGGGGCAAGAAAACTGACTTTTTTCCTTTGGAGCCTAAGCTACCACCCCAGGCTCTAGCTTCTTCAATAACAACCTGATGGTTGTTTTTTAAGCTTAGGTTTTAAAGGACTTTCAGCTGTCAGAGACAGAAAGGCCGTGGGAGGAGAAAGAACATAAAGATATGAAGCGGGACAGGCTTGTCCTTTGTGGTGGCATCAGTCATTTTGGTCAGCTGATTGGCTCACTGCAGCCAGTTTGTGTACAATTAATCAAGAGCATAGTGGGGAAAAAACTGTTTCTTTATTTATCTTTGTCTTAGAGTCTTCTACTGATTTTACACATGGAAATCAGTATAATAAGGAGTGTGTGGGGTATTCAGCCTTGGAGAACATACGCATCTTGGGAGGAAGCTCCCTAAAGTCTTTGAAAATAAACTTGAAAATGAACACAGCTGAGACTGGAGTGTTTGAACGATGTATACATTTACCAGGTGTAAAGAGCCATAATCAGCCTTACTTTTAAATAGTTAATTAATGAATAATTTTTTTAGTTAAACTCTTAATAAAATACTTAAAAATATCCGCTCTTCATCATCATCCAGCTGAGCTTTTCAATTTGAAAAAAAAAACCCACCTAAAATCCCTATGCCTTGCCAGACCTCACACTTTCCGAGTAACTTCCGAGCATGACATAGTTGTGTCATGAAGAGCCGCCCCCCCCCCCCCCCCCCCCCCCCCCGCCCCCCTTCCATTCCTATAGGAGTGAAATCCTCATCATGGTTAAGGATGTGGCTGTATCACTCACCCCCTACATCTCCTTGCTTTTAGAGACTTACCAGAAGTTAAAAATTATAAGCATGTAACAAAAAAGCCACCAGCCCAGGGATGTTTTTCTAAATTGTCTATAAAACTTGGCCAAAACTATGCTAGTAAAGCTGATTGTGTGTTTGCAATCTTTGTCCGCTGTATGTGTTCCCAGCTGCCCCTGTCTTTCCTCTGTGAGTAAGACTAAAAGGCTGGCCTTTGAACTGCTCTGAAAGTGATCCATGCCGTATGGACAGAGCAGATGTGGCCTAACCTGATTTGGTTTCAATACTTCCCCACAGGAAGTTCACAAAGCCAGCAGGTCCTCCTTTGTTATGTTAGTCATTTTTCTCAGAGGGCTAGTACAGCCTTTTGCTTTTTTCCTACCCTGTTGTTGCCTTATGGTTTGCTTTATTCTCAAGACAGGGCAGTTCCACACATTATCAAATGTTTCAGCCAGAGCTAAGTATCATCTGATTCAATACTGGACAATAAAAACAGATTATAATGTTTAATTTCCAAACCTTTTGTATTAATGTGTTATATCTTAACTGTTTCATGATCCAGCATTCCAAATTCCAGTCCTTATCTGGTTACAGATTGGTTCTAATATCATAAAACTATATCAATGACATTAATAGTACAATGTAAGTTGCACACCTAAATACATTAAGTGACCCAGGATGTTTTAATTTCCTCATGTACTATCAAGAATAAAAAGACACAAATAACAATTAAACAAAGTAATTATTACAATAGCTTTCAACTACTGCACATTGTACTTAATTTGCAAAGTTTACTGAATTTCTTAAATCAATGGAAAAATCTTTTCTGGGAAATTAGAGACAGAAAACAACTACATTTTAATTTGTAGATTAGTTTCCTTTTTATTTATCTATTTTTGTTGTAAGCTATTTGGCACATTACTTCAACAAAAGTAAAGCGGAAGGGTAACAGGCGTTTGAAGTTCAACAAAGTTGGCTGTGCTTTACTTTTTTTTTTAAACTAATTTTAGAGGACTACATTACCCATTCTACTAAAGATTTCATGCATCTAATCATGAGCAAGAACTTGTGCTGCATTCACGTAATACTAGTAAAAAATAATTAATGACATGGAAAATGTGAAATTTCCGAACTCAACGAATATCTAACAAAATATGAGTAAATTAAGGCTTATTTATATATACGAGCAATGAAGCCATTTATAATTTAGTTCTTTGCTGCGTGAATCATATTCTACTTCAAGATATAAATAGGATTCAATTCAAGATAAAAATTAAAGTAAAGAAAAGAAAAATAAAAAAAGAAACAACACAGCACCAAACAGTAAAACGACTCAATGAGCTGGGTATCAGCAATGAGTGGGACTTCGGTGCCATTGATATGGCTGAAATAGAAAAACAGTCGAAAAAGCAGAGAAGTGTTGGATTGTCTTACATTCCATCAACGTTACACGAATACCTCATTAGTTGAGACAGTTTGACTTCCTGTAACGGGGAGGAGCTGCTGCTTATCGTGGATATAAACATATATCTCTGCGTTTTTGGTAAGTTTATTCATTCATTCTTTAGAAGGATTTTACGGACACTTGATGACCTGAAAACATCGATTTAGTGTATTTTCTATATTAAGAAAGCGGAGGCGCAGTTTTACCGGGTGCTACTTTGCTAACTGGAAGTTAGGCCGCCATAGATGGGCAGTGTAGCTAGCTGTGGTATAAGCACTCAAATCTTTTACCCGCATCCTAAAACCTAAAATCTAATTTTAGTGGCAGATGAACTCAGTTTGTTCCTATAATTTGTGAGTTTGATACTTTAGCTAGAGCAATTAGGTCTTTAATCTGCATATAGTCTATGAATGCTAGCTGCGATTCCGGCTGATGCTAGTTAGCAGTTGCCCATTTGCACGGTATCAGAGGTTAGTCAAAAAGCGCAACAGACAGTAGTAAAATACAATCGTTTACTTTATAAAACCACATCACGCACGACGTAATTTAGTACAAAAGTGAAAGCAGTCGACAAAATAATTATAGCTGAAATCCTTATTAGATATTTAGAGTAAGGGTCACGGGGTTAATTTAAGCTGCTTTCTAGTCTAATTGTTGCTGGACGTTTAGCCAATTTGCGTAGCACTTATCCTTTAAGCATTGTTCCTGGGATCAGATTGTAGAAAACATTGGCTGCCCGTAAAGTATTTCAGAGATGCGAGAAACATCCTAACTAGGTAAAATCACTCCAAGCAGTTCTAGTCTTACATTTTGAATAAAAATCCAACTGTATGAAAGTGAAATGAACTGGACCGTCCCCACTCCCAGTACAGGGAATGTTTAGCTAGGCATCAAAGAGGGACAGCGTTGGTTTGAATTCTGGGTTTTTATCACTTGTTTAAACTGAACTGGAACTTATTATGACTTTAAGTTGGGAATACATAAAAAAATATTTAATCCCATACATGATATAAATTACTTGTTGGTGATCATTTTAAGTGTCTATAGAATGGTCTATCATAAGTGATTAAATAAATGTGAAGGGAGTAATTGCATTCAATTTGTTTAATCAGTCATGATTTTATGTGGCTTTTAGTTAATTAGAGATTGTTTGTAAAGGTTGTCCGTGTTTTAATTTAACTCCATGTCATGATCATTTTTCATATATTTTTCATGCAACTCTCAAAATGCCAGAAACTAATGAAAACTGGTGATTAACACTTGTACCTGTGTCATCATGAGTATTTAGTGCAATTAAATATTTAGATTCATGATCCAAAAAACATTATTCAGTTATTCTGAAACAGATGGGAGCACAGCCCTGAAAACTTCTTAACCTGCATTGTCAAATGTAAAATATTTTGCTAATGTAGTGTACAAGTTATTTTTCATTGATCCATCCTGTAAAATTTAATTGTTTTAAATCTTTACTAAGCTGTCCTAACAGTACATACTAAGTGATAGTGGATTACTTACTGCCTACTACTAATATCATTACTGGCTAATGATTTTATGATAGTCTTTCTATTAATTTAATTTACTTTAATTTATTTATTTATTTTTGCTCTATTACATTTGTTTTGCCTGCTCATGGCTGTCTTTCATGATATTCTTCCTCAGGTTTGAGTTCGCCTGGTCGTTACTGAACAGGATGATCGATGTGCGAGCATGGGCAGAGTATGTAGTGGAGTGGGCTGCCAAAGACCCCTATGGGTTCCTCACAACTGTCATACTGGCTCTTACCCCTTTCTTCATTGCCAGTGCACTGCTGTCTTGGAAACTGGCCAAGATGATCGAGGCACGTGACCGTGAGCAGAAGAAGAAGCAGAAGCGTCAGGAAAACATAGCTAAGGCCAAGAGGACCAAGAGAGACTGAGCCCATTGGGGGTACGATGAGGGATGAACAGCCATCACGCCCACAGCCCTCTTTAGTCCAAATGACACGGTGCTGTTCTTTATCCCAGCCCTGCTGTCAACACAGGGCTACTACGCCTCATGTCCAGAAGGATGGACGCTGGCCCATGCAGACCTGACAGGGCTGAGATGGACATTACAGCCTAGAGGAGGCTTGCCCCAGTGGGACTTTGATCAGCTAGAGCTCAGTGGTCATCGATTTGATGTTTTTATACAGAAATTTCTTGTAATATTGTGCACCTGTTGCAACACCTTACATTCCATTGTTAACATCCCAGTTTTGCCAAATTGACTAGAAGATAAAATTTGTATATTGGAAACTCACTTGCAAACTAACCAAATTACTTTCTGGCCAATAAAGTTTTCAAGATTGATTTAAAAAAAAAAAAACAATCCTCTTCCTTGCTTTTCATTTAATACTTATAGCCACCTTTTCACCACTGAAGGCAACTTCTTACAGACAATTATGCACTGGTCAAGAGAAGACTTAACTATCAAAGAGGAAACATAATTACAAATAAGATCAAATTAAGCACAAATATGGAGTAGCTTCTTGAAGTTAAGTTGTACAAGCTGCACAATCATACAAGTGAACAGGTGGGATAGAAAAGGAAATTTAGGTTAAATACTCTTGCATCTGCAAGGGCCAACAAAGTTGCATCAAACCTAGTCAAGATATTAAAAAATGAACAAGGCATAAACCTGGCAGCACAGGAGAGTAAATCACAATAATAGATTGTGGTGTGAAATACTAAAGTTGTCATGGAATAAATCCTTTAATGAATATTGATTTGATTTTTTTTTCCTAACCTTAGAAAAATTTTCTTTAATGGTATTAAAATGAATTTTATATGATTAAAGTCCATGGAGCCTGTCAATGAGCAGTGAATTCAACGTCATTTATTTAGAATATAATCTTAAATATAGTCCGGTTTAACATTTAATCTGCAAATCTGTTTTGTGTTTTCACTAAACCTTTATGTCTTTGTAGTGTCTAGAACAGGGCTATTCAACTACATTTTCACATGGGCCAAGTTGTTGGAAGGCTGTTGCCAGTGGGCTGCACATTCCCCTCTACTGTTACACTTATATTGGATGTACACAAAATGCCAGTAGATTTTTATTTACCTGCTGCCTTTTAGTGCAAATAAGAAAGGTAAGCATAGTTTATGGTTTAAAAACTCTATATCAATATTTACTAGTAGTCAAGCTCTCTGCATATCAAAAACACACACAGGCCATTTTTGTGCAAAAACACCTTTGTTGGCAGTTTTAAGTGTTTTTTGTTTTTCTTTGTCTGGCGGGCGTCTGAGCCTGGTGGATATTCGTTGTCAAAATTGGTGTGGGTCATCGTCAAATGCCTCTGCACATTATACTCGTAATTCACTGTTCAGTGGGCCGCCAGTTAAATAGCCCTGATATAGAAGAATAAACACCAATAGAAAGACTTTTATTATATTTCTATTCATGCTGATGTTTTAAAAAGTTACTTCTCTGCAAACTTTTTCTGCAACTCATGCCTAGTGAAGGAAGTGAGAGGGAAGAATTTATCATTCAGAAATGCTCACCTCGAACTGGTGATGCTTTACTAAAAAGTATTTTGCATTAACCTTTAACAAAATACTTAAAACACTGCTTTTAATTAAACTAGTTACATTTATTAATTACAGTATTCCACCAAACATTTGTTTGTTTACAGGCCTTTTTAGGCACATGAAATTATTGTCATCACCAGAAGTTAGATTCAAAACAATTTCTGCATATACTGTGTACACTGATACGCAGGAAAGTGGTGACCCCTTTAAAATGTAGGCAAGTCAATTATAACTGCTTTAAAATAAACAGTGAAGCTGAGAGGCAAGTTGATTCAACCTTGTTGACTTCTGAAGTCATAGTTTATGCAGGATAAATAAAAGCACTCAAACAGTGTTTATTGTGGGGCATTTCTCGTGGATTACGTTTAATTCACTATTGTCACAAGTCTGTAGATGCTTCAGTCTATTTCTTGGAAGTGGGTATCCAGGAGCCAGGCTGGAACGTGTTTGCTGTGCTGGTCGGTTCCTCGCTTAACTCCTGCTTGCCAAAGCTGGTGGCAGCTGCATGGCCCTTGGTCACAGTCCTTGCAGGAGTCGCCACCAGACCTTCTTCATACTCTTTGGCCTGTTGAGCCAGATCTTTCTCCTCCAGCTCCTTGGCCCTAAGCTTGACCTGCTCCCTTTGGAACTCGTTCGTAATTAACTCCTGCGTAATAAACAGATATAAATTCATGATCAGGGTCTCTGCATAGATGTGAATGTAAGCATTTCCAGCACATTTTAGTACCATACAGAATGCAGTTTTATTCCCTTTTAACTGTCACACGATACAAAACAAGGATGAAATGGATGAACAATTTTTGATGTCTGCTCCCATGCCAAGAACAAAAGTTCTTGGAATTTGGGTTTGCTGATCAGAGCAAGATTCTTCTTTCATGCTTTACCTTAAAATCATTCAGTGACAAAAATGAGCCCGTTCCAACGCTTTTTGAGACTGTCTTAAGTTACTGAACACCAATAATATTAATATTCACATTAATACAAATTGGTTAAGTTCTGGCGCTGCCCACAATGATGCCTGGTTGTTTTAAAACTACCACAATATTCCAGGAACAAATGTTCTGCCGAGTATGAAGTAAAGCATTCACTAGGAAAACAACAAGCGCCTTCAGTTAATCTACAGTACACTGTTTCAATAAACCCTGGTTAAAAATGTAGTGCTTGGAACAGATTGGTAGGCTGACGTGACAGGAGGCATTTATAATATCAACAACCATTCCAACTCATGGAAACAATTATAAACTGAACAGTCCACTGGTGGAATAGTTACCCACTTGAGCCACAGCTAGTGTCCAGTGATGTTAGCCTTGCCCTGGCAGCAGAAGCCAAAAAGAAAGGGACAAATGGGCATAATGCTGTTGTGTGCTGGCAAAACTGAAGGACTGGAAAAGAGAGGGGGAGAGCTTTGGCCAAAAAGCCCTGCTTTGGGGAGGGAGACAAACATACTGAGCTGCTTTTCCAGCCTGTTAATGACAGGATTTAATCCAATCAATTTATGTTGGTTTGGACCAGGAAGAGAGGGAGCATGACAAGGGGTAGGGTAATGTGCTGGGAGTGAAGTCTTGGCCACATCAACACTGTCCAGCTGTCGATGGCAGCTATTGGGCAGACGCAAGGCAGAAAATTGGAAGAGAATGTTCTGGCATAAGAGGCAGGGGATGGCATTGGCTACTGGCAGGGACTGAGGACAGAGAAATAGAAAGAGTGCCTGGGCACTGGCCTTCCAAGGGATTTCCTATAGACCCACATTTTACCAGCCAAACAATTTCCAGCATTCTCACATTTAAAGAGCAATAAACACAGTGAGAGGAACACAAGGGGAAAAACTACACGCCTTCCCCATTCCCATCTTGGAGTCTGCCAGAAATATAACACAAAAAGCCGATATGCAGGCTTCTATTGGAAAAAAAAAACTAAAGTAAACTAGGACATGGTGTCAGTGAGCCCCTGTTTCTGCTCCCAGTCTCACCATCAATGTGCTTCAGCTGCTGTTTATTTTAGCACCTGTCCCCCAAAGTTCCTGGATTCAGTTTGAAACTGTAACATAAAACAAATCAAAGCTTTTCCTTTCTGTCTTTGCTTCTTTCCCTCCCTTGTAACTAGTCCCCCAGAGTCCAACCATCAGCACAGCGGGAAGGCTGGGGGGGCGGACGTACCTCGATGGGGGGGGGCTCCTTCCGTCTGCCTCGGATCCAAGCTGGAAGAGGAGAAGAGAGGAGAGAAAAAAAAAGAGGAAGAGTGAGAACACCCACATGAACATACGCCACACAAACAAAACCTGCAGAAATTTCTAAAGGCTGCTGCTACAGCATCACTAAGTTTTAGGGTGTTCCAGTAGCTCAGAGTAACTACTGAGGAACCCAGCTGGATGGGGGAGTGCAGCCATTTTTTTTTAGTTAGTTTTGTTTCATGTCACTTAGTAAACTACAGGGAAACATGTAGAACTATACAAATGATAAACTCAAAACATTAATACAGCTTTGGTCTAAGCAGAACAGGGCCACTGAGCGCTGTGTCTCAGAAGAGAAAGTGAGGATCTTCTTTGATCTATGAATTTGAAAGTACATGCTCTGTCATTCTTCATCAATACCTCTGTCCCTCTTTTTTCCTCCTGAGTAGAACTGTGTCTGTCTGTCATCTCTTTTTCTGTTTAAGAAGCTCTATTTTGGCTGAGCTGGCTGCACAGCAGAGCAGGTTAAAGGGAGCCAGAAAGAGAGAGAGCAAGCAAGAGAGAGAGAGAGATTTGTAACTCTTCCTCCAGCTAGCACAGGGATTCTGGGCCTCTTTTATCCCTTTCTTATTTGCATCCTGATGAAAATGCATGAGGGATGGGGCGAAGCAGGATGAGGGGTTTAAGGTGGATAAAGCAAGTCTGAGACACAGGGAACAGTTTGTATCCAGTTGTAAGAAATGTGAAACAGTATTTTATGGGGTACTGTTGTATAACACCAGCAGAAAGCATCTTTGATAAACTTGTTTCCAACCCCTTACCAGTCTAGAAGGACTGGGAGGAAAAACAAACAAATAAAAAACTCAATGGATTAGCCAAGGTCCCAAGAGATGAAATCATAATCTGTCAAGCCATCTCATTTTTGCAGCTCTCTGCTGGTTAGCTGTTTTGTTAACATTGCCATTTATCTATGTAAGTGATAGTTACAATATGTGGCAGGGACGCTGCAGTCCAGACTTACCATCCCACTCCATCGGAATGCTGCCCTCCACATATTCATACTCTGCAGGATTGGCTGGCACCACCATCCGCTTGGAGCGGACAAGCCTTCCTGTGGAAAAAAGAAAAAGAAAAAAGAGAATAAAGAAAGGACGCACAGCAAGTATGAGATAGAGATGCTCGCCAGTGATGCACACAAAATGCAAAGGAATACAAACAAACGCACAAAGAAGTGGAGACATAATGCTCTCCATCTCCAGCTCACAGAGACACAAAGATACAGACAGACACACAAATACGCAGAGGGATGACAGTGCTGTGACAGGCCATGGATGATTACCTCGCGGCCCTCGGGCCTTTCTCCTCAGATCTCGCTGAGTGGCTCCAAATCTGGGCTAAGCCTTTATGCAAATCAATGTTCCTTAAACCCAACCAACCACAGCCCCCCTCACTGACAACCCTCTTCCAATCACAGCGCTCTGGCTAACAATGCCCTCCAAAATCAACATCAAGCCGAGCAGGAGACAAAAGAGGTCAGATATCACAGAGAACAGGAGAGGCACGAGCTTCGTGGAATATTAAGTGCTCCTTTTCCCTATCTGTATACAGCACGGCGCTCGCTAGCAGCAAGGCCACCACCAATTATTTTGGTCAAATCTGCTGATTAGACAACTTTGGCTGGCACACAGTGACATGGAGATGTGGTGGTAGAAGGGGGGCTATGGGGGAGACAGAATAACAGAGAGCAAGAGAAATAAAGAGACCCACTTGCGTTATGTCTTTGTGTGGTTCTATGGAGTGTCATTCAGTGCTCACTAATAACAGGTGCTGTGTTTCCATAGTTTCTCCTCACAGGTAGTTAGATCACTATGCATTGCTACCATTCCTCTGAGAAATGATGAGGCAAAGAAGGAGGGAGGCAGAAGCAGGGAGGAAGAGAGTGATGATGCATGGCAAACATGGCTAGAAGGAGAGAAATGGATGGGCAAGGAAAACAACACGCTCCAAAACACAGACAATCTGTCAGGATTCCATCACAGTTTCTCTGCAGCTGACTGGACATGGACAAATGGAGGCAACCACCTCCACGCACACTGAGACTGATGGCCTTAATGTTTACTTCAGCCATAACAGATAGGTTTGGTGCTAGGATGGATAAATGATGGCCCTCTAAAAAGTGAGGGCTGTTTAGTTCTTCAACTTGCTCCTCCTTTATGTGAATGGCTTTGTCTCAAATTTCAATGTAGATAAAAATATTTTTCCTTCATGTATTGTTCTGTAATTATGTCTTAGGAAGATTTCTTTCCAAGCTTTATCCAGCGTTTATAGTAATCAGGTCAGCTAATTAGGCTAGCATTGCTTTGGTTCCCACTAGATTGTAATCATAGGGCCTCACAGGCTAAAGCTCTGCAGCTTTATTTTTGTAATATCCAGGTCTAACAAACATCGCACCTAATCTAAAAAAAAAAAACTGTCCCAGCAATAAGCAAAATGCATGATATGATCCATGCATTTGTTACCATGCATGCCTTTAAATGTCCTCTGAGAAACCGTTTCCTAGAAAACCCCATGATAACGCATGAAACAACTGGCAGAAAACAAGAGAATGTGTTCTCTAAGCATTACCAACAAATATATTTAACAGGTATGCTAATTAAAAGCAGATTATATCCATACTTGCATTGGGTGTGGGTGGCAACAGACTGAAATGGTACAATTGTATTACATTCCCCATATGTGACATGCTTAGCTACAGCTTATGCCTTGATAATAGGCATAACGAGAGAAGCCTACTTTCCCTGGTTGCATCTCTCCCTGTCACACTCCAACATAGCTCTCCTTTTGTCCTGTTGCATTTGCAGCATGACTAAACCCCTTCCACTCCATCTTTTATCTGTGGATTTTAATAATAAAAAAGTACAGCATAAGAATATTCATGAAACACACCTGAACCTGTACATACACACTTGGCAGAGGCCTGTCGATCTGAACGAAATGGCTTTCATGCTCGCTATAATTTTTTTTCATCTAGACAGTATTTACGCTGAATCTCAGAAAAATCTTAATCTGTAAATGTTATTATTTAAAGTGTTACAACTGATATGTAAGTATTAAAATACGGATTTACTGTATGTTAATGCTCTCTTCATGTGATGTAGCTGATGATGAGCTAACTAGTGCATTCTTCCTGACACACAGTCGTCACACTAGATGCAAGCTATCTGCTTCAGTCCTGCACAGACCTGCACCTTCCTTCCTTCTCCTCCACCTTGAGAAAGAGAAAGAGAGGTATGAAGGGTGTTAGGAGCTCTCGATCCCAGTGGGCCCCCTTGTGACAGGTCTGCCTTCTCATCACTCACTAGGGAAACCTATTTACCAGTCAAAATACACACACATGCACACACAAAGATACACATGAACACACACAAACACAACTGGCTAGAGAGCAGGCAGATTAACCTGAGGGACAGGAGCGAGGACGCTGCCTCTTTACCGTGAAGGACAAACGCAGCACTGCGTTGGTGAGGGGGAGGGGCCAGCGGCAGGAGGAATGAAATCCCATTGCATAAATATTCATGAGCCATCTCACCTGTCTGAGCACAACTCATCTGTGAGCCTGGCTGCGGAAGCTGGGGGGAGGGAAGGGAGAGAGAAGGAAGGAAGGGAGGAGACAGAGAAGTAGGATGGGTGAGGGGCTGCTGAAGCAGCCGCACTTCAATCCTTCCCATTCGTTAAAATAAGACATGATGCGCTCTGAGGGCTGCTCTTTGAACCCTGAACACACCCCGCTAAACTCCATCACCTGCTTCAACACACACACAGACATGCACACTCACACATAAAACCCCCAACCTTGCACATCAGCTCCCAAGTGAGTACTGCTGGGGGGCGACCTGAGAGGTTTTTCACCTCTACAATGTCATTGCGGGCATCTTGTGCTGTCTCTTTCACAGCATGCTCTTCTCCTGCACTTTGTTTTTCATCACAGACACGAATGTCAGGGGAATGCACATCAGGGACCATCTGGGTTGGGAGAGTTCTTAAAACTCACACATCACAATGATTTCTATACCTGGCACCAACTGGTGGGCTTCGTTTCAATCTCTTTATCATAAAAACTTAGAGCAACAGCCCAAGACGTACCATTTTTACTTCTGTTTGAACAGATTGTAATACAGACAAAAGCTCCAAACTCTAATAGCGTGGCAATCATTGCCTTCCTGCCTGCTTTCTTATTCAGACAGGGAATTTTTATGGTTCAGACAGTGGTGGAACAAAAAGCCATCTTGAAGCAGTGAGCCCATCAGTCTGTATTGAGCCAAGTTTATTCCTCTCCAGCAGAGTTGTGTGGTGGAAAAGGTGGGGGACCAGTGCGTGCATCATAATGGACAGCTTTATAAAGATGGAGTGATCTGATAAGCAGCAGTGATACAAGGGCAACTAGGTACCGATATGGACACCCTCTCCCCTGTCTCACTCTGTCCAATCTCTTTTCTCTGGAGGGAAAAAAAAATAATAAAAATGGAGGAGATGTGTGAGGCACGTAACCATGGTTACCCATTAGCCACAAGCCTAGTGATGCGGGATGAGGTTTAGAGGGAAAAGGCCAGTCGTTTTGCATTAGTGAGAGGAGGAGCTTGGGTGTAAAGAGGGCCTGCTGTTGCTGTTCAGCTTTATTCAGCCCTCATTCTGCTTGTCCCTGTTGCTGTTGATCCTGCTGGGGGTTGAGGGACTCGTGACAGACCAGAGAAGAATAATTCATATCGAAGCAGAAAGATGCTGTAAAGAATACTTTGATTTCCCTGTACAATACTTCTAACTAAATGCCGGCCCGGATAAGGTTAGGGGAGACACTTTAGCCCCCTCTGTCTGAGCCCACCCATCCTCATGGAAAGGCCCCCGGCCCAATGGGTTATGCAAAAGGGAATGATGAATCAGGAAGTCAGCATCCTTTTTTCAGCTTTGGAGCAGTGTGGACCCCCTTCCTTCCTCAGCAGCTCTTCTGAGGCTCATGTGCGTGCTGTCCACCTCTGTGACTCAAATCCAACCCCTTTCTTCCTTTTCCCTCCCTTGCACCTTTAAACACACCCGCACCACCACTCTGTCGCCATTAACCTATTCCCACCTTCTCTTTCTCCCTCTCTATCTTTATGCCTGTTCCACCCACTCATTTCACCCTCTTTCTGTCAGAAACCTTCCTTTCACTTTTACTCCCTCCATTCTTCCCCCACTCCATAATTTCACCCCATATGTCAGCATCTCCTTTGTTCTTTGTCACTCACTTTCTGTACCCCACCTTTCTCTCCACCCTCCAATAGTCTCCCTCAGTCTTATCTTTTCTCCTTTCCTTTCCTCCTTGCCTTATTTCTCTCTGCCTGTCTGCTTTATTAAAATATTCTGACTTGAATAAGCAGCAGCAGGCTCCAGGAAATGTCTCCGTGTGTGTCAACCCATTTGCCAGTCTTCCTGGTTGAGTTTCTGACCAATAAAGAGCCCTCAGGTGTTGAAATGTGTTAAATACATCTACACCAATGGAATTTTTTGTGTTTTGGATAAATGTGCTGACTCCTTTTGTTGGCATAATCGATTGTATCTAGCAGCAAATCAAGTTTGCAGAAAGTCAAAATAGTAAAATTAATTTAAAGTTAAACGGACATAGTTGCAGATGTACTGCAGATAGGCAGTGTTTAATGGGGCTGCAAAATACTTAAACCACTGATATTGGATCTGAGCCCTCTAGAAATGTCCTGCCATTGAAAATAAATGGGCCCATCTCACATTTTCAGCATCCATTTCTTCAAATGCCTTTTTAATGAACTAGTTAAACCATTCCATGATGTACCACAAGACACACATAAAAATACACACTTGGCAACCAGTCTACAACTAGATGAGCTAAATCCTATAACGATTAAACAACCTTCATTTAAACCCTATGCACTGCAAAGGCACTGATCAATTAGCATGATTTACTATAGCGGCTCTGGACACAGTTGCTCCTGTAAACACTGACATGGTGTCCTACTGTAGGATAGACCTTCCTTCATCACACTCAAGGGATGACTTGTGGCAGAATAAACAGCCATTTGGACCCTTGTCGCTTTCCACTGTGAGTCTTTCTGCGGAAATATGAGGCTTGAATCAACGCTCTGATGACACACAGCCATCTGTTGTTGTGTTAAGTGTGTTAGGGCATGAAGTGGAGAGAAAACACACAATTGCTGAGTTTTTTTCCTTTTCTCTTTTCCAAATACAAAGCAGATACATATGCACACACAAACACAGGGTGTGTGGTTGTCATGCTGCATAAACACACATCTACAATCATAAATACACGCACTAATGCAAAAGCACACACCTCCTTCATCAGTCCCTAGAGTCGCCCAGCCTGAAATAGCAAAACTGAGATCTTTTCAGTTTTTTACTTCATATAACAGAGTTGGTGGATCAAATAAATAATAGACAAAGAGAGAGGGAAAGTGATAGGACGACAAGTCAATGCTTCTTTTCTCTGCAACAGTGTGGCACACCTCTGAATTTCCTCTATTCTCCACACAGTGGAGAGGACCGATAGATTAAAACTGCATGGTACACACTGTTAAAATGAATAGCGCTAAAAATACATCCTTTTCACTAAGACATGAAAGGAAACTGCCTTTCCCCTGTCCAGTATTGAGCAGCCATTGATTCCAAGACAAAAGCTACACCTCCTCAAAGAGGTAAGAAAAATAGCAATCATACAGGCAATTATTTTCAAATGTGCCTGCAGCAGCCGATAATGTCAGCGCGCCTCTCTTCCTAAATAAAGGGAGGGAAGGCAGGCGTCAGAGCTGCAGGCCCGCTGCTGAAGACGAATGAGGCTATCCTCAGAAAGCTGGGCTTTCATCTGGGCAGCGTGACATGGCGCCCCATGCAGTGCAAGGCAGAGCTGGGCCTGGGGAGAGACGCACACTGAAAGACTGAAGAATATAGATTCTCCATTCAACTCTGTGGAGAAAACACTAAGGCAAAGACCTTCGAAGACCAGTGGCCAGATTGCCAGTGGCTCTCTTGTAGTCTTGCCACAGACAACAATTACTGGGTCTCCACAGCTTATAGCATAGCCCTCTCTATGAGAAAAAGGCACACAGTGGGCCTTTATAGCTGCTGGACCTTTTGTACAGACAGAGGCAGAGATTCTCTCTTTCAAGAAGTGTACTTCATACCCGGCCCTTTTCATTTTGATGAGGAGCAACATCTGAGGGAAGGGGTTTAGAAAGCTCTCTGCTGGGTCTATCTCTCTTCACTGCTGAACTACTCCACTGTTTTGAATAGAAATCTTCTCTGGAATTACTTCAAAGGAGGAAAATCCAGGGGCAGCAATACAGGGGAGGGGCACAGAAGAAAGGACTATGTGAGGGCAAACAAAAAGGAGAAGTTGTTGAAATTAGACTGGACAGGTCCACATAAAACAAAAAGTCATCTTCTTCCATTTCTGTCTTAGCAACCATCAAGATCCTAACATGCAGCCTATCCCTGGCTTTCAGAATTGCTTACGCTCCAGTTTTCTAAAGTTAACGGACTAAGAGAGGTAGAAAATTGGAGCAGCAAAGCATGGATAAAAGTATAGAGGCTTGGACTGTGCAATGGAGATGGACAAATGAACAGAAGTAGGAGGTAGACAGATAAAGAGAGAGAGAGACTCCTCACCTATTTCAACCACAACTTGTGCGCTGCAGTGGAAAGCCCTGCGGTCCATGCCTTAAGGCCCTGAGCCCACGCTTGGCCTATCAGTTTAAGATCAAAAAGAGCTCGCTTTAGCAAGACATATGGACTGAATAATGCATCTGCTTTATTTCCACAAGGCTGAACGGGGTGAGTGGTGGGGGAAAGAGATGCAAATGTGTACAACATATTTTTCTTTTTGTTTATTATGAATGCATATATGGGCCTGTGTATGTGCCTGTCTGATGCACATGGCTGTGTTTGTCGGAGCCCGTTTTTCTACAAGCCAACTAGCCTCTCTACAGTGTCAGTCATTGTGATGGGACAGTGCATACTTTAGCCTGTAGCGTGCTAGAAGACGGCTTCTGTGATGTCTCATTTGAATAGTCTGACAGCCAGGGGTAGAGGAGCAGCCTTGTAATGAATTATAAATACGAGGTGGGTGCAAGATTCACCACAAACTGCTGAGAAAAGGTGAAGCTCAAAGTTGAATTCAGTCAGAAAGAAAGCATTCATGCAACCTGCCAGAGGTCGGCCCCTCTTCAGCAAAACAAAAGACACAAACAAAACAGCATGGTTTTATCTGCTGAGAAAGAAAAAATACCCGTGAATGTTTTCACCATATGGCATCTATTCATCCTCTGCTAGTGAAAGAAACTTTATCTTGCTTGTACAATAAGGGACCATGAGAGGGAGACAAACACAAGAATATACAGGTGGGATGACATTGCTGCTGTCTACAGAATTGTGTAGTCTACAAACACACTGGATCTGGCAAGGGAATGAACTGTGAGGCATGATGAATTTTATAGCAAAACATTTTGCTATTAACAAACCTATTGTCTGTAACTGATAACCTGCACTGTCCTGTTTGAAGTAGTCAAAGGTTTTTGACCTGTAACTTATGTAGGAGGCCTGGGGGCTATACGCTGGGTTCTGTTTGTAAGCTAAACAAGAAAAACAGAGAACTTCTGCACACTTTGTTTGCATAATGTAGCAAATTTTCCTCCAAAAGAAGTTCAAGTGCAAGTATGACATTAAATTCTATTCTAGTTTCTAATTAATAATGTCAGTTTTAAAGCAACTCATCTCTGTAAAACAACAGACTTCGTGCTAGAATGCCAACAAACTATTTTATCCTTTTCTGAGGAGGTTTATAATCAAGAGCTCCCCTTTACCAGCTTCTGGTCCAAGATGCACTTTCTCATATGATTTAGATGGGCAAACAGGGGAACAAGCCTGGCCATTAAGCTTGCATTGCCAACAAGCATGTACTTGGCCTTTTAAGTCAGAGACAGGGGGAAAGATAACACAGGCATCCCACCATGGATTAGCATGAAACAACACAACTGCTTGACTTCAGCAGCATATACAGTAACACGCATGTCTCAGTAGGGATATATGACCTCCTTAAAAATCCTCATCAAAGACAAGCAATCATTTGATATGCCGCAGAGTGGGATTTATTTCTCTTTGATCACTCGAAACAGTGGTGTTGTCTACCAAAGTGATTAAAATTAAAATGTAGTGACTTGCATGTCCGATTTTAAAAACTCCTGAATTTGTATGCCGTTATTAAGACTGAGACGCCATCTAGTGGCAATATAAGAATACCACGAGGGTAAAAGGATCACGGTAAAGCCAAATCCAGAGGAGCGGAAAGAGAATGAAACACTGAAAATAAATGTGTACTATGAGGGATTTAAAAAAGTACTCAGTAAAAAAAAAATAGCTCAAATAATAACAATAATAAAAAAGATAGGGACAGCTTCGTTCGTGGAAATGAAAACCGCTGCTGTCTGGAAACGTAATGTCATGGATACAAGGTGAAACACTATGTTACAGTCACTTTCTAAATTCCTTATTTGGCTGCACGTATTAGAAATTTAAATAAAATTAAGACAAGCAAATTCTAGCGCAAACCTTATTTTACCTGTCCACGACCTTTGCTCTGGGATAAAGTAATATTTATTCCCCAAATGGTCTGTCCCAACGTGTTCGCGTGCAATTCCAAAGGTACGCCGCAGAAAACCAGCGATCCTGCTCATCTTTAAAGCGCAACAAGAAGGTTCTGGAGAGAAATGTTTCTCCGTTAGCAGTTGTCTACCCTCGCACGTTCTTGTTTATGCAAGGATCCGGGGGTCGTGAAGGGAACTAGCAAACTGTTTTGTGATTGGACGGCTGTTTATGCCCAACCAATCATCGCTTCAGAGATACCCCGATCGTCACTAGCAAACATGGCAGCTTGTTGTTTTGAGCTGGACCGAAGCTAGCTGAAATTAATACAAAATAATCAATACATTTACAAAAAATAATATTTTAGAAAGATTCAGATGGCACAATTAGCAATAATAGAAACATATTCTCAATATAATGTTTTGTAGAAATAGCAGACAATCAGTATGTATTAGAAACGCACTTCAGTAAAGGTAACATGTTAGCCTTTAAGCTAGGTTAGCTGTTAGCAGCCAGAAATAAGTGCTTTTTCTCTTTTTTATAGTTACCGTTAGTTTATTCCCCCGGTGGAGCAATGTTGGGCTTTTTGACTGCAAGGCAGGCTGGTCTGGATGACCCTCTGCGACTGAGACGCGCCGAGTCAACGAGAAGGTGAGTGAAATATAATTATTTAATATCAATGTCATAATTCGTTTATATAGAATGTATTATTATCTCCAACAAATTGAATAACCCTGGTTTAGATGCAACACTGCTTTTGAAAGAAAATTAAATCATGAAATAAAGTTTACATAAATCACAAATGAACAGAAAATAGTGTATATTGTTAGGGATTAAAGCAAGTTTTGCAAACAAGCAAATATATGTACTTTTACCTCCGATAAATCTAAAATTCTGTTTTTACAATGAATTAAGCATGTGCCAGTTGTACGTGGGTGCTTGTGTGCTACACGAAAAATATTTTTAAACAATTCATAATAAAACAATGCGCAAGTGTTTTTTTACGGTGGCCGGGAAGGGTAAAACAAAATTACATCGAGTGAAACACTTTTACATCTTCGCGATACACATTTACATCTAGTGAAACACTTTTACATTTTTGCGATACAAATTTACATCCAGTGAAACACTTTTACAAGTTTACCGAAACACAATTACAAAGATAGGTGTTCAACCAAAATCTGTGACCCATCAGAATATGTGACCACAGGGGGCGATATTGTACATTTTTCTGCATGTACCTCTTAGAACACGAGCGAAGTCTTGAACACTTTCATTGAAAACACATTTCTGATAGCTATCAGAATGTGTTACTTTACTGTACCTGCATTATAATGAACTCAGACTTAAAAAAAGTGTTTTCAAAATTTTACTCGTCTTCAAAGACGTACGGGCTCCCTGCAGTCACAGATTCTGATGGGTCACAGATTTTGGTGAAACATTTATCTTTTTAATTGTGTTTCGGTAAACGTGTAAAAGTGTTTCATTGGATGTAAATGTGTATCGCGAAAATGTAAAAGTGTGTCACTCGATGTAATGTTTTGCACGTTATCTTTGTTACAGTATTGTCACCATTTGTTGTAGATAGAATGATGCTTTTGGTCGTATGTAATTATTGCATTTGAAAATTGTCATACACATGCATTGTATGTTTTATTGAAACTTTCATTAATGCAGCCTATAGATTACAATGTTTGTGGAACATCCACAAAGTCAAAGTTGTTTAGTTTAGAGTGATAAAGCGAAGATTAAACTAAACTTAGGATTTTGGATCTCTTTTTCTATTACAACAACCATTTTTCTTTATCTAATAGTATCTGTGGTGAAAAAGATTTTCACAGATCTTTTTTTTTTTAAAAATACAATTTTTTTTTGTGTTTTCAAGAATGTATAAACATAAAACGTAGAAACAGGTTCAGCATCTCAGCAATAGCAAGGAAATACAACATAATGTATATATGGTTATCAGCAGAGCCACAGAGCTTTTCCCCCCATGTATATGTACGTACACCTGCTTATATACTTACATAGACATCAGACTTGTATCAAACATACATGTGTGCTAATATACCTACTTATATATGCTTCATGCAAACATTTACATAACTTAACTTAAAAAACAGTAGTTGTGTGGTGGTGTTTGGGTATTTCATATCAGAACAGGCTTTCATTTAGTTTAGTCATTTCCTTTAAAATATGTCTTTATTCCGTTTTGGTTTTTTTTTAACATGTCTTTTTTGACCCTTAAATATGTCAGTTACTTCAAAACTTAAATATCATGAACCATTTCTAACCATTTCTAACCACTGTTGTTTATTTGGAATATTTATACTTAGCCACTGTCTACTGATAGTTTTTTTGCTTTTTGCGGTAGTCAAACAGGAAGAAAAACATTCTTTTTCTTTTTATATCTCCCAAGAGTCCTTAGTCTGAAGCTAAATCCTGACAGAGACGTAGACCAAATTCATGGAAATGGCATCAATACCATTGATATTGAAGCAGTTGAGGGCAGATAGTAAGTATAGTTTGATTACATTTATTACAATTAGCAAATCTACTACATTACTATTTCTCATGTAATTATGAAAACATGGAGTTGTTTTTTCTAAACTGATTTCCAAGACTTGAGCTTGATTTAAATAATTTCTATCAAATGGCAAACTGATTGTTTTGTGTAATGATTATTCCATTTTTGACAATGCTAATAAGTTTATTCTAAATGTATATGTAGTAACGATTCATTTGAAGTTAACATCTTCCATTTGTTAGTATGTTGTCTGGAGGTTCAGATGGAGTAATTGTCATCTACGATCTGGAGAATTATAGCAGGAAACCACAGTACACCTGCAAGGCCGTCTGCACAGTCGGAAGGTAAATTTATCCCGTTTACCCAGTCCATCCACTGGAGGGTAGTATTTCATTAGGATTTTGATACTGTGCTTTGTTTGATGCATCACAAAGGCATGTTGTTATAACTATACATATCACTATAGTCATTCTTTCTCTTTCCATTATTGTTATAATGTGAAGAAAATGTCCTTCTAAATTCCTGAACATTTTTTTTTTCTCTCAGGTCAAGCCAGCATGTCCACAAATTCAGTGTAGAGACAGTCCAGTGGTATCCTTACGACACAGGGATGTTTGTCTCTAGTTCCTTTGACAAAACCATGAAAGTCTGGGATACAGAGACTTTAAAAGTAAGCCATACCACCTACAGACTTATTCACCAGGTTTACTTTATATGATTTGGATACATTAAGTATCTGACAGTATCAATAAATAATAAGTGTTGATGGCCCAAGTCATTGCATTGCATCATATTATCAAACTCCAGTTTAAAGCTGCACAAAACGTGTTCACATTTTTTCTGTTTTCATTATCTCATCCTCTCTCTTTCTTATTTTGTGCTTCATGCTCTCTACCTTTGTATGCCACGTTGTCCCATATGGCAGGGCCAGATCTGTGCTAGAGTTACACTGGCACCACAGTTACCTCAAAAGGTCAGGGAAGGGACAGAAAAGACCCCACCAATCTTTCAAATGTTTTTTCTTCTATTAGTTTCTGTTTGTGTCCCATGTAAATGCACACATTCATATCTCTTAAATGTGTTGGGTGTTTTGCATCGATGTGCATTTCATCTATGTCTATGTGTGGGGTTTCTATGCAAACAGAGCCTCCTGTGTGTGTCTGTGTGTGTGTGTATGTGTGTGTGTGCATGCATGCCCACACCCATTGGCTAAGTCCATGCTGGTGCTGGCACACACTGACAGATGGAGCACAGAGAGGCTTTTTATGTTGGCTGAAGAATTTGCATTGTAACCACAGCAGCCTCAGTGAGCTGCCTTTTTTTTTTTAACTCTATCCCCTTTGGTGAATTTATATCTCTATTAGGCTTTAAGGCTACACTGTTGTACATTTAATCATAGGATTAGATTTTCATTTGGCATACATATGCAAATGAGCACTGCCCTGAACTTATATATGACTACCACAACTTACCTTCTCTGTCTGTTTCCTTTTCTTTTTCCTACTTTTTTGTTTTTAGCCTGCTGAAGTGTTTGAATTTGAGGGCAATGTCTACAATCACCACCTGTCCCCCATCGCCAGGAAGCACAGTCTCATTGCAGGTGTGTGTTGCATGCAGTCGGTTTTTACTGTTCTTACTGATGCAGAACAAACCAGTTGGAACAGCTGCTTCTTTTTTCTGTCATTGTGCCTTAAAGAACTCTAAACTTAAGACAGAAATCTCATTAGTTATCTTGTCTGTCAAAAGTTTGTTGCTTCAAGAAATGTGCTACGTGCTTATTCAACAAACAAGCTGGACACTGTTGTTACCATGTACCACATGGACGTGAGAGAAAGAAGTCAGTACCTAGTTATACATGAACAAACCTCAATGGAGAAACATTGTTGGAATCTTGGTGCTCCTTGGCCACAAAGCAAGATGAACAGGTTAATCATGTCGACTAAGTTCCCTCTCACATACACAAATCAGTCCCATCAACATGGCTTTTTCAAGGCCAGAGAGAGCTAGTTTCTTTTTAATATGTGTTTCCCTCTGAGAGCTGCCTGTCAAACAGGTTTCAGTCATCTTCACTGTGTTCTTTTTTATACCTTAGAGAATACTTTTTAGGGAATCTGTTCCTTAAAAGCATCTTGAATTCATAAATGTGAGCTGTTTTCGAGCTGTTAATATTGTAAAAACATTGGTTTGCTCACTCCCATGTCTTCATGAATGGAAGGTATGGGTGTGTTAGAACAGGATTATCAGAAGTTCTTATCTGTTAGTTTTCATATTTATCATACCTTATCTGTGAGAAGTTGGGTTTCTTGTTCTTAACGTTCTGAGCCACCTTTCGGTTATTGTTGAATAGCAGGGCTACTCACGAGGGCTAGAGTCCTGCAGGTTTTCAGTGTGTCCCTGCTCCAAGACGCCTGACTCAAATTAAATGCATCCAACAGCCTATGAAGATCTGCACAGTGACTCAATAATTTGAGTGAGGTGTGTTGGAGCAGGGACACATTGAAAACTTGCAGGGCTGTAGTTCTTGTAGGACCATATTGCGTAGCCCTGTTGTATAGTACTGAGATACTTTTTATAGCAGTTAAATAAAATTTGGTCATTGAAATTGAAACTGTGTACTTGAATTAAATAATAGTATTCTGGATACATGCTAATATTGTATCTGTGTTTTTTCATTGTTTTAATTAAAGAATAAATGTGTTCTCCCTTCTAATCTATCTCACTTTCTTTATGCTTTTAGTTGGCACCAAAAACCCTAAAATCCAACTTTGTGATCTGAAGTCTGGTTCACGGATTCATGTTCTTCAGGGTTAGTGCCCCTTTATTTGAGTGTTTTATGTACAAGTTTTGTGACTCTTTTTAAGTGAGTAAATTCGATTTAAAGGGCTTAAGAACAATAAAAATAATAATAATGATAAATACACATACAAAAAGAGAAACATTTGAGGCAAGAATGTCCGGAAAAATAGCTTTCTAGTGTCTAAGTCATCTGAAGTTGATATAGATTTACTCTTTTTCTTTTCCTTAAATCTATCTACACACAGTAGAGTACTCTACAATGGAAAAAAACACAGAACACACTTTTAGAGTGTTCAGTTTATTCATTAAAATAAGATAAAGACAACTACATGATAATATGCAAAAGGCTCTGGTGCATCTAAGTTTCGTCCTTGGTTTTAAGATGCTTCTACACCTTGAATTTAGACTAATTATTCCCAAATAATATATCAATTGGACATAAGGTCTCAGTGCAGATACTGTAATTCATAGTGAAAACTGTATTGAGCTTGAGAGCATCAGTATGTAAGTTTCCCTTCTACTGATACATATAGTCAAATATAGTGATGGTAGTGTCATGTTGTGGGAATGATTTTCCTATATGGGCTGGGAAAATGGGTATAAATAATAATAGTGTGATATCTTTCTCCACTTTGTTTAGTATTCCTGGCATGGGGTTAAGGTTTACATTTCAAGAAGACAACTTTTTAAACTATACGTCCAAGAAATTACAGGAGTTATTTAAGAAAAATTCAGCGGAGATCCTGTAGCAACTCAGCCAGAGTCTATGCCTTAGCTAACTGAATGGAACAAACCACCAGAGGAAAAGTGTGCCACAATCCCGAAAAGGCTTCATTATGTCATTGTTGTTCTCCCATTAGGCCACAATTAGGGGTATGAATAATTAGATACATGTAATATATTAGTCCTCAGTATATTAGTTTGAATTTAATCCATGTTTAGATGCATCTGAAACACAAAGCGTGGAAAACTTTATTGGGCTCAAAATTTTTAATGTCCACTGTATGGATGGTTGCACGTATTTAAGTGGTAACCAGTAACATTTTGCCATTCCAGGTCACAGAGCAGAAGTATTGTCTGTGCGGTGGTCGCCCAGATATGAGCATGTCTTAGCCACTGCCAGGTAAGCTGTGTTCTGCTATTCATGCTGAACCTTGTTTGCCCTTTAAGCCATGTAAAATATGATGCCACATATAATGCCATGACCCCCACTTCATTTTGCCCCTGCTTCTGTGTCACTGCCATCTGGCCACACTTAAGTCAAGGATAATGGCAACACACCACTACTAGATAGGCACTGTGGCGCTCTAGCTGCCCTGTTGGTATAGCATATGGTAGATACATTCCCCACCTGTTTTTTTGCCACATAAGACCTGCTAATTAACCCATTGGGATCAGTGTGCCTCTGTGCCTTTGGACTGTAAGCGATTTTGAAAACACCTGGCACAGAGAGGCACACAGACAAAGTGAATGATGTGCTATTATGGAGCAGCATATTCATTCCCAACAGAAAATTGACCTGTAAAAACAAGTTCTAGTTTACACACAGTTGAATATTGAACATAGCAATCTTGAGCATCTTGAGCAATCTTGAGCATCTGTGCTGTTTTGCTGTTGTTTGTTTGAGTCATCAAACATATTATGGAGTGATATCTGAGAAAGCATAACACTATAATAATTCCTTAATTTGTCCCTCTAAGTGCAGACAGCAAAGTGAAAGTGTGGGATGTGCGTCGTGCTTCGGGTAGTCTGTTCACTCTGGACCAGCACAATGGAGAGAA
Organism: Melanotaenia boesemani; assembly: GCF_017639745.1. Taxonomy (NCBI): domain Eukaryota; kingdom Metazoa; phylum Chordata; class Actinopteri; order Atheriniformes; family Melanotaeniidae; genus Melanotaenia; species Melanotaenia boesemani. Next base: position 15,035,794 of record NC_055692.1, read on the forward strand.
GTCAAAAGCATCCTCAGAGGCAGGTATAGTTCTTCTTTCTTATTAAGCATCTTTCATTTATTACCCTAAACAGACAGGAATTTCAGGAAATTGTATAGCTTTTATTTAAAGAAATAAAAATGTTTTTGTTATAAATGGACATTGGGTCTGGAGCTTTTGTCTGTAACCATTCAACATCTCTTTTTTATAATTGATATTTCTTAGGATGGCTACCTTTTAGCAAATCAAATCAATTTTTATTTATAAAGCACCTTTCATACACAAGTAGCACAGAGTGCTTTACACAATAAAATGCACACCAAAACAATGTTTGCAAATAGAAAAAAATATAAAACAGCAATTAAAAATCCACAAATCTTTCTCTGTCTCACACACTCATACATAAAGCAAAGTAGCTCATTAAAACAATGTGCCTTTAGCAAAACAAAGTAGAAAAAAAGAACTGAGAATGTTACAAAACAGGCAATTTTTAAATAATTACATGAATACATAAAAAAATAAAATAAAATAGCCTAAACAAGGTGAGATAACAATTCAGTTAAAAGCTAAATTAAAAGGTAGGTCTTGAGACTATTTTTAAAAGCATCAACAGTCTCTGCAGCTCTGAAGTCCTCTGGCAGGCCGTTGCATAGACAAGAGCTGTAGTAGTAGAAAGAGGCCTCACCGTAGGTTTAAGTTTTAGTGCTGCATAGACTTATTACTGCATGTGAAGACCAAACAATAAATGTTTGCAAACTCAGTAATATCGTCATTAGTACAAGCTGAGGAATTGTTGGTACACAGATTACTGCTGAGCCACAGAATTTACACTCCTGGTAAATTAGAAGAGATGCTGCTCATGATAGATGTATGTGTAACACAGCAACCTTGTTTCTCTCCTCAGTTGTGATTTTTCAGGTTATTCAGGTTTTTCAGAGTCTGTGTTTCTAGATGAAAGGTCAGCATTCTCCATATACAGTTTCTGTTTTTCCTTGTCTGAGTTTTGTGTTAAAGAAGGAAGCAAGTTTGTGATTAATCTAGTTTATCTCAGTTATTATATGTAATAATAAATAAATTATTTAAAACTATCTTTCAGCATTTCCATCATTTCATTTGACAATACAGACAGAATGTTGCAGAGAGAAAAATAAGTGGAAATAAATTAAACAAATGACCCGACAAGCCAGGAAATCAAACCCAGGATTTGCCACTCACAACATTTGCTCCCTTATGGTATATGTCACTGTTGCGTCAGCAGGGTTTAAACATGAAACTTCTCAAGAGTAAGTGGTTAAAGATTTGGTTTAAGATATCACTATATAACATAGGAAAAATAAATATGTGTTATAGATGTAGTGTGTTTGTGATGGAGAAGTAGATGACACGTATTCTGTTATCAAGTCTTAGCTGTCTCTCACCAGTAAACACAGCCCATAATGGCAGAGTGAACGGCCTTTGCTTTACTGCTGATGGTCTGTACCTCCTTACAACTGGAACTGATGACCGTATGAGGCTTTGGAATAGTGCCACGGGGGAAAACACACTGGTAAGGCAAATGTATTGAGACTTTGTTATTATAGTCTCCCTTGAAAAACTTGGGGATTAATACATTTGACATATTTTTTTTTTTGCCTTTTAAGACACTTGAAACATATACAATCATGGAACCATCAGTGGGACCATCAGTTATATCTCATGTCATGTTTTCCCTTTTTGCCAAAAAATGGCTTCTTAATGTATATGCGATAAAATTTTAATTATATTTTCAGTGGTTGCCAGCGCTCTGTTCTATGGTGTGATATGCTGGGGCGGAAGCCCCAGGATGAGGGAAACTTACAGAATGGGCAGGCTGATCAGATGTGGTGGGGTTGGAGCTGGAGTCTGTCATGGCGGTTACAGAGAGGAGGACACTGGACAAGCTGCTGTCCATCAGTGATGATGGCAGACACCCTCTGCATGCTGCCATAACAGCACAGAGGAGCTTGTTCAGCAGCAGGCTGCTCTACAGACAGAGTAGGAAATCCTTCCTACCCAGGCCCATCAGACTGCTTAATAGCACACTGGGAAGGGTGGAGAGAGTGGGGCTCCACAGCAACACAAATAGTGTGTGGACAGGATAAAAAGACCTGCAGAACACTTATGTTGCCACATATGTTGATGTCAGTTTCATCTTTACATGTTTATATTGTGTACTTATTGTGTTTACTTCTTTATATACATATTTTCTTATCCACTTTATTTTCACTTTATATCAATTTGTTATTATTTATGTTGATTTTCTAGATTGTTTTCGTATGCTGCAGAGTCCCATTTTTTTCCTCCAAGTTAAATAAAGCCTACTAACCACCGTAGTGGTTTAATGTACTGGTTTGTACTTGTTTGTCCTGAATTGCAGGATAGTGCTTTAAGTGTTTTATGTCCTCAAATGTCTTTGATGGGCCTTTACATAACTGTTTCATACCATGCTATCCTTTGCTAAAAAAAATAAAAGTGAAACTGTATACCTAAATAAGGATCTTTAAACTTAGGAAAGTTTAAAAAGTAGTACCCTGGGTGCCTGGTAGCTCAACTGGTTGTGCAAACTGGTTGTGTGTTAGAGCCCCAGCCTGTTGCCCTTTGCTGATGTCATTCCCAACCCTTCTCTCTCCCATTTCCAGTCAAGCAACTTTCAAATAAGGAAACCCTTTTTTTTTTCTTTATGTATTAAATCAAATACTAGTGTAGAATATTTAACATGTTCACATGTTAACTTTTTTAGGTCAATTGTTCAAAAAATGTTTGGTATCAAGTTAATAAATTAGCATCTTAAAATCCAGTACTAAAAATGTGTAGTTTTATAAGCAGTAAAATATATTGTAACTTGTATATGCACATTGAACCTGGGGTTCTTTCACTTTTTATCCATCAGGTAAACTACGGGAAGGTCTGCAATGAGAGTCGTAAAAGGCTGCAGTTCACAGTGTCTCGTGGCTGCAGCCCAGAGTTTGTGTTTGTGCCATGTGGAAGCTCAGTAGCAGTGTACGCTCTACACACAGGAGAACTGATCACTATGCTTAGGGGTCACTACAACAGCGTTGATTGCTGTGAGTTTCACCCAGACTATCAGGTGAGACACATCTCATTGTCAGTTGTTCAACACATAGGCATCTAACTGCAGCACTATCTTTGTTATCTTTTAATTTTTTTTCTTCATTCTGAAAGTCATGTATTATTTGTTTCACATATAGTTTAAGAGTTCATGTCAGCTTTTCTCTGTCCATTTTTTTTTAAACTCGTCAGCTTTGCAGTTGGTGCTTTTACATATTTGCGATGATAATAAGCTGTTCCCCCTGACAGTTATCATGGCGAAGTCAACATTTGCTTCCATAAATTTAAATACAGATGGCCCTGCTCGGACACAGAAATTATTGTTCCCAGCCTTCATGTTGGCGGTCATTTATCATTATATAGCTCCCTCGTAATCTGTGACTGTGTTATAATATAAGAGACTGTAACTGACTTTTTTTGGCTTGTTTCTTTTTCTGTCATGTTTGTACAGTATAAATAAAATCTGATTAATTATTTTTAGAAATCACACGGTGCAACTAAAGTAGGTTCACCTCCTTTATCTCTTATCCACATCAGGACAAAGAAGACTGTCTACATTTCAGCTTCCCCATTGTCTATAACATACAAGACCCTCCTTATTCACTAAGGTTTGAACAGTACCAGAAACCAGTGGAACTTGGATGTGGCACTGGTGCTAATTCATAGCCTTCTTGGCTGTGTCATTATAAATACCATCTTTTCCATGTTAAATTGATTGGTGGATGCTGTGTTTTGTTATTTTATTTATTTATACCTTATCTTACAACCCAATAAATGAGCACTCTTTCAAACAAGTACGGCTTAATATTAGATTTTGGATAAAGATATGTAGTGTACTATTTTTCTGCCAGTGTTTTCAGTATCAGGGCCTGAATTTTCAGTGAGTAGAGTAAGAAATTTCAGTGAAGAAGACTGTAGGTAACTTTTACTCTAACATGGCAGATATGCTATTGCCAAAGTACTGAAATAATAGCAACGTTTGATTGGAACCATAAGGTAACATTCAAGTTATGTTGCATTTTTTAAGTCTGTTCATTCAGTTTGTCCTCAAGTTCCCTTAAACAATAATCTAAATAACCTAATATTGTAGTCATCTATCTTCACTTTCTATGCCCATTTAACTGTCAATGGTAATACTTTGTACTGAGGAATTCCTTAATTATTATGTCATTTTGGGAGGATGCAAAGGGATGCCCCACCCATGTCATCCTTATTAGGCAGTTTCCACATCCGGCGACACACGTTTTATACTTGCGACACACATGAGAATGCAGTACAACAAGATTTATAAGTTCCAGGAAAGGACATTTAGTCCTGAAAATGTTTTTTTTTATATAATTCCTGTCCAGACATAAACAAATTCAGTCTCGATGCACTGGTGATTTCTATTAAGAGATCACTTGCTTTGCATGGACAGTTTTAAGTATCTTAATGAATATGCTCTCTGTCCCATTTAAAATTGTCAAAATGGGTTTTCCCCATGTGTTGATGTGATTGAAAAGGAGAATGTTCTGCCATGCAGGTTGTGTCTTTTAACAATTAAGTAAAAGTCATCTTGTTGTTTGTGCATAGGAGTTGTACAGTGGAGGTAAGGATTGTAACATCTTGGCATGGGTTCCTGTCCTCCATACTGCAGATGTGGAAGAAGATTCAGACCATGAAAATAAGGTACTGTCCATAATAACGGGAAAGAATAATAAGTTAAAGAAGCTATATTATCCCCTGGGGTCAATTAGGTTTACAGCCAGTAACAACATGTATAATAAAACAACAGACATATCACAACAAATCATTTAAAAACATAACTGCTGCTGGAATAAATTAATCATATAATCAAAACTAATGAGGAAAAATAAATGTAAGATGTAAATATCTTCAGTGCCGTATTTTTTTTATCTAATACCAAAACTTAACACCTTCCTCATGTTCTTATTTGTCATTATGCTGTTCCCTCTTAATCTGCCTTTAAGTAGTAGAGAACAAAATCTAAAGAGTCATGATTGCGTTTGTCATTACAGAAGATTACACACTAGTTTTGAGATGTTGACCTCAATGTCACCAAAACAACTACATCTAACAAGAGCAGGCAGATAAGAAATCAGGGAAAGATTAACATACCAAACTGAGGATGTGGGAGGACTTTCTTGAGCTTTCTAGAATATCCAGGATTTTTCTTCCGGTAGGGATTCCAGCATAATCTGAAAAATAGTTTCATGGTGTTTTTTTTTTTTGTTTGTTTGTTTTTTTTTGTCTTTTTTGCTTTGGAGAAATTTAAATGGCAGCAACACTGGTGCTGCAAAATGTGGCAAAATATAATGTAGTAGACATTCTGTCATAAAACGTGACATCTGGCTAAAACAATCCATCGACCCTGATTGTGTTTGAGCATCCAACATTGCCGGTGGAATAACAGAGTCCTTCTTTTAACCATGGACTTAAGGTTCATCCACAGTAATCACTATTCCATTCATAAATCTACTGTTCTTTAAAGCTTATGAGATCATAAGGAACTTTCAGCTTTCCAGATTTGACAAACACAACTTAGTTTTAGATACATTTTATAAATCCTTTTTTTATTCACATGTGAATAAATGAACCCTTTAAGTCCTACTGCATCGCCAGCGATGCAGAATAGCACTTGTCATTCATACTGTGGTGCTTAAAGGGTTAATAACTTTGAATTTGTTTTGGAATTTTATTTGTAAAATTAGCAAAATCTCATTTAAATTTCAAACATGACCCAAAATTGTTTTAGGACAAAATTAAAAATTGTTAATTAGTCTTTAAACCTTTGCCTTTTAAAACCTTAGTGTTTTTCTTTTCTCCTTAAAGTAGAAATTACAGATAATCTAAAGTAATTCAAGGAATTTTAATTGTGATAGCTCAGTATTATCAGAGATACAATGACACGGAGATACCTTTTCTCAACATTGTAATACTGTCTGTACATTCAAGAAGCACTTAGTGAAGTATATATCTCTTATCCGAGTTTTTGGTACATTGATTAAATTAACCCAGTTATCATAAGTTTGGAATAAACTGCCCTCTTTCTGATTTGTCAGGAGTGTGTGGTTACTTGTGTTTTTCCTACATTCTATGTCCAAATATGGTTCTTACTTTTGTCTGCCTAGGTATTATGTTTTTGTGAAGGAAATGTGTCTGTCTTGTTTCCTCACAGGGTGCTGGTGGTCCATCTGCTGTGAACCCTGCCTTTCAGGATGCGTGGAGCAGTGATGAAGACTGATGATGATGTTTTAAACATGTGGACAGCTTTCTATAGTTCCTGACCAAAAATGACAGGATTAAAAGTTTTGTCAAAGTGCCCGTATTCTAACTTTTTTTTTTTTTTTTTTTTTTTTTTTAGACCATTTATTTTAGACCATGTTATGTTTGTTTTTGTACCTTTGATATAACATTGTTTTTGCTATTTTGCATTTTATCACTTGAAATTAAAATCATCTAAGCTATGCATGAATGGAGTTTACTTATAAATTATTAAATGTTTCAGACTGATTCATAGTAGTATCTCTGTTGCATTTGTAGTAACTTTACAAATTATAAAATGGGACAACCTAAAGACTGGAATTTTATTGACAGTGGGTGTAATGTCTGGTTATACTGATCTTAAAGGGGCATTTGCAATCTTTTTAAAAAGGTGTGTCAGTCTTTCAACAAGGGAATTTCTGCAGCTGAGTTGAGAAAAGTTTTCTTCTAATCCTCACATGGGAGTAACAGTCTGTTCAACAGCCATTCAGAAACAGAGATTGCCCCACAGCTGGGAAGATTTGCATTTGTTTATGATTTCTCCTGTCTGCCCCTACTGAAACTAGCAGCAGAGTGACACTCCCAGTTTTACATAGTGGCTTTGATACAAATGCAGATATCTGGAACATCACCATGACCAGTACTGCTGACTGTGATTGTCTCTGTCCTGTTTTAATAAGTTGTATTTATTCCAAGTAAACAGACTGTTTTGCTCAGTTTCAGCTGAATCAGTAATCTTGATTTGAAATAAGGAAATAAGTGGAAATATTTTTCACTACTCTCTTTTAAAAAAAAAAAAAAAAGTAAACCAGTGATTGATTACGTCTGTACAGAATACATTGTTCTGTCAAATTTGCACAGTTTTTGATTCGACCTCACTAGAGAGACTCGCGTGAGCGCCTAGCTGGACGACAAATTAGCCAATCAGAGAAAGAGAGGTGTGGCCGAATCAAGACTCCACCCCTTCAGTGGATGATAAGGACCAAGGAGACCGTGGGCCAGCACAGTGAGTTTGAGTAGAGTTAAACACACCTGAGAGGAAGTAGCAGGTGGATAGGAAGTTTGGAAGGATAATTCGACGGATCAAGAGGATATTGACGAAGTCTCTTAGAAAAGGTTAGTGATTTCTTTGCTTTTTATTATGAGAAATTCTCACCTAAACAAAGACGAACATAACATCTGGAGAGTTGGGTTTTGTTTAATGGATACTAACCGTTTGTCATTTCATCAACTGCTCTTGTTGAGTGTTCGTTTCTTTTTTACTGTGGGAAATCACGGTTGGATTTAAAATTATTTTTTCACTTTGGTTCTTGTGTAAACTAAGTGTATATTAATATATAAAAAGCTATTTTCTAAGAGTTACTTATTCCGACGCTATGCCACAATTGCAGTACCTCTAATTTTAAATGAAAAAAATAACAATTTGGTCGCCACAATTTACTCGGACATGTACTCTCTTCTTTCTCTCCCTTTGAGCCTCTGAAGTCGACACCGTGGTAATATGTACAGTACCCCTTTGGAGTACTGTAGTTTACATTATGATCCTTGACCACTGGGTTAAGTGGCCTGTCAAGACTTGCCATTGTATTTCCCAAAGCTGTTACTCTAGACAGACTTGCCCCTTTTTTTTTAACTGGTGATGACTTATCCATGCTGTCTACAAGTTCCTTTTATTGTACTAATGTAGACACACCTTAAAAAACCTGCCCTGAAGAATTTGGTGCAACCCCCTGCAAACTTGGGTGTTTCAGTGATTTGTTTCAGTGACTCTCCACAGTTACTAAACTAGCGCAGTCATTTGCTGGAAACTAACAGACTGTCATTATTTTGTTTAATTTCTGTTGTAAAATTGACCTTTTTCAAAACGGAGGTTCCTCTTGGCTCGTGTCTGCGGGTTTCTAAACCAGTCAGGCCTGTCCCTGAACATTTGGCCTGAGTGAGCCTGCTATTCTGTATGTGAATTAAAATAAAATGAATGTAACAGTGATGGACAAGAAGCTGAACACAGGGAACTGTGGACTGGTGTGTAAACAATCTTACTCCTTGTTCCAAGGGCAGAACAGAAGTAAACAAAGCACTAGTTCCAGTTTTGGGGGTAAAAAGGTGGTAAAGGACTTAAAAATGCCTGGGACAATAGACTGAGTTGAGATCCTTCAATGTCTGCCCCAGATATTGCATATTTTCCATTAGACCTTTGTGGAAAGTGTAATATACTATGTGGTCATCTGCTGTTGCAGCAGTATGGGAGACTTGACAAAGCTGAACAAACTGAAGGCTGCTTCTGTGCGGGGGGGTGGCAACTGTGCCTCTGAAGCTGATTGTACAGGGAAGAATACTGAACAATGGACAATTCTTCACACACTAATGCAGTGAGGAAACAACAGTGTGTTTTTAGAGAGGCTACTTTAGGCCTGCTGTAACACCAAAGTTAAATGAGGTCCTGAAGAACTTTTTTTAAAAGAATCATTATTGACTAATATATTTTAATTGTAGATTCAAGATTCAGTACAATTTCTTTTTTTTTTTCTTTATTTCTTTTTTATTTTCAGGTATTAATAATTCTGCTTGACTGTTGCAATGCTTAGATAATCATGGTTACTACTTACTGATCCCTCCCCACCACCACCACTATTTACAACTTGTCACAGTAAAACTACTTCCTGAAATGAGATACCATTTATGTTGTATGCACAGAGCTGTCAAATACAAAAGCTTCATATTTCTTTTTACATAAATATGACTGATTTCCAGTCTGCTTGTGACTTTATCTATATGTCAATGAACTTGTAACACAAACTGAAATCCTAACATTTGCCTTTCCTGTTCCTAGGTGAGCTGCAAGGATCTTGCCTGAGATGGAGTTTGATCATATAAAGTCCTCTGCTGCACTCATTTATGATGAGTTCTTCCAGAACGCAGGTAAGTCTTGGCCATTAAATGCATTCAAGTAAACTATTGTGTATTTGTCATTTTGAGTCGGTTTGTTTGAATATAAACTGTTCTTTTATCAACACTGCTGATCTAATAAACCTGTTGCAGATACTCGGACGGCGAACTGGCTGCTTATGTCCTCTCCTGTCCCCCCAACGATCATCATTGCAGCGTACATTTACTTTGTCACATCGTTGGGGCCTCGAATGATGGAGAACCGCAAAGCCTTTGACCTCAAAGGAGTTCTCATCATCTACAACTTTAGCATTGTGGCTCTGTCACTCTACATGTGCTACGAGGTGAGGGCTAAAGCTTGGCTTAGCTTAACTTGTGGAGCTGTCATGGAATTTGCTACAGAAATAACTTTTTGATCTTAGATTTCACACTGCAGTGCATAACAGGGGCTTAAAATGGGAGCGAACATTCAACTTATCATTGTCTTGAACTGTGACTCAAACAGTATATTAGGACATCTTTTTTTTTTTTTTTTGTTTCATTTTTGTTTTAAATGGACTCTGCTGGTGTAATTTCCACTTGTGCATGGTATTCTGCAAATGATTCCCCTGAACTTCTTACCTCTAACTTGTGGAGTATTACAAAAGGCTGGTTTATGGCAGACATTTAATGAACTAATTTTAATCTTTTATGCAAAAACTCATTTTAATATGTTACTTTTGCTCACAACTACGTGCATTTGTTTCAGTTTGTGATGTCAGGATGGGGAACAGGATACTCATTTCGATGTGACTTGGTTGATTACTCTGATTCACCACAGGCTATGAGGGTAAGTTGCTCTTTTTTATGTCTTATTTCCCCCTTCCTCCCCACAACTGAGCATGTTGAGAGATTCCCATATAATAGAAACAGTGCTAAAATGATCTTGTCTCTTCTCCTAGATGGCAGCAACATGCTGGCTTTACTACTTTTCAAAGTTCATTGAAATGTTGGACACAGTAAGTGGAACAGTGTTACTTATGACACAAGACACTCAAATTCTACTGTCCATAGTTTACTAAGTACTTGCAATGCTCCCCTCCCCATTTATGTCTCTTTTTCTAAATCAAACTTTGTTCTCTAGATCTTCTTTGTCCTGAGGAAGAAGAACAGCCAGGTGACGTTTCTTCATGTCTACCATCACTCCATCATGCCCTTCACCTGGTGGTTTGGTGTTCGTTTTTCTCCAGGTAAAACTCTTCTCTTCTTTCTATTGTGTCCAAATAGTGGTATCTTTGAAATTTGAATTTCTTGTGACGCTTTCTGATCCACTTCCAGGTGGGCAGGGAACTTTCCATGCTCTGCTCAACTGTATTGTCCATGTTATCATGTATACATACTATGGGCTGACTGCCATGGGCCCCAAGTACCAGAAGTACCTGTGGTGGAAGAAACACCTCACCACCATTCAGCTGGTATGTGGTTTGACTTATTTAGTCATTTGTGTTTAAAATATTTGTTTAAATAATTTCTATTGTATTTTGATGGTTAGACAGTGGTTTAATGGTTTTTCTTTTTTACTTCCTAGATCCAGTTTGTTATGGTGACCAGCCACATCTCCCAGTATTTGTTCATGAAGGACTGCCCCTACCAGTTTCCCATCTTTATCTACATCATTGGCCTGTATGGCCTGATCTTCCTATGTCTCTTCCTTAACTTCTACTACCATGCCTACACCAAAGGCAAGAGGCTTCCTAAAGTGCTGCAGGCTCAGACATGGGCACATCACACCAATGGAGTCATGAATGGAAATGCAAATCATGAAAAAGAACAGTGATGCAAGGCTCTGGGTTTAGTGGGAGGTTCAGAGTTGATCTAGTTTATGCAAACAAACCACCGTGTTGGTTTGAGATTCAACCTAAACTTGTTTTGGACTATTTCTTCTGGTTGCTTTTTTTTCTGCTGGCAACTATAAAAGACAATCATTTAAATTATGACCAAAGTTTGTTTATATAGTTTACTGACCCAAGCTGAAGGATTTTATTTAGTTTTGTTTATGACTAAGTTTAAAGACTAACTTTTTGCTAAAAATGTTCAAATATCCATTCCTTTTTTTCCTACTGCAATGTAGTTAAACAATAAGTTGCTGAAAAAGACTGGTTTTAATACTTTGTCTATGGTACAGTTAAACAGGGCTTCCTCAAAATTACTAGTGGGCTTTCTCAAGATTTCTAGTATTAAGATCATACTTACCTATGACTGTAAGAAGACTTGTGAAATCCAGTCAAGTTTTTAAATTGAGCACTGAACAAAGTTAAGGTTTGTTTATTTCACTAGGCCTGACGTGTCGTTTTTTTAAAAATGATGTTGAGGCTACACTTTTCCTGTCATTCAGGTCGTCTTTCAGTGGTTACATGCATGCATGCAATATTTGGGGGGGGGGTTGGTCACTTTTGATAACACACACATGCCCACTTCTCCATGGTCATAGCTGCTGCTGATGGTACAGACATGCAATGAAAAGAGCAGATGTCTCACTGTCAACTTTCCTCCTTGCCTTAATTCTCTTATGAAGCTATGTTGTGACCAATATTCTGGAGGAAGCCCGATGGACCTCTGTGGTTTTTGTAGGATCCATAGCAGATTTTAAGCCGTAGTCTTTTCCTGGCTGAGGCATATTGCGTAATAACATAAGGTATAGTATGCACAATTAACAGTTAAGCTGTTTTAGGTTGAACGGGAAGAGCCTTGCATGTGAGCAGTGTGCTAATGAGGTCTTGAAATGGCTGGAGTCTGTGCCTTTTGGCTCTACAGTAGTTTTATATCTGATTTGATCTTAAACTCAAGTGACTGTAATGGTTTGGTCTTCTGTTGACCGATGATACAGGATTGAGAAAGCTTTGGAATTAATTCCACCTTTTTTTTTTTTTATCAGGTGCAAATGCACAACTGTAAAAGTTTACAAAATACAAGTGTGAGTGAATATTTCAGTTTTTCCTGATCTTATGCCATTGGATAATACTGTAAAAGTCATGTTTATATTGTATTTTTTATGTATTTATGTAAAAATAAATGATCATTGTACTTTAAAATGTGTTTTGCTTTTGGATTCTTTTAAATTGTTTTTGTTTTTTTTAACTTGACCAAACTTGGTAAACTTGGCTAAAAAATTAAAAGGTGATGCTGAAAGTGTAACTTTGCTGTAAAGGTAGTTGAAAATTACAAGACTGAAATGGATAACTTGCTCATGGCACTGTTAAAGTAGTGTAAGGTCAGCTGTAAATTCTTCAGCAGATAATTGCAATCTGAGCTTAATAATTGAGGGGCTCCAGGGGTGGGTTTAAGAATAAACTAATCTATTTAGCCTTTATACAGGCATTTTAATTTCTTTAAAACTAGTAGGGAGTGCTCTTAAACAGGAGACTTGACTTGCTTTTCAGATTCAGATGAGTACACCAACAAACTGATCCTAACACCTGTAACTACTTGACCCACTTTTTGATTCTCGGTATGGCAAATCATGACACTATACACTTGCTACCTAACACATCAGAATCACTGGCTAAGGACATTGTGAAATAAGTGCATATCCTGGTGTGAAGTGAAGTGCTGCTGATTAGTCAAATATGAGCTTTAGTTTTCATTCCTTGTTTAAGTAGCGAAAGGTGGCTGGTACTGCATCAGTTTGTACTTCTTTTTATTATTTTTAATTAATTGATTAAAGCTTTTTTCCCCTTTGTGTTCTAAAACCGATTACCGGTACTCCCATTGAGATATTCTAGGTAACCGTGTTGATATGTCACCATGGCAACAGTAAGATATCGTTGAAGTTGACTGTTTACGTTGTTGCCTGTTTATTTAGCATTTTTAGCTGTTACTGAGCTGGAAACGAGTACATAGTAAAAATAAGTTTTAGGTTAAATTCCTACGATGTCAGATATACTGTGCAGGTGGCTTAACGAGGAAGTCCGGCTGTCAAAAGCTGTTGGTAAGTGTGACTGAGGCTATATGTCAAGCTAGCTTCAGCTAACACTAATAATCTGTGCAGCAGGCGATAGTTAAGCTAGCAAATATAACAAATGCTGGCAGGAAACACAAGAAAAAAAAGAGAAAGAAACTGCGCAGTTGTTTTGCAATAAATAATATTGTATACTTATATTCACAGATCCCGGAACCTTTGCCAAGGATTTCTCTAATGGTTACTTAATTGGGGAAATTCTTCATACTTATCAGATGCAGGATGATTTCAATTTGTTTTTTAAGAGAGAGTAAGTTGCCCAACATTCTTCATCTAAATTTAATCCTCAAATTATTGATGTTCTTAATAATCATAGTTGATTATATCTTTTGTCAGCAATTCCGTCGCCAAACTAAATAATTTTACACGCCTGGATCCTACTCTAAAGCTACTGGGGATCCCATTTGACATAAACACAGCCCAAGACCTGATGCAGGAGAAGGACGACGTTGCCAAACGCATCCTTTACCAACTTTATGTTGCACTAGAACAGAAGAAGAAATCAAATATCAGCAGGACAATGATGGAAATCATGCAGCCTGCAGCCAGAGCAAACCTGCACAAAAAGGATCATGAGATGTTCTCTTATGTAAAGGGGATTGTGCTGATTTGTTTGTAGTATGTAGTTAGGAGCTGGTTTGGATTACTGTGTGTAATGTATTTTTTCAACACCTTTCCATTTATTTAGCGGCTTCCTCAGGTGGTAAAACGTGATGCAGATGTGAAGCTTCAGAAAATTTCTCAACATTATGCTGATAAATACCAGCCATTGAATGACAGGTATCTGGTGACCCAGTCCATCCAAGGAAAGAGGCAACTCAAAATCCTGGATAAAAAAAGAATAGAAACTATTGAGAAGGTACTCAAGACTATAAATAATAACACTGTAATACTTTCCTACCAAATTCATTCAGCACAAATCTATATAAAACATTCCACAGTCCATTTCTTTCTCCTATTCATACAGCTTCATCCAACAAAAAAACACAACTCTTTACAGATTATTGTTATTAAACATAATACTTAATGTTAATACTACTTAATAATATTACTTAATATTATTACAATTTGATAAAACTTGTGACCAATATTCTGAATATTGATAAAAAATAAAAAAGCCCATTGATCCTAGTATACTGATGATGCCTCAGGTTATGTTGATAATGGGGGGACTCTATGTTGTAGGTTAGTCATGAGCAGCAAAATGACATGACTTGTAACCTGGCCACTGAAGTCCAGATGCAAAAACCCTCTTTCTACGCTGTACCTCTTGATATGAGAAGAAAGCAGCAACAGCACTCACAGCAAAAAGCAAGGGTATGAACAACATAAAAATAATGTGATAATTTACTAACCAACAGAGAGAATTGAATCTATTTGTTGCTGGCACAGGATATTTCTGGTGTTATTGCTTTTTCTTTCCATTTTGTTCATACAGAAAGTCCAGACTGAAATTGCCCAGTTTAAGACAAACAGGGAAAAACTGTCAACTTCTAAATTAGCTTCTTCCTCAAAGTAAGTGAAAGGATACATAAAAAAAAACCTGATACTGTATTTATGAGGTACACTGATATTTAAATGTTTATATTAGTGGCGTTTTACACTTAAATTAGATATTCACCATTATGTAACAACCTCATTCATCCACCTTTTTCATTCTAGTGTTCAGCCTCTTGCTGCAGGCTTTCCCCTTGGTGGCAGCAAACTAACTTGTGAAGTCTCTGGAAGTATACCGAAGCTAATGTTACAGTCCAATAGCACTGGACAAGAAATCCAACGGAGACTGAGAGAAAATGCTGTTGCTTGTGAGCAGAGAGAAAAAAGACTTGACAGATTTCTGGTGGAGCAGTTTAAGGCTCATGAAGCTCAACAGGTGAAACTTTCATTTATGTATATATATATATATATATATATATGTATATATATATCCTACTTATTCAATCTCACATTATTATTGTGTTGTTGTTATTTTGTGCTTGTCATTATAACCCTAAATCAGACAGCTAATATGCTTCCTCTTCATTCTTAATACATATCAAATGCAGGATGACTTCGATATGTTTCTGAAGAGAGATTAAATTGCCCAACATCTGCATTACTTTTTTGTTGTTGTTGTTGCTGCATCTCTCTGCTTCAGGAATTGCAGGCTGACGAACTACTGGTAAAGCGACTGACACGTCAGACAAAGCAGGAACAGCGTTTGGCAGCACAGCTCATGATAATACGTAGACAGAAAGAGGTGATCCTGGAGAATCGCTTGTTCAGAGAGCTTCAGTACCAGCAGCGAAGAGAAAAGGATCTCCAGGAAGCTCTGTACAAAGAGGCGGTGAGATAGGATGAAAAATAGAGTAATCCTCTCTGTTGCAACTTGTTTTAGGCTTTCTCGGTGAAAGGATGAGCAGCGTCACCAGGATAGTAAAGGAAGAGCTAATTTTGGTTGTTTGTATAGTTTCAGAAGGGTATGTGGTATTATGAAGAGGAAAAGGGACTTTATGCATACAGATTATGGATAATGTAAAACTGTTTTTAAAGAGATCTGTATAATTAAGTTTGAAAAATATGAGAACTGATTTACACAAAGGCTCAAAGGAAGTGGTTTTTCCTGTAAACATCATTGTCTTGAGATAACGAGTTGTTTCATTATGTCAAAATAACAAGGACTGCTTAATGTATATTTTTATCAGGAGATATTGATTTCTTTACTTTTAAAAAAAGTCATTGCCAGGAAAGGAATAGAATAACATGTTCTTGTCTCAACAAAGTGTTATAAATCTGACAAATTGTTCCAGTTACAAATTCTATTAACCAGTAATTTGAGCTCATCTTGATCTTATCTTGTGATCTTGACAAAACAAAGGTTGTTATTTTATAACCAGTTACAGTTTGTGGTTTTCTCAAGAAAAATGTTAATTTCTAAAGAAAACTAGAAAAATGTACTTATATAAAAATAAACAAAGAAAAACTTAACATAAGTTTTCTCAAGATAATAAATTAACTTGTGATCTCGAGATAACATAAAAAAGCAATAACTGCAAGAATAACTGCTTCCATAGATTTAATATCCAAGAAAGTGGATGCATTTAGCACAATTTGTCAGAAATTTTAATATACAGTATTTGAAAATTACATAATTTTGTCTCCAAGTGTAAACAGTGTACCACACCACAGGCATTTTAATATATTTTAACTCCATCTTTCTGTCTGGGCTCGGTTTAGGTGTTGGCACAGCAGGCTAAATTGGCCTTTGAAGAAGAGATCAGAAAGGAGCTTGAATTCTGTGACAGGCCTGCTGCAGAACGAGCTCAAAGCAGACACAAGGAGCACTTTGTAAGCTGCAAGAACATTGTGGAACAGATTGTGGACCTGGCAACCAAGGCTGGAGAATATTGTTTGCTCACTGAGAAGTATGTAACATAATAGCTTCTAAAGATGTCAAGAAAAATAAAAATTGCTCTCTCAGGTCATTAATAAATATGTGGAAATGATATTTATGACAGTTTTATTTATTGCCATATTTTAAATACACCAACTTAGCTTAGGAGATGTAAGTATTTTGTATCTGATGCCTCTGATAATGAAATACAGCATATTCATAACGCTAACCCATGCAATGCTGCTCAATATTAAAATGGTATTGTGTTTTTTATAGTTGTATCATTTCCTCAAGGTCAGACAAAGCATTTCTCTTAAGTTACATAATTTTTATTTATGTCATGGAGGCATTCAAATGACAGTCAGTAAAATTTCAGTTACTTGGCATTTTGTTGATTAAGTTGTCTAAACAGGTCAAATCATTTTCAGGTTCATGATTTAATTTCACTGAGAATTACAAGTCAAGATTTATTTCTGTTATTGTTTATGCTGCCTGAACCAGAGACCAGATTCCAGAGAAGCAGATGAGACAATGGAAGGAACTTCTGCTCAGAGGTCTGCCTCTCTATGAGTCAATAAGCCATCAATCCAGGAATGAATTTTCCATATCACTGGACCCAAAAGATCTAGAGAAGCAGGAGATACTAAACAAGCTAGAATATGATGAATATGCTGTAAGTTTGAGGCAGAAAAAGCATAATTTGGTTGCCAAAGCTTATATTTAGTTAATTGTTGTTGACTTTTTTAAACAAAAAATACAAATAGCCAATCAAGGTACATTTAAAAACACTTAAAAAGTTTTGTCTTTAAATTGAAACAGAGCTGTCTGAATGCCAATAATTTTCTATTTTCTGTTTCAAGAGTATGGTAGATGAGTGGGGATGCCTGAAGGAAACTGGGGAGACAAAATTACTCTCAACTCCTAACAACATTCTTGGACATGTTATTCAACGACTGAAAAAAATTGTTCGTCCACCCATCATAGAATCACCTTCCCATTTATTTCCTCACTGTACCATCAAAGCCTGCGTCTTGGGCAAGCTTTGCTCGGGCAAGACAACCTGCCTGGCCAAGATTTCTGAAGGTAACAAATGCATTTACAAACAAGCAAGATACAGGACCACCTGAAAACGTCTTAACCGAAATTATATAATTAAATGCTAAGTATGTGTATTGTTTTCTTTTTCAGCACTTGGCATCTGTGTTTTATCAGCTGACACGGTGATTGAAGAAGCACTACAGGCTTATAAGAATGCAGATGACACAACTCAGGTACAGGGCTGTAACTTCAGAAATATCCTTTTTTCCCCATTACAGTTATAATTTTGCTTTAAACTTTCATGATAAATAAATCTCACTAGTCTTTTCTATCATTGTAAAATGTACTAAAAACCCTTTGCCTCACAAATGTTTTAATTATTTTCTTTTGGGCAAAATCTACAGGTAACAGAGCATTTGAGAGAGAAAGACAATGAGCAACTGACCACATCACCCGCATCAGGCAAACGTGGTGGGTTACTAAAGCTATCATGCTTCTGTTCTATGCTGTTTTATAGTTAAATGAAAATCTGCTTGTAGCAAAAAAGTAAATTGCACAGATACCTGTTTGATTTGATATATGTAGCTCCCCCCCCCCCCCCAGAACTTAACATCCAAGTGAAAACTAAAGACTTAAATACAAAAGTAAGTCTTTGTTTATGTTCTACTCATACATAGTGTAAAATATATTCAAGACTTAGCTCTAACCATTGTAAAGACAAACTAGAATTTCTGCTAATAAAATAATCGCTGGATGAATGTTTGAAATGTTTTAATGTGATGTATTGTGTCTATTTATGTGTTTATCCAACTGTCTACCTGTACAATACAGATAGCAGTTGCACACGAAGAGATGAGAAAAGGGAACACATTCTCAAATGAGCTGTTAGTGGACATTTTGGTAGAGGCAATTAGGTGAGAATATATATTATACTGCTATGAAATATCACATATATGATTAATTTAATTATGTTTTCTTAAGTTTTGCCATATGAATATAACATTTGTAGTATTTAATATAAAACAACCAAATTGCACAATCTGAGCTCTATATGCAGTTAATATAAACAAAGATAAACACCTGTACTCATCAGATAAACAGGAACCTCACAAAAACTTGGAACACTTTTCTGTTTTCTTATTAGTCAGGTTCCAGCTCAGTCAGGTTGGATCCTTGATGGCTTTCCATATGACATCAACTTGGCCCATCTGTTAGAGGAAGCCCTGGGTGGGTCTGTAGATGATGGGAATGAAGTTGAAAGCAACAGGACAAGCCTTCCTACCGATCCTTATTCACGCCAAACTCCACCACCTCCTGCACCTGTGCTGGACTTGGCTCTCCTACTGAATATCCCAGATGACTGTGCGGTCAGACGTGCATACAGGCATTCAGGTTTGTTGCACTGATTGAAGCTTAATGCTGCACATATGCACACTCAAACATTATTTTGTTTGGTTATGTACATATTTGTCTTTTGACTTTGTGGTTCTCTTACTCCTAAATTTGATATAGATACAGAAGCTGCTGCTACAGACAAGACCTTATATCGTGGACAAATTTCGAACAGGTAATAAAAAGAATCAGGTGGGACACTAAAAGGGATGTGTTGAATCTGTTGCATAACTATGACATGTGTCTAACATGATTTCCTCCTTAAGGATCATAACTTTCCAGGATACCTGGCCAGCATTAAAGCAATGGTTTGGTGAAAAACAGAACATTTTGGTCAGCATTGATGCAGATGTAGATGAGGTGGGACTTTACAGCAGGGTGGAGTCTATTTTGAAACAAGTTATGCTGGAAAAACAGACAGGTAAGGTAATGTTTGTAGACCTTTTTTTCTTTCTCCAGTCATCCATATGATTCTATGATGCAGAATGATTTAAACAAACTTTTCAAACTAACTTAACAGAGACTGACGGTAGGATTTTGATTGTTTCTACTGTATAGGACGTATAATGGTCAATATATTTCTTCAGTATTTCAATAACAGTATATAGCTACAATAAAACAACATATTCCCCCATCAGCACTATCCGACCCTCCTGTTGAGGATGTGGTGTTATATGACACTTCAGCCACAACTCCTTCTGTAGACCAACCTCCAGCTCTTATTGATCAAGGACTTGGTACCGCAGACTCCCTCTTCAGCATTAAGAAGGAAAACGTCCTGAGTGAGTTTTTAAATTTCCAAATGCAACCCATTCTTCCCCAAATCAACATGATCAGTTGTCTCTAGGTTGTACACGAATGTTGTTATTTTAAAGTGAATTTTGGCTAACCAATAGAGCCCTCTGATGATGCATTACCTGCCTCAGCACCCAATGAGGATTCTCAAGGAGTCCTTGAGAATCATCTGGAGTCTACCTTATCAGACCAAGATTCATCAAGTCAGGTCTATGTGGATGAACCCATTCCTCTGGTAGGATAAAGCTTTTTTTTATTTTGCTTATGTTGTATTTTTTTAGTTTGAGGATGCCCTCCTGAGTTACTTTTTCTATAAAAGATTGTTCTTGTGGCCATTACACATAAGATGATATTCTACTGAAATTGCTCGGGTTACCACAAGGTGTTTTTTTTAACAGGACATAGGTCTGTAGTCTCCTACCTTTATTCCAAATAAAAGAGACAGTTAAAATGGGTTCTTTAATGATATCTGCTAAGGGTTTTGCATTATACTTTTCTGTATTATATATATATTTTTAATTGTTATTCTTTCTTGTCCTCCTGGTTTGTACATGTCTTCCCCCCTTTGCTGGCTATTTCTAGGAGATAGCAGAGAGCCTCTGCTCACACTGGGATACTGTGTGTGATTCTTATGTGAATGATGTCAAGAAAGTCTTGCAACTACTGCGTTTACAGCATGCTGCTACTGATAATCAACTTTTTAACATCAGGTATTAATCCAAGCTTTGAAGGTAGAAGAAACATACTACGGGACCGTTGTTTTGGTTTTCACAGCTAAGCACAGAAGGATGTTTAAATTAGGATGTCACTATTTTTGTTCAGCATGAAAAGTAAGAAACACATTTTTGCCCTTTCACTGCGTACAAATTTGTCCACACTTTAAACCACCTTCCGCTTGATGGTCCTCTTTGTTTTTATTATTCTAGATTTGGTTATGTAGGTCTATAAATGCAGTTTCAGTATAAAAGTATAACTACTCTGTATTCATTTTCAGCCTGGGTTACAGACTGTCTTTCTAACTTTTGCAATAGGACATGATTCAAGTTTATACATTAGTCTTTGGTTTTTTTCTTTTCATAATATATGTTGATAAATATTTAAAAAAAATATTCAATTTATTATCACTGAAGTGTACTAACTGGTTCTTGGATTCTGTAGAGAACGATCCAAACAGTTCTTGGGACGCCCAGATTTGAAGCAGGAGTTAGTGTCTCACTGGCAGAAGTACTTTAATAGTGTATGTGATGATATGAGAAGAGAGGAGGAAACCAAAGCAGACCTTCATCACAGACTGGATGTATGAAACATTTGCAATGTTCTTTAATGCAAAACTAATAATCTTAAATTGTTAATCAATTAAAAAGAAAAATCAAAAAGAAAAAATAAGTTAGAGTTCTTCTGATACATATGCAGGAATTATGTGAACGTCTGTGGGACATTATTGAGAAACGAAAAGAGGAAGATGAGCAAGAAAGGGACACTCTCATGTGTGATGGATGGTTGGAGAACCACACTGCTATCCTCATCAACCACCACACAATGCTAATGCAGGTAAATTAACTTGTTTATCTTATCACTGGACTGAAGAATTTCTATAGGCTATCCTAATTTTTTGTTTTAAAAGCTGAGCTTATATGTATTTTATTGTTTATTGTGAAAAAAAGTTCATTCTGAGTTCTTTCCATGGGATTCAGGTTTTGACAAGATCGTAATATTGGCTTGATGTGTTTTTTAGGTAGAGTTGAACCGTTTCCAGGAAACACTTTATACCCTAAGGGTCTACTATTGGAGCATGCACAGACAGGTGCCACTTAAAAAACTCTCCAAATTTTTCGATTTGCCCCCAATGGAAAACCCTGGAATTAAAGATCAGGCTGAGAGTAGGCAAGTTACATTTTCAAACATGATCAGCCTAACTAATTAATACAAGATATTAAATTAAACACAAGAAAGTGTAAATATGGATATTGACATTGAAAGATTGATTTGATTTCATTAGGAGGGACTCTGTGGACAGAAGTATGCAAAGTCAGATGAATAATGAAGATGACAAGAAAATGAACTTGTAAGGAAGATGCATAATTAGACACATATTTGCAGCAAAGCAATGTGTAAACACTATGGTGTTGCCTCTGCAGATGTCCTGACTCCAAAAGAGTTGACATCTCTGAGATAGCAAAACAGGATGAAGCAGAAACTGTGAAGGTCAGACTTTCTGCCTCGCACACGCATAAAGATATACATGAAGTCATTATGAGACATTGCATCAGTACATAACAATCCCTTTTTATTGTTTGCTCCAGCTATTAGATGAGAAACTCATCTCTGACTACAAGGAGGCACTTAAAGCCATCCATGAACTGGTAATGTTCTGTGTGTGTGTGTGTAAGAATCTGAATCTGAATATTACAGAGATGCTTTAGACATATTTTTCAGCTCTAACATTTAATGCTTCGCATTTTTGTAGGTATCATCAGAAGTCCAGCAGAGGGAGACAGAAGAGCAGGAGAAATTACAAGAAAAGGAGGAGCAGAAGCAGACAAAAAATGCCTCTGCCAACAAATCTAAAAATAAGAAGCAGTCATCAAACAAACAGAAAGGCATGCCATAAAGGCGGATTACTAAGAAGACAACCGAATAAAAACTATTTTTATGTGTACAGTTTTTTTCAGTAGGATTTATGCATTTTTATCTCTCTCACCATTTTGGTCTCCCAGCACCAGTAGACGACCCAGAGAAGACTCCGACTCAGATAAATAAAGTTGAGGCTGATAATCAGGCGACTGGAGGGAAAATACATAAAGAATATGCAGCTGCACTGAAACATGCGGGTATCTACACACACACATGCAACGCATTTAGTTTTCCTCTTGACATAGTGTCATATTAATAAAATGCCATGTACTTTATTAAAACAGTAAACTGTAAGAGAAACACACCTACAGGTGTGTGTATGTATGAAGTATTATTTGTGCACAGACAGTGCTTTGTGTATGTGTCAGTGTTTATATCTTTGTGTAACTTATTTGATGTGCATGTGTGTATTCTAGAGAAAGCAGCAATGGTGCGCATTGAGCTGGTGAAAGACCACGGTCTCATGATGGCACACTCCCTGCAAAGCAGAACACAAGAGACTTTAAGCAACATGGAGAAGTGGTTACAGGCGCGCTATCAAGCAGAAAAGGAAAGGTGCGAAATGTACTGCAACATGTTGTAGCATGGTTGATTTTGATTAGTGTTTCATTAAAACAATTATTTCCTTTATCACCTTGTTTAATCACGAATGAAGGTAGTTTAAATACAGAATGAAAAGTTGGAGTTGTTTTACTGTGTTTATGTTCAGATTTACAGAACTGAACTGAGATCCACATTAAAGCTCTTTAAAATGTTCCTGAACTTAGTGTGAAGCTAATTTTAGAAAATTTATATTACTTTTTTCTTTGAAAAAATAAGAGTTTTAAAGTATCCTAAAATGTTTACTGCAGGCCAGCGACGGCTTGTTTTTGTCATAAGCTGTCATAGAAGACATTTTCAATGTGTCTCTGTCCCTAGTGTCGACCAGTTGTCAGAAGTGGTTTGTCACTGCATAGAGGCTGGTGCTAAACTGCAGTATGAGCTGATGTTGGTCTGTAGTGGCTCTCATTAAAATTTTAGTATACTTGAATATTCAAGTTGTCATAGTCAAATTTCACAGTGTGACATCTTGACAATATTTTCTATATTCTTTATTCCAGGATTGCTCTGACTTCCATCTGAATGGAGACTGTCACTTTGTGGCAAGCGTGGCTCCTCTTCCTCCCCCATCTTCGTTGGAGAAACCAGTGCAGTCCATGCCAACTATAACTGAGCTAGAATCACTCCACCGTCAGCTTTACAGCATTGCTCCATCAGGTGCATACAACAAAGACAACTTGGGTCTTAAAGTGTTTTTTCCTCCATTCCTCCGATCCATCAATCCATCCATCACTCATTTTCCCTTTCCTCTGGCTTTCAGGCTTTTTGTTCAGTTCTGAGTTCTTGGATTTGCTTGAAGACATGGTCTCTGTTAACATGGGTAGAAACAGCCTTCTGATTTTCTCACAAGTATGTGTCATTTTTTCAGATTTTCTTTAATTCTGTAGCACTTTTTTAATAGTCTTTGATATTCTATTTCATTTAGGCAATTGTTAATGCATCTGATGGAAGGTTGGTTTATATGCAGCAGAAACAATAAAGACCTTCTTTTCTTTCCTGTTTCCAGTTGGAAAGTGTGTCTTTGCTAATGAATGACTATGAGCTGATAGATTGGCGCCGGTTTCTGCTCAGTGCTGCTTTTCCTTGGCCATTTCCCTCGCTAACACAGCTGCTGGATGTGCTGCAATGTTACAAAGTAGCAGATGCTTGTGATACAGGCTATATTAACGAAGATCAGTACTTACAGGTTAGTCCCTTCCCCTGATTCTGATTTGATGGTAACACATTTTAACTGATTTAAGTCCCTGTTCTTTTAATAAACCTGTATTTAAAAGTTATCTTTTTACTCAAATCAGCACTATTTCACTTTGTGTCATTACCGTGAACTGAGACTATCTATAAATCAAGGTTATCCTGCTTTCTTTCTTTGTCTACAGACAGACTTGTGGTTTTCCAGTGAGATTGTTCAGACTGAGGACCCCTCTGAACCTGTACCCTATAGCCATCTGACCAAACTACACAAGGTAAATGGCTGCAATGTATCACAACTTCATTTGTTTCCATTCAGAAATGGGAAATTCAGGTACTCAGTATAAAATAAATTTTTCACTGTTTCTTTGCAAAGTTAAATTTGTTTCAAAATGATCTGTGAAACTTTTAGACAGTTTAATGTGTTATCCTTTTCTAAAGGAATTCAAAACTTTAAGGGAACTAAGTTGAGTTTTTATTCTGGCTTGCTGCCATTTGCTGTTACATCACAGTTGTTTTGTTGGTAAATCAACACATGGAGGAAACTTTATGTCGTTTTAAGAAAATCAATGTGGAAAACCAGGCTTAAGGTTTATGTGTTTGAAGCAGCAAGAAAAGGAGGAGAATATAGTTCTATGTTTGTCTGAGGGGTAGTTATTTGTTCTTAGAGGTACACTCCAAAGTCTGGAAGCAGCAGAAATATTTCCCATGATAGACCAATCTACTGTTTTTGGTGTTATTCTGAAAATGAATTAACCTAGTATACAAACTGAGTAATGATAGTTATATCTGCTTTTGCCTCCTAGTTTTTTTTCCAGTTGTTTGCAGACCACTCCTTCTCTCCTCCCGTGCTGGATTATGTGAACATGCTGCAATACTTTGCAGCTGACCCAGACCCTAGCCAGGGTTTCGTCAGAGCACTGGGTGTGGTGTTGGGACATCCTCTCAGGCAGTCGTCTACAGGTCATCTTGTCAAGGTGAGAGCATAAGTACAAAGGTTACTAAAATCCAATGCAAAATTGTTGTCAAACCACCCTATTCATGTGCTATCATGACAGTGATTTCATAATAAGTTTTGTCACATTTCTAGTGGTTAATAATTAGTTTTGGAATTGGAAAACTGTCCATGTCATTGTTATGTGTTGAAGTCTATGCCCAGTTTACAAGAGGGCACAGAGTTCACCCCCTTACAAGTTAATGAAGACTACAAAGGAGAAAACAGTCTGTGTGCATCAAGCAGTTTTTTGAGGAATCAAGAAGTGTCAATTCCTGCTCTCCTCAATGTCATCTGCCACAAAGTCACCAAAATGAAAGACATTAGCCCCCTCCCTCCAAGCTGTCTGAGCCAGGAGGAGCACACAGAGGTATTTCTCTACGAAAGTTTAGACTCATTTTGCTAAATACATTATTGTTAATGAATGCTGAGAAAATGCAAGAATGCTATTTTGTAGTTAATTTTGAATTAAACTGAAAGTTATCTCCCACCATAATTATTTACCATATAATTAAAACCAATCTGTTTGGTCATGTTAATTATACTGTTTATCTTCACTGGCTTTCAGAACCTGATACACATATACAAAGAACTGGGATATAATCCCGAGGACAGTGTCCCATTCTCCATTCTTGCTAAACATCCTTACATTCAGATGCTGATGGAGACCTCAACACACTTTGAGCTTCTTGTAAGTTTTTTTGCTTGTATTTGTTCTCTATTTTGACAGTGCAGCTGGGATCAGTAACACTCACACACTCATCCAGCATCATGCCTATTATATTGTTTTTTAAAACCTTTATTTTCTCTAAAATTTGTCTCCTTTTATTTGTTTCTCAGAACATTCAGAGTTCTACTGGCTCATCAAGATGAAGGAGAAGCTGAGAGTTTGACAGTTTTATAAAGGATTCAACAGATATAAAAATGTTTCATTCATTCATTCATTCATTCATTCATTCATTCATTCATTCATTCATTCATTCGTTCATTCATTCATTCATTCATTCATTCGTTCATTCATTCATTATACCCCATTTATACTTTTCACGGTCTTAGGGTTTTTTCATGCATTATTGAGAAATCTTTTCAGGCAACATTTTGATTTGTCAATATTTGAAATAATTTAATTACATTTGCTTATTTTAGTATGAAAGCGATTAGCAGTCAGAAATTAATTCAGTATGTGGAAAAGATGAAAGGTGATTGCAGTTAATAACATTATATATGATATAATAATTTTTACCTTAGTGATGGCAGGATCAACCGATCTGACTTGCTTGTTCTTTTCCTCACACACTCCAACAGCTTTTCTAACTGACTTACTTTTCTAATGACTGTTTCAACATAGAAAATCATTAGTTGTGGTTTCAATGAGACCATTGTCCAGGGTAACCTGCAGTTACTGCAGTTAAGGCCTACTCATGCAACCCTATTCCAGTTCATTTGCATGCATCCTATAGTAGTTTATAAAGAGAGACCTAAAGAAAAAATCATCTAGAAATAGATGATGATGGCTCTAACTGTGAAGTTAGAGCAACCTTTTTTGTTATAAAAAAAAAACAAAAGAAAAACAAACAATCAATTGTCTTATCAGTTATTATTTTTTCAAGTGCAATTTCTCAACCACTAGAGGGGCATTCATAGCAAATGGACATAACTGAAAAATAACAGTTTAAATGTAAGCACTTTCTTCAGTAATCTGTTGACCAATGTCACTAACGTTATGTTAAATCTGTCGCACTTCAAAACACAAAGGGGGTTAAATTCTTAAGCACACTATCTGTTGAAACACAGTCACGCAAACAAACCTATTAGATCAGCTTTCTTTCCTTCATAAAGGCTTATGTTAGTACAAAATCTGTTTGTCTGTACAATATAAAGGTGGAATATGGGTGCTAATGCAAAGTGTTAAAAATGGCAAGATGTAAACAGGCAGCCGGACAGCCCTGCGCTTGGAGGGCATGGATGATCGCTCTACACCATGATGAGTTCCAACAATGCGTGTCTGTCTTCAAGCCACCCTCCCAGGTCCTTCCCTGATTTGACTGTGAGAAGCTGCTGCAGTAACTAGGTCATTATCCAGCTGAATGTGGGAGACAGCACCAAAGTTCAAAATGTGTCTAACCCAAATTAATGCAGTCAGTGAGCATGATTTATTCACAATGTGAAACATAATAATTTTTATTTTTCAATGTCAAATATAAACTGTATTTTATCATTTCAATTCTTACATTTCACAGCACTCTGTACTCCAAATTTGCATAGTGAAGCTCAGCAGAGAATGCAAAAGGATAATCAGATTCGCTGTCAACTCCTTCCATTCAAATTCTAGAGAGATGTGTTTGTTAAATAAGAAAAGAAAGGAAAAAAAGCTCCTATCTGCCTATTAGCATTAGAATTTTTTATGTCACAATATAAATTCTTAGTTAAATCTGATAATAGAAATGCTTTATGCCAGGAATATTTTCTTTCTGTCTGACTGATTCCATAAATAAGTTAAACATGCTCTAATTATATTTGTGCAGTGACATTTTTTCCTCTTCCCTAACTGTCTTACATTTATAATGAATCACTGAATGTGAAGCTCCATAGTTGCAATCATATGAACTGTAGCATTTCTGCTTATTAGTCACCCTGTAGTAAAAGAACCTAATTAACTAAGTAGTTGCAATGGTTATAAAATTTAAAAAATCAGTTTGATCTTAATATTTTTAGTATGTTATCAAAGCTTCTAATAAATATGTCTAAAACTGATAAAATGACTCAAGGGATTGAGTTAGTGGGTTCAAAATCTTAAGTTGACCTACTCCTGCAATAACTGACTTTGGCCACTTGAGGTCAGCAGAAGCAGCATGTAAAGCAGATCGCCCAGATGCTCATTTTCACATCCAGATAAAACAAAATGACATGTTCATCTAGTTGATGGAAGTCTTTCATTGTAGATTTGTTCATTTGTCTTGAAGAGATTTTTGGAGCTGACTTCCTTGGCAGCTGTAATAATAACAAGTTATAATGCTGAAACAGCTGAGTAATGCAGTCCGTTGTTATCAAACTATTTGCCATAGCGGCTGTCATTTTACAGAGAAATGTTAATCTTAAAAGCAAGTTTTCAGAGCATTTAATGCAGATATTTTCCCCAAATAGTCTGCATCACAAAATGTTCTTCTGACCAATGAGTTGATGACAATCAGGAGAGCTTGTAAGACTTTTGAAAAGCAGAGTCACTGCACAGAGGAGCTGATTGCAGATAAGAGAAAGGGAGAAAGCTAGATGGTAATTGCTTTCTCCCATTAGTGTGCACTGTCACCAGATCAGGATTCTCTAAGGAAGTGGCAAGGTTTGAAGACATCTTTTTGTTATTTAATAATCAGTAGGAGTCATGGTTGAAAAGAGTGTATTTGTGTGTTTCCTGATCATGTATCTTGTACAGCATGACAAGATCTTGGAAACTTTGAAGTCAAGGACAACAATGAGCAATGAAAAGAACTGCCTTTGTGAGGAAAAGCAGAAGCTAATGGAGGAGAGATGAGACCACCAAAAAGTACAAGGATAAACAAAGGCCAAAATTTAGCTTCTGATTTAGAGCAGTTTGTGTGCAGTCTCAAGTGATGAAGGTGATTAAAACCTAGAGATGTAACCAAAGAAATTAGAGTGCAAAAAGTCTACTGAGAATTAATAAATTTATTTATTTATTTTAATAAAAAAAAAAGTGAGGTTTTTATCTGGTCATATATTGTGTCTGGCTACACTAGTTATAAAATCTTTCTCTGTCTCCTTTTCCCTGCTAATCTAGATTTCCCCAGTTTAAAAAAAAAAAGAGGATAAGCATGATTTAGCTTATTCGGATTAAATCACAGATACGTTTGGAGTAGCAGAAAAGTAATGTGCTACCAGTGTGCTGCTTGTACCACTCTAACAGAGCCTGCTTTCATTATGCCTTCAAATTGGAGATGTTGCATTGTGTAGCTGATGTGATTAGAGCTGGACATGCTCAGTAAAACTGTACAGTGGTGTCTATTTTTTGTTACTGGTACAGCTGGAAGATGTGAAGCCCCAAAGGAAGATTTGAATTTCTGTTTTTTTAATCAGAACTTTATGATGATATTTGTGTTTTAAACGTCAGCCACCTCTCATAGAAAATCTGCCATGATGATTTCAGGCTGTTACTGTTCATGATATTCTTTATGGTTTGACTTCCTCAAAGTTTAGGCAGAAAAAAACTGTTAGGGGAGACTTTTAAAACATAATAAAACAACTGTATATTTAATTTTGGTTTTGTTGTGCAGAATTGTTGCATTTTTTTATGCACCTACACTTGTGTGTCATTATAAGTACACATGTAACCATGCATTTACACCTATGGGCAAAAACTCACCAGAACCAGATGTCCTCGAACCTCTCATAAAGAGCACCTCTTTCCTCATCTGTGACACTTGCTGTCAACAGCTTTCGCTGTTACTTTGTGTGCAGAGAAGTGGAGCAAGCAAGATACAATTTGAACCATTTGATATTTCCAGTTATGTATCTATTCAGCCATCATATATTCTCTGTTCCAAAGCGGCTTATTGATCACCATCTTCAGTCGAGTGATTCTGCTTTGCAGTCTGTGCCTGTCAGGTGCTGCTTCTTGTCAAATCTTGGCAGGCAAAGTTCCTTATGTAGTCCCTTTTCCAATTTTTCATGGCTTGAAGGATTTTTTTTTCCGTTACACTATTCAGGATTTAGAGATTAAAGACTGAATAATTTCCATTTGCTCTGACTTTTTGAGATGTATACACTCTTGTTCATTTCCTGTTGTTTGTCCATTGATCAATGTTTTGATGCAACAGTACAAATGTGCACGATAACCCATCCACTCCTGGGAGTTTGAAAAACCTTGGGATGAGGCTAGCCTTGTACAGTAGCACTCTGCAGTGTCAATCCTCTTTGCCTGTTTGCCAGGTGGCTCCCTGAGGGCTTACCAACTCTCCTGCCTCTCTGACTTAAATGACATGTTAAAACCTTTAACAAAGCTTTCTGTAAGTTTTTTTTAAAAACTATCTTTCTCTGTTGTACAATAAAAGGGAGGAACAGGATGAAAATATAATTTCAATCAGATATTATCTCTATTATCTGCTGCATGAAAAGGACCAACTCTCACAATTGTTTATGCTCACAGTAAATATTTGAACACAGGAAGAGGTACATTACCTTTATTATGTGAGGGAGTCTCTTCATTCAGCGTGAAAGGGAAGTGGCCACTATATACTCTCAGAAATTCTCAGGGGTATCGTGAGGTTTTATCTCTGAGCTTAGTTAATCTTTATATTTATTGAATACATATTTATAGAGTTCAAATTGGGACTGATTACAAAAACTAGATGCACAATATGATTTTAAGCTGTTTGTGTGGTTGGAAACCTTAAACAAACGATTCCAGACATGCACTAAAAAGACAGCATACAGGATTGGCAGCAGTTGCCCAGAGGGGCCTCTCACAAGGTGTACACTTTGATTTGATTATTTCTGATGCTTGCCATGCATACTGTAGGTTTGGCTTTGTACTCTCTGGTACCCCTCCAGTTGGTTATGTGTCTTAATGTGATACATGTGATTAAACTTTTGAGTTCAGAAGTACAAGAACCATCAAACCATGATTATGTAAGTGTTCTACATGTGCTGCACTGACCGCTGGCCTACGCTATTCTTTAGTCATCTCAATACAAAATGCTGCACTTGTGACATAGAAAAGGAAACCCAAAGCTCCACCTGGCTGAACTGACCTATTTACAGAGGAGAAAATCACAGTATCTTCAGTGTCTTCAAAAATTATGTCTGAGTGTGCACAGTTGGACCAGTGTTGTTAGAGAAAGTGACTTTGATAGCTAAATAGAAATTATAGTGCTTAATGATGGTACTTAATTCGGGACTAAACAAATATACCAGATGATCTGCAACAAGCTAAAACCTTGCTTTAGAAAAAAGTGGCTATTTGTGTATTTTAGGGAATGCAGATTTCCCTGTGGTTACCACTCCATTTGACAGAAATAGGGCCAAGTTGTATGGCCAAGGGCAGGAACTGGGATTGGGCCCTAAGCTCTGGGAAATCCAGATGTGTCTGTGAGTGTGATATATAGAAAGAAAAAATGCCAAATTAGATTCTATGTTAACTTATCTTTATCTCACATGTAGGAGTTAAATGTAAAAATACTGAGAGGATTAACTGAGCTGTTATTCATCTTTTTATTTTTCGGTATCTCAAAAAGTAATCTCCTATCATCCTTCCTTTAATATAATTCAGTATTAGTTTGACTGTAGTGAAACAGGGATTTGTCAGAGCCAACATATAAAAAGAGAGCAGCACATTACTGTCTTAAATGAAATAAGGCAGATCTAATAAATAATCTTTCAAACAGCTACTTGACAAGCTAAAGCCTAAAAAAAAGCTTCTGTTTCTTCTTCTTGTAAACCACTTTGTCGTAATGGAAATGTTTCCATAGCTGCTCTATTCTTATTCCCCCCGTCATGTAAATATTAAAGCAATTCCTTCCACTTTGTCATACTCCACGAGTTTGTCCACAGCCATGAGAACTTAAAGCAGGAGGAGGAGGGGTGATTGTGGAGCATTAGAGGCATGTGATTGGCTAAGAGGAAGACAGCAGTCAGACATGATTGGCTGTGAGCCTGGGAGCTGTGAGCAAAGTTCCCTCCTTATTCTAGGGAGCATCAGTAAGTAGCAGAGTAGGACTTGCTGTGTCTGAGATGCACATCAGATACTTTTGTTTGTTTTGTGTTCTTTGATTGGGACTCTTGGAGAATACAGGAGAGACTGTACAAGAGCCAGACACGGATAAATAATCTCCCTCTGGAACTTTCTGAACAGAATTTAAGGTAAGTTTTCTCATTGTTTTCTTCCTGTGTGTCTGTATTAACAGCAGCAGGACAGTTGTACAATACTACAATGTTGTTTGGAGTTGTTTAAGGGGTAAAAGTGACACAAGTAGTTGTGAAATGACCATTAGTTCGACCACATGTATCCAAAAAACATTAGCTCTTTGACTCAGTTCTTACTCATATTAGAAGTTATGCATGCATGTGCAGATCTGCATACAGTATGTTCAAATGTACATGCATGGGCACTCATGCAAGGGAGTAAATGTGCCTCCAACCTCCATGTTTGAAGGATGCATAGAAAACAGCCTTGTGCTTCAGGGGAGGGACCGGTGCAGTGCGACTTCACAGTGACCGACCTCATCAGCAAACTTGTCACTGCAATGCTTCGCATTGACAGGGAAGCTCAAGGACTCCCCTCCCAAAATCTCCTGGTGTGACTTTCAGGCTGCAGGGTAGTGGTAGTGGTGGTGGTGGTGGCAGCATTGGTAGCCAGCTATAAATAGGCCTGCTCCAAATTGTGCTGCAGTCACACATAGATTCAGAGGGAACGAGAAATGACACAGCCATTGTTTGTAATAGAATTGGGAGCACTTGTATGTCTCATTTTAGCAAAAAAAAAAAAAAAAAAAAAAAAAATGTCACTAACAAATGGTAAAGACAGGCAAATGAAAATATAACTTAAAACCGTAGGTGTAGCATGTGTTTGTTAGTGTGTGTTTTAGTCAGGATTTATATGTATGGATTTAAGTGAAGCATGCTTGCAAGTGTAAAAGTTTTTCCTGTCTAACTTCCACAAAAGGCAGATAATTACTTCATTGCCTCAGTTTCCTTTAAGATTAATCCCTGTGCTCTTGTGATTACCATAAATATGCTTATCTAACTGCTATAAAAGCAACTTGCTGTAGTGTAAAGCAGATGTCTTTGTAAATGTTGGGGCCCACACAAGGAGTGCAGCCCTTTTTGTGTGTTTGTGGGATGATGTGTAGTCTTCATTAACACATGAAGAGTGAATTTAAAAAGTTGCATCATTCTCATACAACGCTACACTGTTATTAGATATAGGAAGATTCATGGTGGTCCAGCTGACCAGCTCACAAACACCTGTGCTTGTTTCTGTTTCATAAGGCACATGACATGATCATATCATTATTATGTCATGAAAGCTTTTTAATCAACCAATTTTTGTTTTTCTTAGTTCGAAGCTGTCTTAAGATGAGAAGTTAATACTGTAGTGATGCAAACCATCTTCTTTTATCAGTCCTTGGTAGCTCCTAAGCAGGGGAATTAGCCTGCAGCTTCCAATATCTACCTGCCTGTCATCCGGAGCACTTTTATTGCAGTGTAGAACACAGGCAGCCTTGTGTTGTACTTGACCTCTAGTATGCAAATATATACAGCCACATTACCAAACAGTGCTGTGCTCCTCCTCCACATGGGCGAATCAGTATGATGTCAGTGGTACAGTAAGCCCTTTGTTTCAGGTGTACATCACCTGAGTGCTGCTGTTGCAAGGCTGACCTGCAGAATATGACGTCTAGCGTTCATGCTCTCCTCCTCAGTGAAGAGATCAGACCAAGTCAGACTGAATAATGAATACCAGTGCTGACTCAACAATGGTTTCTTTTAAATCACTCTACATCAGAGAAAATTATTATGGAGCATACATGAAATCTTTATTCCTACAAGCCTCTTCCCTTATTCCTGCTGAACTGGGTCTCCTTTCTAAATGACTGTTGCTGCTAGTGAGGGTAAAAGGGGTATAATGTGATGAGCCTGAGTCAATGTAAAATCTGTTTAGTGTGCAAGCATCAGAGGCTTCTGCATCGCTACTTATGGCTCTGTGTTAGTCTTCTAAAGAGGTCTCTCTGCTGTTCTTTTTGAGTGTCTGCATGTATGCTACATGCACAAATCTGGTCATCTGCAAGATCTTAACTTAAACTGACAATGTCAACTCAAATGTCTGTCAGAGTTTGTTGTTCCAAGATGCCCCTGTTTGCAGAAAAATGTATGAGTTATGCTGATATTATAAGTGATGCAGCAGTGAGTTTCCAGAGGTGAGGGTTCACAGGTCAATTAAGAGTGGACTGTAGTATTTGGTGCCAGCAATGCCAAATGTCACAGGTTTCCCTTAGCCGTTCTTGGCATTTTTTGAATGGGAGTTCATGGAAAATTATATAATTTGCTTCCCAAAGCATATTCATTACTGTAATAAAGGCAGTGTTTGTTTTCCTGGCAAGGGGAAACGTGCATAAGTCCATCCAAAGCTCTCACTCAGAGGCACTGCAATATGTATACATACACACTGACAAGCACACACGCACACACAAGCACATCAATGCAAGCAATGCCAAAGGCATTTAAGTATCTTTTTATTGGAAAGTCTGTTCCCACAACAATAAGTAGAGGAAATCTCTGTGTACACAGGGATTTTAGGTCATTCTGGGACCGTTCCGTTCCAGTAACTTTTACTGGGCAGCTATGTTGACTGTAAAAGTCAGGCTCAGTTGTATTTTCACCTTTCAGTTTTACATCTGTTGTTCACTTTTAAGTGACAGGAAGCATAATTTGTTGCTGAGGTAAAGATGTTCCCTGCGCTAGATGTTTGGCAACATTGTCACAAATTCAGTACAGACTGTGCTGCTTGACATTAAAATCCAAGGGCAAGAGAGACTTTTGAACTTTTAATGGTTTTTTCTCATTGCATACCCTTAAAAGGAAGCATTGTAGACATGCTTTTAGACTGTCCCATGACACATAACAAGTTACACAGACATGTTTTAAAAACCACAGAGAAAGATAAAATGATCTAATGTTGTTCTCCCTATTCATCTAGCTCTGTCTTAGCAAAGAGACCTTCAACACAGCTGGATGGCATCAAGAGAACCATGACATAACATGTTACTATTGAGCTACACTATTATGATCAGCAGTGTGGCCTACAACTTAGTTTGTATACAAACATGCAAAGAGAATGATGAAATAGATGAGCAATTCTGCCCCTGCAGCAACAGTAACAGCATCTCTATGCAGTGACTTTGCTATGTTAGGCAGGAAGTGTGACCTCTAAGGGACACAAGGGACGAGAAGAAGAGAGAAACATCTGGGGCCAAAAGTCCAGTTCTACTTCCCTTTCCCTTTGTTACTCTGGAGGTCCTGTCATTGTGTTTATTAGCTTCTTTAAAAATAAAACAAAACAGCTAACATGACTTACAAACGCACCTTGGGATTTGCCCTGCATGGCCTTAATTGTGGAGTTTTAGGTTGGGAGGTGGGGGGGTCTTGATGATTTCTCCAGAGAGTGGTGGTATGTTGGTTATGTTAGGTTATCCCTTGCACATCACATCCTTATGCTTTGTTTAACACACACAAAAAAAAACCTTTATTTTCCTCTGCTGAAGAAAACTTTCCATAAACAACTGTTGACATTTTACCCCTCCTTGTTTGGACTGGGTTATTTCAGTGTTGCTCTTAAAAACATCAGTTGCAGGCTGAAGACTAGGAAGGTTTTGTGCTTCTGCAGGCTGGGTCAATTTTTTTTCTTGAAAATGAACTCTTTTTTAATTCACATGTGCTCACTATGCCACACTGACAAACACAAAATTTCTGTCCAAGATTAACAGTTAAAGGAGGGCATGCATAATTTATTGATCTTTCCCGTTTCACCACAATGTTGCAAGCATGGACAACTGGATTGTGCTAGAGCACCGTTTGGGATGAGTAACACTTTAAAAGGGCACGTAGATGAAAACAATACATATGTACATAATTTTAATGTAGTTACCTGTAGTGCAGTCATTGCTACACCTGATGCCACTGGATCCGTTTACAGATTAAAACATGTTTATGTCTGGAAGAATTTTGGCCACTGATGGCCACCATCCATTCACAACTGTGCTTTGAATTTAAAGTCATTTCTGTGCCCATCTTTATCACTAGATGCCAGTAATTCTTACACACTGTTCCTTTAAGCGACAAAGCAATGCAAAGTTTCACTCACTGATGTACAGTGTATATGCAAAGCAACCTTTTTCACTTTACTTCCTCTTCTACTGAGTTTGCTCAGCACCTGCCTTCAGTTAGTTTATTTCATTTTCATATATGCAGCTCATTTTTCTGTTTATTGCATGCTATTCTTGTCTTATACTCCTTCATTCCTATTAGTATTTCTTCGGTTCTGTTGCCTCCCCATTTAGGATTTCTTTCTCCTTTGGGTTATCTGCCCAGCAGTGTCCTTGGTTTTGTTCTGTTCGTGAGTTAATTAAAGTACTTTAAGTTCATCACTGCTCTGCCCCTGTTCCAGCACTTGGATTCTCATGAGGGCAGTTTTCAAAGATCCTGTTTCTGCTCTGCTTCATATAGATTACTTTCATTTGGATATCCTAAATGAACAGCATAGTGTATTTTACTAAAATTTACTACACTAGAATTGCCACAATAATTACAATGTTGACTTTTTGTTAGATATATGCATAAGATCTAGATTTTTTTCTCTGTCCTCTGTTGTTTGCTGTGTTAGCGTGCATGTTTATTTAGATGAGAGTACTATTAAAATTGGTAAACAGTAGCATTTACACATCCACTATATAACTTTTTCTCTCCGCTTAAGCAGAATAACCAGGCCCATTTATCAGTATTGTGTAAGGGTTAAAAAGATTTTTGACCTCAAAGGGAAGCCCAAATCATTCTCTGCTTTCAGTTTTGGAAAGAAGTTAGAATTTTCTGACAACACCTCCAGATTTTGACCACTGAAAGCTGTTTTGGGTGGAGGTTCAGATACTGGTGTTTGAGGTTTTGAGATTGTAACACTGACATCCATGACAGAGATAAGTCAGTATTTCTTTTCTGCCTAGTAGAAAGGTATGTTTATGACAATATCAATAAAGTCAGGTGACTCTTAAAAGTTTTATAAGCGTTTCTTTTTATCTCAACCCTTTGATACATAGTGGCCACTACAATGGACACCTATAAGTCTTAATGACTATTTTCTAGTATATGCATGGGTGTGGGCATGTAATTATAGCATTTAACATACATTGTAACTTCCAAGATAAAACAGGAAAAAAAAGATACAGCTTTATTTTATTCTATATTTTATCTCTATTCTAGAAATGTGACAACATATAATTTCTATCAAATTCTTAAAATTTTTAATCAGATTACAAATTAATTAATCATGATTAATCACCATTTGTGACTTTTCCTGAAATTTTACTGTATCGTATGAACAGAAAGAGCCAATGCTAACAATTGTTTAATGTTAACTGACCTTCCCTTGGGTAAATGTCAGATGTCCAAGGGTCAGTTAATGCAGCATGTAATGTACTTCTATATGTTGTTCTGCATCATTTCTACCATGTTCTAGATCATAATGCAGATTTCATCCAGCATCATCTCACCGGCCGTCTCCAGGGGGATAATTTCTATCATAAAACCACCAGATGTGACAACTGAGGTTAAACATCCAACATTGATGAAGAAACTGATAAAAACTGATGACCTGGCTAAAAACACATTAATCCTTTTATCATTGAAGTGTAAGTAAACAACAGCAAAGTAAACAACTGTTAATAAAATATATCTTAATATACATTTTTCTTCATTTTTTTAGTTGTAATAATCAGTTCAATATTCTATAAAATCTAGACCTAAAAATATCTCATTTGTGCCGCCCCTTTTCCTGGTCAGTGCGCCTGCCTACCCCCATATCCCCAGCCCCTTTTTATTCTCAAATGCATCCATAGAGCCGACTAGTTGGTTATAATGTGGTTCTGGCCATTGACAATTTTCCTTGCTAACTATGTTAGCTTCATGGGAAATGGATTTTTATTATGCTTTAATCATGTCATTTTTGTGTAAAAAGTTATGGAAAATGTTTTGTTTTATTTCAACATGACATTCAGTGTGCTAAGATGTTTAATATGTAGTGCTAAAAACTGTATCACTTGTGGCCTTTTTGCATAAGCGAATGCCATAGGACAAGATTAAGTTATTTTAAACACATATCATATTAATCTTTAATATTAGTATTCAGGATTTTATTATATTTTTTGTTTGTTTGTGTTGTTTTAATTGCACAGGTTCTAAGTAATCCTGACCTGTGTGTTTTTGACTATGTCACAATTCACTTCCCAGTCACTGCAAGGCTGGAGTGTGGTTTGGAGTGATTGGGTGCACAATATACCATCACAGTGGTTTGTTGAATGCCAACACCCAACAAAGTTGTTGCTAAAGAAATCTCCATATGTTACATCTTCTCATCCACCTTATAACCCCTGAATGTGCATAGACACAAAAATATCCCCCCAAATTATGCCTTTTTTTCTTTAATTATATGCCCTTATTTTCTGATTCAAGCTACGAACACTGTCTGTAGTTAAATGTCACTCTGCATTTTGCCTTTCCATCCCCATTTTTTCTTTTTTTTTCATTGCTTACCAGAGTGGGTGGGAAAATATGCTGTAAAGTGTAAGTGTTTAGTCCCATGTGACCATCTAAGGATGTTCACAAGCCTCAGGCAAGCATAAATTAATCTCAAGCCTTTTAACATGCTGATTTGCAGCATGTTGGTTTGCATTTAACTCTTCTTTAAATAAATCAGTTAAATAAATAGTCACACTTAATAGGGCTTTGAACAATGAATTGTACTAGATATAATTTAATTAAGACATGAGATGCATTATTTTATAGTTGAACTCTGCTCTGTCATTGTGCTGGAGATGTGTTTACATAAATGAGTTTTGACTTTTAGTCTGAATCATGAAGAAAATACCACTATCAGGTTCAGTGCTAATTGAGGGGACATTTTTTTCTTCTTAATGCACAAATTGGTTGAGCCTATCAGTTGGAAAATATGTTTTTATAGTTGTTGGTTGTTATGTGGACAAGATGCCAACATTTCTCTGTGGTTTTTGATGCTGCTTCTGCCTGGCAAATCTGGTCATCTCACTTGAGAAATCAGCCCTGCTCTGTATTTCTGCAACTGGAAATGTTTTTTTTATAAAAATAAGATTACAGATATGTAATCAGTATCCTGTCTCTCCTCTTATAATCTGAGCCAAACTAACCCTCGGAAGCTGGGTTGTCTTTATATAACCTGACAAGAAATCTGAAACGGCAAATCACCGCAGAGCAGCAGAACTGTGGAAGTCTTTTCCTCAGCTGATTAGTTTGTCTGCTTTTCTTAACCCAGAATAACCTTCACATAGTCTGCCAGAGGATGGAGTTTCCCCTCTGAAAGAAAAACGCGTCTGTGAACTGAATGTTTAAGGAAAACTACAATTAATTGATTTTTTTTTATTATTTTATTTATTTAATTTATTCAAATGTATTTCTGAAAAAACAAAACAAACATATTTCAATCCTTGTGATGCCATAGTAAACAACCTTGGTATCTCCAGACAAGAGACAAAGGGAAGACTTCTAAAGAAAACCAATAACCTGTCATCAGTAGAGATTTTAGATACATCCTTCCTGTCTCTTGTAGAATATAGTCTCTGTTCATTTCTCATACTTATGCTTCCTGTATTGGCTCCACTTGTTTTGTGTTTAGGTGATTACAACGATGCTCTGTTCCTGCCATCCACACCTGCCTGTAATCATTCATTACTTGCTTTGCATATCTTTCTGGTACCTGTTCTTTCTTTGTGAGGTTGTGTGATGTCCTGTGACTAGCTTTCTAGCCTTTCGTCCTTGTGGTTTTCCTGTTTTTTGCCATTTGCCTGCCCATGTTATTGTGAAAGTATTGACTATTGATGTTTTTAAGGTATGTGAATATTAGTGATGGGGAAAGCAAAGCTTTCTAGACCACTGAATCAATATTAAACAAATATCTTGAAATGGTTCAGGGTTATGAAGCATTTGACACAATAAAATATGGGGACATCTGCTGGCCAACTTTCAACATAGCATCTCCATAGAACAATAAAAGGCAATGTGACATAAAACAGTAAGACACTGCTTTATATGACAAGTGTATAACAGTGTTTGCTTTTGATATATATAGCAAATACTAAAATATAGAAAGAAAAAAAAAACGCTTGTGCATCTTGGGGCATTTGTGGAGTTCAAACATTTTTATTTAAGAGTGGGATAATTTTAACTGAGTTAGGCTTCAGTCTGTTCCTCTATCTTGTTACTACCTCTCCAACTTTGGAGAAGACCCTTTGACATGGCACAGAACTAACCGATTTGTGTGGATATCTTGTAAATATTAGAAACTGTTGTACTTAAGATCCAGTGTTTTAAAGAGTCTTCTTCTCTGGAGAGGTAGGGCTCAGCCAAATAAAGCTAAACCGCCACTGTTGCTTCAGCTGTTGCATTTTGAAATCTTTGAGCTTCACCTGCAAGGTGGTAAACCCATTTTATGAGTTTTATCTTAAATAATCGATTTATTTTACATAGATTAATGCAACTCAGTACTGAAGATTTGTTGTCTTAGGTAAGTTCTTCAATGCTCACTCTGGACCTTATTTTAGGACTAACAAAATCAAAGTAGTAGTAGTAGTAGTAGTAATAATAATAATATTAATACATTTTATTTCTGGGTGCCTTTCATGTCACCTTACAGTAAAAGATACACAAAATTAAGTAAGATACAATAAGTTAAAAGAACAAGAGGAAACTTTAAAGTTAAAAAACTGGAGAGACTAATGAAGTGGAAGGATCTAGAAGAGTTTGAAAAGATGAGTCTTGAGGTTGGATCTGAATAGTGGAAGTAAGTCGATATTGCAGAGGTCAGGGGGAAGAGAGTTCCATAATTTGAAAGTGAAAGTGAGGAATGAGTGGGGTACAGTGAGATAGGTGGAGGAAGAGGGCCTACAAGTGTGAACAGGTGTAGCAACATGGATGAGACATGTGTATGTTATATAAGTATGGGTATGTAAGAATGTTATTAACTAAATCAGAATATTGTCTATGTGTCAATGTAAGTGTATAATTGTATGTCAGTTGATGTAATACTACGCTAATCTTGCCTAAATTTCACTTGCACTAGTTGTCAGTCAATGAAACTACAGCAATAATGTGCATGTAAACTCTCCTCCTCTCTAACACCCAAAGAAGTTTAGAGGGTTTGTGCACTGAATTCATAGCTGGCGTGACAGTTCAGTGATACATGTATGACAGCATGTGGTTTAATTTGGAGAGTCGAGCCGTCTGCTTTGAGCATTAACATCACTACTGAATATGCAGTTTCTGTTAAGTCACAGGTAGATACACATACATTTTTCAAAGGCTTTTCCCTTTGTGTCAGTGTGACTTGCATTCTTTTTGTTAAAGATTAACCAACTTACTGCATTAAGCTAACACATCACAGGTTTCCCCACTGCTGGCACAAATAATGAAAATGATCTAAGTCATTCTTTAAAACACTGGTAAGACTGCAAATAAAAAAGATAAAACATAATATACTTTACCCAAAAAGTATTTATTTTTACAAAAAGTAAAGGAAGTTTGTGTTTGGTTTTATTTATTTATAACAATGCTCCTTGGCAATAAAAATTATACCTTTCTCTTAAATGGTGTCACATTTGTAAAGAAAATGCATTTGTGGGACAAACAGCATATTTAAGTATGTGGGTTGCACCTGTGAAAATCTCTGTCCTGCAGGTTTTAGACATTTCCCTGCCTCAACATACTTGACTCAAATTAATGGGTCATTGTACAGAACCTGACATCAAGCTGTTGGATCCATTTGTTTTGAATCAGGTGTGTTGGAGCATGGTAGCATCTAAAACCTGAGGGACACTGGCCCTTGAGGGCTGGAAATAAATAGCCCAGTTCTATGTCAATGCCAAACTCTTTATTCTGCTACTGACTCTTGTTTTGTGCTTCTGGTACCTAAGGTGTTGACAGTCAAGTTTGATTAGCACCTGCTTAGCAGCACCTGTGAGCATGGACCCTGCAACAGCAGTTAATTGGTACCTAATTCAAGCATGCCATGTTTGATCTGGATAGGACCCATGTCATAGGGCAACTTCAAACTGGTGTTCTGCAAAACCAGGTTGCAGCGTTGTTTGGAATGACCCTGAGTACTGTCTCCAAATTGAAGGCCAAATTCCAGATAATGAGGGATGTTGGGGACAGGGTGTAAAGTGGGTGTCCCAGGGAGATGACACCACAAGAAGACTGTTTCCTCATTCTTTCTGCACTTAGGAATTGTAGGAAGTTTCCTACAGATTTGCATACAATGTTTGCAGGATTACATGGCCAGACAACCAAGAACAGACTGCACACAGCCAATTTCTGGTCTTATGGGGCTGCCAAGGGGCAGACTGTTTGCATGGGTTTGGGCAGCATGTGTAGTGGTCACTGAATGTTCTCACCTATAGGCTCCCACCTATGGCAGGTAGATTGTAGGGTCATAGTGTGGAGAAGATGCAGAGAGCGCTATGCTGATTGCTGCACTGATAGGGTTATGGCTTTTGGTGGAGGCAGCATGATGGTTTCAGGCAGTACAACCCTCACAGTAAAAATAAAAGTGATCATCACTGGAGGCAATCTCTACGCAGAAACATCGAAATTAAAATTATGCAACCAGTGGTAATTCCATATCGCCACAGCCTACATTGCTTGAACCCACATCAGATACTACCTTAAGAATTTGGGAGTGAAACTGGTCTGCCTGCAGTTCTGACCTAAATCTAGTTGAACACTTGAGGAATCAGCTTGGGATTGCTTTTTGTGCCAAAGTGACCAGCACAACCAAACTGGCTGACAAATGCTAGAATGCAATGTCTTCCCACAGTAATGTATAACCAAGCTGGTGACCATCATGAAGAGGAGGTACCAGGCTGTTGTGGTCATGTAAGGACATTCCACATGCAACTGAGGCCCATGTTTGTTCAATTAATAAATAATTAAATCACCAATTGGTCTCGTTTCTTCAGACCGCAATGATCCAATCCAACAAATAGCACCAAACAATATTCAATGGCAGAATAAGCTGTTTGGTATTAAAAAATATGAAAAGTTTTTTATGGGTGCAGTCCACATGCTCCGCTGCTCATCCCACAAATGCATTTTCCTTACAAATGTGGTACCATTTAAAAGAAAAATAAACAGGCTTTGAAAAGGTACAGGATGTATGGCCAAGAAGCATTTTAAACAATAATCAACGTAACACAAGTTTCCTGATTTTACTGTTGTTCAGCTGCTTAATCTTGCTGAATGGAATTTCTAGAAACAACAAAAAAAAATGCACCAAATCAAGAAAAATACTAATTTCACAAGGTTTAAAGCTAATTGTACAGTATACCTTTACAATATGATCCACTATACATTTCTAGCTAAATAATATATATGAATATGAATATTGAATGTTCCATCAGCAAAACCTTTGCCTCACTTAATGGCTTCCTGAAACAGCACTGAGAGCTGAAAAACCTCATAAAAAAGAAAAATCTTTGGTAATGAAGCAGCAATGATAAAGACAGACTCTGACGGGTGTATGTGGGGAGTAGGACTAACATGGGTAAAACTTGTGGAGCTGGGGTTATTGTACACTGCTCTAGCAACAGAACAGGAATCTAAAATCAAACATAGTACCTAAAACTGAGAGGATGAGGCTTTGAGTTTTACAAAGGAAATGTAATAATTTAAGACTGATTCTCTATGAATATGTACAGTAGGTGTGAATAAATATGACACTTTAAACTCTGGGCGCTCTGCAGTGTTGTGAGCAATCATATGGAAGAAATTCTGCCTGGAAAAAGACAGTTGGAGGGGTAAAAAAATAAATAACGACACAGCAAACATTCACAGAAGCTGAAGTTATTGCACCGAGGGAAAATTCGTGTCAGGCCTTGGGTGAAAATGTTCTAATGTGCTTGGACACAGTGTAAAGATTTTTTTTTTTCCCTGCAGGTGCAAGTGTAGCAAATCCCCTTTAATAGTACAATGCAGTGTGAGTTTTATGAGATGTTTGAAAGTAGATTTGGCTTTATAATATGTTGATGTATGACTGAAACTCATTTCAGAAGTTTCAGATCAAGTTAGATGATTACAGTTATGGCATACAAGCCCATTATGCTGCCAGTCATTCATGAACCAGCTCAATCCTTATATGGTGAGAAAGTACCAGAAATGGCTTTGTGACCTAGATGTTAAGCAGCACTGCTGTGTCCAGTCATCAGTGTGCATGTTGAATAGCAAATGATGAGAGATGCAGGCTGAGATTCAGTTCATCACTGCGTGCCTGCTGTTTCCTGCTGGACTGTATGGATAGGAATGACTCATCACCAGCTCTGCAGGGCCTTATAATGCCTCAGGTCAGCGCTGTCATCAGGCTTTAGTGCCATCTGTGTCACAGGACAAACAATAGATAACTCTTTGTATGTGAACTGGTTTTACAAATAGGGATAAAGAGAGATAAGTATTACACAAGAAGGCATTATAAATATGGAAATAATCTTATATTAATTACGTTTCTTTAATTTAAATGTATTATTTTATTATTATTATCATTATGCAACAGAAAGTGGAGGAAGGAAAAGG
Source organism: Melanotaenia boesemani (assembly GCF_017639745.1). NCBI lineage: Eukaryota > Metazoa > Chordata > Actinopteri > Atheriniformes > Melanotaeniidae > Melanotaenia > Melanotaenia boesemani. The sequence goes on from NC_055692.1 coordinate 15,080,386, forward strand.
TGTCAATAGTAACTTACAGGCATCCTCAGCTCTCTGGGGACCTCTGCTGGCAGCTTACAGCAAACCAATACACCATTTTATCCACATCATTAGTAAAGGTAAAATTTATCTGCAAGATGTGGTAAAAAGGCAGTAGAATTTAAAACTTGTCATTAAAATTCATTAAGTTGGAGTTAAATTTGACAGCAACACCTGAGTGACTGTACACAGGCTACCACTGAATGAAAAAGTGTGTTGTGATGCACTGTAGGTGTTAAATGGTTCTGAGAAAGCCTTCCTTAATTATGAGCAAGCATTAAAAAGAAAGAAGTCATACAAACTAGTTTCAGAGGTCCTAGGAATGTCTTTTTACCCCAACAAACCTCTAAATTCCCACTTAAATCTTTTTATTGTAGATTTTTTTTTGTACAGATTCAGTCTTACATGACATAATTCAGCCTTTGGTTGTGATTAGGACAAATTGCATTACAGAACCATTGTAATTTATATTATCAGTTAATAATTACAATATTGGATTGTCTTCATCTGTTATTTCATTTGAACTATAAAATGGACTGCAGTTGACCTTATATGACAGCCTGATTGTAATACCTTTGACCACTTGGGGGCAGCAAAGCAAAATGAAAACAAACAAGTATTCCCACAGAACTGTTCACTGGACCAAGTGGGATTGTATGGGTACAAAAAAAAGGCCTTCCTTGGCTAAATCCATGGCGTATCTCAACTGCAGCTATCCAATAAAATAAACCTAAAACCTCCCACAAATGCTCATTCATTTAATTCAGTAAATACACAGAATTAATTTAACATGGGGTCAATGTTTTTCAGATGATTGGATAAGGCTCACCAATTCATTGGGAAAATATTTCTTTAACAGCACCTTTTAAAGCTTTTAAGGCTTGAAATGTAGCTATAGAACACACCAGCTTGGAACTTTTGCTTTTTTCTTGTCCTGTCCAGCATCATATCAAGCAGAATGGTGGTCTGGCTGCTGTGATGTGCCGGTCAATTTTGCTTTGAGGAACATGAGAGGACCAGAAGAGGAGCTTTACAGATATAAGGCCCCTCTTGATAATTAAGTATTATTCTTATTATTTTTCAAATTATTTTAAATTTGTCTGTTGCTGAATGTTTTTATTAATGCTGGACCTGACAAGAGGGGTAGGGGCAAAAGAAGAGAGTGAAAAGAAGAAAAAGGAGACAAGGATACACCAGATATAAGCAACAGCATAAACTGTTCAATCTAAACAAGAAAAACCAGGCTACCAGCTGCTTCACCTGTAAGAAACCACCTGCAATAATTTTAAGAAAATCAAAGCTGATAATCATTGGGAGCACCTATAAAAAGACAAGCTTAAAAAAAAATCATGAATCACAACAACAAAGATGCTTGTTGTTTTCATTTTGCTGCCCTAGTTTTCATTTAATACTGTTACAAATTTTACTTCCTATGCCAACAAGACGTTGCACGGTGGTGTGGTGGTTAGCACCGCAGCCTCACAGCAAGAAGGTTGCTGGTTCAAGCCTTGGCTGGAGGGATGTTCAAACCTGGGGCGTGGTGGCCTTTCTGTGTGGAGTTTGCATGTTCTCACCACGTATGTGTGGGTTCTCTCCGGGTTCTCCAGCTTCCTCCCACTGTCCAAAGACATGCATGTTAGGTTAATTGGTCAGTCTAAATTCTGCCTAGGAGTGTGTGTGTGTGTGTGTGTGAATGGTTGTTTGTCTGTATCTGTGTTGGCCCTGCGATGGACTGGTGAACTGTCCAGGGTATACCCTGCCTCTCAACTGTGGGATAGGCTCCAGCTTACCAGCGACCTGTAATGGACTAAACGGTACAGAGAATGAATAAATTGCGCTCTTTCAAAGTCCACTAGTCTTTGAATTTAAGAGCTTTCAGTTTAATGAAGAGTTGGTTGGTTGGTTGTCTGCATTTCATACCATTCTTAATGCTTTTTAAAAGATTTGTGTTTGTTTTATATGTTTTATATGTGTTCCCCCAGACTTCCACACAGTAAGTCATGTATGGGTGAATGAAGGTGCAAGGTGATTGATGATGTTTTTGGCTCTGTGTAATACTCTGATTTTGAAACTTTTAAGCTTCTTTTAGTAGTTTATAAATGTCTTAATGGTCTTGGGCCTTCTTATTTATCTGACTTGCTTTTAAATTATGAATGCTCGCGGACCCTGAGGTCCTCTGGTACCGGTTTCTTAGTTGTTCCAAGGGTGAGGACCAAAACATGCAGCAAGGCCTCTTTCAATTGTTCCGGCCCTCGTCTGTGGAAATACCCTGCCAGAGAACCTCAGGGCTGCAGACTGTTGATGTTTTTAAAAAGAGGCTTAAGACCTACCTTTTTAGCTTAGCTTTTAACTAAATTTTATTTGATCTTAAATTATTTTTCGTTTTATTTCATGTTATTTTATTTTTATTTTACTCAACTTTATTTATTTATACATTTATTCATTCATTCATTATTCCTAGCTGTTCTTATTGTTTATTAAGGTTATTTAATCTTTGTTTCAACTCCAGTGTTTTCTTCATGGAGATGCTCCACGACAGGGGTTCTGCCTGCTCAGTCTGGGGGTTGTTGCTGCGATGATTGCCCTTGTCTGGGTGGCTGGGACCCTGCACTGCAGCCTTATGGCTGTGGTGTGGGCCCCGGTCTGCCCTGACTGGGGGGGTTGCCATGATGGCAACTGCTGAAGGACATGGGTGGACTGGTTTCTGGTGTGGATGGATCTCCATGATATTCTTTTCTCACAGCAGCATCAAGCCAGATGTTAATCACTTTTAGTGTATACTCAGACTGTATACTTTTAGTTTAAAGACAGAAATCAGGGAGTCACGTTTGTGCAGAATGGGGTGGGGGTGCTGCTTTGTGTGTATGTATGCATGTGTGTGCGTGCAACTGTGTGAAAGACTTTGAGTGGTTTTTTTTCTATTTATTGTTATGTAGTCTCTTTTGATGTGTGTAAAGGCTAGTTTTGTTTTTAATATGCATGAATTGATTTTTTTTAAAATGTAAAGCTCTTGATGTTGCCCCAGCATGAAAAGTGTGTTTTAGAATAGAATAGAATAGAAATACTTTATCAATCCCTTTGGAGAGTCCTCAGGGAACTTTGTGTATTTTTTTATAAATAATAATAATAATAATAAAAAAACAAAAAACAAAAAAAAAAACAATATAATTTACATGTGATTTCCTGTTTAGTTTGTTGTCTATTATTACCCCAAGAAATTTTCTTTCAGTTACTCTTTCTCTTTCAATATTATTTAATGTTATTTAGAGGTTTTTGTTGGTTTTGAATTGACAGTTGCTGAAAAATAATGAATTTTATTTATCTTATACTCAATGTTAGTTTATTATCATCAAACCATCTATTTTAACATTGTCAGTTCTTGTATCATGTGCAAAAATATGGTTTTCAGTTTTTTTCTTAATTCACATATATCATTTATGTATAAAATAAACAGAAATGCCCCAAATATTAAACCTTGGGGGACTGCAGAAAAAATTTTATTCCTGATAATTGAACATACTGTTTAATGTCTTTTAAGTAACTACTTAAGTAAACAATGTATCACTTCCTAAATGTGAAACACAATTGTGTATGTTCACAAGTTAACGTATCCTTGGGAGACCTCACAGATAACATTCTGTATGTTAGACTTTGCTTCTTGTAAGTGAACATATTGTTTTCTGTCTTTTAAGTAGCTGCTGATCCCGTTGTATGCAGTTCCTCTGATCCCATACCTTTGTAGTTTTGTCATTAGCAGTTCATGATAAGGATCGACCGATACATCGACTGGCTGATTTATCGGGCCGATATTTGTGTTTTTACTGGTACGCAAGTGCGCATCAGCATGATTTACAAAAAGGCCTCCACAGGCAGCTCTGTGTTGTTGGAGATGCTTTAGTCATGTGCAGAGCATGCATTACTCCTCCTCCACTAGCAGAGTGCTGGTGAAAATCCTGCAGCATTAGCTTCAAAACAATGGTTTTAAACTTCCACTAAAGGAAGTGCACTTAAGGAAATTATATTTGTTATGAAATAATATTCTTCACTATCAGTGTTTTCAGATCTCTGATAACGGATTGATTTCGCAGCTGATAACAGACAACAGTTCCACTGAGCTATAAAGTCAAATAAAAGACTTTCATTAGATCAAAAACTCCAATGAGTTCTAAACCATCTTGTTTTAGTTTATGAGGATTAGAAGTGGCTGCAGCGCAAAGTTGAGGGGAAAAAAAAAACAAAAAAAAAAAAACGCTGGGGGCACATAAGGGAAAGCCATGCAGCAGGAGATGAGACATGATCTGCAGTGGCTGTGACTTTTAAATAATTGTTTAACCCTCAAAGTAAATAGTGGAAATTGTCATGACAGTATAAATATTCTGCGATGCGGAGAGAAGGCAAAAATATTTCTGGCTCATAATCTCCGCTGGATGTTCCTCTGCCAGCTAACTGCACAAACCTCTTTGAGGTTTTCAGTGCACTTCTTGATTATGAGAATGTAAAATCTAGCATCAGTTCATCTCTGCATGTCACCCTTTACAGAATACTTCCACATTATCTGATCCAGAATGTTGTGAGTCTGAAAATAGAACAATGGAAAATCCTGAGCGATGAGATAACCACCTGTGGCTGGAATATGATCATATGGTTTTGCACCCAGGACTTAGCCAGTGGTTACAACCAGGTGCCGGTACCAGAAAACGACAAGCCAAAAAACTGCCTTCTGTACACCATTTGGACTCGTTGAGTGGAATTAGACTGTGTAATGCCCCAAGTGCCTTTCAATGTCTCATGCAAAGGATACTTGGGATCAGCAGTGCCAGTCTTTTCTCTTGTACCTGGATGGCATCATTGTCTTTTCGTCTTCAGTCTCCCAGCATGTACAGTGGCTGGAGATGGTTGTTGAGCAACTCCAGAGGTAAGGTCTCAAAGTGAAGCTTGAGAAATATTCATTCTTTCTGCGAGAGCTTAGCTTTCTGGGTGCATTTTATTTCATATAGGGGTGTGGCCACAGACCCAACCAAAACAGTGGCGCAGTGACTAAGTGGCCCCGTCCCACTCTTGTCTCAGAACTTCGCTCATTTTTGGGCATTGCTTTGTGGAGGGCTTTGCCAAGTTGGTGGGTTCTATTCATAAGTTCGTGGCAAAACTGGTGAGCACCAAGTCCAGAAATGTGTCTGGCCAGGCATTTCAAGATGCATAGACTTCAGAGTATGAGGGCAGCTTTGAGGCTCTCAAGTCAAAATTGACCTCGAGCCCAGTGTTGGCTTATGCCAATTACTCATTTCATTTCATTCTGGAGACTGACGCTAGCCATAGTGCTTTCACAGGAGACTCGGGATGGAGTTAGGCCTATTGCATATGCTGGATGTGGCCTCTGACCAATGGAGCGTAACATGCCCAACTATAGCTCCCTGAAGTTAGAGTTTCTGGCATTAAAGGGGGCCATGACTGAAAAATTTAGAACGGATCTTTTGGGGCATCAGTGTGTGGTTCATACAGACAGCAACCCCCTAAGGTATATCCACTCAGCCAAGCTGGGAGCAGCTGAACATTGCTGGGCAGACCAACTTGCTGATTTTGATTTCAAGTACCGGTCTCGTTGCAGCAACACAAATATTGACGTGCTTTTCACACAGCTTACATCAGGCACTAGCTTGACAGAGCAGGTGTTGTCTGGCACCCCTGTCCCAGAAGCTCTGTAGTCTGCCCCTTCTCCTGCTCCTGTGTCGGTAAGTCAATCAGTGGTGACTCTTCAGCCATCCCATTCTACATCTGACCTGCGCTTCTTGCAGGAAGCTGACCTCCCCCTTAAAGATGTTTTTGGGTATTGGAGAAGGCAGGCCCACCCCACTCCAGAAAAAATACGGCAGCTCCCTAAACCTTCCCTGGTTTTGGTAAAACAGTGGGGTCGTCTTGTGGAGAAAAATGGGGTGACTTATCGGTCCATCATTCAGATGGAGGGGAGGAGGTGTTGCAGCTGATTTTGCCATTAGTCCTTAAACATAATGTCCTGACACAGTTTATTTAATTTTAAATTAACATATTTATCTGTGAAGTTATCCTCCGGTGCGGCGTCTACAGTGTTGTGGTGAAAGAGGAGCTGAGCCAAAAGGCAAGGCTCTCGATTTACCGGTAGAGCTACGTTCCTACCCTCACCTACGGTCACGAGCTGTGGGTAGTGACCGAAAGAACAAGATTGTGAATACAAGCGGCTGAAATGAGTGGCCGGGCTCTCCCAGAAGCTCGGTGATCCGGGAGGGGCTCAGAGTAGAGTCGCTGCTCCTCCACATCGAGAAGAGCCAGATGAGGTGGCTCGGGCATCTGGTCAGGATACCTCCTGGACGCCTCCCTGGCGAAGTGTTCCGGGCATGTCCCACCGAAAAGTGGCCCCGGGGAAGACCCAGGACACACTGGACGGACTACATCTCGCGGCTGGCCTGGGAAAGCCTCGGGAACCTTCGGATGAGCTGGTGAATGGATGGATATTTATCTGTGATTTGACCAAATCAGAATATATAATTTATTTCTACTTCACTCAAACTTTAGATGTAAGTGAAAATTTGTAAAAAAAATCAGCCAAGGACCAGATTCTCATTACCTCTAATTTACCTCTCATTACCTCAATTTTACACTATAAAATTGACACTTTCTATAATTATTTAATAAAACTTTATTTAACAAAACTTCAGAATGCTTCTCAGTTATGCTGGTATTGTACTTATGGAAACTTGATGGAATTTCGTGAGGCAGACTTATAAAAATGTTGGTTAAAGCTGAAACAGTAAAGTCAGGTATAGCTCCCAGTACACATCAGATTCAATAATTGCCTGGTTTTACAGTTTATAGTTGTAATCAGTGGTATCTTTCATTAAACCTCTTCTTACCTGTAAAAAAAATAGGCTTTTCTCAGAAGCATAGACTATCTCGTACCTCTGTCTTCATATGATGTGTTGTATTGCCTGTTGCGATCTCCACAGGTCAAACAGATCAGTGTCCATTACAATTTTGATCAATTTATGTTTTTTTCATACAGATGTATTGTAAAGTAAGTTTCAAGCCTGTATTTTTAACATGCATGAATGATGAAGATAGACGAAAGCCGCCCTGGACATTACTTATGCATACATTTTTTTCATCATGTAAAGCATGTTGTGTTGCCTTTGGCAAGAAAAACTCTTTATAAATAAAGTTTAATGTGAATTGATTAACAGCTGCACTTTAACCACTAAACAGCCACTGACAGAACAAGACAAATCCATTTTCAATAAATAAGAATTCATGAAAAAATATAGAGGCAAACATTCCACTCTTGGAATAACTTGAATAATGAGACAACTACACACATAAGTTATTTATTTGATGGTGTACAAGGTGTCCTTATTAATGGACATTTAAGGTGACTATGAATTGTCTTCATTTTTATTTAACCATAATAACATGCTAATATAGTGTTAACTTTGTACATTTAAATAGTTTCTACCAGCTTTAAATGTTGTCCAACATTTACCTAACTTTCCGTTTCTCCACTCAAACCAAGGATGCCTGTTTTTAAATTCCCCTACCTAACGACAGCGTCAGGCTCTCCTCCCCGCCCCTAACTGTGTAACGGTAGTGCCCCCCGAATCGACAGTGGAAACAGAACTAGCAGCACGCTCACTGACAAACTGAAACAGTGTGATTTGACTTTGTTTTCTTTTCATGTTTTTTCTCTGCGTTCCCTCTCCACTAACTACTTGTATCACCCAAAAAAATCTTCTTCCTCGTCTTTTTCTGCTGCTGCTGCATCTTCTTCTTCCTCTCATCCGCCACTCTTTAATTCGTGGTTGTCTAGCAACCAGCCACCAGCTGTTAAGATACGCAGGTCAGGATCAGGACAGACAGTCAAGCTGCTTTCTCTCTCAACGTCACTTTTGACGGAATTCCTCATGGTCTAAACGGGCTGGCTTCGTGGCTAATTTATGATCGGGAAAGTGAAAGTTATGTCACAAAACATGGTGATACGCATCTTAGAACATTTTTTAGTGGTTATAGGGAAATTTGTAACCTTTTCTAGTGGGTATACGGTGTAAACCTGCGTATCACCACTGGGAAGAACGCTCTCCGCGTTTTTCTCTTTCGACTGCAGTTCTGATTTGAAACACTAGGTGCCAATGCTACTTATTTTGCCTTTAATGACACCACATCACTACGTACCATTGACAGGTTCATCTAACTTTAGTGCTAAACAATGTAATGGGGGGGGCATTTGATAAGAATAATTCAGTGCTGTTTTATTCTAAAATCTGAATTAATTCAGATACTTAATACAAGGTAATGTTCAGGACTTATAACTTGTGACTTTGTAAAGTATGTATCCTGAGCATCTCCTTTGTGGCAGCTTACAGAGGAGGTCAGGACTGAGAAATGAAGTTTGCCAGCAACTGTTGCAGGTGTTGGCACCATAGTGCAGCTGTCTTAAGCATATTTACATTGAATAATTGAACATCCATATTTTCTGTACCACAAGAAAAGATGTTCCTACAGTACTCATTTGTAATGCAGTGCAGTGCTTTAATAAATTTAATTTAATCATACGTTCCTATCAATGTCCATGCACAGCTGAATATCAGACTGTTTAAAAAATGCTCCCTCATCTGTTTCAAAACACAAAAAGAAAACAATAAAATGTGTGACTCATACTTGGGTCTGCTAGACAATAGGTGGAATATAAGACAATTATTTTCAAGGAGTTTGAGGTATGAGAGCTAATTTACATTTCAAGTAAATGTTATTGTATTTTCATCCCTGGCCAGCTTACTGTGAAATTGTTCTGAGCTGCTACAAAGGGCTCATCACTGTCAACAGAGTGCTAGAGGAATAAATGGTAAGTAAATCAAGCTGTTGAGCCAGATATGGCTGTATTATAACCAGTTTCAATCTGTCCATACTTGAAGATAAATTGGTGTTCCTACTGGCACTGCATAGTATCAAGTGTATATTTTTTAAGCCTCAGAAGCATCATCGTCCTTTCTGAAATTAAGTGTCTATATGAAATGACAACACTAATCCATCACATGCAGGTTGTGTTTTAAGTGTGTGTGTGTGCATGTGAATGCTGGCTTGCCTTGACTTTTGACTTGTATGTTGTGTGTGTATGAGCATGATTGTATTACAAGAGGTGACAGCCCTTCACTGGCTGCTGATTTAAGTGATGAATGTACTGTAGCAGTTTTATGTAACAAATGGCTTTACTGCAGAAAGGGCTTGACTACATGCGACACATGAAGTCAGTTTGTAACAAAGTCTCTCCACATAAGTTTCCAGTTTTTACTCTCATTTTTAGTAACTGAAGTGCCACTTGGAGAAGCCACTGCTATACTTCAATCCTGGCTTGAGTCAGTGGGCAGGGAGGCTGTTGTTTACTCCTCAACACTGAGAACCCTCTAGCATTCATTTATTCATCTGTGCAAGAGCCCATCCTACTCTAGAAGTGGTTCAAGAGTGGTTTTAAAGCTGCTGTAAATGACCAAAATCAGTAAATCAGTAGGATGCTAATTTGTGTTGTGCCATCTTTGGATGAGTGAAGGAACTCTAAGAGATGAAAAAAATCCACTTCAGTCAGAGGCTAAGAAACCAGACTGATAATTGGATGGTACATGGGGAGCTTTTAGTGTGCACCAGACAAGTGTCACTGCCAATTTAGTCTAAAAACACTATGATGTAGCGTGTAATGGGTTGTAATTTATTCTAAATGGAAGAATATACGATGGATTTTTCTGACAGATTTGAATGATTTATTTGCTGATTGCTCTATTTTAGTATCTACCATATAAGCTTGAATATTAATGTCAGTAATATGTAATCTTCCAGTGGCTTTGTCTCCAGAAAATTAGCTACAAAAATTAAACAAAAAAATGTTATAATTGATCTGCCAAAATTAACAAAAATGAGTCGTGATTTTAGTAAAAGCACAGTGCTTGCTCACGTCAGCTGATTGAATGGCTACCATAAGATGCCAAGATACTTTTGAGGGATTATTCAATAAGCAGCTAGGAGACCCCCCAAGAGATGTTTCACACAGCAGCAGAGCATATTAGACAGCCATGACCTGCTAATGGTAGATGAGGAGAAGCCATATTATTTTCATGTCTTCTTTTTTTTTTTTTTTTTTTTTTTGCTCTATGACCTAATATGATCACGTTGGATAAACTCCCATCGCTCTCCTAAAGATGGCAGGAAGTTAATTGAAAAAGCCAGCTGAGGATGTGTCAGAGGGACACGAGAGGAAATCGCATCTGCCGAAGGCAGTTTTCATATCTTGGTCTGTGGTGGAGGAGGTGAGGGTCTCGCTGTGCCTTATGCTTACATTTCTGGTCAGAAATTATGTTACTGTTAACATAATTCTGGTTGTTTTAAGAAAAACATACAGATATAGTAATTATTATGGAGCAAAACATTCACATAAAATGACCAAGGTTAAAGAACAAGAGAGGGGAAAAATCAACAAAACAAACAACAAAGACCTTGAATCTGTGCAACCATGAAATTATACATAAAAGCAAAATGTAATGCAAATAAAATTATTGGCACTTTTCAGTTATAATGAATGGGTCTTCAGCAAAAATAGCAGCATCTCAATGTTTCTTGCAGCCATCTATAAGCTTCTAGTTTCAAGTAATTTCTGACACTTTCCCTGCAGACCAAAAAATGAACTCTATAGAAATGAGCATCTGGCCAAAGGCAGAAAAATACTAAATTCACTAGCAAACAGTTTTTCTCCTCAATTCACAAATCAGACATTTCATCTTTTACAAGAATTTTGCTGGTAGCTGGTGGTAATTTTTCTTACCCTGTTGATTGCTATGTTTTCATACTCTTCTGAGTTTACATAAGTCCTTTTGAAATGGCCAGGGGTTTTCAGTGGGAAACAGGTTTAAAAATGATGGCTACTTTGAACAAGTCTGTTTTTTTCTCCTCTCTGTTCATGATTTTGTGCCATTGAATGTGAGCTGTGGGGTTGTTGAGCTGCTAAAAGATGTAAGGCCTTTTTCCCCAGATGTAATTTTTGGCTCTTAAATGCACTGGAAATCTCATTATTATTATTATTTCAATTTTTTAATTTCTAGAAAGAAAAAAAAGACCCCATAGCTTGATAAAGCATGTATTATGTTTATTTGTTGGAAGTTTATTATTATGATGATGACATAATAATAAGAGAATTTTGCTGTCATCACTTATTAGTGAACTTGTAAAGACAAAGGAATTTGCCCACAGGAAATTCTCATTGCAGGGTGTGAAATGGTTATGAAAACTTGTTCCATTATTTCCACAGATAAATTTTCATTGTTTTGATCTTTTTTATGCTTTTGAATGGAAGAAACACTCTGTAGAGAAATGCTGTCACGTTTTATAAAATAGTTCACAATCAACTTTGGCCTCACATTTCACAACGTGAAAAAGAGTCTACATTTGGGGCTCAGAGGGGGTTGAATATGGCAATACACACATAAAGGCTGAAGAACATAATAAAAGTCCTATTCCAACAAGTTTTCAACAAGTATCTTTCCTTTTCATGTAATTTTTTTTATCCAGTTGCTTTTTTATTCTGGTTAGGGTTAGAAGTGGAAATTTAAATGGTTATGGTTGAAAATTAGGTTTTTATACATAGCTAAAGGTGATTAAAAGTGTCCAAATTGAAAATGTATATGAAAATACATTTTAGGACTTATAATAGATAGTAAATTATCATAGAAAGCCCTCTTCAGACATATAAAAACCAAAATATCCAAAAGCCTCTCAATCATAAATGAAGTGAATGCAGTCTGTACTTTAAACTGCTCTTTGGTACACCCATACTTCACATATTGTGTTGAAGTGTGAGGAAATAGTTACCAAGGCACAATTAATCCATTATTTACACTACAGAAATGAGCAGTCCGGGTTATTCATAAGGCTGGGTTTGTGGAACCTACTCATAATCTGTTAATTAAGTCTTTAAATGTTAAAAATCAATGATCTTGTAAAGGATTATATATTAAAAACTCTATTTAAAGCATTTAACAATTTACTACCGAGTAATATACAAAATATTTTCACAATTTGGCAGCGTTCTTATAAATTTAGAGGACATGGAGATTTCACATGACCTAAATTTCTACGAGTAAGCGTTTTTGTGTGTATGTGGAGTGAAATATTGGAACAGTCTGGATATCCAACACAAGCAATGCCCAAATACCTACAGATTTAAATGCTATATAAACATATATAAATGAGTTTGTAACAGTATAAGGATGTACCTGTCCTTTACTGTTAGTGGGATTCTCATTTTTTAACTTGTTGGTATGTAATTATCATTTAATGTAAATAACGGTTGATTGTTACCTTTTGTTACATCACCGTGAATGTACCTTGCTTCTATTTTTCACATATTTTGACTAATGTACATTGTGTTTTATTTTTCTTATATTTGGTAAATACTATAAATACTGTCAAATAAGTTATTGTAATCTGGTGCAGGCCTTTTGGCCATTGTCCTGGTTTGAGGTTTGGGAAACAGGTGTGAGTATTTGAACTTATTATATGAAGCTGTTGATGAGATATGAGGTGGGACTAAATGACTTATAAGTTCTGTTCTTCCTCGTCCTTTTCAAGCATTAAGGATTTGCATTTATTCTACTGAAAGAAATTGATCTGTCCAATGTTGTTGTTCATCGGCTATTTGTGTCACAAGTGCTTGAAATAAATAATTTGAAATTAAAATAATGAAATGAAAGTTTGTGTATTAAAAAAAGGATGGTTAAGGTTAAGAAAACATCATGGTTTACATTAAAACTTTCTTAATTCATGTTGTCCAGCTGGCTTTACATAAAATCTACTTTACACCCAAAAATTACTTTATATAATGTCAACACCATATGAAAACCTGTTTTATTTCTGCTATTCCCTAATTGTGTTAATAACATTTAATTTATTCAAAATTCATGAATTTGCATTTGTTTTCAGTTTTTTTTTTTATGATAATCTAAATTCTGTGTTTATGTGCTACTAAAACTGAACCGGACTGAAGTTCATCAGCCCAGATAGAAATCAGCCTCCTGTGGTTTCTCTACTGCTGATTCACTGCACACACTGAGGCACACAAATAATAAGAGCTTCTTGTCTTCAAAATAAAAATTAAACAATGTTTTAATTGAGAGTTTACACATTGGAAATACGTTTTATCCTATCATTGCAGCCCTTAGAACTTGTATAATAAGATGAAAACTGATAACTTCCTCCTGTCAGAGCTGTCAGAGTCATGACTCCTACTGATTCTGTTGTAAAAAATTAGGCTTATGCTTTCACGGCCGAAGTTCTTCAAAAGAGAAGTAGAAATTTGAAGTTTATTTCATGAATTGTAGCCCATTCTGACCTGATATCTGATTCTGACATATAAGCAGAGAAGAGGAGCAGTTTGTCTGATGGCTAGCTGTTTCCAATATTTGTAGAAATTTCAAGATAATTGACTATTTTTTTTCCAGACAGGCACTTGTGCAATAACGGTGCAACTGTGCTGAATTTGCTGAGTATAACAATGACATAAATCTTTAAGACATCACACTCAAACTTGCATCATTATTGAATGTATGACTGCAGAGGGATCGTGAATAAAAAGTTAATTTTAAATAAAAAAGAGTAGGTGTTTTTCTTCAGGTCCAATTTTGCTATTTTAATCAGACTTTATGTATCAATGTCTGAAAAAGAGAAAACAATACAAAAATCTAAAAATAAATAAATAAATACATGATACATAATAATACAATATACGATTCTAGTCTCAGAAACTGGAGCTTAATAAGAGCACAGAGTAAGGGTTAATGCTATGTTTTTTCCTGAATTTTTTTTATGTATTTTGTTCTGTTTGCATGATTACTTCACTTATAAACCGCTTTAACATATGTTTCTGTTAGCTTTTTTATTAAATGCAACCCCTTTGTGCAATCTGGGTAGTCTTATAACTCTCATTAACTTAACAAAAATAAAGGAGATTTCTAACAAATTATTGGTTGGTTTTATGAGAAGAAGTACTGCTGAAATTACTTAATGATCTGCATGATTTATTACCTATGAAATACTTATCAGTGTCTGGATATTATATGAATATATGCATGCATAGTGCATATAAAGTGTTTTGTATTTTTCATTATGAAAGCAACACCATGCAAATCTTGCTCAACATAACTACTCCTCTCCTCTGAGACCAATTAGCAAAGACTCTGTACCACTCTCTAGTTAACTGACTGGTCGTCATCACTCCATGTGTATTTTATCAAGATAGGCCAGGGACATACTTTTTATCTAAAAGTGAAGGATAATGTGTGGCCTTCTTTGGCTGATCTCATTCTGGCTACTGCAGTGTTGCTGAAGAGGTGGGTAGACGGAGACAAAGTGGAGTTGGTGTTGTTTTGGCACTCAAGGAGCATGAAAATGAAGGATTATAGGGCAATTTGCAAGTGACACACATTTATATGTGTTACCTTTCATGGAATGAGCAGGTTAAACTTCATTGTTTGCCTGGGTATAATTATTATGGGATGCAGACAAAAGAAGTGACTGCATGGAAAACATTAATTAGGAGTTAAACAAATGCATTTGTACAGTCCTTGATCGAGGGATAAAAAGAATAAGCGCTGGTATCAATATCTGTTGTAAAATTAAATGTCTGCTTACCTTCTGTGTGCTTCTTGCAGGTTGATAACAACACATGTGACACGAATGCTGGAGCACAAATTGACCAAATGCACACCAATAAAGACATAAATCATATTATTAATTTCTTTGAAGTTCTACAAGAATTTTCTGCCTGTGCCACATCATTTTATCCTCTGTAATTGGTGTTGGACATCCATTTCATTCCAATTGGTCTTGGCTAAGAGAGAGAGAGAGAGAGTGTGTGTGTGTGTGTGTGTGTGTGTGTGTGTGTGCATGTGTGTTAGGCAGCGAGAAGAAAGAAGACAGAGGCAGGGGTAAGCTCTGGGTTATTAGGCCAAGTAAACAGAATAGACTTGTGTAACTCTGGCTGATAATTCGCTGACCTTTACCTTTTACACTCTAATGCATTCTAATAGGCCAGTGGATCCCAGCACATCTCCTTTCTCATGAACACACACATGCTTTATGGCACACATTAATCACACACACATACATACACATGTACAGACAAGTACCTGGTTGTCTGGGAGATTAAAGCTTTCATGTTCTTAAGCCGCAAAGTCCCCTGGGACAGCTTACTGAATAATAATAAATGACAAGTTTAAAATATTATTTCTTTTAAAGTATGTGTTTTGTTTTAATTTTTATTTAACTAACACACAAAAGAAGTGAGATAAAGCTGTTTAAATGACTATATGACTAGTTTTACAATGACTTTAGAAGCATGCTAAAGTTGTATTTATGTATGTTTTTCTAGCTCCTTTTGCAATTAATGCTGTGTGATTGAGGCCTGCCAGAGTTGGCCCACAACATGCAAAAGGATGACCGGTCCGGGGACGACAGCCAGCGAGAAAGTGTAAGTAAATATTAGCTCTTTGCCTTGAAAATTCATTCCTTTTATCATTCATTCTTTCTTTTTTACTACATGCCACTATACATGTACTTATGTAAGTACTTGAATAATGTGCTTTTAGACAGCTGTGTAAATAATGTGCTTTTTATATTTTGTTGCTCAGATTCAGATTCTAATATTTCGTTGGACCACCTTTAGCTCTGATTATGGGGCGCATTTGCTGTGGCATTGTTTTAATAAGCTTCTGCAATGTCACAAGATTTATTTCCATCAAGTGTTGCAATAATTTTTCAACAAGACCTTATAAAGATGATGGGATGGGTTTATACACACTCTGTGTGTATAAACATTAAGGGTGGGACTCGATAAAAAAAAAAAAAAATCTAATTAATAAGTAGCAGCTTTGTGATTCATTCATTTCGATTAATCTCATTTTAATCGCATAACAATATTTGCACCAAAAAGCAACATTTTTCCAACAAAGCAATGGAAGCACTGCTTATTGAGAAGTAAATGTGCTTTCATGTCATTTTCAAGTCTCCAATAACACCAGAAAACGTTACTAGATTTGTTGATAGTCCTTTAAATTGAGTCTCTAGATGGGTCTGAAAACTCATTAAATATAGCGCCAAGGTAGTTAAGTTGACAACACTGATTTAGCCGAGCTCTGCACCTGGGATCCTCCCTGGTGTAGTAGATCTGGGCAGTTGATTGCCCTGGTACTCAAAGCTTGCTCCTATGCTGCCATGATTAGTGTCTCTGTGCTGTCTTTCAGTCCAGCCCTCCCTAACCCTCGGTAGGTAGGACTTGCTCCTATCGACCACTTCAGCTATCTGTCGTGATACATCTCTACAGGGGTTTTTCCTTCCATGATGGTTCCTCCAACTCCTTCTCCTCCAGTTTTGACTTCCTGATGCATTCACTAAGTTTTATCTTGGATAGTGGCCCTGATGCTCAAAACTCAAATTTTATTTATATACCACTTTTCATACAAAAGTGGTACATAGTGCTTTACATAATAAAAACAAATTATGAATGTATATAAAACCTTCCACGCAAGTATAAAACAAAGTTCAATAACACACCTGATCATACTCTCTCACACATACATCATCACATTTAGACCCACACAGCATACATAAACAATCCCCACCCCTTTTTGCACAAACATAAACTCTGACTTCTAGTTTCTGTCTCTTTGATTGAAACATTAGTTTAAAAACATAACTAGAGATAAACATCTGAGGCCTGTACGCTGAAGCGTGATTAACATACCCCGGATATCTCTCTGTTAGCTGGGTTGACTTACCCAGACATTCAGGATCTGGACAAGCGGTACGATGAAGCTGGTTATCAACTTGGTAATTCAACCCAGGGTTTTGCTATCTAGATCCATGCACGCTCACATAAAAGGGTAGAGTTTGCAGTGTCTGACCAATAGCAGACATTGAGAAACCCTGCAGAGCAGCATATTTTATATTTCTTGAGGAAATATGAAGAATGTAAACACATAATCCAGGCCAAAAGCAACACTGTTGCCGCAGCAACAGCCAGGAAGAAGTGCTGACAGAAAACTCCTGACTCTGTTAATCCATAAATTTGTGAAATTATGCAATATTAATTAATGGGACAATATAAACAGACAGCACTCCGATCCCTCAATTTCACTTTAGTACAGCACAGATTTCGGGCAGAGAGCTTCCTCCCTTCTCTTTTTATTTATAACCTTCGCCAAGGTGTCTGTCTGTTCGTTAGCAACATAACCAAACCTACCAAACCAAACATACCAAAAAGTTTTGGATGGATTTTGGTTAAATTTTCAGGAAATGTCAGAAATACAATAAGGAAAGAGTGATAACATTTTGGGGGGGATCCGGATCCCTGCCTGGATCCAAGGTTTTCTTAAAAGATTCTTAACTATGGAGAGATAGGGAAAATTTTTTCCATTAGAGCTTCTAACTCAAAAATAATGCCCACAATCAAAGGCTAAAAAAACAAACAAAAAAAAAACAAACAAAAAGAAAACAGATTTGGGAACAAGTCAAGAACAAGTTGCCTTCAAAAACATTCTTCAACGCAGTCAGTGACAAGGCTTCATCAAAAGGATGCATCTATCCCTAGAAACTTTTTGTCTCCTAAACACCCTCTCACCATCCGTGCACCAACTTTGACTGAATCTTCTAAAAATGGGAAGGTCATTTTCCAAGAGAACTGATTGGTCAGGAGGCGGTGCCTTTAAACTCGTTGATCTGTTATCCAGAACATAACCTGCTCCGGAGCAGGTTAGCTGTTCAGCATAAGTTACCATGGTGATTGACCCCGGCAAGAAGTGAACAAGGTGAATTTACCTGGATAAGAGAAAATCCAGCTTCGTTGTACAGGCCTATGGAGATAGAAATTTCCATAGGCCTGTGACACTGAAGTGAGGAAAAGATATCATGGCATCCATCCACACAAAAGGGCGCTTCACCAAGGACCACAGAGGGCATCACCATAAGAAACTGCTGCGATCTGGACAGGCCAGGGCCCCACACCACAGCCAGGGCTCCAGTGCAGGACCCCACCAACCACCCCGACCAGGGCTCACTAGTCCTCTGCCTCCTTCTTTGTTCTTGGTGCATAGCCTCTGGACACTGGATTTGGGTTGGAATCCTTAATGCATGGTGAGCAGCTTTTGTGTTTTATTTATTATCCCAGCAGGGCCTCTAATCACTGGCAGAGCATAGCTGTTAACTCCCCATATCTTGTTCTTGGCATTGAGCTGACTTCTCAGGACTTATTCACAGACTTACTTGCCTTACTCCAGAAACCAGTCATTTAAAAGATTTTGTCTTCTATTTAGTTATTGCTCTATGAAATATAAAATATTCACAGCAGAATTGTGCAAAGCTGGTATTTTCTTCAAAGGCTACTCAGTTTCTCTACCCATCCCCCACAACTGCTACACCACCATTTAGACTGACTGTATTGTGGCTCTCGCATGGTGTTTTCAGAGTTGTGTGCAAGCTGTCCATCACCTACCTCTATCCATCTGGATGTAATAGGCAGGTCTCTGTAAATCCTTACAAAACAAGACAGATCAGAGACACCGTGTTCAAGTAGAGATGACACCTAGATACAGCAGCATCAAACACTATCAGTCTGTCCCCCCATGCATGAATAAGATATGCTGTCATACTCTTGACCTTGAGTCTAAATACAGGACTACTGATATTGTGCTGAGCTGAGATGAATACACCGACAATGCAAATGAACCATTTCTCTTACAGACAAAAGAAGAGTGATTATATCAGCCAAATTGTAAATGACATATTTCTACGGAGCTGCTGTTGTAAAGTTGTTACATTTATATTTCCATGTCCATCATAAATAAAATGGCGATTACATTCAAGTACTTGAAGGTTTACACATATTTCAGCTGCATTTAGGTGTGTAATATATCAACAGCATACTATGGCATTATCTATAACATGCAGGATGTAAACATATTGAAATTATATTTAGATACTGCTTGTTTTTTTAAATAGTGGTTAAGTTCAGTTTCAGTTAAATACAAAAACTGAAAAGACCTTAAATTTCTTTGAAAGCCTTCTGGGGAAAAACTAAAGCCAAAGGCCAGTCGTAAAAAAAAGAAAAAAAGAAAAAAAAATTCTTAAAGCACAGCTGCCAGCAAGAAATTCAACTCAACTGATTCATAATGTTATGTTAAAAAATGTAATCCGACTGGCACATGGAGAAAAAAAAAGATTAATAAATATAAAAGGTCACTGAAAAAACTGTCAGAGACAGGAGCAAATGACCTTTAAGATGCAATAAAAATACTACTAATGGAGCAAAGACTGATTGATGATTCATATTTTTTCTCTCTAAGGGTGCTGTAGACGTCAACATTACTAAAGACGTATCCTGAGGAAAAATGATAGATTTTTTTTTTTTTTTTTTTTTTTAAGTAAATTTACCATTTGTTTGAAATGAGAAAAAAAAAAGCTCTGAAGTGAGAGCTATGATTAAATTACCAGTGATAATGTAACTGGGTAACAGGAGGGGGATATGGTCAGATGAAAAACAGCTCATGTCATTGTGCCTTTGATTAATGCCTTCATCAGTTAAGACAGGGTGAAGAGTGCAGGTCACTGGGCTAGAGAAGAGAGACATGGATGTCGCTCCCATGGGAGAGAGGGTGGGACAGGTAATTAGAGAGAGGCGAGGTGGAGGTGGGGTTAAGACAAGAGGTGAAAGCAAAAAACAAACTGAGAGTAGCAGACATGCTCCCTCACCATCCTGAGGGGCATATTGAGGTGGAGCGGGGACACAGGCTGCGCTGATGAATACGTTTCACAAGGCTCTCAGGGGCTGTCCAATCAGGCAGCACCATTGATGAATAGTCATGAGTCACCTTATCAGCATCACCATGGTTACGCAGATGTGACTGTGGCCCTGTGAATGTGATGAGGGAATAGAAATGGGCCAAAGGCGTCTCTGTCTCCTTCCCGCGCACATCTTGATCACCAATTAGAGCAGACCGGGTGAGCATCCAGGCGCAGGGTTCGCTTTGTGGATGAGCTGAATGGACAGGGGGGAGATGGCAAATATGATAGCTTGAGATTTAACACGTGGGAAAGTGTAAAAAGAGAAAGGGAGGGGTGGACATTTTTTTTCAACTTGAATTATTTGATGACTTGAAATCACATTAATCACTAGTAAAGCCAATTAGCACACATCGTGTCCAGGTAAGGGCTGACAGGAATAGGAGAGGGGAAGTGGATGACAAGATATTTAATAAAAAAGAGCTGGGAAATTAGATTGAACAGGATCAGTAGAGAAAAAAAAGGGTAAAAGTGACTGAAGGATGAGCAGGAAAAGAGACAGCAGCAGGAGATGAAATGAAGAAAATGAACAAGATAACAGAATAAGGGGCTGAGACAGCACGTAATGATTTATATAATTCCCCATCCTCGTTCACTCACATCTTACAAAATGCTACAACTGAAATTATATGAATCCATCAGATCTTGGTGATCTATGGAAAAAGCTGGAAAGAAGCCACTGCCAATGCTTGTTGGAATCCCTTTTAGGGTTACTTATCTGGAACAATAACCCTATTTCATATATCTAACATCTCATCTAGCGCTTAAAGAGGACAGCTGTTTATCTCCCTATAAATTTAGCTTCCACTAAACTTCTACTCAAACAGTTTACTGCATCACACACAGCACAGGCCACTGATACGATAAAGTTGATAACAGCAGTCTTCATATCACTGATTTGTCTGGCCGACTGCAAACAGTGTTAATTGCTTTTGAGCCACTGCTTATCTACGTGCTTATTTATTTATGAGTGAGTTGAGCGATCTACTGCATATTTGAGACATTTAATTAAATTAGCATCTCCACACAATGGGGACATACTCAGGCACTGAGCAAAATATTTTCTTTTCCCAATTCAAGTCTGCCAACACCTGACAGAGGCAAATTGGTTTTACCTATTTGGTCTCAATGCACTTGTCAGAGTCAGGTAGTCTGTTCTGTTGTCTGTGTTGAGCTTGCATGTAAATGTGGTCTAACCCTTTATGCCCGTAGGCAGAGAGTAAGGCAGGCTTGATATTTATTTATTCTTTTTTCACAGTGTGCGAAGAAACATTACGGCCTATTCACTGTTCTCGTTTCAAAGCCCGTTGACTGCATTTTAAGTGTGATTAATCTTGCATAAGATGTTTGTCAGTGTGCTAATTCCAGATGTGGAGTTGATACTTGAAGAATGATGTTTAAACTCTGCAAGGGAAGGTCAACCCTGAGGATGCACAAAGTGATAAATCTGCCATGCTGCCAAAATGAAAGGCAAATTGGTTTCAGTGCACATGCAGCATGTTTCTTTCTCACACAACAGTCCAGGCACTAATGATTTTTCTTTTGAACATCTTTATTAAGGCACTACAAAAAGACTCTGTTTTATTTTTTTCTGTCTTAATATTTCAGCTTGGCAACCCTGACCCTTTAATAAGGAAAATAAAGAAAATTTGTTATGAATTTTATGAACTTAAATCTATCTAGGTTTTCCTTCTGCAGCTGCTGCAAAAGGTTTGCTCTCCTTGGTGGTTTATGGCCCTTCCAGGGTATTTAATTTTTTTCCCCTCACCAGTGCATCACAGAGCCATGCCTGAAGCTGAGCAACACTAGTTCCTGTCCCTGTGTTATTCGCATCACCTGTCTCTAGTGACAGGTGAAGTGAATAACACTGAAACCTCTGGAAAGCAGTGTCTGCTGTGAAAACTTGTATTCTGGCATTGCACATGCTACCAATGCTACATGCTGTTGCAGACCAAGCACATTGTTCCAATTGCAACAGCTTTTCTCTGTCACAGCAGTAAATACCATCATGAAAATGTCAAAAACAGTTAAAGGAACCTAACTATGGGCGTAGAATTTGGCATTGATGATGAACACGCCCCTATCAATATCTCGCAACTCCTGACTTGTCATTATTTTCCATTGCACGAACAGCTGAGAGAGCTGTGCTCTCTACTGGAAACGTTGTAAGTCCCAACTTAAAACCCATTACAAATTATATAATTTGCTTTGCTCTTTTCTTTCTTGCTAACATAATTGACTGTCCCCACTGTCACTCACTCTGTTCAAAGAGCTAATGCTTCTGGCTAGCTTTAGCTAGCTAGTGACAGAGAACAGTGTTAACCGTGGTTGTGTCCTCTGTCAGAACTCCAGTAGCAAAGAAAAGAAAGTTGGACATTGGGAATTATTTTAGTTTGTCAAGTGTGTCACAAAGAAAGTATTTTCCAACTTTAGCAGTCTATAATGGTGATAATAACATTCACTAAGTCAAAAGAGTTGTGAGTTGGTCTACATAATTAGTTTAAATTTAATCAAAATCATAATTTTGCTTACTGAAGTGTTTACCTGACAAAATTTTTTGGTACTGATCCATGCAAAAACAGACCATAACCTTTTTTTTTTTTAAATGAGAATAATAATAATAATGATAATGTAAAAATGAACATTTCCTTCAACATTACAAATTCTGTACAACTGTAATATGTAAAAATGATCACATTTAGATATTATTTTTCAAAAATGGTGAAGAAAGTAGCCCTAAACGAAATATGTTTCTTGATTTTGTTTTCTTTAACACAACAGAGAGGTGTTGACAGGATTTGAAACAACCAAGCGTGCAGAACAGATTCATTCACCAGGAGCTTCTAAAATCATGTTGTACCATTACTGACATGACAGAGACCTGTCTACATGGCAGCTGTAGCTGCTTAGTAGGGATCAGAATCAGGGGGTATGTCTTAAGCTGGATTATTACTCGTGCAGCATCTACATACAGTAGGGCTGGCGTAGTTGACGCCATGTGCTCTCACACTAGAGTGTAGAGTGCGACATCGTCTCACAGTTTCTTTTCTGCAGTTACCACTTAAATTCAGCCAGAAGCTCCAGAAAGCCAGAAACACATAATCACAAACTGACCAATCACAAGGGAGTATGTCTGTGTAGCCCCGCTGCAAGCAGGGGTGCACATTAGGTCTGAAAGAGGTGCACACCAAGCGTCAACGGACCTACGCAGAACATACGTGGTGGCGCCGTAACCAAAGTTTCACAGACAAGGTGTGAGTATAAATCCAGCTTTAGAGTATAAACACACTAAGACTGTCAAAGTCCTGATCACAGACAAACACATTGTGTAATATAAAGCAACACAAAGGTCAAATTACCTTAAAAATCAAGTTATCTGAAGTTAGCTTAAAGCTGACCAAACAGGCAATGAAAAGACCTGGATTCCCCAAAAGAAGTTGGATTTTTTTTTCACAACCCCCATGACCCAAAGCTGCCAAACCCAACTACCCCACATCAGTTGACCTATTGGCTAGATGGTTTAATGTCACAGTAATATTGTGTATTTTACTTTACTCCACTAGAACTTTTACACAAATTGCTTCATCTCCATAACCTCCAATTTAGCACTTCAGTACACAGCTGTTGCATCCCACTAGTTTTCTGTCACTAAGCTTTTCTCTCACCTCATTTTCTCACTATTGCAGCTGTGAAAAAAAGAAAGCAATGAAACTGCTGTAGTGACTTCTGTGTTTGTTTTGCCTTTACAGACTACAGTATTGTATCGTCACACTGTGGAAGTGCACTTTCAGCAACCTTCTCAGAAGTATATGCCATCAATTAGCGTCAGAAGAAAAGTAATGTGACAGCACAGTTTTATTTAAACCTTGCAGTCCGAATGATAAAGGAGATAAAAATTGAAATGCAAGAAGCAGAAATGTTGGGGATTTATCTGAGACAGGAAGTCTAGAAAAACATATGGCTTTAGATATGCCATGAATGTCTAAAAATATTGGTTGATGGTGGGGATGCTTGATAGATCCATGCAGCTGGAGGTATAGCAGGAATAGTTGAATCAGAATTACTGTGACATGTGGTGCAGCTGTATGCGCACAGCATTTTATACAGTAGAGATATGATGATTCTGATCTTTTTTTGCTAATGGAGAACAACAGCAAAAACCTAAAAATTCTACAAATTTCTGACATTTTCTCTAAAAAATCTCTGTTATATGCAGTGGGCCATTATAAAAGCATCAAGTCATCAAAGCTCTTCTCTTTTCCTCTTTTCTATATCTTAATAAACTACAATATTGTTAATAAAGGAAAATTATGAGCTTAGCCATGAAGCAACCATGAACTATATTAACTGTCTAGGAAAATACACGTTCATCTGATGCACCATGCCCTTTTCTTCATTTTCTAAATCTAATACATTCATGACATGCTGTTAAGCTGTAAGCAAAGTATTGAAAAAGATGAACTGAGTTCAGTTTTATTACACCTCAGTAGACTGCCTTTTATAGCTACATAAGCTACTTGATCAAGCAGTAAAAATGCAAACACTGGCTGTAAATACCTTTAACTCTCACCATGGAGAGAAAAATAAACCACCAGTAACCCTTCTACTAAAACAGCATGTACCAGTGATTGATAGGCAATATTATTTTAGTAACATAAGCCACATTATTAGCATTTTCTGTAAAAATCTGCCTGTGCACAACAGGCATTTTCTACTTTTCAAACAAAAGATAAAAAATAAAAATAAAAATAAAAATAACACAATATGAAGCTGGCCATGAAGTGACTCTACATTAATAACGAAGTGTTGGTTTCAAGGAAAGTGAAAGCTGCCTACAAACAAATAAATAAATATAAGTACAAAATGCTCCCCCCCCCAAACATTAGATTTACTCTATCTCCTACGAAACCTTTTCTTCTATCTCCTCATTCATCTACTCTACGTTTTCTTCTCTTTTGTGCTAACTTCTCCTGTCATTGCCTCTGGGCTTTACCTAGAATTCATTTAAGATTCATGCTGTGATAAAATCAATTGCTAAATTCAGAGCACAGAGATGAATGATGGCACTGATGATGAGAGGTTGTACCTTCTGAGTGTATAGTGCAGCCTGCTTTCCTCTACTTTAAAATTATAAGGGCACATTTCTGTTTTTTAATTGAACTCTTGAAGCAACTCATGATCAGGGCAAATTTGTTTTGACTGTGTAAACTGCACAGAGGTAAAGGATGCTGCAGAGAATACAGCTCCTCTAGACTGTGTGTTCTGCATACTGATGATTTAACACTATGAACATATTTATTATAAAACAAATGAAAGGGCTTATTGCCCAGAGATGGTTTACATTACTCAATGAACAGCTAAGCAACACCTACTTGATTTTTGGTGCTATATTAATCTATAAAAGGTCACCAGGAAAGAAATAGGCGCTTATAAAAAATTCAGTTTATCTAAAGGGATGGCTTCCTGTTTGCTGTGGTATAATTGACATGAATTAATTCATCAATTGCACACTCAAGAGGGAGTACTTTGAAAAGATGCATATTTGAGATGGTTTGATCCCCAGTGAAGTAGCCTGGAAATGGAGTTGTATTGTAAAGAAAATCCATTAAGTCTTTTCTGAATGACCATAAAAATGTAGAATTTCTTAAAGGATTTCATTTCATGTCATTTAATTGCAAACTCTGCAGAGAAAACAAGAGAAAGACACATTCAGCAAAGAGGGAATGTTATAAAATGGAAAAGAAAATGTCACAAATTCTCAGCCATCACATGAAGAAAATGGTCTTTTAGGGGGGAAAAAATATTAAATGAAGCTTATATTAAACCACCTGCTTGCAGTATCTAAGAAGCCTTACACTCAAGTCTTCATCAAAGGCAGAAAGACAGAAAATGTGCTGAATCATCGTTTTGTCTCCTAAATTTCACTTTACATACATTTTAAATAACTCATATAATAACAATAAAAGCCAAAGCAGAGTGTTGCCTCCTATTTTATATGGGTTACAAATATTTTAACGGATAAAGCAGATCAAAGTATTCTCAGGCTGTTCAAACAAAATTTCTCTCATCCTGCAAACTGCCTAACTGTCCTCACAGTAACACTCTTCTGCCAGATTTACTTGTAGGACTTTGCAAACACACATGGCTCAAGTTGGAACATGACCCATTTTACATTGATTTTTCAACTCTCTGCCACCAAATGAAGTGAATTAAGTACTTTTTTCACCATGACTAAAGAAGAGTATCACTGTGCTACAGACTAAATTATGGACCTGATGTGTTGCTTTATCTGTCTTTAAAATAGCAAGAAATCCTGATTTAGAATGGACATTAAAGTTTCTAAACTTTCCTCTGCTAAAGATTTGGAAGACCATTTACTAAACTGTATACATTGCAGTAAGGATGTGCGGATAGTTAACTAATCTAAATTAAGTAATTATCTGTACTCACTTTCTGAACATGCATTGCCAGTTTTTCATGAAGGACTAATAAGTTAAAATGCCTTCCTGCCATTTTTTCAAAACCTCCCTACTGATTTTATTTGTGTGTATGTCACGCTAACTTTCTATTCAGAACAGCAATCAAGCGGTACTGAAATAGTGAGGGGGCGTGGCATTTGCAAACCAAGCTGTCTTTTTAGCCAGCAAAATGGACAATCATGCCCAGCATTAATTGCAAAGCCATTTTTCTTTCTTTCCAGTTGCTTTAAAATAACTATGATTTGCCCTCGTTGCTTTTGTTGTAAACTATGTTTGCTCACTGAGAAGCTTGACTCTGTCTAAGGAGGCAAATTCTGTAAATGGTCACTTGTGACAAGTAGGCTATATATTCATTAATTATTATTTAAAAAAAAAACATAAAACAACAACAAAAAAAATCTCTTACTTACTGGTTTGACATTTTATGTACAAATGAAAACTGAAAAATAAAAATACCACATCCACTGATGTCATCATATCTGACCAGTCACACTCGAACTATTCAACCTGATAACCAATGGATTGGCATATGAAGTACACAGGAGTCAGAGCAGACCAATTAACCTTTCACTGATCCCACTTATCATAGAGAGCTACTTCAGACATTAGCAGAGACAGCCAAAGTGGGGAAAAATTAAGTCATGGAGTGGCTGTATGCATAATCATGATACAGTGACAGCACACCGCACCACCACCAGCCACATTGTTAAAACCACTGACAGGTGATGTGGATAAGAGTGATCATCTTGTTACAATACAATGCTCTGCTAGGAAACTTTGAGTTTTTGACATGCATGTGACTGATACTTTGACACATGCCACCTACCTAAACATTGTTACAGCTGGAGGAGCACAACAGTCTCTTTTGTCCTATGAGAGTAAACCATTTTGACATGATTGATTTTCTTCTGTCTCTCTCTCTCTCTCTCTCTTTTTTTTTAAGTTTTCAATTAATGTGCCCACTCATTGACTGTCCATCACAGGGCTAAGAACCATGCACCCTTCTCAGAAATGATATATTCTTTTATTTCAGTGTAGTTGAGGTAAGCATGTTTTCCTATTTTAATATGCAAATAATTTAGCTCATTCAGAAATGTAAAAGCAACAGAAAAAACAAGCAGTAAGGAATGTAAGTAACCAGTCATAGAGCAGTTTGGTTGAGCTTAAGTGCAAGGGTAAATCTGTAAGATCTAAAGGCTATTATGTGAGTTTGCTTAGTGGTTTCTGAGTGTACCATGAACTCATGATTTATGATGACTGAATGTTATTGACTCATTACATCTATCATTCATCTGTGGTAGCTTCAGCCCTCTAAAAAATAATTGTTAATCATGTGCCCCCCCTTTTACCCTCTGTAAGCAGCTGCCTATGGCAACGAGTCTAATGCAGGTAATTATGAAAGAATGAAAGGCTCAATAGCTTTGTGGATGAAGATTGGCATCTTGATGGATGCAGGGGTGGAGGAGTAGGGTTTGAGGTTTTCAGCTGTATGGGTGAGGCAGCACAGTTTCGACAGGAGGAAAGACAAACACGCACATACACACACACACACGCACACACACAAACCCACACACACACGTTACAAATAGTAGTGCTTTGAAAGAGTCCTCTGAGCTAAAAGAGACATATATTTCTGTAAGGAGCAGCATACACTGCAGCACCAGCTGTTATAGGGATTGTATTTGTTTGTAGTTGCAGGTGGTTTTATCCAGCAGCTTGCCCCAGGGCTTATTTGCACTATTCAGCTCAACTGTTTGAGCACCGCAAATGTATCTTCTGTATAAAGATGTGCAATTTTGTGGGTGGACAAAATAAGAAAAAAAAAAACAAAAAACAAAAAAACATATGAGGCTACAGTGAGCAGCTGCCGGTAAACCTCCAAGAGTTCCCAAAAAGCTTAACTGCTTTAAGTCAAATGTTTTTTTTTGGTCAAAAGGTGGTTTAGTTACAAAGCAGTTGAGGCATCCCCCCTCCCAATGATTTAAATGTTACATACACATTATTATGTTTGGGTTAAATGACCTGCATAACTGCTGCAAAGCGTGTTGTCAGCAGCAAAGTAGCGGGGGCAGATTTTTTTTGTCTTCCTTCTTTGTTCACCCAACACAGAGGTCAAAAAATGAATTTAAGTTCTGACTTCCCACTTCTATGGTGCATCAAATGCAGAATAACTGCACTACTTAAATTACTTGTTGCATGTGAACACTGAAGGCCCCAGCTCCTCTCTTAAAAAAAACTCATGATGTTGGGGTAATCAGCTGTAAAAGACCTCATCAGAATATGAATGTTGGTAGTTTAACCTTACCCTAACAGGGAACCTTTTATGCAAAACAAAAACTTGCCTGTGTTTTGCAGCAAGACTAATGACACAGAATTGGCCTCAATTCATCATGCTGTCTCACTCCATAGGTGTGCTGGCGTATTCATGTGTCCTGAATCAAAGATAGACTTGAAACTCATTACACAGATAACTGATTGCCTCTGTGCTGTCCCCAAGGACAGTGTACCTCAGCAACGACATGAAATTGAACTTCTGTCCATTCTCCATCGATGGTTTGGATGCACCTGTGCTTAGTGAGAGGTAAAAACAAAAATGGCCTTCTGTGCAGGAGGTCTATATAAAGGAAGCAAAATATCAATTGTATATTAAGAATACCAAATAATATTAGAAGACTTCTTTTGTATTTCTCAAAAAGGAGATCAATATCTACCACTGCATTTGCAAAAGCACTCAAAATGTTAAATTACAATAAAAACAAGCTTATGTTGCCTTGTGAAGTGTATGTGTCTTGCTATTCTAAAAGGAAATTCTCTGCTACTGCCAGCAGTGTGAACTTTTCTGATGACCACTTTATGATACATTGACCACCTGATGTGCTTCTTCCATCTTGACTTACTGAAATGAAAGTCTGTCCTCACACAGTAGTCTCATCTCAGCTGTTTAGTCTCAGCTTTCAGGTCGCTGTCTCTCCCCCAGCTGAAGCTCTCATCATCTGATCTCTTTTCCTCCTCTCTTGACCCTGTGCTATGTTATTTTCACTTTAAGCTTCCTCTTTTCCTCAAGAGAATCACTTTCTCTTTGAACATTTGTCAATTTAAAAAAATGACCTTCAGCTACCTTTTTCATTATTTAATATATCCTACTGATTTTTATTTTTGTAGCACATGGCACCAGATAACACGACATTTAGTACTTTTTTAATACTAAATGCAGTATGTGTATTACTTGTAATACCCCCCCCCCCTCCTTTTTTATATTGTTTCCTCTTACTATAGCCACAGGGTCTCTGTAATGTCCATCTCTCTCCTACCCTAAAACCTTTTGCTTTAATTCCTTTCCTCACAATAGTTCTCTCCCTCACACCCCTTTCATTTTACACTGTTTTTAAAATCCCTGCAGGGCTATATCTGTCTTCAGTAAAGAATCTCTGAATGTTTTCTTATATTAACCTTACCCACCTCTCCCTTGACTTCTGATTTTACCTGCCTTTGTTATTACTTCTCTTTCAGGTGTCTGATGATTCATCAGACTCCCCAGAGCCAGGGCCAATTACTTGCATGGAGCCCTTCTTGGTGCGGAGACTTTCTTGCCGTACGGTCCAGCTGCCCCCTTTGGCCTTTAGACAGGCAGAGCAATACTACTGTGACCGTAAGCCTGAGCAGGACACAGTCACAGTCCCACCACGACCCACAACACTGCCATTACGCACACCGCCACTCATCGCCATCACCTCTGCAGACACTAGCAGGTAGGAAAATATGGTTCTGTGTCTTTGTGTGAAAAAAAATGTGTTGTAATGGAACAGCTTGTTAGAATGAGTTTGTCAGATGGAGTGGTCTGGTGGATCGACCCAGTAACTGTCTAAAAGAACTGAGGGCAGACATCCATTAAGTACATGAAGATGGAAAAAACCCTGAAATTTTAGTCACCTACCCCGAGGCTAACTTTGGAAAAAAGAGCCCTGTTTCCATGGTAACAATCTGTGACACTTGCCAGTTGACCAAAAACTGCAAAAAAAAAAAAACTGCAAAAAAAAAAAAACTGCAAAAAAAAGAGTAAAAAAGTTTTAACAGTAATGCTGATAGTGCAACCTGTAGTAGAAATAGTTCTAGAGAGATTTATTTCTTTTTTTTTCACTGTGAACCCAGGTCAGAACTGGTTTGCAACTTGTTCAACCTAAAATATTGAAAATCTGACAGTTTCATGCAGTATATGAATCTATGTACATTTTGATTTTTTTCAGTTCAAATATCTAAGTCCACATGAAACACTCAATTTTCCCTCTGTAAACATAGAAATAATAAGATATTAAAAATTAATTTACTTTGCTTTAGAACATTTTACAGAGGACAGCAGGGTTTTCTTAGATTTGAGGGCTAAACAAAAGATTTCTAAGGGGACTGCGCACAACACGCTGTAATGCTTTGCAGAAACTTTATCAGTTGCATTCAAATCACAGTTAAACAAAAGTGACCACACCATCGGAAGATCAATACATCAAGCTTTGTTCATAGAGATAGAAAAGAACTGTGATCACAGGTACCGACTTTGCTAAATCAAGAGTGCAGGATTCCAATCAGCAAAAGTCTTCGCAAAAGAAACCTTTATATGTAGTTGTAGTGTTCACTAAATTACTACTGAATGGATGGAAAGCAAGACCAGGACAGGGATGGGTGAAAACATACCAGCACTTGTAGCTAGATGATTGCAAAGCAACAATAAGTAAAACCTCATATATAGTGGGTCATTGTCTAGGTCGTTGTTTGTTCCATTGATCATCAAGCCACTTCCAATCTATGCAATCTGAAAATATACCCAAAGGCAGCATTACAGTAAGTCTGATTAGTCTGGTTCTGTGTTGTGGAGTTGTTACATGTCAGGAATTTTAATTTTACCTAACTCTAATCCTAACTGAATTAAATTTAGGTTATTTCTAACACAAAAAAATTAAAACAAATTAAAGAAGGGATTAGCATAGCTCTATTTTCTTTTCTGAAAACAAATAATTATCGTGTTGTATGTATGATTTAATAAAGCTTCCAAGATGATGAAGAAAGGAAAGGCTTGTAAAGTTAATGTATGAACAATGAAATGACAATACCTCTCCTTTACTCTCCCTCTTCCTTAAAGAAGCTCCAATCTAAATTTCTGGAACTCATCAATAATTAAAGCTGGTGAAAGCAGGATTGGAAAATGCTGATAACTAATCACAGGGTCTCTTTAAGGTCGTTTATTTATCATGTAACATCATTCATTATTTAAAAAGTCTTAGTAACGCTAAGGGTTAAGTATTAAATTATGATATGAAATGCTAATAGCATGATATTTTTATTCAGGTAATGTGGTTAATGTGTCCCTACAGCAATAACCCTTCTTCATTAACCTGTCTTCTCCTGCATTTGAAATGAAAATGTTTTCAGGAGTAGTTTACCTGCTACCAACAGCAGAGCCTGTAACCGTCTCATAACTGTTTCTTGATTAAAGCTTGATGTGTTTTTTAAAGCACACATTTCCAACAGAGAGTGAGACATTTATGTCTGTATCTTGCTTGTTTTGGATTGATTGGAAAACTTTTGTCAAACTTGTGATAACACAAAGAGCTGTTATCTCCAGTAAGGTTATTTTGGCAGCTTATCTTTGCTCACTACACACAAACACTGAAAAGACACAGAACTCCTCTTCCCTCTGAGAATAATAATCCTGAATCTAAGATAAGGATGGTTTGTTTGACATCTTTACTGCCTGTTGTGCATTATCAAGCATAAAGTTCACAGTTTATATGCTTTACTCACATGTGTAATCTGATAAGTGTCTATATTAAGAAAAAATAATGTGAAATGATGAGATGTTGCATATCCTTTAATGATCAATTAATCAGAGCATCCTTACTCTTAGTGAAAAATTGAATGCAGGTTTTTCTTTTGACAATATTTGGCAGTGTCAGTAGTTTTCCTGGAGAGGGAAAAAAATATGTTTAAAGGTGGAAAAATAAAAATAATGATAATAAATAATAATACAGTGTTTATTTGCAGTCCCCATACCTGTAAATCCTGAGCTCGCTAAACTAAATTTCTGAATGACACTTCAGACGATGCTCAGACTATTTTAGATGGAAATTATGAACACATTTATTTGTATAATTTAATCTACACTTTCTGTGGGTTATATGTTGATTGCATGTAAATGATACCAACAATAAGGGATGACAGTTGAATTTGAGCATAATATTGTGATGCACTTTTGCAGAAGGTATCCATAGACAGTGTTATTGCATTTACATGCGAATGCTTCCACATTATCTTGCACTGGATCCACACAGCATTTAGAACTCTCATTTTCAAGATTGAGTTGCTGTCACTTTGTTCACGAGTCCTTTTGGTGTCCTCATCTCACATAGTACTTTAGATACTGTTGGTTGTACAATATTAATTTTGTGGAACACTTTTTGCTAACTGACCATGTGTCCTTTCATCTCATCAGTAAGATCAGTAAGGCAGTATGGGACCGCATAGCTGTTAAATGAAACTAAGAATAACTTTATTAATCAATCTACTAATAGATATCCAAATTTGAGATTCTTGACAATAAGAGAAGCATGTGGGTGAAGAAATACACAGCACAAAAAATAACGATGCTGTGTTTCAAAACAGGCTGAAAGATTCAAGTTTGATGGTGATTTATTATTCCCGGAGATGGACGGCTTGACGCTCATCAAAGAGGAGTAGCCCTCCTTTCCTCAGAAACATGCTGCAGCCTCTGGTTTGCATCTTTGCCGGGAAAGATTCATACTGCAGCACAATAATAAGCCTAAACCTGCCTCAGAGCTTTTCAAGAACAACTTGAGCATCAAAGAACAAGGAGCTCTGATGTTCATGGAGCATGGTCACCTGACCACAGAAGGTTTAGATGGGCACTTTGAAACTGATTTTATAAGAAACTCATAGTATTGTCACTTTCTGCTGGAAAAAAAAGGTAAATATATTTTAGGCTTACATGAAGAGGTGGATCAGACTGAAGCCATCATTTAAAATTCTCTTTGTGAAACTGGACCGACATGCTGTTAGTCATACCTGGAGGCAGACATGCTGTAAAAGGTGGTTGGGCTGCAACTCTGCTGGTAGAGCAGAGTGGGTCTTACATTAGTCTTAATATTGGAGATTAAATGATTTTTGAAAAATTAGAATAACTGTAGAAATTAATATAATGCATTATAAAAAGGCTCTTAATCAATATTCAACTCTTATTTAGTCTATATCTGACTATACTTAACATAGCTTTTAGATCACACCCTTTTTCCTGCTCTCACATTTAAATAGCCTCACTTGAAAAAAAAAAAAAACATAACACAATCTCAAAATATAAATACAGGCGACATTGATGTTCATTGTGATAGACTGTTTACCTCACAGCCTTCAAGTCTCTGCAAATGAATTTTTACTACGCAGGAACAGAAAGCATCTGGAAAGGTAGGAAGTAAAATTAGAAGTCGGTTTGCAGTAATGCAAAGAAGGCTTGCTTTTAAGTGGACTAATGACATGAAAACCATTGGCATTTAAATGATCCCCATCTGGCTCCTAACAGTGTGACTCATCAAACACTGAGGTCCAACAGATTTCTGTTCCCACCTCTGTCCCTCACTATTCTTTACAGTAAAAGTAAATTCATCATTTGAGGTATGAAAAATAAAGACAAAAGCTCAGAGAAAACAACAGTAAAGATGCAATCCTTTTTTAGTTTTGAAAATGTTTGGCACAATGTACGGGGACTTTTGCACAGTGGATTAATTTACAGTGTAATCCACAGGAATTTTATACTTTTTCTGCAATATATTTGTTCTTAAGAATCTAATCTTTGGAGGCTTTTATATGACACATCTTACAGACTGCAGACCGGGTTATACAGGGTTAAAAATAAGATGGGGGAAAAAAATGAAATATGTGATTAATAGAAATATGCTCTTGGAAAACCTGACCACAACTCAGAATAAGAATCACTCCCTATCTGGAGACTCTATGGCAATGTATCCGAGGTCTGTAGATGAAAGGAGGCTTGGTGGAGACATAAAACAAGTTTCCAACCACTTTGAATCTCAGAGAGGCGGCAGCAACAAATATACCCAACAGTATGCTGTATTGGAGACGGCGGTCTAGTGGGGATATCATAATTAAACTTGGAGATTGAAATACAGCCAGGAGGTTTGAGGCAGCCTGGAAAGTCAAAGGAATCTATCAATGAAAAATCACCAATGTCCTGTGTGACTATTAACATGGAAACAACACAGAATCCTCTCACTTAGCAAAGAGAAAAGTGATGTCCTCTCCAACTTGTCTTTGATCATGATGGCATGCTTCAAAAGGCCATGAAACTCACTCATACACAAAGTGCTACCTGCATAACACCGCTCAATGACTCATGATATGCTAGATGAGGAAGAAAAGACATCAGCATGCACCTTTCTCTCTTTCCTGCTTCTGTTTGCTCTTATTACTTTCTCTCTTTGCCAGAGATGAGAGCAGTTTGGGTGTCTCACAGTTAACAAACAACCCAGAAATGACATGTGAGGTGCTGCTCGTTTAAATGATCAGGATGTCTAAGTGGCTTTAATTACAAAATATTTTTACAACATACTGGGAACATATTTATGCAGCAGGAAAATGTGATTTGAAGACTTCACTATATTGGAGCAAGAAAAACAGGTGGCACTCATTTCATTCTACAAGCAGTCCAAGTTATTTTAATAGCAAATGAGCAACAACGATGCTAAACTGTCTCCTGTTCTTCATCATTGCTGCTTGATTATTTAGAACATATTCATTCTGACATTTTTTATCTGTACCTTGACACGTTGCACATCTACATTGTACAGTCAGCTGTATTAGTGACTGTGTGAAAAATCATAGTCAAAAGTTTTCCATGGGACTCTGATAATGTAAAAACGAAGTGTCCACTCCTTATTTAGATGACTTTCAGCTAACTTTGATGTCATGCTAAGCAAACAGCAAACTTACCACTCTTTGAAATTTGTGCTACAGTGGCTAGATGAAGATTTTGTCATTTGAAAGAGTTGGTTGAGCTATTTTCAGGAGGACAAAAGCAGGGCAGAATTGTCATAGTCACCTGTATTTCAGACAGATGTATTGACTAATTTCAGCATGTTCTTGTCTTGATTTTGTTTAGATGAGAAGATAATTTGTTTTTAAATAATATTTTTATGACCACAGACTGTATGAATACATAGTATTCAGCCTAAAAACTAAGGAGCAGTGACTCAGAAGATGGTTCTTATCTGATTATGATGCCTTACAGTTGCCATGGTTGACCCTGGGGAAAACCCAGAACACAGTGGAGGGATTATATATCCCGCTCTGGCTTGGGAACACCTCGGTATGCCACAGTGTTGCTGAGGAGAGGGATGTCCGGGTTTCCACAGCATGACCTTCATAAGCTAAAGAAAATGAATGAATGGATTGGTTTCTCGCAGCATTATACACATCTAATAGCTATATAACGATGTAATTATTGCCCTGTGATTCCAACACATGTGGATGCATTAACCAGCCATTGCATGGCAATGCAGAGTTGGAGAAGAAAGAGAAGGCGGTGTCATCTACTGGTGGATGGAGCCAGGTTAGCATATTCATAGGTCCTCTTATTGGAGGAAGGCAAAATGTGCAGAGTAATACTCAAGCCAGTTTTAGGCCATAAATTTTTTTTTTGTTTGTTTTTTGACAAAGGAGAATGTTGGGGATTAATATCTGTCGGATTTGGACTTTAAAACATGTCACCTAACTCTGAGTGCTTTTATAATGCAGCATAGTGAGTATGATCAATTAAAAGAAATTAATGGACTGTAGGGAGAAATAGTTTGATGGGAAGAGTTTTAACACAGGCAATACATCTTTACTTTGCTTCAAGCTTGATTCATTTATAATTTAACAGAGCAGTTAGGGAGGAATATAAAATTGTGAGCCATTCAGGATGGAAGACATAAAGTGCCCGAGCAGCTCCTTTTGAGAGAACTTTGTGACATTAACTTTGTAAGGGTCTTAATGAGACCATCTGCACATATGTCTTCTATTGTCTTTGACTCTCTTGTCAATAGAAAACACATGTTTCTTTCTATAATATACCAGCTTTTGTTTAAACTGCACACATACAGACCTTTTCTATAGTGGGAAAAGGTAGATTTTTGACTAAACCTTAAGTACCTCATAATACACACACATATGCTGACAGTGCTGGCAGATACAAGTCTCAAGAGAGCCTGATCTGCTGGCATTACAAATGATGCAACAATGGTAAACAGAGGATGAAATGTAGCTTCGCTCACATGTATGTGCATGAATGTTTTAAAGGATGTGACTTTATATTTGCATTACAGACAAAGCTTAACAAAAAAGTGACTGAAACGCAAACAAAAAAGTAATTATGTTTGAATATATGTGGAAAGCAGCCAGATACAAAGCAACTGTTACTGCCTGTGTAGAGATCAATACAAGTGCTGGATAGAGACGCAATACTTGATCAAAGTAAGCGATCTTAGACTTCCCAACCCATAGAATGCCTCACAGGAGTCAATGTGTTACATCCGAAAACATAAGAAAAAAATTCTTTTTATATTTTCAGATCTGCATGAACACAGATTTACACAAACACAATAACCATTTTACCCTGATATCAACACAACAAAAACACTGCTTTTCCTCACTTTATTAAGATTCTGCACAGCTATGTGAGAAACTGATTAGTTCACTCTGATGTGTGTAAAGAAACAAGAAGCCTCAACTTGAAATTACTTAAGGAGGAATATTTATTCACAAACATTTTCTCAGGCTTGTGCCAATTGTAATTACATCCTGGAGGGTTTATTAACTGTTGCGACTAAGGAACTTGCTAATGTGAATCAGTCAACTGTGGCTGATAATCTGCTCTGTATAATAAGATCAGTATTTGAGCAGTCAGGTGGAATAAGTAATTATTGACTGCACTATACTTACCTCAGTCACTATCCTATTGTTTAAGTTAAACAGTCAAATTCAACCTAAGCAGAAACACAGACATGTAAATAAATATAGAGAATATAACATATAGAACAAATTAAAGATATGTGTTTGCTGTTAATAAAGGCATAAAGTATAGTAATTATAAAAGGTTTACTATAATAAACATTTTCTTCTATCTTTTTTGTTAAAGCTCACTTTTACTGTATGCAGAGTTCTCCCTTGCTGGAAATAAAGCAATATAAGGTGAGTGAAATAATAATAATAATAATAATAATAATAAAAACAACAACAAAAAAAAACAATCAATTAGCTCTCAGTATGTTGTAAAGACACACTGCCTTCACTGTAAACAGTGCACCCAAGCAGTATGCTTGACTTGTAAATGCAGACCATTACAAAGTCCACTTATGAGCTTCCTATGTGTGCATGCATGACACTTGTGTGCACTGCCTCTCTTTGTTCTTTGTGGTGTCCTGCTACCATTACACTTACCTGCCACTTCTGTTTTCAGTCACCTTGTTTCTCAGAAGATTACATTTCTGCTGTCAAAGCAGGTGAGATTACATTCCCCACACTGTTAGCTTCCAGAGTAATGGGCTTGAGCTGCATTGGAAGTGTAGAGAGAGGAAATAAAGAAAGCACTCTCTCCCAGTCCCCTTTCCCTGAAATGATGATAAACAGAACACGAGGAGAGGTTTAACAAGGTGACTGGATGTTTGCACTTCTCTGCACCCTGTGGACATCACAGGCTAGACCCAAATCCTGCATTGACTCTTATTAATTAGCCTGCTATGAAAGCAGCTGGTTGTTAGAAATCCGTTTCTAATGTAATCAATTTAATTCCACTTTCTCAACATAAAGCTGAGATTTCTTTCTGACAAACTGGGTCATAACCTGGTTTGGCCACCTCTGCCCACTCCCACATCCTGCTTTTCACTCAAGTAGGATTTCAGGGGAGGTGCTTTGGGTGGGTCTCTCATATTATATGTATCTTCCTATACCGCGACGGCACTTGTTCCTGCAGGGCATCCGAGAAAGGAGGGAAAGTGTCGTAATGTCTGAATGACTTGAAGCTCAGAAGTTTGCAAACTGTGTAGAGACCGTCCTGTACTGAACATCTGCCGCAGCTACACAGCTACACACACATTGCAGAGATGGGCATGCACGGAGGACGCGAGGAGGACATGGAGACCGGACTCAACTGTTTGCTCCTTCTGTAACCTCACTTTGGGACACTTTCCCCTTGTGTAAACCGCTGCCATTGAGGTCTTCCCCATAATGTTGGATTATGATGGATTTCAACTCATCACGTGAGCTCCAAATTACAAACTGGACGTGAAACACTTGAAATAGCAAGAAAAAGTTCCCTGACTTATTTCTGATGTTTTCATTTTAATTAAGAAAAAGAAAAAAAGAAAAGAGCACCTGAACCAGTGTTTCCAGCCCCCTTTCATCACCTTCTTTCCAACTGAGTGCTTTTATAGCTTACATTTAAATAAAAAGATACATATAATATATATTTAACCAGCGTGGCTAAAAATATGGAACCCTCTTGCGGGACAATGGGGACGGCGTCTTTGGTCGCCGGCGGCGGAACCGGCGTGAGTGCAAAGGCGCCCAAACATCTGTGGAGGCAGCAGAACCAGGCGACGCTCTCTCCGCTCCACCACGCGCTGGTTGTGCGCAAGAACGACCGAGTGAGACAAAGAGGCTTTTCGGACACCGAGAGATACCTCAACCCGAGGAACATGGACCGGACTTACGCCGTGGACACAGGGCACCGACCCGGGCTGAAGAAATCCAGAATGTCGTGGCCGTCGTCCTTTCAAGGTCTTCGACGGTAAGGACAAAAAGAGGGAAACTGCTTTCCCTCGCTTGTTTCTTTTAATTTCCCTCGATGAAGATGGGCGTTGTGAGCCTTACTGACGCGCGAGAGCGGACAAGTCTTTTGGCTGTATTTAGCCTTAACTTTTAGTAGGTTATCGTCCTCTTTCTTGCCTTCTTTTGACTCAGCCTCAGTTTTACATCACTTTTATATATACATATAAAACAAAACATTTTTACGCCGTGATGTTAAATAACGGTTTAACTATATGACACAGGCTGCAGTCGATATAAGGGTTAGAATGATAATAAACACATTCATACAGAATTATCACAAGAATATTATGTGTAATGACACTTTCCATAGTCTAAATCCTACAAAGATCAATTTCCTGCAATTTTTTTTAAGCTGTTTAATTTAGGTCAGTAAGACATGTCACCCTGAAAAGGATGGCTTAATTTTCTCAAGAAAAGATACAAAGCAAAAAGAAAAGGAGGAACTCTTTTTAACACCTCAGTAGTTACCACAGTCCTGTGTGTTGATATTCATATTCTTTAGATGGGCTATAAGTGGCACACTAACCAGGCAGGGGTTTATTTTCTGTGCAATGGTGTAAGTAAGTGGTTAGATTTGACCAGAAGAAAATCAGAGGAAATATTATTATGTGCACTACCATAAGCACATGACTTACTGGAACCTCCTCCTATATGGTTGAGTAGGATAAATATAATGCACTTTTTAGTATCTCTAGGTAACAAACTGACATTACACTGCTATCTGCAAGGGAATGAGCTATACAGTAGCTCTATTAAAGATACAGTGACTACATCCTCTGAAAGGACACATGAATCTGACTCACTATATGTGACAATATGGATAATAATAGCACACCTATGACAAGTGCTGGGTCTTCAGATGCTACTAGCACATGAGCGTTAAAACAAGTGATGACTGTAATGTTTGCAGTAACAGCATTTACAGTGAAGCACATCTTCATACAAACAGACAAAAGCTGCTTCGTACTCAGACAGCCA
Organism: Melanotaenia boesemani; assembly: GCF_017639745.1. Lineage (NCBI taxonomy): Eukaryota > Metazoa > Chordata > Actinopteri > Atheriniformes > Melanotaeniidae > Melanotaenia > Melanotaenia boesemani. Next base: position 15,120,636 of record NC_055692.1, read on the forward strand.
GGGTGTGTGGGGAAATGTTTCTGCTCTAATTACTCACTTCTTCTGGGAAAAAAGGAGGAAAAAAAAAAAGCCGAAATGAAATCTGAGAAGGTCACCTCAGCTCATCGGCTTAAGTGACTGCTGCGGATGTAAGTTTCTGTCCGGTGGTTCGCTGTTTCCTCCTTTTCCTCTCTCTGCCACAAATGCAGGCTTAGATGAGTGATACCCACCTGCAGGTCCAGTCAGCTATAGAACGAACACTGGCTTGCATGGCGTTTGCACAGAATAGTCCCTGCTATAGTGACAGAACAGCCACAAAAAAAGAGAATCAGTAGGTGGGGGGGTGAGAGCACCGAATAATTTGCTGGACTAAAACACTCATGCAGCGTTAAAGTTGCTTATAAAATGTAAAAACAGATACCCATGCATCTCAGCTGCACCAACGATCATTCAACCACTATCCCCATTTGCTCCAGGAGGGAAATTAGACTACAATTAGATTAACCCAAACAAATCAAATTTCACACAGGAGGTTAATTCTGTAAAAGGCAAATTGCTTTCTTGCATATATACAAACTAACACCAGGCTATATCAAACTTTGTCCCTCATACACCACAGCCCAGACTGCTTTTACTTGCTGCCAAAAGGGCAGCATTTGATTTTGACTTGATTTGATTAGTTGTGTATGTATGGCCATCAGTTGGATGTTTTTTTGTTTTTTTTTGTTTGTTTTTTTTTGCTTCTGCAGCTTACTATTCTTATTTTATTGTATTTTACCAAAAACTTCACATAATAAATTGAATCTTTTATGAATGTTTGTAGATAAACACCTTGTATTCAAGGTAGGAAACATAATTTAGAAACCCATCATGATGCATTGTCCACAGTGACAATGCAGATGATTATGTGATGCACGTTTGGCAAGACAATCAGAAGAAGTGTTGGTCAAAAACAATACAACTGCATTTAAAATTCCTCCCCATCTCAAGTTTAATTTAGATCTATCAGTAGAGTATAAGTACATAAAACGAAAATATATAAAATCCATGTTCCACTTTCTCCCAATTTAGTCTCAAACAAGCAACCAACCCTCTTGGGATTTTTTAGAACATATTTATTTAAAAGCCTTTTTTTATTGCAAACATGCAGCCAGACTACTTGAAAAGAAGGAAAGCTTATTTCCCCTTGAAAGGCTTGAAAGCATTTTAGCTTTAGTGCTTTAGTGTGATGCATGTGTTGTTTACACTGAACCCATGCTTTTGAGGTACTGTTCCAATTAACAAGACAGCAGAAGGTCACATAACTCCATGTGAAAAACTCAATCAAGTTGTAGCTGCAAGTAAGGTAAACAAGACATGCTGATTATTACAGGCAGATACAAACAACTTCTGAGGCAACACACCAGCAGTAAACTAATAAGAAGTGCCAGCTATTTGCTTAACACATAAAGTTGATAGCAGTTCTATAGAGAGACAGCAAATTTTTGCCTGAGAGAACTGGTAATGTCAGCTGTGTGTGTCCAAGCAGCTGATCTGGCACAGGGTCCGGCAGCCCCAAGGTAAAACATATCACCCAAATGTGTCACAGTCTAGGCCAGGCCTGGATGGTGCTCAAGGCTTCTCTGAGACTGCTGTAAGAATCTGGAGCATCCTTTGATGAGGAGATGGCATCTCTCCCATTCCTTTTCTGCTGCTTGCCTGTCCCTGCTATGGGGTCTCTGCAGGGGTTCACATTATCTTTGGAGATGTTGGTGAAGAGGAGGATTGTGGTTTCTTTCTTCTCTCCTCAATCAACATGTAAGACTTTGTGATTTAGTGTGTGAATCTGGTTGTATCTGGATGTTTTATCCCATCTCTGCAGATTAGAAACCATACCACTGACCTCTCTCTCTGCATTGTATTTAAAAGCCAGTGATTCTTTTTTTTTATCTACTCCTCCCATCCTGAATGGCATTGCCAGAGTGAGGCTTTTAACCAGTACGAAGCATAACCCCCACTGGCTATGTCATTAGATCCCAATGGTGCTTGTGAGAGAGACAGGGGCTGCTATTGGCTACATGACTATATATCACACCATTCATGCTTGTAATCACAGTAGTACCTTATAGGATTCTGTGATACTGTGACAGTATACATCCACTGCATATCTGAACCCCCAGAAATGTAAAAAATGTCCAAAAGGGCAAATGAACACAGTATGGTCATAAAACGTCCCATCAACAGAATTCAGCACCAAACATCAAGTAGGCATTTGGAAGTGAAATGACTCATGAGTCAAATTTTCTGAGAGCTCATAATTATGGGAATGCCAACTCCCTTGACTGGGTCTTATTTTCCTGATGATTCAGACATAAATAAAAGGTGAATTGAAGATGTTCCTTAGAAGGCCGAGTATGTGCACTAAGATGTTTCTGGCATTTTGGGGTTCTCTGCAGTCAGTTTTAGTCTCAGAAATGTAGTGAAGTCCTGCCTTCATGGTCATAGCATTTATTGTGCTTAATGCATGCTTAGATGCTGAAGGCCTGATCTTTGTCAGAACTTCACAGGTAAGGTTGTAGTAGATCCATAAACTTCACCTTTTAATCAAGATTTTCTGAAGTTCTTAATTAAAAAAGAAGAAAGATAAATGTTTCCCTTTTACTCAGACCACTTGCAATGCCAGACAGCAGGAATTAGTCCAAAAAATAGCATTTTACAATTTAAATTTATTTTGAAATTATTTGAATCATATGATATATTTTTGTTAAAGCCATCTTTGATCTTTTCATTGAATGTCTTTCCTGGGGATGTGCCAAGCTTTATCCACATTGGTCACTCAAGGTGAATTGAGCCTTCTGTTCTTGTCTTTTATATACGTGCAAAACTGATATTTTAACAAAAATATATCTGACTAAATTGCTACTGAAGTAAAAAGGGGGACCTTGTGGATAAAAACTGAATCAAAGGGGCCCATATTATTTTTATCCATATTTTCTGGCTTATCTGCAATGTTGAACAATCCATTTTCAAACCCCCTCCATCCCCCCCAAAAAGCTAAAAACACAGAGGTATGCACATTTTATTGTTATTGCAGAAGGAATTCAGTTTGTATAATAATCTTAAACTATTGCTCGCAAGCCTTTTTTTTCCTGCTTTGTAGCTATTGTCCTATCATAGTTCACTCAGGGGAGTTTAAATTGTGAAGATGATGTGCTTCAGCTAGAGAGTGCACATTATCCACCTGCACAGGACCGAGTGAGCAAGCAGTAATTTTTAAAGGTGTGCAGGATGACCCAATTTGATTTATCACACAATTAGCCACTCAGTCATTCTGAAATTCTGTTCCTCACTCCTTACCAGTTGGAGGCAGTAATGGACCAAGTTGTTGTGTGCCACCTGCCAAGAAAACAAGAAGAAGAAGTTGTTCCATTACTTGATGGTCGAGCGCAGAGCAAGATAGAAGAATCTGAAAAAACTTGATGTCCCTTTAGACACAAGTTTGAGATAAAATAAACAAAAAATCAATGAACCGCTTAGTTGCAGACAGAACAGAAGTTTTGTTTCTAACGACCTACTTTTGGGTCAGTCTCTATAAGTCTCCAGTAACATCCAAAAAGTTGCAAGTTTTGTCGCTTTTTTTAAAAGAGTTGTTTGAGGAGTTTGACTACTCGCTAATTATAATGGCCAGGTTTCTAAGTTTGCAACAGTGGAGGATCTACTTCCAGTATTTACTTGGATTCCCCTTTGGAAGTGCCAGAAGTGCACATGTCATTCTGAACATGTGATAAACTAGCAGAACGTAATATGGAAAAATGATTTTAATAATGAGATATTTTTGTTGATATCAGTTTTTGTGATTGGAGCTAAAATCAATTTTCAACATATTGCACAGCCCTACCACTCGGTCCCCCAGGCACTGAGAGGTGCTAGCTTTTAGACACCCTTCACCTGTAAAGAGCCAAGTTAACAAAATCTGGCGGCAGCCATGATGTGGCCTGAATGCCACCACCTGCCCACTCAGCCAGGGGGAGCTCTTGCCAACTTTTCCCAGCAGCCTGCATCACTTCACGCTGTGCGGTAATTTTGGTAGCGAAAAGTACTTTGAGTAATTATATTTGTTTGTAGGAAAACTGAAAAGTTTGAAAAGTATTCATTTGTTAGTTTTATAAACAAAGAAACACGGCGTTACTCACACAAGCAACCAAAGTTTGCATTTACCAACACCCCCCCACACACTACAAAAAGAAGCCACTTGGCCTCAGGTAACAGTCAGGAAATGTTTAAGCAACATTACTTTTCTAGATATTTGCAATATATCTTTTCTGCCTAAGCTGCCACTTCCCACATCTGCATCTATGTATTAACATGTGACACAGAAATACATACACTATAAAGTGATGAACATAGTTTCTAGAGGCTTTTTGCTTGTTTGTTATTCTGTCATCTTTATATTCTGGATCCAATTCTGGCTCCAGTGTGTATGGTTAGATTTGATGTTAGAATTGAAAGCAGTTTGTTTGTTTACAACCTCTTAGACTCTAGACCTAGACCTGTAGTGCTCATATGTGAGCCACCATCACTCCCTTTGTCTGCTTACTTCTCTAATGTACAGCCATCTTGTCATACAACCTAGGGCTGCACAATATATCAGAAACTTACCATGACCGTGAAATTAGCCTGCGCTTTAAACATACTGAAACAACTACCTAAACTGCAATTAATAGTAATCCGTATTTGCATATTTTAAGGAAGTGACATGACTTTCCCTATGCTGCTGTGCATTCATGCTCTGTGTGCGTCAATTGTGGATGAAATCAACTCTCCCTGCATGCTCCACTTCGAGGCTAATGGCTGCAGCAAGAGTGCACACAAAGTAAGCGTTGTGGTGGTGGAAAGAAACGAGAGTAGCGAAGAAGAACTTGTGGCTAAAACGAACAGCATGTTATGCTGTTAAATCTTACTGAGAAGACAGTAATGGCTCCACGTGATTTCTGGATCTTGAAGAACTTTTTTGCATCATTAGGAATTTTAGAATACCATGCAGAGATGTGCAGGGGAAAGGGCTTACATTGAAAAAGCCCTGTAAATTTTTAGCACTTATTAAATTGAAAGTGCATGTACGTGAAGTTAAGTGAAGGAGGAGGGTGTTACTTTTACACTAAATGTGTTTGCTAATTATCTGTATTAAGTATGTGTGGCTGCAGCTCATGTCTTGGTTGTTTAAAATGAGCAACACTTCCTCTTGTCTTGAGTAGAAAAATGTAATCATCCTAACTGGAAACTATGGTATTGTATTTGATAAAAACTGAAGCATTAAGCTGTAAAAATAATTAAAATACAACAAGTGTTGAGCAGTAGTTGCTTCCACGCTAAGATTCAGGAGGAGCAGGACTCTGATTACATGCTTTTAGCAACATTCAAACTAAATATTAGCTTAATTAGTAAATACTGTCTGATTTCCTGAAATGATAAAGTTGTTGCAGCAGAGTTTGTGGACATCTGTTCCATCTGAGCATCCGTTTTCCAGGAGCTGAACTCATGCCGTCATATATCAGGTATCAGCTATATCGTATTAAACCTTGATTTATCAATTCCTTAGAAAACGTTTGGACTAAAACATATTCATTTGGTAACATTATGGATTATGTACTTCAGCTCATTTGCTGTGTTTTAGATTTTGTTGGGTCAGTCATTGAATCACTTTTTTTTAATAAAGACATTTTTCTGTCTGTCATTACAAGCAAGTTTTAAGAGATTTGTAATATTTGTTGGACTTCAACACACTGTTCAATTGCAATTAAATGTAAGTTTACTGTACATTAAGTTAACACTACAGTAAGAGCTGCGCTTCATTATATGCTGCAACTCTGAAGCATTCATTGCTGTCACAGCTAAGTTGCCTTTCATGCACTTTTGAGGAGAATAAATTTCTAACAAAAATCTTTTTTTTTAAGTGTTTATTTTATTTGAAGCAAAGCAACTAATGTCTGAGAAATTAAACATTTAATGTGTACATCCACTATAATGCAGCAGCATTGATGGACAGGTCAGCTGGGCTTTGTTTAGGGAACATATACGCGTTTTATCAGAACCAAGCTAAAGCCATTGTGTGTAACTGGCCCTAGGGAAACATTATTGCCTCTTAGTGGAGAAGAGCTGTACAAAAGATGGTCGAAATCTTAAATAGAAACTGAACTCCAACAGTGCATGTGAAGCAGAGGGTACATTTTTACCAGCAGGGACAGGCATTTGCTTTTCATAGCTCTCCCCTGGCACTCTTTTCCCTCACTGGTCATCTGCTAGGCTAATAAAATGCATGAAAACCACTTTTGAAGGACAGACTTGTAAGGGGCCGTGAGCCAAAGCCTCTCCAGACTGCTTGCTTGATGCAGGGTGATTCCCTGAGCTCTTAGCTGGCTGTGCTGTTCTGATCATATTACACTCAAAAGGGTGATAAAAACTGGAGCTGAGCGAGCAACTGTTCTGGTGTGGGCTCTGCTAATTGCTTCAAGTTGGACTACACTTACTGAGTATTTTAGCCAGAATTTATACATGTATATACAAAGCTAATAAGAGAACTATACATATATATATATATATATACACTACCGTTCAAAAGTTTGGGCTCACTTTGCCATGGGATTCAATAGGGAAGTGACCCCAAACTTTTGAACGGTAGTGTATATATATATATATATATATATATATATATATATATATATATGTAAAGATATTCTGTGAATACATAGACCATGTTAATCCACAGCTATGATTAGGAAGCCAAACATGTGCACCAATGATTAATTTTAACAAGTTAAAGTGAGTGGAGAGATTTATTATTTATTTAAATGGCCAGCTTCTTTCTGAAAAGCAGTCTTGTGCAAACTTGTGTTATATCAGTACACCAGTGGTTCCCAAACCTTTTCTGCAGGGTCCACACAGATACCACAACCACATGCACCCCCATACTTACAAAGAAACGTACAAAGAAATCTGCCAAGAAATAGTTGTTAGTTTATTGGCTACTTGTTTGTTAATTATAGTTAAAACCATGTCAGTGGCAGAAAGAACAGTTCCTCTGCCACTGAGGTGTTTTAGACCAGGAAACATCAGGTGAGTTGAGCTTTCAAATAAATAAATGCTGCTTTAGTAAAAACAATGCTGCTATATATGAGAGTTGAGTAGTTTATTTCTAAAGTAATCATCAGGCTTTTCTTTGTGTTCAGGATGAGACATCCCCAAATAGTGTTATTACTTGTTTGGCGTCATGCTGTCAGATGCTGACTTGGGAACCACTGTGTTATACTATGTCCTAGTGCTATGTTTATTAAGTGCACACAATGAAGGCCCTTCCCACACATCCAGTGATGTCAGACTGAAAACATAATCTAACCCTGTGCCTGGAATATTACTATCAAGTTTCAACAAATATCAAGGTAGAGGCAACCAGGTGCTGAAAGAAATAGACTAGCAATAGACAGCCTGACAACAAGTTGCATAGCTCACACAACATGATACGGTTTTCATACACTGCAGTGTAATAAAGGGACCTAATGTGGTAACTTGTTACTCATGCAGGGGTTCAGCACTGCATGCATGGTGATTCATTCCTGAGATTATTTCCCTCAGCTTTTGATTATTATTCTTTCCCCTTACCAAATTTCTCTCTTTCTTGCAATCAGTTGGCACTCCTGAGATGTATTTTTTCCATCTCTTGATTAACTGATGCACAATGAAAAAAAAAACAGAAAAGGTTGGTGCAGATTGGCTTCAACCAATATAGTTATACACATTTTCATCTTTTCTTTCCATCCAATATTTTCTTTCACTGTCCATCTGCCACGTTTATACCAACTGATTCCCCATTGTATTTCAGCGTCATACTCTTGAATGATTTGCCCATCAAGGGCCACATGTCTCCTGTCATATCTGTCGGCTTTCATCTTAAAGCCTGCCATGCACCCGTCTGAAGAGGCCTGGTTTAGTCATGAAATATGAAAGTAACCCTGCAGTGGATCCTAACCATCTGAACGGCCAGTTTCTTCAAGCCCTACTTAAAGGGGAACAGAAGCTAAATAAAGTAGTTAAATTTTTTTGAATAGCTTTTGCAAGCCATTTTTTTTTGTTTGCTATAACCAGTCAATTCGTTTTTCTTTTTTTTTTTTTTTTTATAAATTTAAAGTCTTTTTTGTTTTTTCTTCTGAACCAAATCAAGTTAATCATCAAGTGGTAAGATTGAGATTTAATGTTTGATTATAGATGTTTTAGTATCTTTTAATAGCTACAACAGATACACCTAAATAACACTTCCAAGTCTTACAGTATAGCAGTCTTAACAAAACATTATGAACTTGCAACATTTTCAGGATGTACTTCACCTCTTGTTACCTCTCAATTACAGTAAGCTCAAGCTCTCTGCGACCATCAGTGGGATAGATTGGGTACAATAAATGAATAGATGGATGTAAGCTTAGCTTGGCAGCAAACAAGCTCATTGTGAAAACCTGGTATTGAACCCCGCCATCAGACTGAGGCCACAGGATGAAGGACCTGTCAGGGTTAATGTACATCATTGGTGCAATTGTGCAAATTTGCTATTAATTAAATTAAGTAAACTCAATAATTAGAGCATTAAAAAAGCTTTAAAGTTTTAGTTCCAGCCCACATTGCCCAAATGGCAGCTTTGCAATTATATTGTGCAAACATGAGCAGTCACTTGGCTTTTGGAGTTTAAATTAATCTATATTGTCCCTGTTTGTGGTACAAAATATAGCTTCAGAATTTTGGTAGTCATAAAGTAAATGAAAAAAATGTAATTCAAGAAAACCAATGTAAATTGAAGATAATCATGTTGGCATAATTAACAGAAAAACCAAAAGTGCCAGCAGTTATGCCACAGCTTTTGTGGTCTAGTGTGTTACATGTGTAAGGTCATCTGTAATTTGCATGTTGCACTGTTTCCTTGAGATGGGGGCAGAAAAGCCCATCTGACATAACATGCATAATTCATTGTTCATCAGTAATGTAGAAAAACTGTATAAGGAGAGTAATACTACATTATTTATATGTTACTGAAATAAACAAATAAGTTTTTTTTATGCTTAGTCATTTTATTACAGCAATTTAAGCTCTTCATGCTTTCTTTGTCCAATTTCTACTTAAGGTACTGATGCAAAAAATAATCTGTCCCTCTTTATTTATTACAAATGGTCAGTATTATTCCTAAGACTGAATGCATACCTTTCTATCTTTCATGGGAATTTGCAATTTCCCAAGACAGTTGACAGAACATTTATGCAAAGAACAACTATAAACAAAAGTGCACAAACTAAAAATATGCATTTAGCTACCTATTAGCATTATTAAGTTAATTTGAATGTTATTAACACACATAACTTCATCATGTATGATGGTTTGTGCTGCAGGAGTAAAAGAACTTGAATACATGAATTCAAAATGACTGGGAAAAGCTTTCTGTGAAGACTGCAGCAGGTCTTTATATTCATTTTATTCAATCCATGGGGTGTATGAATTTGATTTTAACAAGTTTATTTGGTGGGCCAGCAATTAAAGATTGTGACTCACAAGTCAGATTGATGTCATTTAGGAGATTTGACTGGCTAATGTATCAGACCAGCACTATATCCTTATTAACAGGAAATGGATTTCATCTATGGGGAAGAATAGAGATACTGGTCTTGATGGCTCATATTACAGGGCCATTAGTAGATCTCACGTTGTTGAGCAGTCGCTGCCCTGACATCATCATTAACTACAGCACAATTTAATGTGACCCACAAGGATTATCAGTTTTTTTGTTTTGTTTAGTTTTTTATTACAGTACAGTGCTGGTGAGTCAAAACAAAATTATAATTACAGGTCCAAAATTGAAAGAGCATTCTTACTTCATTATTGTACAGTTAAGAAGGCACAACATTTTTAAATAAACCAGATATTAGCTGATATTTAAGCATAGTTTAAGATCAGCTCTGTCTTTAGCTCCAAGGTGAAAGCTAGTTTGTCTGTGTATTGTATTGTATTTCCTAAGAATAACCTCAGATAAAAACATTAAATCAGTTAACAATTGTTGACTACTTACTGTAAGCCTGTGTAAATGAAACAGATGTATTTAAACAACTTACACTATTAAAACTTGGAAGGCTTATGAATCACACACCCTTCAATTAATGCAACATCATCAATTTGTTAGCGTCTTGTCTGTGCAAGTTTTCTATAGTCTAACCCAGTTTAGCTGAGAATATACTTGATGAGACATATACTCCATATGTACAATATATATACGATAAATACTCCATATATGCAGCTGAGAATATACTTTCAACCTCTCGTTTGTATATTCAATCAGCCTCATTGTCAGCGTAATTGTTGTCATACTTGCTTGTGTACTGTGCTTGTTACCAGAAGATTCTAGCAGGGGGCATGATAGAGAACTCAGACTGCATAGAGATGCCACATTTTTAGGGTATAAATATGGCAACAATAGTATTTGGTAGATTTTTAAATGATGGCAGAAAGAAATGACAGTGGTGGTATCATAGATGGTATGTAAGGCTCTTAAAACAAGCATGCCATGTATTATTTCATGCATGTGAAATATTGCGCTTGTTCACACAGACGTGCACACGGGGGCTTGCGACGCAACACAAGAAAATAGAAAAATGTTCAATTTTTGTGAGTCGCGACTAAATAATCCAGAGACACAGAGAGATAAACGTTATAAACAAACAGAACTTTTTCTCAGTTAACAAAGTGAACAGCCCGGGATTTAAGAAGCTCATCAACACGTTGGACTAACGGCATCATTGCCATCTGGTCTCCATGTTAGTGGAGAGTCTCTCCCTGCCCTGGATGATAAGTGTGGTGAGGGTGATGTGAAGGACGTGGCTACAGTCCAATGTTTCGTCACCGCTGCAGACCTGTGGTCAAGCCACAACATAGAGCCGTATATAAATGCCACGCTACATTTTATTGACGCGGATTTCAGCGTGAAAACGAAATTTCTTCAGACTCGTTTTTTCCAGATCACATCCGGCAGAACGTAGCTGCTGGTCTGAGACAAACAATAGCTAAGGGGACCTGATGGAAAGAAACTAGTCTGTATTACCACAGACAAGCTTTAAATGTCACACTGAACCTCAGTTTTAATCAAAATAATCGTGATTATCATTTTTCCCATAATCGAGCAGCCCTACTCTGTAGTTTGCGCATGTGCGTTGATCAGCTCTCAGCAGAGATAAGAAAGAAGACAATGTCTCACTCTGTAGGTTTTTTTTTGCCGACAATAGTCGACGGATAATTCGTTGTTGACTATTTTTATTGTCGACTATTGTCGACAACTTCAAGTAATCATTGCAGCCCTACTGCAAGGAGCGTCTGATGATGACCTCCTTCAGCAGCCAACAGCGATCATTCCTTGTAGTGGAGCGGCGGGCCAGTCCATTAATGCTGGCTGTCGGTGGAGATGATTCCGACTGATACGCAGCAGGAGGCTGGTTTGAGTTTGGTAAAGCCGCAGCCACTAGAGCATCATCAGCTTGGTTTGAGCTCTTCTTTAACAGAGCCGTGAAGCAGTTGGAGTGTTAGAGGTGGCTGTAGGGAACTTTGAACTACTTCTGTACTTTGATCACCTCAGTCCAAGACAACTGTGGCTGGGAAAAGGCCCATTTTGGTGTCAAGGTGTGTACCCGTGCCTTTGGTCTAGCCCCCACAGAGTTGTTAGGGCCATCTAGAGGTCCTGGCATAACTGGCAAAGGTTGGACACCGTCCCAGTGGTGATCATTAAATGTGGCACCAACCCATGCACGTCATCAGCTGTCAGTCTCTCTTGGTCAGTTGGCAAGATACAGGTATTATTCGGGGCCCTCCAGGAAAAAGTAGTTGCCGTGTGTGACACAGTGGGACAAAATAAGTTTGTGGCTAAAGCTGCAACGACAAGGCTTGTAAGCTAAGAAAATGCTTCACCTGAGCAGCAGCAACGGAAACAAAGTTTTTGATCATATCATCCTTTTTAGGGAGCTCCTTCAGGTGGATGATGTCATCCCTTAGCTGTGAGTATGCAATATTGCCGTCTACACAAAGAGCTATTGTAGGATAAGGTATGTTACAGTCCTTTGATATGTGATTGCATGTGGGCTTTTGTGGTAGATCCAGATCCAGCAGTGCTCCATATGTTATGTTTGGCTTTGTTATGGAGCTAGGCTGGGGATAGGTCTGTTAGCACAACCATGTTAACACTAACTTCTAACAATTTCAAACTTTAAATCAGTTGGACCAGAAGATGAGCCGTCTTTGTTCCTGAAAACAGTATCTTATCCTGGTTGTCCTGGTTCTGGTGGATAGTTGGCTCAGGCACTTTGGAAACCATAGTTTCTGGCGGTACTGCTCCATTTGCTGTGTCAGGGGATGCATCCGCAAGAGCTCTGAAAATGGACCAAATTAAACATGTAAATGCAGAAAACAGACAGAAGGCTCCATATTCGTCTTTAGCGTAGAGCGTAAATGGGGCTTAAGGGAGCAGAGGGGCATAACAGGCACAAGTCTAAGCAGCATACAATTGCAGTTACAGAACACTGAAGGTGATAGCCAAAAACACTGAAGGTGGGGTGGTCTATCTCTTTTATGGATTTCTTTTTTTCATTTTTTTCATTTGAGATCTTCTATCTGATTTTCAGAGGAATCCTACAATTTGTGTCATTAAGCTTTTTTCCTTCATGTTTTTTCTCATTATTAAACACGTTTTCTGACCATATTATTCAGTGTGCTGCAGCCTCTCCTCTATGTGACACACATACATCAATGAACAATGAAGAAGTGGTGCAGAGAAAAGCCCTGGTGAAGTGAAGGATTTTTTTAAAGCTTCCATAAAAAAAAAAACAAAAAAAACAAACAAACAAAACTTACATGTAAAAAGCCATTAAGCATCCTTTACCACACCACTTTTGTAAGCCTTAAGTGGAGTGTTACAAGCCTCTTAACTCAGCCCTTCAATCCAGCATAAATCACATATTGTTGTTCTCCATGCATTTAATGTGTTTCTTTTGGCAATGTCAGAAGAGATACTTGCTTGTCAAAGGCAAAGTAGTTTGCTAGCTAATTGTTAGATGCTTTGTTAAGCTGCATTTTGCCATGCATAATTTAAGCAAGTGTGTTAAATGCTAGCCACACTGCCAATTCATGTTTACTGACATGCTCAAAAATGAGAAGTACTTCAGTAAAACACAGTTCTCAGTCTTTTCATGTTTTCAAAAGTTACTTTCTAATGTTTCATATCTCTAAATATGCTTTATACAGACATACCATGTAGATTGACAATTTTTAAACTGCCGTCCACTTCCCAGATATTTCATATAACCCCAGAATGCTCATGAGAAAGGTATGAATTTTCATAAAAACATGGCTTGCTGTAGTTTCCGCCTACTCCATTTGATCTCATATGCTGTATTCTTTAGTACATATGGTAAAACCTACATGCAAAAAGTAGCTTCATGTATTGATGCTGTTGAATATATTAGTAATAGTAGCTTAAATATGATATTTGCAATAGAAACAGACTGATGTTTTACTGTCAGTGTGTGAAATGCAGGTATTCCATAGAATGCAGAGGCAGTATAAGATGTTTTTAGGCAACATATGAAATGCGTTTGATGTTACAGACATACTAGGCTTTGCATACAATTCCTAGGCATTGCCTTTTAGGAGTATATAGAATGATGAGGATATGCATGTAATATCAGTATTTCATCTGTCCCTTTTTTTGGCATTCTAATGGATAGATGTGTCCAACTTTTGATACGTACTGTGTATATGCAGTCATATGCATAAATGTTTCCTTCTGTCTTGTCTACAACTTGACAAAAGACTTACATAAGTCATATTCTAAAAATAGATATTTTACAGTCAGTTAATTTCCCACGTAGTGTAGCTAAAAACCACATCAGGGATTAAAGGTTTCACCTTTTAAATACTCTGACACTTGACAGCACACAATCGACAGCTTTTCGGAGATGTCCAGAACACGAGTCCCTGTTTGTCATTCTCGCAGAATGGAAGATATTTTTATGGAAAATATGTAGAAACCAGTGCTTCCTGTGAGCTCCCATTAGAGACAGTATTGACTGTGGCTTTCTTTCAGCAGCGCCAGGCTTTGACTTATACTGTTAAATGGTAATGCTTAAAGGCCACTTGTACACTAAATAAGATTCATTAGCAGAAGTATGAAAAAGATATGGCCTGTTTTTAGGTGAATCATAATCCGCTCGCATTTTTCCCTGAATGTGTTCAGAGAAGGTCATTTTACTCATTTGGGGAATAGTCGCCATGGCTACATTAGTTGGAGGGGTGCGCTGATTTCATTAGTGATGAGATCTCATGAGGTTGCTTTATGGACAGTGAGCGGAGTACAGGAAAGGGAAATTATTTGTGGAGAGTATGAAGATGGGGAAGTTGTTGTCTAAAGCAGTTTTCATCTCCCTTAAGTAGGTGTTCACATTTTCAAGACATATCTCTTGAAACTTTGAGGATTAATGAGGATGGAGGTAGCTGTCATTAGAATTTAGCATTTAAGCATATTTGGCCTATTTAGACCTGACTTGTAATTTGAGAAAAGGGTTTCTGAAGCAGCACAACTTTCTGCCATTAGCTTGAGAATTGTGGAAACAGAGAAAAAGTTAAAGCTCTTTGATGCTGAAATTGCAAGTTGCATTGTTTGCTCATGCAGCTATTAAACACTTGTACTGTATATAAATGTTTTTAGAGGAGATTAACTATTCTATTCTATTCTACAGTCATTTAGCAGACGCTTTTATCCAAAGCGACTTACATTTGAGAGCAAGAACAACACAAGCATGAATTCAAACAAGATGGGACGTCATAATTAAGTGTCAGACCACTTTTGAGTCCAGTTGGACCTAGGTGCTGTCATGTAGTGCTAGTGCAGTGAATTATTATTTTTATTATTTTTTTTTTTTTTTTTGTAGTCATTTTAAGTAAATACAGGATCACGATTCATTCATCAAACAATATCAACATGGTCATAAGTGCATGATTTCATCACGTAATATCAACTTGGGCATAAGTGCATGATTTCATCACACAATA
This sequence comes from Melanotaenia boesemani, assembly GCF_017639745.1. Lineage (NCBI taxonomy): Eukaryota > Metazoa > Chordata > Actinopteri > Atheriniformes > Melanotaeniidae > Melanotaenia > Melanotaenia boesemani. The sequence continues at coordinate 15,135,711 of NC_055692.1, forward strand.
TCATCTTGGGCATAAGTGCACGCAGCTTCTTCAGTGCTTGGTTGAGCCACAAAGCTGGACAAATCTTTCTAGCTTATTTAGTTAAGCTAAATGTGGAAATGCTCCTTAAACAACTGAGTCTTTAGCTTAGTCTTAAAAGTGGATACGGACTCTGCAGCTCGGACGGAGTTTGGTAGATCGTTTCACCACCGGGGAACAACAGAGGAGAAGAGTCTAGCTACTGATTTTGCGCCGCGTTGTGGTGGGAGCACTAGGCGTCTTTCACTGGCAGAGCGTAACTGTCGAGAGGGAGTGTAGCTCTGGATTAAGGAGTGAAGGTAGACCGGAGCCGTTTGGGTTATTGTTTTGTAAGCCAGAAGCAGAGCCTTGAATTTGATGCGTGCTGCAACTGGAAGCCAGTGAAGAGCAATTAGCAGCGGAGTGACATGAGCTCTTTTAGGCTGGTTGAAGACCAGACGTGCTGCTGCATTCTGGATCATCTGTAGAGGTTTAACTGAGCATGCAGGCAGGCCAGCCAGTAAGGAGTTGCAGTAGTCAATGCGTGAAATGACCAGAGCCTGGACCAGGAGCTGGGTCGTGTGTTCAGTCAGGTATGGTCTGATCCTCCTGATGTTGTAGAGAGCAAATCGGCAAGACCGGGAAACCGAGGCAACATGGTCCTTAAAGGTCAGCTGGTTGTCTACCATGACACCAAGATTCCTGGTAGAAGATGTAGGCACAAGTGTGATTGAGTCAAGCTGCACACTTATCTGTGGCGGTAAAGAAGGACTGGCTGGAAAGACAATAAGCTCAGTCTTGGACAGATTTAGCTGAAGGTGGCGATCCTTCATCCATGTGGAGATATCAGCAAGGCATGCTGATATTCGCATTGAGACGGTTGTGTCATCAGGTGGGAAAGAAAGGAAAAGCTGAGTGTCATCTGCATAGCAGTGGTAGGAGAAACCATGAGAGCTAATGACTGCACCGAGTGAGGAGGTGTATAGTGAAAAGAGAAGAGGGCCGAGCACCGAGCCCTGAGGCACCCCTGTTGTCAGCCCATGTGATCTGGATACGCCCCCTCGCCAAGATACTTTGAAGGATCTCCCTGTGAGGTAAGACGTAAACCACGAGAGGACAGATCCTGAGATGCCAAGCTCCAAGAGTTTGGAGAACAGTATGTGATGGTTGACCGTGTCAAAGGCAGCCGACAGGTCCAGCAGTATAAGGACTGAGGATTGACCAGTGGATCTGGCAAGCCGTAGGGAATCAGTAACTGACAGGAGAGCAGTTTCAGTAGAGTGACCCTGCCTATATCCAGATTGATATGGATCAAACAGGTTGTTGTCTTGGAGGAACTGTGAGACCTGACTGAAGACGGCACGCTCTAGTAATTTAGACATAAATGGAAGCAATGAGACCGGCCGGTAGTTTCCAACCTGGGCTGGGTTGAGTGTGGGTTTCTTCAGCAGCGGGGTAACCCGAGCTTGCTTGAAGGCAGAAGGAAAGACACCGGATTTAAGAGAGGAGTTTGACTATTTGATAAACCGGTGTCTGGAATCAACCAATCATGGTCATTGACTGGCAGATCAGTTTATGATGTTGTAAATTTGATGCCTGTCAGATTTACACGTTAAGAGATTGACTTCATGTTTTTAGCAACATGGATTTAGAATGATGAGAATAATCTAAGTGGATAAATTAGAATAATGTAGGGCAGCTGCAATCCTTGTATCATAAATGGTGGACTGCAGGCTGAGAGGGCTTTGGGACGGGGGAGGGGCCTGCAGCAGCGTCCGCAGCTCATGGAGAAGTAAACGTGCTAATCTCCAAAAGTCCCCAATAACACCAGAAAGATCTCTAGATTTATCGTTATTTCATTTCTTTTAAATAGTCGCTAAAGGGGTCTGAAAACTTGCTAAATATTGTCACAAACCGGGAGATTGGACTCAAATAATCAGTATTCTAGAGAAAGGTAAAAATGGTTTATTTGAACAATTAGAATGTGAAATGGTGTTCTATCCGGTCTCGCTTGGTCGGCTCTTCTGTGGGGGTATGAGAACAGGTGTTAGAAGGCAGGGAGTCCGTGACAAAGATGCAGGATGTTATAGATTCACGTACCGGGTGCTGTAGGGTAGTTGGTGAGAGTAAACTGGCAGGACCGGAAAGGCCAGACAGGAGACCGCTGGAGTGGGTAGACAACTGCTGGATAGAGAACAGGTTAGTGGAGGAATAACTGGCGGGGGTCAGGGTCTCCAGCCCACAGAAGCGGGTGCGTCTGGGCAGAGAAGATAAGTCCGTGATCCAAAATCCAAATCCAAGAATCAGTCCAGAGGTCAGTAATCCAGAAATCCAATAATCAAACAGAGTTACCAGTCAGGGGGCAGGCTGAGACGGGGATCCAGGTCCAAAAACAAGGTCAACAATAGGCAGGCAGGCAGGAAAAACGGGCAGAACAACGGCTGGATGCGTGCAGGGATGAACCAAGACGATCTGGCGGAGAGAAGCTGTCACAGGCAAGTATTTAAAGGGCGCCGTACAGGTGAAGCGCATTAGCAATCAGTGTGGGGAAAAAACAAAGGTGCGTTCAGGGAAGCTGGGAAGTCCTGATCCTTATCAGACGAACCATGACAAAATATAGCGCCAAAGTCGCTAAGTTGTCAGTGAAGACATGTGCACCAGTCATATCGGTATACAAGGAACTCGTGCACTGACAGCCGTTCCGCGTTGTTTAGAATTCAAACTGTGATTAAATGCGTTATTTTTTTGTAATTAAATAATCGTAATGAATGCATTAAAGTCCCACCCTTAATATATATACTTATAAGATTTAAAAAGCGCAGATTGTGTTATATATTCATAATTAACTTTAAATAATCAATTAAAGCCATCAGGGGATTTTTACAGGTCATGTATTGTATATTCTCAGCATGACCTCTAGATTGTGTTTTTGAACTGCACAATGAGAGCAGAGGAGGCCCTCATTCTTATTTTGCAGAAAAGCTAATTAAAATGTCCAGTAATCTGATGCACTGCCAAAATGTTACAAGTAAAATTGCACTTAAATATCCCTCTTGCAAAGTATTCTGACTGTCAGGCTTGGTACAGGGAGTACCAAACAAAGTATGATAACACATTGAATGTCCTCTACTGAACAGCTGAGCACATACAGTATATTCCCTTTCTTTATTACAAAATGTATCCATAACTTGGTGGTCTTTCCAAAGACCCATGTTGAGAAGGGCTGATGTATCAGTTAAAGATGAAAATAGGAGAAAATTACAGTACATTTAATTTAGTCATCATGTCAGAGTAAATAAACAGTAAAACTTTTTCTCTTGCCACCAAAGGAAGGTTGGAATTATTAGGACAATTAATCATAGTTTTGGATAGCCTACAGTCTCATCTCTACCACCATTACAAACAATTGCATGGAAGTGGTTTTAAAGTAGGAGTCAAAGCTCTTGGTGTGAAAACTGCAATTGTAGAGTCCCTGCTGTTGCTGCCATGCTTTTTTATGCAGTTTATGAGCAAAGTCAGCTAGGGAAGATATGGTAGTCAGTTGCAATTGATATTTTTGTCTAGATGCTGCAGTGATCTAAAAGAAATAGAAGAAAAACAAAGGATGATATGTCTTCCTTCTTCTGTATCTAGATTTGTGCCCTACTTCCATTCTTTCCTTCAAGAAAACCCTACCTGCCCATGTGCATCTGCATCATTTAGCGCAATGTAGCTCTTGGTTCAACTGTGGCAGCAGGGATTTGAAAATGCATCATGTCTCAACTATTTTAACCATTTTTTAAAACTGCTCTCTGCTGGAACCTAAATTAATATCCAACCTTTGGTCTGTTTTGTCTTTATTAAATTTGATCTTTTTATTTAGTTATGGACAGAATCCTAAAACAGATTACTCTTAAATCTATACTTGAACTTTAAATCTAATGTAAACTGAAGGCACCATGGCAGCATGTCTCCCCTGAGAGTTTGCTACACTTAAGGAACATGCTTCTGTTTGAGGTTGTGGAAGAGGTTTACCACACCATTTCTGTACCGTTGATGTAGCATAACACACTGAAATTTCTCTGCTGTCTTAACCATTTGTCTTCCTTGTCTTGCTTCATTTATCATATGTTGTCAGTTCTTCCGGGTACATATGGTGAGTGTCAAAGAGGATGCATTACAGGAGCAGATTAAATTAAAATTTTATGCCCATTACAGTGTTAAAAACAGTCTTTATTTGACAGAACATGTATATTCAATATGATAATGCTTTTAAAGTCAGCAAGCTAAGTTCTCCATACAGACTGACAGTGCCCAATGATATGGATGTAAAGTTGTGCAGTTTTCTAATGCTATAAAGCTATAATAGCTTAGGTAAACCTGCTAGTATATTTCCCCTGATTATTCTCCTAATCAGATTGCTCGTATGTCCTTCATACTGAACCATTTCTCCTGTTGTTCTCAGCCATCACCAGAAATGGGTCCCTCTGAAAGACTTCAAAATAGGTCATGCTGCTGCACTAAAGTGCCTGCTTACAATGTTAAACTCATCCCATTAACTCATCACAAGCATGGGTAGCTGCAAATGAATGACTGTTGTAGAAAAATTACCAAGAGTGTGGAATGAGTAAAAGTATAGAAGGTTTATTTACAGGAGAAGTATTGAATAAAGAATTACTTGCAAGTAAAGAGAGTGGTCGTCCCGACTCGCATGGAGTCGGGAGAGACTCTGATGATTCATCAGAGAGAAACAGTTTTATTCAGCTGGTCCCCAGCTGAAGGTCAAACAGCAAAATAATAAATGAGGAATAGAAGACTGAGTGGCGCCGCTTTCTTCTAGTTTTCAGACAAAGCCCACATACCACAACAAGCTGATATCTCAAACAACTATTGCTATCTAGCAGGTGCGAAAACCAGTCTCAACTCTGCCTTATCAGAGCTCTGGGAAGAAAGTGGTCAGTCTGACCTCACACACGCATACACAATGAAAACTGTAACTTCAGTATTCTGTAAAATGAGAACACACAATATGAAAATGTAAAAGTGAATGGATTAACAATATTAAATTAATAAAGAAAACTGAATATACATGTGATTATTATGAGTATATATGAGTGATTACCATATGCAGCAAAATTTCTTTCACATGACACATAAACAAAAAGAAATTCTTTTAGTTTGTTGTGGGGGCCCTTATTAAGGCCTGTTTATGCTGTCTTACGTACGTAAAAAGGGATGTCCGTATCAAACATCATATGTCACTGTCCTCGTACTTACATGCGTCTTTTACTTTGCCATGGTTATTAGGTCAATTCCTGTAATAGTGAGCTGTGCTGAGTTGAGAGTTTACTCACTCGACCCAACATCAGTTTCCGACTCAAGTTGTAACGCACCACTTTAAAGTTGTTTCCAGCCGACATACACACCCTAAACACTATGGCTGTGCATCTTCACAGGTCTAACGATTTGATTTGATTTGATTACGATATAACGATATGTTAACAATATGAACTTCCTGTTTATTTTTATTTATTTAAGGAATCAATCTGAATGGCCTGATTTTGACAAACATCATAAACATGTAAACAGTTATGTTATTTTAATTTCATAATTGAACTTTATTGTTCCATTTTTTGGAAAATCAAGAAACATTGCTATACTGTGATGTTGTTTTATCAAAAATAGATTAAGCAGTCCTCAGATTTCTTGTAGTAAAGTAGTGTGTTTTGTCTCTTCAGTCCTTCTGTAGTGACTTCAGACAGAATATGGAAGTTAGGAAGATGTTTTTCATGTTCTCCTTTATGACTAGAACACATTTGCCTGCCAGTATTCTAGTCAATTTGTAATCATACACATAGAATATTGTTGAGGTAAACATTTGTTTATGGACAAAATTGTTTTAATCTCTTTAATTCGTTTGCGCATGCTAACCGCTAACTTGCCATTGGTCTTTTCCATAGATGCTAGCCTTATTCTAACATATGAGTTTTTTAATACATTTTCATGTGCAATGTTACATGATTTCACTAGGACAATTAATGTATTTCCAGTGATGTATTTTGTTTGCTTAATTTTACGGTTTTCCTAAGTAAAGGATTCAAAATGGATTCAGCTTTGGATCTGCCAAGCTGTTGAGGCAGGCGAAATGCCAAATGCCAATGCAAACACACAGAATATACATAATATACACGCCAAATGCAGAATATACATTACAATACTTATAATTGATTATGTTTTGTTGTTGCATCAGTGCAGAATCGTCCACGTCCGCATGGTGATGCATTGTAGAATAGGGCTACAACAATTAGTCGACGTTGTCGACAATAGTCGACAATAAAAATAGTTGACAATGAATTTACCCCTCGACTATTGTCTGAAAAAAAAACAAGAAAAAAACCTAGTGAGACATTGTCTTTTCCCCTATCTCTGCTGAGAGTTGCACATGCGCAATAAAGTCTGCCAGGGGAAAAATATGGCCGTCCGTCTGCATTTATACCTTCTGTGTTGAGCATGAATGGGCCTTAAGATTACAAGAACATTACATGATGGAAATAATTTGTTCTTTTTTACTATGATCTACTATAGATACAAATCACAAGAACTTGATTTTTTTTTCACCTTTATTGCAAAGAATAGTTGTGACCATTAACAGAGAATAGCTTTTTTCTGGCTTTTATTCAGGCATCAAGGCTCCTTGCTAATGATTAACACTACACTGCTTGTTTGAATTTGTCATGTAGATTGAGAGTTTTTTATATTGCACATTTGTTCAGATTAATTTCTTCCCCAGTGACCTATTGGTGGCCAAGAAAAAAAGACAATGCTCATAAAGTAGTAAAATGTAGACACATGTATAATGTTTAGAGCATTTTGTAGAGTTTTTTCCTCAAAAATTAATAGTTTTTTTGGGGAGAAAAAGTTAATGTGTGCCATATAATGGCAAAAGAGGACATGAAGCTCAATATGCAGACAATACAGAATCACTAAGCTCAACAAAATGTGAATATTATATTAATACATTTTCATAAATACATATTTGTAGGTTTGTGCCTTTGAGATTATTGTTTGAGGATTGAGGATTAATGAGCACATTTTGTTTGTTGTTATTTTTCCCAGTTGCTGCATTTTGTTTGATATTCAGAAAAGACCTTCTGCTGAGTGCTTGAATTTTTGGTATATATTGTGAGAGCAAACATTATTGTGAACCCAGACAGTCTGCTAAATTCATCCAATTTTTGTTACTCATAATTTTATGGGTTATAATTATTTTAATTTTTCCCAATGTTATAGTAGATCAGGCTTGATTTGAGTTCTGTGAGGCAGTCATCTAACCTTGCTTCCTCCACTGTCTTTTTCTCTATCTCTGCTGTACTCTGAGTTTTATTGACCTCCCTAGAGTAGAGCTGTGTACATATAACCCCCCCCAGTATATCTCTGCGCCTCGGCTCCCTGTTGACTCACAGTATTCTCTGGTGATGAACTCATCACCACAGATCTAACAAAAGAAGTCAAGATTTAAACTCCACCAAATGCACAGAGGATAAAAACCACAATCACTGTGCTGCCAGTCTTTTCACATAGCCATGATCTATAGCAGTGGTGGCCAACGTCGGTCCTCGAGAGCCACAATTCTGCAGGTTTTACATGCATCTCTGCATGACACACCTGACTTAAACTAATGAGTCATTTTGCAGATCCTTATAGGCTGTTGGATCCATTTAATTTGAGTCAGGTGTGTTGGTGCAGGGATGCATGTAAAACCTGCAGGATTGTGGCTCTTGAGAACCGACGTTGGCCACCCCTGATCTATAGCTAAGATGGCGGTTAAAAATGTGCCTTCTGCTTTTGTATAGAATAATAATACAGGCTTGCCTGGAAAGTTTACTTGCCTTAGCTGGTGCTTGAAATATCTGAGGCAAACTCATGCATGTGTTATACAGTTAAAGCCTGATTTTTAACAGGAATTCTTATCGTAAAACAATCTTGTGGAGATAGTCAAATTAGTGGATGCAGTGCAGCTTTGGTGCCCTCTTTGATTTGCTTTATGATACCTCTAACCTTAGATAGAGAAGGTCCAACCAAACAGAACTATTGTTAACCATAAATATGCTGCAATGTAACATCAGTAGCCAAATAATAACAAAACATATGAGATGTAATCTTGTTGAATACTCTGATGATGATATGATTTGCAGTATTTGAACAAATACTTTAGGATTTGGTGCTAATCTTACCACTTTAATGTTTGCACTAAGAAACAATGAAAATATAAGAAAATAAGAAGAAGAAGAATGTCTCTTTGCATTTTTCAATATTCTTGGGGAAATGGTTTTAACAATTAATGATAATAGATAAATGGTCATCACTCAAAAGAGTAATGAGATAAAAAATATTACAAACCAAATGGTAGAGATAGCTCCGGTAGGTTTTCTTACACGAATTATTAATAACATTCATTATAGTACTGAACAGTTTGCTCTATGTGAGGGACCGAGGCCAAGAATGAAGAGAGCACAGGAGGTTTTTTTAAAGAAAAAGTCTTTTGACATTTAATTTTACCAAAAAAACAAAAATACAAATTCCTAAGTAAAAGTTCTGGGCCCATAAAAGAGGTCAACTAAACAGAACATCAACATAAGGAACTGAAAACTAACTGACCTAACAAACTGACACACAAGGGAAACTATATACACTGGCTGATCAGACCATTTTGACACAAGAGGGAAAGACATAACATAACCATCTTTAGCTAACTTAATAAACTCAACTAATTCACAACAGAACTTTAACAATTTAGATCCACAACTCATTAGGGAAACAGAAATCTAAATAATCATACTTTTACATAAACAAATAAAGTAATACTAAACAATAGAAAATCTAAACCCCTCTCCCACTATCTTTTTGGCAGATGGATGAGTCCAATTAGGCTGTAGCCTCATCAATGGAGATCCACCTCAGCTGGAACTTAGCAGGCTTGGGCCTCCCACACAGCAACTTCCCCCAGATACTAGTAACTCAAAGAAAAATGCATATAAACCAAACAAGGTGACAAGAATGAGTCAACTAAAAGTGTGCACCCAATCAGTTAACCCCCCCTGCCAAACTTGCTAAGAAAAATGTGAAATATAAAGGAAAAAGGTAAATATTACAAATAAAATGATTTAACTGAAATGAAGAAAAAAGGTTACCAGACCAGGCTCAGTGTGTGGGTGCCTAGGCGACCATCACATTCCCCCTCCCTTCAAGACTCTCGCTGCCCCAGCGAGAGAGATAGTCTGCTGTCACATTCTGCCTGCCAGGGATGTGCTGCACTGTAAAGCTGAAGGGCTGCATAGCCAGGTACCAGCGTGTGATGCGACTGTTGGTATCCCTCATCCGCTGCAACCACTGGAGGGCTTTATGATCCGTCTGCAGAATGAACTCTCGTCCCAGAAGGTAGTACTTCAAAGAGTCGAGGGCCCACTTGATCGCCAAAGCCTCCTTCTCCACTGTAGAATAACGGACTTCCCTTGGGAAGAGTTTCCGACTGATGAATGCAATCGGATGTAAGTCCTCTGTGGGTCCCTGCAGGAGGACTGCACCAAGACCCCTGTCCGAAGCATCGGTCTGCAAAATGAAAGGCTCCTCAAAGTCAGGGCAACGAAGAACTGGGTTCTTACCCAGAGACTGCTGAATGTCCTGGAAAGCTGCTTCTGCTTCCTCTGTCCACTGGACCTCCTTAGGACACTTTGATCCAATCCTGTCTGTGAGCGGAGCAGCCCTGGCTGAAAAGTTGGGGATGAACCGCTGATAGAATCCAGCCATGCCCAGAAAAGATCTCAGCTGCTTCCTGGTTTGGGGTAGAGGGCATGACTCAATGGCATGTACTTTTCGTACCTGTGGCTTGATCACCCCATTCCCAATGATGAACCCCAGATATTCAGTCTCAGACTGGGCCAGCACACACTTTTCTGGGTTGACAGTCAAACCCGCTGACTGGAGACGCTTCAGCACCTCCTCCAGATGCTTGAGATGCTCCTCCCATGTTCCACTGTAGATTACAATATCATCAAGGTAAGCACATGCATAGTTCTCACATCCACTCAGTACCTGATCCATAAGCCTTTGGAAGGTTGCTGGGGCCCCATGCAATCCAAATGGCAAAACGGTAAACTGGAAAAGTCCCCATGGAGTCCGAAAGGCTGTTAACTCCCTGGACTGCTCAGAAAGGGGAACTTGCCAGTAGCCCTTACACAGGTCGATGGTGGTCAGGTATCTGGCTTTCCCCAGACGCTCAATCATGTCATCAATACGTGGGGTAGGATAGGAGTCAAACCTTGTCACAGAGTTTAGGTATCTGAAGTCAATACAGAACCGTATTGTACCATCCTTCTTGGGAACCAAAACGACTGGATGACACCACTCACTCTTAGAGCGCTCAATGATCCCCAACGAAAGCATCAAATCCACTTCCTTCCTCAAGGAAACAAGGAGACGCTCTGGGATCCTGTAACTCATACGTTTAACTTGTACATCATCCTTCAATGTTATATTATGTTCAATTACATCTGTTCGACCTGGAAACTCCTGGAATACTTGTGGATGGCATAAAGCCCTGACCTGCTGTTGTTGGTCGGCCGACAGATGTTGCAAGTCCAATTCCACGACAGCTGGTGAAGGCAGATACTGATCATCCACATACTCTTCTTCCTCCACTGGTCTGATCAGCAATACCTCCACCTTTTCCCGTGGTCTGTCCTCCCACTCCTTAAGGAGATTCACATGTAGCACCTTGCTGGAACGTGATTTTCCAGGTATGGCTACCTGGTAGGTGGTGTTTCCAAGCTGCTTCATCACTTCAAATGGCCCCTGCCATTTGGCAAGAAGCTTGCTATCACTGGATGGTAGCATAACCAGGACCTTTTGCCCCGGCGTGAAGGTCCTGTGTCGAGCAGACTTGTCATACCAAGTCTTTTGGTACTTTTGAGCCTCCGCCATATGCTGCTGGGCCAGCTCTGACATCTTCTGTAGTTTTTCCCGCATCTGCACAACATATGAAACAACATTAGCTTCCCCACCCCCCTGTTCATCAGTCCAGGTCTCCCTCAGTAGGGCCAGAGGTCCCCTCACCTCATGACCATACAGCAGTTCAAATGGCGAGAATCCTGTAGATACCTGGGGAACTTCCCTATAAGCAAAAAGGAGGTAGGGTAGCCATTGGTCCCAATCTGAGCCTGCATCGTTCACAAACTTACGGAGCATCTGCTTGAGTGTTTGGTTGAACCGCTCTGTCAAGCCGTCAGTTTGTGGATGGTAAGGAGTGGTTCGTATACCCTTGATGCCCAACAACTGGTACACCTGCTTCAAAAGCGTAGACATGAAGTTAGTACCTTGGTCAGTTATAATTTCAGAAGGGAACCCAACTCGGGAAAAAAACTGCACCAGAGAAAAAGCCACTGCTCTTGCTTTAATTGATTTCAGTGGAAACACTTCTGGATATCTGGTTGCATAATCAGTGATGACCAACATATAACGGTTACCAGTTTTACTCCTCTCCAGGGGGCCCACAATATCCATGCCCAGCCGCTGGAAAGGGGTGCTTATAATAGGGAGAGGTTGGAGTGGTGCTTTCGAGGGTCGTCTTCTAGATGTCATCTGGCACTCAGGACATGTCCGACAAAACCTGGCAACATCAGAACGTAAGCCAGGCCAGCAGAAATGTCGCCTGATACGGGCAAAGGTCTTGTGTCTCCCCAGGTGGCCAGCCCAGGGGATGGAATGAGCCAAAACCAGTACAGTATCTCGTGCTTCCTTGGGCACCACCAACTGCTTAGCTGAGCCCTGCCATCGATAAAGTGTGCCCCCCTCCAAAACATACTCTTCTCCAGAGGCCTCCAATTCCATCTCCTTTGTGTTTTCTCTAGCCCTCTGCAACCAAGACGTTAAACTGGGGTCATTGTGCTGCATCTGGTTTATGTTCAAGGGTACCTTGAAATCCAAAGGGACGTCTTGAATAACTTCTTCCCGTGGCAATGAAACAGCATGCTGGAACTTCTCCTGCCTCTTTTGTTTGCGTGACTTCCGCTGCTTATCAGGCTGCACATCCAAGTCCACACCAAAAAAGGGTAGAGCCCTCAGAGTCACAGAAGGCTCTTCTGCCTGTTTGGCCTGGGATCTGGTAATAGCAACATTACAGCATTGAGAGTCCTTTAACAAGTCAAACAGTACAGGCAAATCACTTCCCAACACCACTGGAAAGGGAAGTTTATCAGCCACTCCAACATTCAAAAGATAGGGTTGCCCCTGCACTTCAACATAAATGTCTGCTGTGGGATAAAACTTCTCATCCCCATGAACACAACATATAGGGATGGTCTCAGCAGTACAAACCACATTAGCTGGAACAAACCGTCTCTGCACCAGAGTCTGAACACTTCCTGTGTCCACTAGGGCCTTCAAAGTGTTCCCGTTGATCCTAACATCTGTTAGTTTTACTGGCTGTCCATTGTTGGATCTAAAGTCTCTTTTACAAGGAATCACACACATCTGAGTGAGCTTAGGTGGATTCTTTGGACATGTTGGCTTAGTGTGACCCTCCTGCCCACACAAATAACAAATAGGGACTTTGTGGTACTGCTTTATTGGGTTATTAGCTGGCTGTTTTTCCCTCACAGGAGTCTTACCCCAACCTGGCCCAGGCTTCTGAGGTTGTTGGGAGGGGGTAGGCCGGCGAGTGTCTTTTGTAGCCTTCCAGGTGGAATAATTCCATGGTTGTCCTTTCTTCCTTGCAGCCACAAACAGCTCCGCCAACTGAGCAGCCTCTGCCGCCGATGAAGGATTATGCTCCCGGATCCACACCTGAAGCTCAGGAGATAGCATGCGCAGATATTGCTCCAAGATGATAATTTCTCCCACATCTTTAACAGTTTTACCCCTTGGTTGGATCCACTTGCCATACAGCTCCTTCAGTCTTACATAGAGTTCCTTAGGAGTCTCTCCAGGCTCAACATCTGTGGAACGAAATCTCTGCCGATAGGTTTCTGGGTTAATATCATATTTTTTTAGAATGGCTTCCTTGACACATTCATAATCATTAACATCATCCATGTCCATATGTACATAGGCGCTTCTTGCCTTACCAGTTAGCAGTGGTATAAGGCGGAAAACCCAGTCAGGCTTTGGCCATCTGCATGATGCTGCAATCCTCTCAAAAGTAATCAGAAAGTGTTCAATGTCATCAGTTTCGGACAGTTTTTCAAGTCTAGGCTCTTGGAGGAAACGAAACTGACCTGCTGGTTGTGCTGGGGATTGTAGATCCAACTCCTCTGTTCCAATGGACTTTAAATCCTCAGTTTCCAGTCCTGCTACAGTTGGTTGCTGTGCAGGAGATGTCCTGGCTTGCACCTCCAACTGGAGCAGTTGAAACTGATGATGCAGTGCCTTAAAACGCTGCTCTTGGCGAGTTGACTCCTCCTTCAACCGTGCATCACGGGCCTCTTGCTGTCCCATGTGAGCACGAAGAATCCCAACGAGATCTGACAATGTTGGTTCTCTAATATCCTCACCCTCAGCACCTGTTGTCCTTGCAGATGGTCCTGGCTCTGAGTGATCCACATGCTCCTCTTGGTCCATCTTTTCTTGCAGCTCCACATGAGTTCCTCTTGTACTCCGACCTCCACGCTGCATTATCCACTAAGTAGGGTTTAGCAAAAAAGAAAAAAAAAAACTGTGCTCTCTTACTGCAGATCCCACTTCTGACACCACTTGTGAGGGACCGAGGCCAAGAATGAAGAGAGCACAGGAGGTTTTTTTAAAGAAAAAGTCTTTTGACATTTAATTTTACCAAAAAAACAAAAATACAAATTCCTAAGTAAAAGTTCTGGGCCCATAAAAGAGGTCAACTAAACAGAACATCAACATAAGGAACTGAAAACTAACTGACCTAACAAACTGACACACAAGGGAAACTATATACACTGGCTGATCAGACCATTTTGACACAAGAGGGAAAGACATAACATAACCATCTTTAGCTAACTTAATAAACTCAACTAATTCACAACAGAACTTTAACAATTTAGATCCACAACTCATTAGGGAAACAGAAATCTAAATAATCATACTTTTACATAAACAAATAAAGTAATACTAAACAATAGAAAATCTAAACCCCTCTCCCACTATCTTTTTGGCAGATGGATGAGTCCAATTAGGCTGTAGCCTCATCAATGGAGATCCACCTCAGCTGGAACTTAGCAGGCTTGGGCCTCCCACACAGCAACTTCCCCCAGATACTAGTAACTCAAAGAAAAATGCATATAAACCAAACAAGGTGACAAGAATGAGTCAACTAAAAGTGTGCACCCAATCAGTTAACCCCCCCTGCCAAACTTGCTAAGAAAAATGTGAAATATAAAGGAAAAAGGTAAATATTACAAATAAAATGATTTAACTGAAATGAAGAAAAAAGGTTACCAGACCAGGCTCAGTGTGTGGGTGCCTAGGCGACCATCACACTCTACTAAACTATATTAAAGGGTTAGGTGTGTTACCAAGGGCTGCATTCTACTTCGGCATCTTTGCATGCTAGTAGGCTACTTCTTCTAACTGGAATGCAGCCCTCATTAAAAACCAGTTTTTGTCCTATTTCAAGTCAGATTATTTTTGTGATATTGGTATCATGTATGTTCAGATAGAAACTTGGTAGCTTTTGTGTAACAATATGTAGACACTTAGCACGTACCTGCGCCTCATCTTTACCTTTCTTGTCTTTAAACAGTAGTAGTGTAACTCCTTTGAATTGTTTCAATGTTAATTTCTTCCCAAAGTTTTGTCTGAAGTTCAACTAGAGAAAAAAAGGGATAAGAAAAAGGAGTTAACCTGTTGGTGGTGCTTATGAAAATATTTTCTACATTTCATATGTCATATCAAATTGTCCTACAATTCTTTTTCAAGATAGTTAATAAAAAAGAAAATTGAAAATTTAGTGATGCTAAAAAATGTCAAATGGACCTTTAAACTCAAAAATGCATGTGGCTCTGAAGTGGGCACTTGGGAGTTTAAAATGTAGGCTTTAAAGTTTCTTGAAGAATTTAAAATGTAGCCTTTAAAGTTTCTTGAAGAATTTAAAATGTAGGCTTTAAAGTTTCTTGAAGAATTTAAAATGTAGGCTTTAAAGTTTCTTGAAGAATTGGAAGTCTGTGCCAAATTTCTTTGGAATGAAACAAAAAGAAACTAAATTAAATCCATATCAAATTTGTTTGTCACTTGCAAATTGTTTAAATAAAAGTTTCCACTAAATGTAATGCTATTTTTCTCAGATTGGAGACATGAGAGAACAGACTAACCAGCTGGCAGTCTCTCTGGTCAATGCCCCCAATGTAGTCATGATAATAAGAAGTCATGAAACTTATTGAAGTCTCCCTTGTTAAAGTTGAGTTGATTATTTTAAAGGCTGTTTGAATCAGTAAGAGAACAAGTGGTGACAAGTTTGAACAGCACCAAATGCCCCCAAACTCATAGAGCCAAACGATTCCCAAAAAGTCAAGAATAAGTGGTCTGATAACAAAGTTGACACCAGTAAATGTGTTGTTTCATTCCGGCAAAGTGAAAGTGCCCCTGGAGGCTTTCAGGGAACAGTAAAATTTGCCCTTCCTCATGAGTGTCTGGCTTCTATAATTAGAAACTGCCTTGTCAGTGGTGTTGAAGAGAGGAAAATAGACAGACTTGACAAAGGATAACACTGCTCTTGGTAAATCTTTTCTTTCTTTTGCACATTAATTGTGTGGCTTGGTGACTCATGGCTTTTGAGGCAAGGAGAAGAAAAGGGATCATTGTAGTGCAAGGTATGTAACCAGTGGAAACCATATAAGTTCTTGTCAAACCTTTAACTTGCATAACAGTTACTGTACAGTAAGGGGTAACAAAACACGTAAATAATCTTTAACAACAAATGTTTCTTTGGATGTACACATTCTTTCTTAATTCTCTGGCTCTGCAGGTTCTTCAACTCCCTTTAGTACGAGTAGTTTGAAGGGTTTGGTTCTTATATTTCTTATCTGTTTCCCTGAAATGTTGAAAATAGACAAATTTCTCATCGAAGCTTTTATTGTGTTTTCCCCGCTGCATGTTGCCTTTTATTTTAATTAAAGTTTTTTTATTTTTTTAACTTGAATTTGTTACTTAATAAAACTCCTCCAAATACCGTTTCTGTCATATCATACTGGGACTACACCGATAACAATGGGACATAAAATGGGACATTTAAGACTTTCACGCCCATGACAATGGAAGTAAAGGGTAGGAATTTCCAGCTAACTTATTTATAAAACACACAACTAAACTTCATCTCATTTCCCAGCTTTAACACACTTGATTCCTCCAATTGGCTCCTCTATTTGTGTCTTAGTCCCTCCCACCGGAGATGAGCAAAAGAGACACGAGGATGCGAGATGACAGGCGTTTAACAAAATGAGACATTCTTGCTTCAAAACGTCATTTCAAGCAGGCATCAACTAAATATGACGAGTGACACAGCTGCATCATTTAACCGTTGTTAAATTGTCGCTCAACACTTTGTTTGAGGCAGAAATCTGCCTAGTGGCTGCAAATTTTGAGTGGTATATTCATCCCCTTCTTATTTCTGCACATTACTTTTTTCAATAAACAAGTTCAGCTTATTTGCCCAAAAATGGTGTTTTAATTGGTGCAGCAAGGCAAGCTTCCCTGGTTGTCTTTGGATGTAAAGATGGAAAAGTGTAAATAGCATTAATAGAGATCACTGCTTGGTTCAACCAAAACAAGCCCCTTAACACCAATAGAAATGGACACCATCACTTCATCCCAGGATTACTGGTGACTGTGATTGGTTTAATGAAAAATCAGTGTTGCGTGATCCCCCCCCCCCCCGGATAATTAATTCAGCTCAAAGATTTTTTGGTGGGCCAGAGAACCATGACTTTAAAGCGGTCATCAAAACCAGAAGGCACAATTTTTAAATATTTTTAGGCTCTTCTGAAATAAATGTTTGTTATGCATATTTGCTATAAGCTGATTAAATTATTGAATAAATTCAGTGATCTAATTAGATTTTCATTCTGCTGTTCTTTGAGCAGTGTGTTTTGGATAACACTAAACTCTCAGTTCTTATAATTGAAAACATCAATTGACAACACACTGGTAAACATTTTTAACATTTTCTATGTTCACTGTGGGATGTGTAATATCTGACAGGTTTGCTTCTTAATGTGTGACACATTTTTCCATTTCGAAGTGGCTTGGTGGGGTTCATCCTGTCTCTGCCATCTGGCCTGAGCGGTTGAAGTGTTATGAGCTCCACTCCTCTGCAGATGCCTTTTACCTGATTTGTGTTGCACTAATGAGAGAGTAACCTGAATTAACAACCTTTCTGGATCCTTTCAAAGCACCAAGGACCTGCATTGTCCTCTAACTAGTGAGACATATGGATTATGCAGTGAGGACAAAAGTACTGTGATGTGCTTTACTTGGTTTACATGGGTTTTACATAGAATAGAATAGAATTTCATTGCACAGAATGTCACAACAAAATTGGTTCAGAGTTCGCTCAACCATAGTACAATAAGTTAATAAAGAAAATATATATACATCACGCTAAAAAGATGCTATGAACACATACTAAAAATATATTGAGAACAGTATCTCACCCACACATAATTCCTGTATTGAACTTATTATTTGTTTATTTATTGTTGTAGTCCCTTTTGTCAAGAAGCCTGATGGCCAATGGGTAAAAAGAGTTTCTGAATTTGTTTGTGCATTGCCTCAGAACCTTGTACCGTCTACCAGAGGGCAGCAGGCTAAAGAGGCTATGACCAGGGTGTGATGGATCCTGGAGGATCCACTTTGCCCTGTTAAGCCCCTGAGTATCAGTGTCAGTCTTCCAGGGAGGGAAGGGGGCTGCTAATGATTTTTTGTGCTGCTTTTATGACCCACTGCAGATTTTTTCAGTTTTTTTTTTTACTGTGCAGTCAGCATACAGACACACTCTCCACTGTGGAACAGTAGAAAGTTCTCAGCAGATTTGCTTCCAGATGACACTTCCTGAGTATTCTTAAAAAGCAAAGCCTCTGCTGAGCTTTGCTGACTACTGCTGCTGTGTTGGTGTGCCATGTCAGATTGTCAGCCACATGAACACCCAGAAACCTGAAAGAGGGAACCATCTCCACATCTACCCTGTTAATCTGCAGTGGGACGTGGTATGCTCTCCTCTTCCTCTAGTCCATCACCGTCTCCTTTGTTTTGTTGTGTTCAGCAAGAGGTTATTCGCTGAACACCACATGACAGTCTCCGGGCTTCCTCGCTGTACGCCGTCTCATTGCCGCTGGAGATAAGACCCACCACTGTGGTGTCATTGGCAAACTTGACAATGACGTTTGAGTACTGGAAGGGGGTGCAATTGTGTGTGTACAGCATGAACAGGAAGGGACTCAGCACACAACCTGTGCTGAGTAAATGAATGGAGGATGTGTGAGGCCCCACCCTCGCTGTCTGTGGACTGTCTGTCAGGAAGCTGTTAATGCAGGGACAGGTGATAGTGGGAAGTCTAGGTCAGTCATGTTCATGATAAGGATGTTTGGCATGATGGTGTTAAAGTCCACAAGCATGACATAGTCTCCCCTTTCTTCTGTGTGGCTCACAGAACAAACAGCATGGAGCACAGTGACGTCAGCTGTTGACCAATTGTTTGCCAAAGCTCTGGGGTAGGTATGACATGAAGTGGTGTAAAACTAGCTTCTCAAAGCACTTCATGACTATGGAGGTTAGTACTACTGGTCTGTAGTCATTCAGGCTGCTTATTGTGGGTTTTTTGGGGACAAGTATTATGGTGGCTGCTTTCAGGCAGGATCGGTTGGTGCCCTGTTTCAGGGAGGTGTTAATAATCCTCGTCAGGACCCCTGACAGTTGGTCTGTGCAGGCCCTCTGTACTTTGCTCAGTATCCCATCCGGACCTGCTGCTCTGTGGGGGTTTACAGCTTTCAGAACCCCCCTCACCTGATGTTGTTACAGCTCGAGCTGATGGTTGTTGGAAGGCCGTGAGGTCGGGGGAGCAGGGTGGGATTTCTCTGCCTCAAAGTGGGTGAGGAAAAGATTTAATTCTTCCAGCGAGGCATCTGCATTTTTGCCTCAGATGTCTTACCCTTGTGAGATGCTGTAAGTCTTGCCAAACTTGCTTTGGGTTATTGTCAGCCAGATGGTTTCCCACCTTCCCGTTGTAGTCCCATTTGGCTGTTTTTGTGCCTCTCCTCAAGTTTGATCTGCGACCTTTGCAGCGACCTGGTCTCCAGTTTTAAAAGCAGAGTCTCGGGTCCTCAGCAGAGACCGCACCTCCACTGTCATCCAGGCTTTCCAGTGGTTAAATAATCTTTACTGTTTGTCCACCGTGATGTTGTCCGTGCATGTTTTTATGTAAAACACAGCAGTTTCAGTGTATTAATTTAACTCTAGGCAATCAAAGACAGTCCAGTCTGCGCTGTCGAAACAGTCCTGCAGTTGGCTGAGGGCTCCTTCTGGCCAGGTTTTCACAGTCCTCCTGACTGGCTTGATTCTTCCCCTGAGAGGTTTATAGGCTAGGACACTGAGCACTCAGATGTGGTCTGAAAGGCCCAGGTGTGGTTAGGGATGGGACGAAATATCGTTGGACGAAATATCGCGATACAAAGCGTGACGTAATGCATCGAGTTTAAAAAAAATGGATCGTGCTCATCACCGACCAGGTGGAATAGCACGTACGAAATGCTCGCGCGCTACCTGGAGCAACAAGCAGCTGTCTCAGCAGCGCTGAGCTGCGCAGAAATCCGAAGGAATGCGAGAGAAATCGACACTCTGGATAACGCTGATATATCCGATGTAGAAGACATAGTAAAACTGCTTAAGCCACTGAAGACCGCCACAACAGTTCTTTGTGATGAAAAAGAGCCCACTGTTTCACTTATAATGCCACTTAAGCACATGATCGAGCAAAGCATGTCACCAGATGAAAATGACACACAGACCATCGCCAGCATGAAAAGCGCCATCCTACTTGACATCACGGGCCGTTACTCTGGGGACTGTAATGACATGTTGCAGGAGTGCGCAGCGCTTGACCCACGATTCCGAAGCCTCTCCCACCTGAATGATGAACAACGTGAGTCCGTCTATGCGAGGATACGGGAAAAAGCTTCAGGACTTCATGTGCAACGCAACAAGGTAGACTAACCTTTTTTTGAAAAAAATGGAGCTGTGTTGTGCGTGTGTAACTGTATATGTGTAAGCTACAGCCTGAAAACTTATTTCTCATATATATAAATATAATTAATATAAATTAATTAGTAGTTACAGTGAAAGCGAGAGGGGGCGGGGCGTGTCTGTGACGGAGTGAGAGAGATGGAGAGAGAGAGTGTGTCTGTAAGAAAGAGGAGTGAGGGATTGAAAGAAATGTTTGAGCTAGTTTTTCTCTTTTTTTTTCTTTTTCTTTTGTCTTTTTTTTTAAGACAAGTGACACTGATGAAAAAACTAGGGCCAGTGCTTCAACATCAGGGTCTGCAGCAGAGCGGGTCTTTGTCATGGCTGAGGCAGCACAGGGAGCAGAGCAGAGCCAGGAAGAGCCAGTAGAACGAGAAAGGCAGATGCAGGACGTGATCCAGCCTCCCCCACCAAAGAAGACAGCGCTAGAAGATCTCCTTGGGAGCTCCTACACCACTGTTGAGGCAGTGCAGTCCAGCAGAGGGATTGAAATGGAGATACTCTCCTACAGAAATGGGATTCCTATCCCACTTAACAGTAGTCCACTTGAGTGGTGGAAAGTGAATGCATATGCTTACCCCATACTTGCCCCTTTTGCCAAAGCCTACCTTTGCATTCCTGCTACGTCAGTGCCCAGCGAGCGTGTCTTTTCTACAGCAGGAGACATTGTGTCTGCTCAAAGATCACTGATTACACCAGAACATGTTGATATGTTAGTTTTTCTGAAGAAGAACCAGTGCTAGGCCAGGGCCATGACTTAAGAGAAGGTGAGAGAGCTTAACCTAGGGTAAGAGCTGCACAAAGGGAGTGTTCTTGTTTTTGTTTGGCATGTAAGGCTGTGTGCTTTCTGTGTGCAACTGAAACAAAAATAAATAAGTTGTAATTACACAATAATATTTTTTATTTTTTTCTCTTTTCATATCGTATCGTGATGTATCGTTTCGTGACCCTGCCATATCGAGATGCATTGTATCGTGAGTTTAAGTGTATCGTCCCATCCCTAGGTGTGGTAGGGGTATTGCTTTGTATGCCTCTTTCAGGTTTGAATAAACCTGGTCTAGTGTGTTTTTACCTCTGGTGGGACTATCTATATATTGTACAAATTTAGGTAAACCAGACTTTAGACAGATCAAGCTGAAAGTTCACACTAATGAGTTTACTTTTGAAATGAGTGAATACAGCACAATTACTGAACATTTGAACATCTAATAATGACTGAACATTAAGATGCACCTGTGGAGCATTACACAGCACTACTGCACTGTCGAATAGATTTGTTTACGACAGCAACACAGATATAATCTGAGTTCCTAATTTAATTGTTGACCCACATAAACAGGCACACACATCAGCTTTTATCTAGTGACCTCAACTGTCTGTTACGGTTTTATTAAAGACTGATATCATTTAGTGTACTGCTTGCGTGATTGATGCCTTAGGGTGCTGTAGTTTTTTAAGATTGTAGATTAAAACCCCTTTGGGATACAGTTCTGAAATTTTGGCGTCAAAAGCAGCTGCAGATATGAAAGCTTGTGATTTACTAACAGACAACAGTGTTATTAGTTTCCCTTTTGCCCTCAGCCATTGCTGAAGACTAAAAGGGATTGAAATTAGTCATTTGATTTCATGCTCTGCAGTCAAAGAAATTACACAACATACACAATGCTGTCCTTTAAAAAAGCTATTTATCTGAAAGGAGGACCATTTAAAGAACGTAAATCTAGACTAGACCTTTTCACGATTTAGTTCATAGCATAAAAAGCAGAGCCCATGTTACTGTATTGATTTATTAGTCCTGCATCAGTGATCAGCTGCTTTTTACATTTCAGTTTAGTTAATGTAAAATACTTGATGTATCTTCTTATAGACACTCTTACCAATATGACTGAAAATAGAATTGCTCAGAAGTTGCAATCCTAGGTGTTCTCATGAGTTTTAGCTTTACCAGTGTAGTGATCTAGCGTCATTAAACATTAATAATGTTTAGATAAAATATTTATTTGAATAATCAGCATAAAATATCAGTTATTACTATTAATATCTGGAACACCAGCAAGCTTTTTCTCTTAATGGAAACATGGAAAATCATTAAACTGGGCTAAAACGGCTGCTGCCTCAGTATGCCTGATCCTGTTTGTGTTATATGTTGTTATTGTCTAGTCTTGGATGGGTTGTACTGGAAATACAATTTCCCTGAGGAATTCCAAAGGGATTAATAAAGTATTCTGACTCTGATTCTGATTCTGATTATTAATTTAATTAATTAATTCAAATTAATCTCAAGACACTAATTACATAAGTTCTCGTTCGAAGGGACCAACACACCAAACATTGTAAATGCAAGTGTGACTGTTATGGTAAGGCCATGTAAGATGTGGTGCAAAATGAAAACAGAAGTTAATTAACCTGTGGCATTAATTAAACGAATGTTTAAAAAGGAAGCTGAAAGTATTTCTGAATCCTTTGGAGCTAAATGTCTTCATCTGTGTAAGGTGGAAGCCTAACCCATCTCCTGAAAAAGGCAAATTAGTTTTCTATTACTGATTCTGTGAGACAACCAACCACACTTCTCAGCAGTTAAGTAGAGAGGACACTGGTAGGATTCATCTGGTTGTTTGGATTGAGTCGACTCACTATCTACACTGAGGAAACCTTGCTGGTGGTTGAAATCTATCTAAATCTCTTAGGAGGCTGATGGTCCGTCACTTGTGGTGGTTCGCCGGTTTAGGGTTCTGCAGTGGTTCTTCCTCTCCTTCGGTCTTGTCCCGAGACATGCTGGGTTGGAGGTGTCAACAGATGGTGTATAGTAAAAGGTATCAGCCATGTTCTTCATGGAGTGATGGCAAAAGATAAAAAAAGTCCAGCTTGGAGAGGCAAAAAGGGATGTAGTAAACTGGCACCGTAGCTTAAGAAGCATGCAGGCTTGATTGAACTAGTTACAAAAATATAAGAAGGGAAAACATGAAACTAAATGTTGTTTAACTACTTACAAAAACATAAAAAGAAAGCAGGATGGAGGCTAAGATAAAAAGGGCATGTGCAGTGGCGGACATCTGTCCCATCTTGCTCCTCGTATTCAGAATGCATCTTTATGCAGACTCAGCTTCGGTTCTCCTGGATGCATCTTTATGCATCGTGAAAAAACCTCATTATTCTGCAAACTCCATTCTCTCTCAATTTCCTCCAACTCTCTGTGAATAAGTGTGCAAGTGGAAAGTGTGAAGAAAAACCCGAGGTTTGTCCAGAACTCCCCAAATACCAAATCATCATCTATCTGAGAAGAGTTGACCTGTTTTGCCTTGTGGATATCAATTCAAGGTGTAAATTCCTGAGTCTAACTAAAGTGCTCACCTCTCCCCCTTCTTCTCTTTCTCCTTTAGGAGAAATCCTTCTGAAAATCAAATGAATAAACATTAAAATTTAAGATCTTGATATGTCCCATCTGTTCTTTTTTGATGAACGAAATACACTACACTAGCATCAATTAACTTTGGGCTAGCTCGTTTTTTAGGAAGAAGGTGACATTCTCAAATGTCGAAAGTTAGTGGAAGAATGAATAGAAAGGGGAGAAAAACTTTGGAGAGGCTTTCCTCTCAGCGGGTTGGCTGCGGAGGTGAAGCAGTACATCTGTGAACAAAGCGAACATTGTATGAAGGTAGTTTGCACTGCTTAGGTGGTTTTACAGTTGTGCAGCTCTTTGCAATGGGCTGTATTTACATACATACATACACACACATATATACACACTACCGTTCAAAAGTTTGGGGTCACTTACCTATTGAATCCCATGGCAAAGTGACCCCAAACTTTTGCAAGGTAGTATATATATATATATATATATATATATATATATATATATATATATATATATATATATATATATATTGAAGCAGTGTGACATCTGATAATGTGTTATCAACACAGATCATTTGTGGACATTGATCGTGTTAGTGTGCTGAAGACTTCACAGTGATGACATTACAAATAGTCCCTGTGACATTTCAATGTAAAAGATGATTACAACCCTGATTTCCAAATCAGTGGGGACACAGTGTAAAATGTAAATAAAAGCAAATCCCATAAACCCATATTTTATTCCTAATAGAAAATAAACAACATATATGTAGAAACTGCTAAAATCTGACCATTTCATGGAAAATTTTAGTTCATTATGAATTTGATGACAGCAACACATCTAAAAAAATTGGAACAAGGCAATGTTTATTATTGTTTAGCATCCCCTCTTTTTTTTTAACAATTAGGGGGGTGTGGGGGGCAGGCTTTGGTATTTATTTGTGGAATAAAAGGTAAATGAACAGCAATTAACAGCTGCTACTTTATCAACAAGCTGGTCGAGTCTGTGTGAAGATGCAGTAGTAATAACAGTGGCAATTATCACCTCAGTAATGATAATATGATCACCAGAGTAAATCAGCATTGTTCATCACTGTCGCCCACCGCTTTGTGCATAGGGAAATGAGTAGAAGAGATGCAATCCAATGGCTTCCGTAGCTTGGCAATTCTGTTATGAATTGGCTTTATTTTAACACAGTTCTTGTGAATTGAACTATTGTGGACAATATAATTAGATTATAATAGAATTCCGGTGAATTGGATTAAATGGGATTCCAGTTGGACTGGACTTTTTTAAGTGCCTTAGAATGATATTATGGTGAATTGGCACCATAGCTACTAATAACATTGAATTGAATTGAATTGAATTGAATTGAATTGAATTGAATTGAATTGAATTAATTTAATTCACGTTGCGCATGACCACTTTTACACAATGATAGAAAATTTTGCAGTTTTTATGAAACAAAATGAGTCTTGAAACTAAAAATGCACCCAAGCCTACTTCTCATATAACCTGACTGTGGTTTTTACACATGAACACAGCTGACGGGCTGAAAACAAAACAAAAAACAACCAAAACAAAGAGTGTGGCAAGGCGATAGAAGGTTAAGCATGTGTCTTTTTGTGTTTGTGTTCTGCTGCAGGGGCTCCTGGAAACAGTAGGTAGGTCAGAAAACCTGTCTGCCAATCAGCCACACAGCAATAAATACAATATCCCCAGCCAAGTGTAAGCAGGAACGACAGATAACGGCCCAACCAAACATGCACTCACTAGGCAACCTGCCACACAGGTGGTTCAACATCTGTTTAACACTTGGACTTATAGTCAGCCCTCTGAGTTCTGTTTCTATTTCCTCTTTTACTGAATAAGATAATAAACAAATAAATAAACATTTGTTTTTGTTGGTTTGAGCTTGGATACAATTTACAGCTCAAATGAGGAGCCACAGTTGGTCTTTTTTTAGGTGCTTTTGGACCAAGCAATTTGAGTACTCCCAGAGGTGCACTACCCACTGTGGTGCTCCCTTGAGAACAACATAACTTTTAAAGGTTTTTTTTTCTATTTTCTATAATATTGCTTGTAGGAATGCTGAGGAGACAGCATAGCTGTTGCTTGTTATGAGTCACATAATGATGTATTTACTGCGTCATGCCTTCTATGTGTTTCAATGGTTTATTGTAGTCTTCTTATGTCTTGATCAGTCACTATACAATTATGTGATTGATAAAAAATAGAGGATAAGCGGCAGAAAATGGATGGATGGATGGAAAAAATAGAGGCAAATTTATTCAAGTGTGTCCAGAATTGAGCAAAACTGAACAAATGATTTTTGCATATGCCCTCGCTGACAATTTTTTGCTGCTTGGGCTTTCTTTTGCGACCTGGAACTCAAGCAGCATTTTGTACTTAAATTTGATCACTATAAATGCATTTGACTGTGTTTCATCACACCAAGACTAAAAGGAATTAAATAATGACAGAATAAGTCAGAAACATTAGTATGTGTGGGAAATGTCCACAAGCACAGCATAATCACAAAGAAGGCCAGGAACAAATCATGTGAATTAATCATGACCCTGCCAAAGCTTGATAACTGTGCATGAATGTACTAACAGGCTATACATCTGAGAGCCTGATAGAGGCATGGAGCCATGCAGATAGTATTTGAAGTAGTGAGAGTGAGGCTAAATGCCTTATAGCTTCACAGCAGAAGAGATTAAAGCTGAACAGATGTCAGAGTCTTAAATGACTCTTCAGCAACAAGCACAGAAGAACGAGCAGGGTAAGTCTGAGCAGACAGACAAGAGCTTTGCTGTATGAGCACTTCTTTTCCATGTGGAGTTAACAGTCACTGTCTCATGTTCTCTTTTGTACTTTCACATAAACTTAAAGCTTTTATATTTTTTCTGTTAAAAGACTTTGTACTTGTATGTAATTTTGTGTCATAATAAACTACAAAAGGCACAAGAAGAAAGACACCATATCCTCTCTATCGCCTTGCCATAACTTTCATTCCCAACTTTGTCCTCAGTTTTATTGGAAGCCTTTAAAAGAGTTTTCAGTTTGGGATTTTAAATCTCTAATGAAATGTTCTCTTCACATTTTCCTAAGTAGTTTTTATATGTCTGGGTTACTACTCAAACATCCCAAGAGAAGGAATGGAGAACTGCTAAGGGGTACAACTTGGGCACTCAGGGGTCAAATGAAATGGCTCTTAATAATCATGCTTCTCTGAGAGTCTCAGTGCCACAGGAGGCAAATGACTAAGGACCTCTGCATGGTCCAGCAACTACATTTGCAATAAGATAATCATAGCCCTTGAAGGCCTGACTCATAAAGAATTGTAAGAAAAGTCCCAATTTTTTGAGTATGAGTATTTATTTGGCCCTTTTAACGAAATTTAACATATTGGATATTTATTGATTTCTGCTTCCTGGTATCTATTAGGGGGCAGAGGACTATAATCAGATTATGTTCACCAGTATTTTGAGCAAAATTTATACCATAAAGTGATAAAAAAATTTCTGAGAAACTATATGGATCAAATATGTCACTTAATGGTTAATGGTCAGCTGCTCATTCTTTGTAATGAAAGAAACGTGTAGACAATGATAATAACGTTCCTTGGTTTGGTATTTGAAACTTTGCAGGTTTTTTACAATATATGTCCAATAAAACATAAATAAGGATTACACATGTCATACTAGAGTTATGGCTGTTTGCATCCATTGAATGGCAAAAAGACAGCTGTCTCACTGACTGGAAACTGTTTGATTGGCTTGAAATCACAGAAAACATCAAAAATGGAGCAGAGCAGTTCTGCAATTGACTGTAACAGTCAAACAGAAAAACATGATTTTCTTTGTACTAACTTAGAAGAAGTAAAGAAAAAAGAAAAAAAGAAAGACAAATAGACTGCTGTAATACATTGAGACCGTTGAAATCCATTATTGGACAATATTTTGACAAACCTAGACAGGCTGTTTTTCTATCATTTGTGTCGGATGGAAAAATGTAGCAAAGCTCCTTTTGGAGTGTCACTTTGGATGAGTTAGATGCTAGCTAGACATGACAAGTTCAGAGTAACATCAATTATTATCATTTTAATGAATTATCAAATCACACCTATGATCTCCCAACCACTCTAGATCACAGGTTTACATGCCAAATATCTCCCCAAAGTGGTAAATTGAGGGGGTTAACAGAAGGATGGAAATAGAAATGATGCCTCAGGATTTTTCTCACATAAACATGGCCATTTTGATAGATTAAAAACTGTTATTATAAAGTTGATAAGGTTTTCATCACTTAATTTCATTACAAATCTTTCTTTAATGTACGACCAGGCATCTGGTCTTATATACGCTTTCAGACTTTTACACAAAAATATCAGGCAATATCTTTGCCCATGCTCTACAAGTTCTTTACTAGGTCACAGAGATCCCTGTTGTGACCAACAGCCTGTAATATCAGATGATATTATTTTGTTATGCTCCCATTCCCATGACTAGCAGTAACAGCCACTCAGGGGTTGTGAGTCAGTTGCATATCTGCCTACCCTCTATATGAGATATGGAATGAAATAAGGTTTAGTCTCCATACAATTTTCTCATAATTTAAAGTTACTAGATTGGACATAAAGGATAGATGCAATCTTAGCAAATACAGTCTGCTTATGTGTGGGGTTTGTTGTGGCTGCTAGGTTGCTAGGCAACTTCTGATGATTCCAGGAAGTCACTTTCACTGGCCCAAAAAATAATTAGACACATGAATGCTGGCAGCGTCATCACCTGTTATTTCTACATGCACATTTAATTTGGTGATCTTTAGATGTGAATAGGTTGGAAGTCTTTCTACCATTTGACCGAGCAGTGTTGTATATTTCTGCTCCTTCAATAAACTGAACATCTTCTGACAGTAGCTTTATGCTGAATTCACAGACACAAGAGCCATATTGATCTCATCATGTAACTCCCAGCAAGAAAGCAACACATGCTGATACAAGACGCCTGCAGAGTAGAACATTTTATGACTCAGGACAGATAAATTGGTTTTCCTCATGTTTTCATGAGCCGAATGATACAAGCATGTGACATGAAATTATGCATCTGCAATGAACTACTGTGGAGCTATGTAACTTGGCAGCTTTGTAAGTGAGACACTGATGTACACCGGCTGCCTCTTACATTAAACTGTAGGACATATATGCAGCTGAAAAGAGCAGCTGAGTTGAAAGTGTTTCGGTTTAGATTAGCAAAGCACAGGGCAGGACATCTGGCTTTAAAATAGAGTTAGATTGTAAAAAAAGACAAAACACACAGACAAGTTGTGAAGAGGGCCAAAGTCTGTTTAAAAAAATAACTTTATGTGGACTTTATCAGGTCATATATCCAGGTCATAGATATAGGTCATAGATCCAGTTTTCTTATCAGTTCCCAGAGTCAGAACTAGACTTGGAGAAGCTGCATTCAGCTTCTATGCTCCACATGTCTGGAACAAACTCCCAGAAAGCCTCAGATCAGCTGAAACACTCAGTTTATTTAAATTCAAGTTAAAAACCCACCTGTTCTCTGCTGCATTTCAGTAGTTTTTATTTAGAAGTCCAAATCGGCATATGTTTCTTTTAAGCTTGAATATTTAAACTTGATCATGTTCTAATACTGTTTTTTCTTACACAGGAACTTTATTTCTTGCATTTTATCTATTTTATTTCATCATTTTCTTTTTGGTTGTTTTTTTAATGCACTTGTTATTGCCTGCTGCACCCCGTTGTAATGCTTTTAATGTTAGATGTAAAGCACTTGGAATTGTCTTGTACATGAAATGTGCTATACAAATAAATTAGCCTTGCCTTGCCTTCGTTCAATATACAATCATTTAAATGTAGAGGAAAGTGATTGAGTAGATCGCTGTCTGCTGCAGTTGCAGTAATCTGGAGTAGAAGAAAACAAACAAAAAAAAAGAAAAAGTGCTGCACTTGAGGAGGAACATCCCTGCACTCCTCCTGCTCACCGTCCTAGATAACATTGTGGCAGCTGTGGAGTCCTTCAGGTCTCTGGGCACCACCCTCTCTCAGGATCTGAAATGGGAAACCCACTTAGACCATTGTAAAAAAAAAAAAAAAAAAAAAAGACTGTTAGCAACATAACTCAAAAAGTTATGGACGGATTTCGATGGCTATTTTCAGGAAATCTCAGAAATGGAATAAGGAACAAGTGATTAGATATTGGGGTGATCACTGCCTGGATCCTTTTAAGAATTCCATACAATTAGTGTTTAGGGATTACTTTATAATAAAAAAAAAGGACAGTGGCTTGGATGTCTGAATGCATATTGTTCTTTTTTATTCTCACCATCTCTTGACATCTCTACTGCTGTATATAGTTACAATTAAACTTTCTGTACCAAGAAAAATTCAGTGTATCTGCAAAAATTCTTGGCAATGATTTGGACTCTTTTTGATATAGCAGCTTCAGCTATTTGCTATGTAAAGACATAGTAGAAAAATGGTTTGCTCTCCAGAAA
Source organism: Melanotaenia boesemani (assembly GCF_017639745.1). Lineage (NCBI taxonomy): Eukaryota > Metazoa > Chordata > Actinopteri > Atheriniformes > Melanotaeniidae > Melanotaenia > Melanotaenia boesemani. The sequence goes on from NC_055692.1 coordinate 15,165,817, forward strand.
AAAGAGGTTATATTCCTGCTATCCGTGTTGTGATCTGAGCTTCTATGTTCTGTGTTGTGGCAGTCCGCACAGCTGTGTTTACATGTTCATGCATGTGTGCAGTCTGGAGCACACAAGAGACAACAGAGTTTATACAAGCTGCTAAAAGGCATCAGATTAAACTTTAGATTTGGTTTCACTTGATTCTTCTACAATATCATTTATTTAATTTCAGTACAATCTCTCTTCTTTTTAAATAAGAATATTAATCTATCAGCATCTGTATTTAGAAGTTATCATATATCATCATAACCAAATTTTCAATGTGTAGCAAATATAAGGAGCAGTGTTTTCTTTTGAGGACTGCTGACATTATTCTAGCTCAAAGTAAAGTGTGGCCTCGCAGCAGGTACGCACAGTAATTACTCTGTACTTGCTGGTAGCTTTTGCACATGTAAGAACGGACATGGCACGTGAATGAAGTCCCTGAACATGATTGTCCCTAAAGGGAACAATACCGAGTGAAGAGGGGCAACAACTGAGAAGACAAAGAACCTCACACACCCACCTCACTCCGATTCTTCCTCTACCACCCTGCTCAGGGTCATACCAACCTTATCTGCTGAGGCCACAGGAGCAGGAGAGCACATGTTGGGAGGGAAACAAGGATGGAGAGAGGAGTAGATGAACAGTGGGAGGTAGAGTGGATAATGTTGCTCTCTAAGGAGTCAGGGGCTACAGCCGATATTGTACTGCTCTGTGGAAAAGCAAAGAGCATCTAGAAGAGTAACACAATGATGTCCAGATAACAGGCAAACTGCAGTAAGGATGTGTGTGGCTGGAATTAAATTAAAACCTTAACCTGTGCTGCGTCTAAGATTCTATCGTTGCACAAAGTCCAGTATAGAGTATCCTTGAAGAGTTGATGCTCAATAGTTCACCAGATAAACATTACATATGTTATCACATGTCTACCTCAAGAGAATTGCAATGATCTAAAGTGGGTGGAAAAAAAGACTGATCTCCTCCAGGCATCCCAGCTCACCCATTCATTTTATGGATTATCCTCTCATGACAGAAGGTGCAACTCACACTATGAGCTAACACTTGGTTCCCCACCCCTTTCCCAAGCACACTCATACATACTATGTGGCTTAGTCTCTTACATCTTCCATTCATACACTAGTGGGTACAGGTCATTTTAATCTATTTTCTGAGCCTTTCTCTGGGAAAAAAGAAATTAATATGATAATAATTCACAATTATGGTCAACCAAGACCTCACAACTACTTGATTTATTGTCCACAATAAAAGACACAAAATAAAAATACATAGAAATGTCCCAGAAAGCAAATTATGATCCAGATATTCATAATATAACCACATAAAGAACATCTTCATCATGTAACAGCATGTAAATGTTGATTTTTAAACTCAGGTTATCATAAAAAAATACTGACATGATCATAATTTATTTCAAATTGAACAAATGAACCATTTATTGAGATAAAGTAATCTTATTTTTGGATAGATCTAATGCCTCCATAGACATGTGGTAACCCACTGCACATGCAGCAGCAACTTCTGCTGAAAATGCTTTTTATGTATTCTATTGAAGAAAGCTGAATAAAAAAAGAAGTGTCTAACATCTTTAAAATGAACTGCTAAAAGTTAGAGTGGTTATTACCAGGAGGTCAGCACCCGTCAACGTAGTTTCTTTTGTTCTGTTTTCTTTGAAAAGATCATCATGAATAACATGCTTTGGACTTTAACGTTACAGTTCACCGCATTTTTATTTCCATCATTTCACATATGCTATCATCGTGCTCTTTGTTATGCAACACTGGCTTAAATTCTGGGAGTGCTTTCACAGTGGCCTGTATTAAAATATGTGACACACCTTGTGGCTTTAAATTCAAGACTTTCCAAAAGTAGTCAACTGCTTTTCACCCTCACTAGTTACTCTAGGAGCAGTGGGCAGTTCTGGCACCCGGGGAGCAGTTGGGGGGTTAAGGGCCCTGCTCAGGGGCCCACAGTGGTTCATCGCTGTTGCTATCCGGGGATACGGCATTGTCGTTGTGTTCAGAATTACTCAGTTCAGGTGAGTCAGTGAACCATGACAATATCGCAGAGAGCCAGCTTTGTCCATACCACAGCCCAGAGCCAAAACATTATTCAGTCACAATTGTTGTGTTATTTACAACTTTTGTGTCTCAACAGGGATCTGTGTGCAGGCAGAACATTTTCTGATGCCACTGTGGGCCATTTGTGCATGACAGTAGCCTCAGGGCTAGCAGTGCGAGACAATGCTAACCACTTTTTGTGTGGCAGACCTAAACCCTTACAGAAATGCCAGGTGAATTACCTCATAAATTATTAAGGTTTTAGGTTTGTCAAAAAAGAAAATAGAATAGAAAGAAAATAAGTAAAATATATTCGGAGTCCAATGCAAAATCAATGTATCCTCAATATCAATATCAATCAATATACTGTGTTATATACCGCATACATGACTTTATATATAGTATTTCCTTTTTCTGAAACAGCAAAGCATTCATGTGCATCCCTTAGCTTTTATTTTCTGTTTTTGCTGAACATCTCTTAGCCAGGTGTTATTTTATTTTAAAGTATCCATTTTCCCTTTAATCATTCATGATCAATTTAGCAAAGGAATTTCCTTTATCGTGTACCAACAACCATGTCATATTCAAGTCTGCAAATACCAGCATAGTGTTACCCCATTAAAACTTTCCTGTACAAGCCATTTTAGTCCACTTTTCCTTGTCATGTTGTGTGTAGTGATTTCACAGTTAATTCACCTTGTGTGAGTGTGTGGAATATAGTCTTTATATTATGAGCAGTAGATTAATGAGTAAAACATCTTCCTTTCTGAAAGAAGTTCATTGTTAGTGCGTTCTATCATCATTAAGCAAATAAACTGAATCATAGTGCATTGTTATAATCTTTGGAGTGATATGACAAGCACTATATATATACTTATAGTATACTTATTTCATAACATTAAAAAGATCTGTATATTATGTATGACACTTAATCAGCACATATTTTGTGTGCATCTGTTCACATTTGAACATACCAAATGGCTCTACAGCCTTACAGCATACACACAGATACAAGGCTTTCAACCTTCCTGAGACCACCGTGTTTACAACCCTGAGCTATTTTTGGAACCACCCTGATCTTTGTGTCCTTCTCTCCCCTCTGGTTTGCTCCAAACCCTTCTTCTTTATCCCCGTGGTCATTTGTATTCATCCACTTTCATTTACTGTCACCCTGCGTCAGCTACAGCATGCTCTGAGCTCCCCTCTCACTTGGCAAGCTGTTCTGCTAGTTTTCTCCCTAACTCTCCTCAGTCCCACAGTCCTGCCCTACCCCCACCCGTTTCCTCTCATCATGGCAGGCTGCATTTATGCCAGTGTCACTCATTGACTTAACAACTTTTACCTTGCCCCAACACAAGCATAGCTGAATATAAGACATATGCACAAAGGTTGCTTTTCAGCTGCATGAACACGCACATTTAATCAAGCGTTCCAGTGGACTTTTCTAATGGATCCTGGCGAGGGTCTATATTACTTCTTTCCCTAGCAGTAAAACCTGGTAATAACTGAAGACTCCCTGGAGTTTTAGCTTAATGGGTCATTATTAAGGCTTGATGCTCGCTGACTTTGACTCACGAGGCTTTGAGAATTGCATTTCTGATCTGCAAATTGATTGTTAAAAGAACGGATACCTTCCAAGTGATTTTATTTTTCATTTTTATTTATTTTTTTTTACTGATTTTAAAACAGATTGGTTTATTTAGCCCATTAGTGCCATGGTTGGACTTTAGATTTTTTTTTAACCTTTTAAAAGTTTTTATTTTTGTATTACATTTTTCTTTTTCTTTGGACGAAAATAATAAGAATCAATGTTTTTTAATAAATGGTTGAGATAACAGTTAACAATATAGTGAATAACAGTTATACCACAGCCTTCTTGGTAGTTATATATAAATATATATATTTGTGCATCCATCTGTATACATGTGTGTTGTTTTTAGTCCAAAAGCAAAAGTGTGTGACCTTTTACCATGAGTGTTCAAGGGAATCAGTCCTCGGGCCCTATTCAGGTTGGGTACAATCATATAAATCAGACAGCTGTCCATGAAATACGCTCAATGTGCCTGCTGTACCAGCTGTACCAGCTGTACCAGCTGTACAGGACAGAAGTAAGATGTACTAATGCATAATTCTGCCTCATAAATGGTAGGAATACAAAAAAATGTTGGAAAAAATATGTTGGACTCAGGTGCCCATAGATGAGAATGGACAATATACCTTATATATGTAGTTCCAGACTTGCAAAAACATAACCTAACATAACATAACCCATATGTACGAAGCCCGTTTGGGGCAGGTTCAAGGGGGTGTAGGCCAGAACTTGCACCTGGGCCAGCTGCCTCTTCAGCCTCTGTACATGAAATATCCACTCATCCTCCTCACCCTGGCTCCCCCTGGTATTATTCTTTCTTGTGGAAAATATATTTATAATATTTATTGTAGCAGGAAAGGGCTGCAAAGCCATAGTTCACTTGAGGAATGCTGTCCTATCTTAAAAATGCTCCTTCATTTCACTTGAAACCCATGAGATAATAATTCATAATTCACAGTTTGCTTTTAACTTTTTTTTTCCAGAAGAGTGGACTGCTTTTACTGAAAGCAGTGAATAATCTGAAACCTGAATCTAAAAAAAAACAGGAACAGCAGTTAAAAAAAGGAGGCATAAATTAGATGTTCAGAAGATGATAACTGATGATCCAGTGTAGTCTAAACTGGACACAGCACTGTACTGCATAAACAGTCACATCAGTGTTGACTGTAGCAGGAGAGACATTACCTTCCCACTCTTTGATATGAAATGCAGTCAGTGTCTTGCTGGCTACACTAGAAAACATTTCTAAACATGTGCTGCCATCTGTTGGTCAAATATATAAAATGAATAGTTCACACTGAGTATCAGATTCTACAGAAAGGCCTGCTAGATGTGGTAGATTTCTAGCAGATAAAAGAGCAAACTGAGATATGTAGTTCCAATCGGTCCTTTTCAAAATGACATTAAACTATAAAACATCTGTTGATTGATGTTTCTGCATTAACAAAGTGGAGGTGTGCTGTTGCTTGACTATGCATATTTAACTTTTAATTTCAGTTGAACTGCTTGATATGTATTTGTATTTTATATTTACCTGCCTTGTAAGCATAGATGGAAATGGGCCCACTATTTTTTTTTATCAGATTAATGCTCTTGTGCATGGTCCCTGACACACAAACATAAACAATTAATATATAAACAAACAAACATGCATTTTTTGTACAAATTAATATAAATATACATCCTATTCATTGCAGCATATTGCAGTAAAGTTTAGAATTTATAGAGTATATATATATATATATATATATATATATATATATATATATATGTACAGTATTAGGGCTGTCAAAAGTAACCCATTAATGACATTAATTGATTTATGTAATTAATTGTGTTTTTAACGTAGTTAACACATGTTTGGCATGACAAGTCCCATACATCCTTCATTACTCTGTTATGATGGCAGGACTTAGAGAGGCGCGATGTAAAAGATCAATCAGCTGGCTCTATGGATGGATTTGAGAATAAACACAGCATAAATAGAGCGACCCATGGACGCCACCTCAATGGAGAATGTGGGTGTATTAACACACACTCTTTTCCCGGTGAGAGGGTTCCACATCTGCATTCACACTTTTCCCGCTTAAACTTATCCTGCATTTTGCACCAGTGTGTCTGCTCTAGAGGATCTCCGGTCTGGTTTGTGCAACAGCTGCTTCCTCCCTCTCCTTTCATGTTGCTTCTTGAATTACGACGGCTGTCGGTTATCAGTTGATTGACTTTTCTCTTTTGTTGCGTGTGTTTATGGATCAGCTGGGCAAGGAGGAAACTAGCGGTTCATGGTTCACACGTCACATATTCACCTCTAAGTATTGTTTTTTGGCAGGACCTACTCTAACACAGTAGCTGACTAAAGCATGTAGCTGACGACAGAAAGTACCTGTGGAAAGGATTTCAGCTATGCAGGGGAGGGTCTAGAAAAGTTCTGATGGGAGCCCAGCCAGGAGCACTGACCACGGGGGTCACAAATTAGACCTTTTTTAGGTCTAGATTTTATGAAATTTTGAACTTATTACAACTAATGTGATCATCTAATGTACAAAAATGAAGAAAAACTTCGCAATGATATAATTTATCAACAGGTGTTTACTTTGGATGATGATGCTGTAGGACTTTAAACACTGCTGCACAAACATTTACACTTCAATGATAAAAGGAAAAACCTGTTTTTAATCCAGGTCATCAGTTTTTATCAGTTTATTCATCAATGTTGGCTGTTAAACTTCAGTCGCCACATCTACTGTTTTTTAATTTTTATAATTAATAAAAAAAGTTTAATTTTAGAATTATGATCTAGAACATGGTAGAGATGATTTAGAACAACATATAGAAGTACATTACATGCTGCATTTACTGACTATTGGACATCTGATGTGTACCCAAGAGAAGGTCAGTTAATGCAGTCAAAAGGCCAGTCAAACAGGCAAATTTCAGGCAAAGTCACGAATGGTGATTATTTGTGATTAATTCGTTTGAAAGCTGTGATTAATCAGATTAAAAATTTTTTATACTTCAGTATTTTTAAGCATGTGTGTTCCGCACTATATTTTTTCTCTAATTTTATGTTAAAAAATGGAGTTAATTTGGTTTGATGGAAATGCTATTTTATTTTATGTTATTACTGTAATACTTCTTTTTTCACTATAGTTTTTTTTACTTTTTTTTATTGTGGCATTAAACCATTTCAGAAGCAATATAGTTAAGATGGACCTATTATCATACTGCACTCAAGAACTCTATCTACCGCGTTCAATGATGCTTTTGTCTTCTGGTAAAAGCTTAGTACATCCCTCTCCTTTACACCCCAGAACCTTCAACCCACCAAAATTGGATCAGTTAGATCAATAAGAGAAGACGTCCACTTGAGGGAGACAGAGCTTCATCAAAATTTTAAATATATTATGTCTGTAAGTAATATTATAGTCTGTGATGACCTGCTTTCACACTTACTTTTAAAAAGGTTCTTGATGAAATCCCTCTATAGTGATTCATTTTCTTTTTTTCTGGTTTTAAATTGCCTGACACCCCATCTCATTGCACTTAGCAGTCATTTAACAGTATTTCAGCACTGTCACACCACCCATCATACACCAGACCAAGAAATATATGAACCGCAAGAGGTAACTATAGCAACAGGTATATGTAGTAAATCTTAGTCATCTAAGATATCCTCATATGAACAAGCCCTCTGCCAGTACTAAGTCGGACTCCAGTCTGTGCTCTGTGAGGTGACATCATGCTGTGTGCTGCCAGAGAGAGGCATCCAATCTGTTGAGATTAAACAATATTTTGCATAGAGCTTGTGCATTTACGCACAGATTTCATGTATTATTTCAGTGAACAGTCCACGTCTTAGAGTTTTACAAAGTGACAAAAATCAAGGCAATGCTGAAATCTGTATGGAGGAGAACACACGCTTAACGACATACTGAAATATTGAGTTTTCTCAGTATGTTAAAGTCAGGAAAGAGAATATCTGCTCTTTTGTGTTCTACATCAATCAAACATCTGTTGTTGGGAAAACTATTATATAATACTCTAAACTTCAGGGCACATCGTTACCCACACAAAATTCTACTTGTGTGAAACCAGTACCATTTTTTTTCCTCTTGAGACTCTTCAGGCAGTTTTCATGTTCATCACAAGGGTGTTTTTGTTTGATTTACTTTATAACTGGACTTCTGTGCATTCATAGAAGTACAATTCAAAATGTTATTTGAGGGGCTATTATATTACATTATTCAGATTTTGGGCCCATTCTCAAGGTTTTTATTGTAGTGGTATGAATTTTATTTATTTAACTTTAGACCCAAGGGGGGAAAAAAACTTTTTGCTGTAACAAAAGTGGTTATCTCTTTATTTGCACCTTGATTTCATTAATCTTTATAGTGTTGTGTGCTGGTCTTCTTGTCTTTGTTGTTTCTATTATATTGTAGTGTTTCCATGGTGTAGGTCAGTTTGAATGTCTGGATGTAGTTCACTTTATCCTGCGGATTGGCTTACCTTTTCTTGCTTTTGTTCCTTCAGCCATTAGTTCTTGGCAAATCCACTTGTCCCTCTCAATCCATGTTGCCCGTGGTAACCAGGGGGGAATGCTCATAGACGTCATGCTCAGCAACGGGGAGTGGTTATGAAAAAAAAATATTACAAAGCATCAGAGAAGAAGAGACAGCATTAGACTGGAAGGAAAAGAGATAAGGAATGGCTTTAACCAGAAGTAAAATTTAAAAGCAGTAGTGATGTGAATTCATCATGTGGTTGAAAAGCAAAACATCCTCTGAGTGAATGGTATTTTATCCCTATAATAGGAGATATAAACAACCCAGTGTTTAGCAACTACCTCATTGGCAGAGGTTTTTTTTTTATTATTTTATTCATATATATATTTTTTTGTTTGGTAAGATCTATATAGATTAACAGTCTTCAGTGTCCTCTAAATTTGTAGTGGGCAGTGACTAACACTTTTTAAGGATCAGAGACAGAACTGAAGCTGTCCTTTACAGCTCCTCCTTTACTTAACTGACTGTAGATACCTAACTGAAGTACCATGGGGAGGGAAATTAACCTGTAAACCCACTTCATTCAGGAACTTCCCTGATATGCCCACCCCTAGTGTTACTGTTTATTTTTTTGCTAACAATCATTGAGCTAACATTAAAATTGAATGCTAACACATCATTGATGCAAAACAACCACTGGTTGCACATTTAGTTGTTGACATTTTGCCTCTGCTTTTATATTTTAACTTACAGCACTTTGGTCCACTGTGGTTGGATAACCTCCTTAATTATCCTTTAACATTATCATTTGTAAATTCTTGTCATCTTAATGATGAAATAACTTAATTATAAAATACTGTTTTATACCTCATAGTTCTGACATAGGTGTGAGGAAAATAAAAACTGAAAGTGTTTCTAGATTATATCAAATATTTTTGTTTATATTAGGTGCATTTTTTGTCACTTTGTTTGACAACCAGCAGCATGGTTGTAACACTAGTTTTACTGTGTTTCAATCCATACTTTAGACATTACACACTGCCTTATTTACAGAAATGACACTGACTATACAAAACACCTCAATCCTTTCAGTCAGGAATGGTGTCTCACGATTGCTCAGCGTTTTTAAAAGAAGATTCCTTTATTGTTTCTATGGAAACTATGGTGAAATTTCAAGCATCCGATGATTAAGGATTTGATAGAAATGGTGAAGCCCAAACTAACAATGTAATCAGTTCCAGCCTCTTTCCCAGACTAAGCTAGCTGATCCTTAGATGGATTTATTATGTTCTCTGTGTAATTTCAAAAGATAAGTCTTAAAACATAGGATTAGAGTTTTGCATTTTAAGACATGAAGTTAACACTGCTAAGACTTTGTTGACTTTAGGACCCACAGACATCAGTTTGCTCTTTTTCTGGTCTGGATCTGCAGTGTTTTGCTCTTAGCACATGACTGTGATTGTCTTGGAACTTCAAACTATTTCCAAACATATTTTTAGGTGATTGGTTAAGTTAACCACTCTGTTGGCTTTACAAAGAAAAACAAGTAAAGCTCTGCTTTTTGTGTTTAGCTGCACACGTGCCTCTTTGATAATGCTGCACAGAACCTGGACATAAAAACATCCTTATCCAGCAGCATTGATTCGTATAACTAGGTAAATGTTATTTAATTTAATAAATATTCTGTAAATAACTGATAAACTGCTTCAGTCTGTTATATCAATATAACAGACACAAAATGAACACGCTGTGTGTTGCCATACACCTCAGTTGTAGTTAGGAAACGTGTAAGTGACTTCTTTCTTTTCCTCATGTTTTCTTATTGTTTCCAGGTGCTGTGATGTATGACGCTGTTGATAGATGGTTACCAAGGGGGTGGTTTGGTTCCAAGGTGCCACTTCCTGATTAGGCTTCTGGTTATTTAGGATGTATCGGATTGGTACAGTATGTTTTAAAAGAACACTAGACTGGTGTAAGGTGGATGACAGTGTGCTCCCTTGTTGGTTGTTAGGATATTATAATGTTATGAAGAGATGTTTTGTGTTGGATTCAGCTTGCTTTGATGTGACAATGTGGATTTTTGGATGTTCCCAGTTGTTACTGTAGAGCAAAGTTGTCAAACTGTCCTCGAGGTCTGCTATCCTGCAGGTTTTTGTTGTTTCTGTGCTCCAACACACCTAAATGAAATTAAAGAGGATAATTTACTGAAACACTAAAAGTCATTGCTAGTGTGTTATAGACTTTAAGTGCTGCTTGTATTGTGAGTTTTTATATATATATTTCAGTAACAGTCAGCAGGAGGATTATTCCAACCCTATTTATGGTGACTGAATGATTTTTGGGTGCACTCATTTTGAAGATACAGTGTGTAAGAATTACTGACATCAAGCGGTGAAGATGGGGCTAGAAAGGATTTTAAATGCCAAGCACAGTTATGAATGGAAAGTGGCCATCAGAGGCCAAAATTCCTTCAGATATAAACATGTTTTAGTCTACAAATGGATCCAGTGGCCTCAGGTAGCTACTTTAAAACTGTGTACATGTGTACTGTCTTCTTCTGTGTGCCTTTTAAGGCATTGCTTATCTCAAATGGTGCTCCAGAAAATAAATAAATAAATAAATAAAGCCGGTGTTGCAGATTTACAGCTCAAAAGGGTTCTTACGTGACACAGAGTTGTTTGTCCATTCAGAGACACCATAGTAAAAATAATGGCACAACTATGGGGTAGCTGCCAGGAATGTTGACCCACGACAAGTAGATACAAGAAGCTCATTTTATCAGTTGTTTTAGTGAAGTGATTAGATACCAATAGAAATTTTTTTTAATGTTATATAGAATGTTTCTGTCATTGACCTTACAACTTCAATCTGCACCTTTAAAATGAGTTTGTAGTTTGTATTAATGGATAAAGAAATAATGAAAAGCTTTAACATTTTCTTATCAAAGCATACTTGATACAAAACTTCATCTGTGCAAAAGATGAGGAAATAAAAATACATTTGCAAAGTCTGCAAATAACATTAAGAGCACACAAATTCTGTCCAGCATCATGACAGCAGAATGATGGTCAAACAAATGGTCTGCCAACAGGATCCTTTTGGATATGGGACTCCCCTTGAATCATAAAAGTTATTCTTTAATATTATTTTATTTTATTATTTTTTTATTATTGTTTCTTGCCAATTTTACTCACAACCACTGGACTTGACTTGAGTAATAACATAAGATGGTGGACAGAGGAGAGAAGGCAGGAGAAAAGATAAATAAAAGGAGAGCGAAACAAAAGATAAAAAAGAACCACAAAGAACCTAAACAGAAAAACCAGACAACCAACTGCTACACCTGTAGAGAAACAGTAAAGATCCCAAGGCCTCTAATAAGACACAACAGACAATCATTAGGAACACCCGTGGGAAGAAAAACTGTACAAACCATGAACGTCAATAAACAGTAACAGTTATAGGTATGTGTGTGTGTGTGTGAAATATTAGGGGTAAGTTATGTTGAGTGACCATGCAAATTATTGTCACTACACATGTACAGTTACAGGCCAACGAAATGGTGGGAAGACAAGTTCAAGGCCATAATGCTGCCCTAAGTTTGGCCAGTTTATCATTTATCTTTCATTTGTGGGGTGGCATGGCTCAGTGGGTAGAGTGGTCGTCTTGTAGCCTGAGGGCTGCCAGTTCGATCCTCTGCCTGTCGAGCTGATGTCGAGGTGTCCCTGAGCACTCCTGATGAGTCGTGGTTAGCACCTTGCATGGCAGCTTCCGCCATCAGTGTGTGAATGTGCTTGAATGGGTGAATGTGATGTATAATGTAAAGCACTTTGGGTATCATTCCAAGTACAGTAAAGCGCTATATAAATACAGACCATTCACAGATTCACATTTTCTAATTCAAGTCTCTTTAGATAGCCACAAAGCAGTTACTGCTATCATAATCAGACAAAGAATCTCGTGATTTTGAGTACTCTTCTGCCAAATTAATCCATTACCTGTAGTGGGTCAAAATTCTGAACTAGTTAATAAAGTTCCTCAATGTGTAGAAGATAAAATGGTATAAGATATTGGTGTTTTCATGGAGATTGATCATAATAACCTTGAGATTTCCCTTTGTGGCACCAACAAAGTCAAGAGAGGTTTCTTCAAGTTTATGATGTCCCCAATGACCTCAGCTGAACCGTGTTAATGCTTAAAGGTTTTAACATTTTAATACTTTGAACTATAATGACAATTTAAAACGCAGCAACTGAATAATACACCATCACTCTTATTGTGAGGATGTAAATATCAGTGCTGATGCTGGCATTGAGGTCATACAGTACCAGCACTCTAGTATGGCCTCAATGCCATCAGCTATAGCTGTGTAGGTCAGAAGCACATTAGTCTGGTTTCCTTTAATCTCTGGAATGGAAAGTGTAGCCAGAGAGAGATTCTGAGATTATGTTTGGATCTGAATTTTCACTTCTTTGCCGCTGCATGTCTGGAATGCCTAGATGAGGAGTGGCTTGCATTCTTAGGGCTACAGCTTTATAACTGCCATGTATTGGCAAAGCACAACAGCTAAAGCTAAAGTGATAATCAATTTCTTTTGCATGTGTTTGCATTTGTATTTGGATGTTTCAGATTTTAGCAGTCTTGGTAAGAAATGATTCAAGCATGGTACCTGTGTTAATGTGGGCAACTGCTGAATATATTAAAGTATGTTTACATCTAGACTTAGATATTTTTTAAGATGTTTGGAGATGAACAATGGCACAAGCAAAAGTTGATTAAATGTAGGTACAATTTATTCATCAATCTGAACTGTCAATTGCCAAAAAGGAATATGATAAAGGCTATCAGATGGAGCTGGCGTTTTTTGGTTGGTTGGTTTGTTGTAACACTACTTGTCTCTTCTATTCAGTGCAAATGTAAATAAGATTAAACACATGACGTCATTTAGTGATCCCAAAGATGTTTTCTCAATGAAGCCTAGCCTAGATTTTAGGTTACTGGGCGGTAGTTTGCAGCCCTGAGAAATGCACGCTCACAGATGCATGTGCCTGGACTTACCCGACACAGGTATGCATACAGTATTTTTATTGGGTTTCTGATGCACAACATCTCTCCTCTCTATATTCCTCACCGTTTTCCTCTTCTCTATTGTGTACACACACACTCTCTCTCTCTCTCTCTCTCACTCAAACACTTACACATGCTCACGCTCTGCTCAGCTCTAAAGGATCAGTAGCTTATAAACTGGCTGCACTCAGCAGTCAGTCTCACTGAGAAGGAAGAGAAAGAAAGGAAGGATAAATTGCTTCGAGTGGATGGAACAGAATTCTGCTTAATATTATTCAATTGTGCCAAATTGGACTTGGTTGTTCCTTTTTTGCTTTTCTTTTTTTTTATTTTTGTATCCCAGAAGCTGCACAGGTTTTGTGTGACTTTTATAAGACAACTCTTGGCTAAAATAGACTGAATTAGCTCAGTTAAAGTCTTGCTGGGCTCAATTTCACTGGACTGTGTGGAGTCCTCCTGTAGGCCTGGAGGAGAAAAGGCTGGAATGGAATTCCCGGCTTTACATCCCACCCTCTTTCCTGCCTTCTTTCATCCTGCCCTCATCTTCTCCCTTGCACTTTCACCGCAGACATTTAGTGTAGAGGAGACAAAGGCAGCAGCCCTCAGTGCTTCGGTTCTTCTGGTGGCTTCGGTAAAGATGAAAAAATAGAAAGAAAGGACCTTTCTTCTCTTTTGTTTCCTTTGCTTTTGCACAAAAGGAGGTGTTAGTGTGAGAATAACCAGCAGAGCTTTTTTTTTTTTTTCAGTTCATCATCAAGAGGATTTTTGGATTTCTTAGCTGTGACTCTTAGCAGAGAATAAGCATACCTCTGGCACGTAAATTACTTTGTCTCTGATTTCTTGCGGCTGCCTTCACTGCTCATTTATTTGGCTGCTGGTGGAGGTCGTGGTGGTGAAGCCGGGGTAGGCATGGCCCAACAAGGAGGCATGGGGGTGACCCACCAGGACACCCTGGCAGTGCCTCCCATGCCCAAACACTCCGGCTTGAATGAAGACCTGGTGAAGATCCTGCGGGAGAACCTGCTGCAGCCGGAGAGGCCACGAGGACATCGGCGGTCGCCGTCGTCAATCTCCCCCCGCCTTTCTCCACGCAACTCACCGCGACTGCTTCGCCGCATGTTGCTCAACAACAACATCCACAAACAGAGGCGCTTTACTGTTGCACACACATGGTGAGCATTAAACGTACATATGTTCAGAGTGTTGGCTGTGTATAGGGCGCTGCATGGGCTAATAAAGTGAATGTGTTTGCTTTTTGTTAGACAACATGTGCTTTAACCACACACGTTGCAAACTTTCAAGGTTAGAGCTTTGTTTGTTGAACAGTGTTTGCGAGGTAGGCAGCAGTGCAATAAGCCCTCTGAGTAATTAAACTTTGTTTGCAGTTTGACTTTAATGCTTTCCCCTCACAGAAATGGCAGGAGCATGTGTCAGCAAATCTCCCATGTAGGTTCTTCATATGAAATCTCCTAGGAAACCCTCTTCTCACCTTTAGATAATGAGTTTCTGCCATGCTCTTCTTCACTGTCGAGCTTAATTTCTATTCCAGTGTCTCTTCACTTTCCCTCCTTTATGAGTCCATTACTTATTTACATCTCTCTCCCACATGTCTGCTACCCTTGCACCCCCTACAGATACTTACTCTGCTTCCACTTCCATGTGATCTAAATATGTGAAGTGAGAAACCACATAAGGTCTTTCTTATTAAGTAGATACTAAACAAAGTCTTGAATTTCTACATTTACCCCATTATGCAGTGGAATTCTTGCCACATCTGCCTGTCTGCAGTTTTTGCCAATTAATTTTTTTCTGTTCTTGACTGTCTGTCACCCTGTGTTGCAATTGCCCAAACCTCCCTTCCCTTTGACTCATATCTATTCTGCTCTGCACCTTGCTCTTCCTCTGTGCTCTCATTTTTTCTCCCCTCTTACCAATTAAGTCTTCTCCCTCCCCTCACTGCCTATCATATTCATCACCCTCTTCATTTTTTACAACCCCCGCCCCCCTCTTCTCTTGTGTCCCAATTCCTCAGCTCACAATCCCCTCCTCTTCCTTCTGACATCTGGATCAGGCTAATGATGTAATTAAATAAATCACTTATTCTCAAACACATGAGGAATTCTTTATTTTGCTATTTCAGCCCAGGCTCACAGTAACATTTGTAATATTTTATTGGGTCCACAGAGCTAAATATAAGTAGTTTTACAGTGAAGGGGGTTAATAAAGAGCTTACTTTATTGAAATCAAAACAAAAATCATTTAAAAGTTAAAAAGAAAACTCTAACCAACCAGCGACTGAAAAAGAAAGAAACAACAGTAAGTATATGAGTAATCTGAGAAGAAATGCAAAAATTGGCCATTATCCAACTTCACTCCTCTCTTATTCTTCCGTCAAATTGGTTTTCATATCAGACAATTCTTTTCTGTTTCCTTTTGTTATTTTCTTAACATGCATTCACTTTCCTTTCTCTCCCCAGTTTATTCTTATTATGCCAGTTCTCCAAATTTCAAGACTGACTTTTGTCTGGTTTTGGTTTGGCAGATTTAATCAAAAGTGGGCCTATTGTGTCCTCCAGTTCCATAACAAAATAAAATCATTGAAATAAAGTTTTGTGAAGATTGATCGTCCTGTTACAAGAATCTCACAACAGGGAGATCAGGATTCATCTAGAAAACAACAGCTTCATTTCAGTTCAACTGTAACAGAATTTATATGAAATGGCTCACCTGTCAGATGTGTGAAAGAACACAGAACATTATTTGTTATCAGATCTTATCAGATAAAGGTACTCTTCCTGTGCCTTGTATGCACACACACATCACACAAGTAGCTGTATGATTTTTAATGCATTATTGAAGTCTAAGGAAGCAAATGACACAGAATCAGTAATGTGACTTAATTTGTCATGTGTTTTCTTGGATAACACTACCTACATGCACATCTGGTTGAATAAACTTTAGGGGCTATTTGCAATTAGTTATTTTTATAGGTTCTCATCATTAAGGGGTACCAAAGCCAACACTTTAGCAATTCTATGTTAAAGGCGTTGAGGTGTAAAGTAAAGAGCACAACATGTTGATTGTTTTTATGTCAACAAAATTTACTGGTCACTATTGGTCAGCAGCAGTTATTTTACCATTAAGATAAAAACAATATGTTGACAATTCATGTTGCTGGATCCTGGTCGGGATAATTCCATTCTCTTTTTTTTATTTATTTATTTTTATTTAACTTGTCCTGTCCAGCATTGTAGCAAACAGAATGATGATATTTATTTTGTATTATGGAATTTGTGTAATCTTGCTGGACCTGACCGGAGGGGACAGAAAATAATAATAAAAAAAAGGACAGAAATGGAGAGAAGTAAAATGGAAAGTGGAAAAAAGAAAGTAGAGGCAAAGATACAGTGGATAGAAGCAATTACTTCACACCAGAACACCACTTTCCCTTCTGCTCCAAAATCCCTTCTCTTTTTACCAAATTCTGCACCATTCTTCCTGCTTTTTTTCTCATTTGCATTGATAATGCCACTTACACAGTTGGAAATCAGCATCATACTGTCACTTCTTGCTAGTAGAGACACCAACTCATGTACCTCTAGTTTAAATTTAATTGATCAAATATGGCTGCATGTGTACAAGGAAAATGGTTTGTCTGCTACTTACATTATAGAACTGATTCCACTGTGGAATCATCTTGATTTTTACATCTGGTTATGGATGGATGGATGGATGGATGGATGGATGGATGGATGGATAGATAGATAGATAGATAGATAGATAGATAGATAGATAGATAGATAGATAGATAGATAGATAGATATTATCAAAATAAATAAATAAAACAGTCAATACTGCATGCCCATGGAGATCATCTCTCCATGCCATATACTGCTACACAGGCTGTAATGACTATTTATCTACTTAGTGCCTGTGTGCCAGAAGCGTGGATTATGTCCCAGAGATGGAGATTATCATCTTGCAGCTTTCCAGACAATAGAGCTGCCAAAATAGGGCAAAATTTATTTCCCCAGAGAAAACAAACTAGCAAAAAAAAAATCTAAATATTATCTCTTTTTCAGCATTATTCACAGAAATACTAAAACATGCAAACATGTACACCTATGTTTTGAGCTTTGTCTGATGTTTAAGTGCTTTGATGCTGCAGATGAGTCAGAAAACATGGAAAATCATGCTGTTAACCATTTAATGTTAAAAATGTTTAAATGCCTTTATGTAATGCCAAACTTGAAATTTGTATCCCATACTATTTCTGATGTTCGTCCTTGCAATATTTTAGGTTTTATCTGGTTTTCCAATGACAAAAATAAATAAATAAATAAATAAATAAAAGATTAATGCATTTTTACCGTAACTTGATCCTTCTTAGTAAAACCGCTTCTTTACTTGAGATGAAAATGTAAAATTAATAGCATAAAGCTAATATGTAAAAAGAATGACCATGTGATTAGTGTTTAACTTGTTGGTCATGCACTTGTTGTTATCTCTTGACATTTGAAAAAAGTGTCTGACAGAATGTCATGCAGAGATAAAATGATTGTGGGAGGTTAGGAGAAAAATAACTGTCTGTCTGTACATGTATCAACCAGGGAATGCAAGGGAGACAATTTGTTTGCAAGAGAGAGACAGCATGAAATGGCAGTGAGCAGTGTGGAGGTTGACAACTGCAGTGTAATTTACTCCAATCACCTCCTCATTGTTTTATAGCTGCAGGGAATCACAGGACTGCTGCAGTGTAAATCTGGTGACATACACAGCCCTTAGTGGCTCCACTTCACACTTCATTAACAAGAAAATCCTCCTCCGTGGACCGATTGGTCTGATGTACAGCACAGTTGTTCTTAGGGGCTCAACAACGTGAAAACCATTCACAAATTGTTTTACAATCATTTTGAAAATACTTAGGAGGACACATTCTCAAAGCGGATTGCCTTTTTTGTTCTGCACTGATTTAATTTGGTTTATTTGCTGTGACTTGAAGACGGTAATTTTTTTCCCCTGTTTTTGTGAGTAGACAAATTTCTGAGTTATTTTATTAGCTGTTTTACATGACATTTGAAACTAAAAAGTCACAACAGTTAAAATAAGTTCAAAAGCAGTAAATATCTGAGCTGACTTCATTTTACTGCTTTAATCTGCTGCTTTGATTTAAACAGAGTCCAGTATTGGATTTGCCAACTATTTAGGGTCACGTTTATGATATCAGGAAGCTTTCATAGCGGGTCGGGTACATTAGCTTTGCCATAGTTTTAAAGATTCAGTCATTAATATGTTCGCTGCCAAAGTTGATGGCACAATATTTATCAAGTATTTGTCTCATATTAAATGTAAATAACTTTGTGTTTGTATGCACAGGATGAGTGACTGCCATCTAGATCATAAAGTTGACTAATAATTTATAGACCTGTTATTGATAACGCTCTAAAATGCTGCATTATGTGTTAATAGAAATAATTGAATGTAAGCATTTTAAAAGACAAGATTTATCATATCTTTTCAGCTTCTCAGCAGCGAAGTGCATACAGAATGGTGCAGTCTTACCTTCTAATGAAAGTGACTCATGACTGTTGTTGTATTTCCTCCACCAGAATAACTCTAATATCTTGTTTTTAACTTTCCCACTCTGACCCTGAGATATTTTTAATGCCGTTGCACAACAGCTCCTGATGCTGCATTGCAACACTGCAAGTGTTTCTTTACATAAGAGCATAAAGGAAGGGATAACAGGTTGCTCTGGCTGGTGATGCAAATAAGTTTGTCTGCCCTGGCTGAGTTGTCTGAATGGGGACTTTTGGGAGGGATGGCCAGAGAGACATAAGTGATAGATAGCTGGATAAATTATTAAGGATTGATGGTTGAGTAGATGCAGGAATGGCAGGTTGGAGAAGATGCAGAGAGATATGGTAGAGGGTTAGTGTGGGAGTAGAGGACCTAAAGCTAAACGCGATGATGCTAATCTAGGCAGAGCATGATTCTCTTCACTTCTCACTTTGTTATATCATCACTTTTTGTGCAATTTTACTGTGTTGCTTTCTCTGTCATTTTGTCGCTTTTTTATTCTGCAGTAGCTCATAAACTTCCTACAGTAAATGTTGTTCAAGGGCTCTCATCTGTACACGATCACTTTACATCTGAATCATGTTATGTCGTATACATTTAGGAAAGAATAATTGTGCTCCAAACTATATATATATATATATATATATATATATATATATATATATATTGAACTGGATGAATTTTAGTTAATTCCTCTTAACATAACATATTTAACTATTCTTTATGGTCAACTGTTGGAAGGTTTCCTCACATAAACTCCTCACTTCATGTCCTTCCAGACCATTTTTGATTTTTAGAAAATATAAGACTTTATTATTTTCAACCATTCTTTTATAAAAAAAAAACTGTTATTTTGTTGTCTGTAATTTTTCATCCATATTAGTAATAAATTGTCATTTTTATTTGATTACAGAAAATGAAATCATATCAAACTGTTGATGATGTCATTTCCTTTTCTTTGCCTATATATTTATTTTGATGGATTCATTAATTCATTAGATACCAATAAGTTATGGTCAAAACAGCTAGTTGCAGCCATAACTTATTGGGTGTTTTAGTATTTTATATATAGTTGGCAGTGCTTGTGCATTTCAGGGAAACCCATTCACAAAGTATGTCTCTAGTAAGATGCCCTTCAGCAAACCCCTGAAATCCCAGCTGTCCCAGTGGTTCAAATATAAGATGCACTTTCTGTCAACATTTCGGTCAACACAAATTAAATATGAGGTGGCTCAGAAAAAATTCTATTCTCTCTGCCCTGAAGCGCCAATTTGTCCATCAGTGCGTTCTCTTATTACAATGAAGCCCTCATAGTGCTTCTTCAACAAGTGAGTTTTCAGAATGAAGGCTCTTTGTCATTTCTTATCAGTTTTATTAATAAACCTATATTCCAACCCTCCCAGTATTTTTGTATGGGTAGTAGAAAGTTGCAAGTTTTGTTTAAGTAAATGCCCTAAGTTTTTATGCAGTGGCACTGGGTTGTAGCTGTTATCTCTCTGTGTGCTATGGAGGATTCTCCAGGTTTTATCAGCACAAACACTGCTCTCCACCCCAGAGAATAGATCGCCTGTGATTTGCATACATATGAGCTTATAAGCAGTGCTACTATACTGGGCTTCCAGTGCAGGCTACATAATCCATTGGCTCTTCATTAGTAAAGACAGGCAGATTTATACTAATCAGGGACATGTACATGATTCTGCATACATGCTCTTAAACATAGGCGAGTGGATACATACACACTCCTGTTTCATACGTCACTATTTGAGAAGAGACAATACTCTAGTTCATAACTCAGGTTGATTTGGTTTTCTGAGGCGGTGGCATAGTCTATGTTGGTTGACACGAACAAGAAAAAAATTACATAACTGTGTGACAGAAAGTGTGGTAAAAAGAGACAGAGAAGGATGAGTTTAGAGAAAGTACATGTACCTCAGAGTATTTAGCTTGTGAAAAATAAGAAGACCTGTTTAATATGTAGGTATGCTAAAAATAAATAAATAAATACAAAATAAATAAATAAAAAGAATTATTTTGGAAAATATAATTCATTAGGAGCACGTTGGTCCATAATACAATATGATTATCCTGCTTTGTCTTCTTTTTTTGTATACAGCTGGCATTTAAAAATGTTATATAAACAGAATGGCTTTAACATAGAATCATACCCATAAATGTGTCTTCATATTCTGTTAAAGATGTTAAAAAACCTCAACTGTTCTTAAAAACACTTAGTGATGTTAAGAAACGTCTAAGTTCTAAACTCTGAATGTAAAGAAAGACGTTTTAAAAGATTTTTTTAAAGGCCCCTACAAAGTGAAATTTCAGCCAGCTCATAAGTTAGTTTAAATAGAGCTATGAAAAATGTAATAACCCTGGGAACATCAGCAATAAAACAACATAAAAAATATAAATAAATCTGAACACGATCTGTGATTGTTTTCCTGTAATACTCTTTTATTAGTGGTATTGTAATTACAGCTGCAGGACATCATAAAATCTCAAATAGCATTTATTTGTTGGCAATTGAAACATTTTATTTTTATTTCCATCTAGTTTGAACTAATTTTGGTTTTCACTATAGCACAATAATAATATCTTTTAACCACTCTCATGTTACAAGGTACTGTTTTGAGGCATGAACAAAGATTCTACATGTTAATATTTCATCCAAAGAAACTGTGTTTCCATTTTTCCTTTCCTTGACTTTATTTGGAGATGATGAATATTGTTGGGGATGCTGATGAGGCCTTTGGACCAATCAAAATCAACATTCTCTCTTTGCGTCTATTTTTTTTACAAAAGACTGTAATACATGGTGTATCATGAAGTACAGGGTGAGGACTGCCAGTTAATTGGGTGCAAACACATTTATAATATATATATATATATATATATGTATGTATATATTGTATTGACCAATATAATTACTATTATCTGGAATACTCTTCCTGCTGTCAAAGAAAAGGCAAAGCGTGTGTTCACAACGGGAAGATCAAGTTTCTCGCATCAGCTTACTGAGTTATCTGAGAAAAGGCAGTTCTCTGGATGATGTGTATTTCTGTCATTGCTGAACCCACTGTGAAGAGAAATATCTACAGAATAACCTTAGCTCTCTTTGGTTTGAAAGAACTATCGTAAGTGGATGTTTCAAGATTACCTCATATAAGTCTGCTGGAGTTCATGTGATTCTCTGTTGCCCTTAGTCTCCTTTCTCCGCTTTTCAATTTCTTCACATTGTGATCATCGAGCCTAGCACTTTGCCAGAAGTTGTCAGGCTCACGTCCATTAAATGTCAGATTCTATCACGCTGTGAAAACCAGTGGACAGACTAACACTAACTCCAGTTTTGCTCACAAGAAATGTATTTTCACCTGTTAAAAGATATGAGAGCAATAATGTTGCTGTTTTAGGATACTGCTAGCTTAGTTTACTGCAGTGGGTTTACAGTGGGCTAAAATTAATGGGTTAGGTGCATATTGACAAGCATTTGCATCCAGCAGGTTCAGACACATGAAGGTGTGTTTTAACAGTGGATACTGCACTACCAGAATTAATTACATGAGCTGAATTAATCTGCACTAAAGAGGCCACAGCTGCAGTGCCTCATCAAAGGCCTTTTCATATGTTGATATCTTTTTGATTAAACAACATGACTGAAAGATTCTGCCTGTGCTTGCTCAATACATCGACCATCTGAGAACTTTTGTTTTTATCTTGCTAATCTATCTATTTTTCTATTAGTTGTCTAATTTCCCCCCACTAATCCTTTTGCCTTCCTCCTCCCTCTGTTTTTTTTCTAATCTCTTCAATAGACTTGCTTATACCTATTTTTTTTTACTGTCGTATCTCAGCTGATTTCAATGCCAGATTTTGTGATATGATTGCTTTGGTTATTGATTGGGGAGACAGTAAAAAAAACAGCTGGGGGATGTAGCTGGGAAAAGAAGTAGCAATGCAATGGGAAGCTGTTTGAGGCTACAAGTACTTTTCTAGTAGACTGCAGATGGCCCCACACTGTTTTGTGCATATCTGTTTGCAGCCACTGTGAAGACTGAGGGCTTTTTGGCTGCGTTTCTGTCCCTTTTCACAACTTTGCAGAGAAGATTCTTGTTATCACAAGGAAAGGAGAAAAGAAAAAAAAATCACCATTCAAAAGGCGCCTTGAATGTGGCCTAAAGCTTTCATTATCTTTTTCTTGGAAAGAGCCTCATTAGCCTGAGGCGAGATCCATTAACAATGCAAGGCTGCGGTAAATCCATTGGTCTTACGTGATTATGGTTGGCAGACCCAGCCGAGTAAACAATATTTAAAAACTATGACCTTCTCAAGTCATACTGAGTATTTTTCACTGCTGAGACACCATTAATGGTTGGAAATCCTTTTTAAAAACTTGACTGCTTCCATTTCTTAAAAATCAACTCCATAACTTTTTGACTTGAAAACTCCACATTCAGGACTCGTTTGATAGCACAGTGATGTTTATTCTGTGCATTTCTGAAGCCATCACTGCCCAGCAGCCTACCGGGACTGAGAAACTGCAAAATGCCCCTTTTTTTATCTGGGATGCTGTGCAACGTTGCAGTTGAGTTTCACTTTGCACACATGTTACACGCTAGCAAGCAGATGTAAACAAACATCATCATGGCTGATTCACCAAAGAAACATTAGAAGACTTTATCGTAGAAGGAGAAAAACAAAAGAGAGCCCGAGACAGAACAAGAAATAAGACAAGAGTCAACACAAGACTGTTTTTTACTGTGTGGAGAGAGCTCACAGTACAGTCAGGATGCAAGATGGATGCTGAATTAGCCATCAATAAGGGACGCGTCACTAAGAAAATGGCAAAAGTTAAGTAATGCATCTTTAACAACAGAAAGGTTTTTCAGTATTTTGTCTGAATATACAGCTTACCCTAAAGAAATACAATAAAACTGGCAGGCAGGAAAACTTTGGATGCCATCAGATAATTAAAAATGTTCTGTATTCGGAGGACAATAAATGTTGTCTTGATTGAACTTGAAGTATTTCTCTGTGGAAAACAGTAAAGTCTGTCCTTGCACAGATAGATAAAAAAATTCTCTTTCTCCGAACAGCTCTTTTATTTTTTGTTTTCCTCAGGCGACTGTTCACACAGTTATTCTGGCTGCAACTAATATCACATTTTCATGAGTTGGTCTGTTATTAAAGCTACATGCAAGATTACAAGATCTTAAATTAGGGCAGATATGATGGAAGATGAAGAAATGGAGGGTGCTTCAAGTAGTCTTAGGTGTTACAGAAATAGGCAGCGATAACGAACTAAATGTATCTGCATTTTTGCTTGTATTTTTATGCTGGTTGATATTCATCTGCTCCTCATTTACTTTTGCAACCCACCCACCCTTCTTCAGTTCAGCTTGTGTTTTCTGTCTGAATGAGGCCTTACACATTGTCCAATGTTGAGACATTGTCCATTTCGAACAGTTCTAATGAGGAGCCTGTCCAATTAAGATGCAGCTGCCTCCTGTTTTGTGAGTGCCGTCCTGTTATTGATGTCACCCCTTGATCATTTTTCACAGCTGCTTCCAATATCCTGTTCTTTATGAGAGTCGGTTTTCATCTTTTATGTACCAGCATTTGTGTGCGTTACATGTGTGCAAATATAGACAATGCAAATACATCTGCTGGAGTCATTGGTGCTTTTGTGTGTGTATTATATAAAGAAACACATAAATTTGTACTAATGCATACATGCATGTCTGTGTGTGCTTTTTTTCCCCTCCTTTTTAACAACCGCTTGTATTCTTGTTTGTGTCAGCACCCATCCTTATTACCAGTCTTCTGCTGTCTGTCTGACCACTGAGGCTGTCTCCTTTGATTGCATTGATTTAGTGCCGCTGCATGCAGTAATGAAAGATGAAAAATGAACAGCATGCTCGGAGTATGAAGTAATTGGTCTGCGCCTAGTTTTTCATGGTACTTAGAAAACGCAGGGGGAGGGAGATAGAAGAAATTTAGATAATGTTGGAAAGGTTCACATATATACTACTTTTTGCAAAGCAGTTATTCTGTGTGTGAGCATCACTACCTGTTTTGATATGATAGACAGCAGGCAAAACTCTAGTGTCATGTTCATACTTAAATGATGTTAGTTGGAAAATCACCAGTTAAAAGGCAATTTAAATTTTCAGTCTTGGTCTGATTGTTCATGTTGACTGATTTCAGTTTGCAGCAATCGCTGAAGTGCACTTACTCTATTAGGTACCAAAATTAGTCTTATCATGCACAACAGTGCTGCAGGAAATCCTTAATTCATAAAGTTTCCAGTGTTTAATTTAGCTTCAGACACCTTTAAAGGAGAATAAATGCCACGTAAAGAGGCTGATATTTGCTTTGCAGAGCCATTTTGCTGTATGTGCCATATGCTTGACTGGCAGCTTTATCTGTGAGCAAACAGATTATTGGAGGAATAATTCTTCAGCAGGTGGTTAGCGTGGATGTAGAGATAACTCTCACACCACAGAACAAAGTAGTGCCCAGATGCCTGTTTGGGATTTTAGAACTTTAGGTTGGATGAAGATAATTGGTTTGATCAAACTGAGTCGTGTTGTGTTTGCAAGCCCAAAGTATAATTCTCCTCTTACATGGTGCCAGTTATTGGGAATAATGTGGCTCTGTGGCTAGAGTGGTCATTCTCCTATACAAGGTTGAAATTTTGATCCCAATCCCCTTCGTTATCTGAAAAAAATTACTATAACTCCGTTGATCCTGTTATGCAGATCGGTGTGTGATATTAGAGGGAAAAAAATGCTTCATATGTAGAATGCAAGTGACTGAGAAACACTTTGTAAAGCTCTTTGTACAAACACAAACAAGGTAAAACGTGCTTTGTAAGTCTAAGTCATTTACCATTTGCAAGAAAGTCATATGGATATTGTAGTAAAAGTTATACAAAGTCTGAGCATTTTAATCATGTTTACTTATTTTTTTCTTTTACATATTTCCAAGTTGCCAAATGTCCCAATTGATAAATCGTTGTTTTGATAATTTAAAATGAGTTCTGAAATGTACTGAAATGTAAAATCCTAGTTTGTGTATGTGTTTGAGTACAAGCTGTGTGTTGTGACTTGCTGCCAGCTGGGTTAACAGTCTCTTTGCTAGCTTTCTGGGAGTGTCTGGATATTGACCTGGAGTGGAAGGATTAGTGTAGGTGCTTAAAACAGATCACAGCCTCAGACCAACTGTTATAGCTGTGAGTGGATGCTCTTTCCAGCAACTGTCAAACAACAAGGGAGTAAAAAGGCCGGTTATGGCTTTATAAGATGAGTAAGAAATTATGTGCTGGGGTGGTTTTTGTTCCATACTTTTTCCTGAGTCACTTACACTAAAGTGTTTTTTCAAATTATTATTCATGTCTTTTTGTTTGTTTTTTATTTTTTGTTTAAATAAATTTAAACAAAATACATTTGCATGTTAGCTTGGATTCCATTTATTACATTGTACATTTTGCTGCAATTAAATAATTCCTGCTTTGCAGTCTTAAAGGCTGACTTGTTTGGCAACACGTACTGCGGTAATGCCCACACAGAGTATAAACAGGAAACACACAGGAAACAGTTACATCACTGTTCCCCCACAACACTCTATAACAGACACAACTCCAGAAAAAGCTTCAGAAAACAAGTTTTTCTACAAGTGTCAAATACAGGTGGTTTTCTTCCCAATATCGTAATTACGGGTGAGCAGTATACATCTATAGTGTATTATTAGTATTATGATATTCTGCCTTTAACTGCCCAGTCATGAAAAAAAGGACAATTGAAGGTGTCCTGGAGTGTTTGGTACTGGGACATTTGCTATAGTAGATATTTTAGAATGTAAGTGACAAATGTATAGGGAAATAATGACCATCAAGCTACAGTCGCTCCTGATTACCTCATGTGATTAAGACACTGCACAGCAATTCTGAGGATTGAGATTTGTGTTAATATATGTGTATGCTGGCTTTTTTGTGTATGTACACTTGTCTTCATGTTACAGTGGAGGGGTGAAATTGATTTGAAATCCAGAACAACTTAATCTTCTTTAAAAAAAAATGCTATATGACAGAAAGCTTTTTTCGAATAAAAAAGGAGGAGTGAGGGGAAAAGACGGGTAAAACAATAAGAGCAGGATTGGTGCCTTTTGCGTCAATGGCCTGATTCTACATTGAATTCTTTGTTTAGACTGAACTTGTTTGCAATGGATGAAGCTTGGGAAATGCATCTAGAGAATGGTAATCAGTGTTGTTGGAAAAAAGCCAGTAAAGTAGCCGTTCTCAACACTGTTCTGCAATAAAACAGATATTCTTTTTGCCTCCCACTGTTTAGAGAAGAATACACTGGATATTAATGCTAAATCTCAAAAATGGGTTTTCTGCAGCACTGAATCATATGCATCCAACATGAGCAGATATGTGACATGTCTGTTCTAACATAAAGCTTACTCGCCTGGTGGTTTGGTTTACTCATAGAAAATTGAACAAGAACTCCTACCACACTTATACACTCTAAATGCGTACATTTGAAAAGCACTACATTTTCAACTTGAAGCAAACCCAAAACACAGACACCAATTGTGGCCAGGAAATGTCTCACAGTCCCCTTAGAAAATTCTGGTGGACACACTAAAGGAAATGTTCATTCATTATCAGCTCGGAAGAGCTCTAACCTCAGCGTGATAACATGCATAAAACATTTCTTGTGCTCTTGCTTATTAGATTATAAATGATTGTGAAAATTATGAATGTTTTCTCTGCTTTTCCTCAAGCTGAACTGAGCTGAAGTTTAGTTTTGTTTAAAGGCTGGTGCTATTTGGTACAACTGATGATACCATATTTATAAGGGCAGTTAGGGCAGAATAGAGTTATACTTGTGTTCCCTAAGAGACGTTGCATTATAAATGCGGATATTATGCAAAGTGCCATAAAGTATTCAGACATAAACAAGAGGCCCATTAAAGTCGATCATAAGCGCCAAGGAGGCAAGTGATGGAAGATCCACTATAAATCAGATAGTCGATTTCAGCAGGTGTCAGCAAGTTGCACTGCATTAGGCTATTTTCTTAAGCTGCTGACCAGTATATTTT
This sequence comes from Melanotaenia boesemani, assembly GCF_017639745.1. NCBI lineage: Eukaryota > Metazoa > Chordata > Actinopteri > Atheriniformes > Melanotaeniidae > Melanotaenia > Melanotaenia boesemani. Next base: position 15,193,767 of record NC_055692.1, read on the forward strand.
GGTATGATGCAGCAAAAAGTAACTTACACTGAAGCTTTGCAAGGTGATGCAAGAGGTGCAAAGGTTCAGTTGAATCCTGTTTTTTTTTTTATTTTTTATCTAACACTTTCATTAATGCTTTAATTCTACTTACAAATACTCAGAGACAGTACTTATACTCCTTTGTTTACAAGTATTAGTTTAGATAAATGAACTGTGAATGCAAACACATCACTTATGAATAATATGAACATAAATTCTTCTTTTATGAGCCCTTATTTATAGTCTTGGCACACTCAGAGTGATGCCACGTAAAAAGATGAAGCATAGATTATTTATTAAATGAAAAAAAAAAACACTGTGAAAGAAATTTGATGATGAGAATAGCACAGCTAAAAGTGATATAACCATTGTCATAGTGATTTAGCAATTACTTCTGTTTTATACAGATAAGCCTACGATGTCAGCAGCATGGTTTGCACAGCTTTCAGCAGCTGGTTATTTGTTTCATGAAGATTCGGGGTTATTCACAGTATGAATCCCTTGCTAATTAGACAAGTGTTAGATATATTGTTGATGTCACTGTGCACCGAAATGGCCCAAAGATTTTGCCGGCCGTACTGTCTCTTTAATCTGAGAAGATTTAAATTGAGAAGTAAAACCATGCGATAAAGGGTGGATGGGAAAGAACGGAGCAATAAAACCATGTTAGTGTATCTCTCAACCCTAATCTGTTTACCCTCTCTTGAAAAATGAGAGGCAACAGCTTTTACTTTTCATGATGTACATTAGGTAGTTATAACCTTTGCACTTTATTCTGTTTACATTTCTGATTAGGTTTTACCAAGTGAAATACTGAAATCCAGCTTGGTGATGAATGCCAGAGAATTATCACTGTGTTTTACTAAAGTTAAAGATTTGCTATTTAGGGCTGCATGATACCAGGAAAACATGTGAGATGCAATAACACTGTTGAAAGTTGCGATGACGATATGATCTGTGATATATAAAATAAATAAAGCTGCTTCTTTCATGTTTTCTCATACGGAAGCTCCACGTGCTGTTCTGTTTAGCCTTTCATACGCAGACCAACGGCTGCTCAACTTAATAGCTTGTGCTATATTAACGCTAGTAGCCTGTTTTAGCTAATGCTAGATTTTAATGGGGCTTCTTCTTAATAGAATATTTTGGTCATCAGCACAAACAGACTATGTACTATGGTGTCCTTCAGCCTAAAGACTAGAGATAAAATAGAAAATTGACAGCCTTGCAAAACTTGCAAAAGTTTGAAGATGTTTTTTTACCAAGTTTTGATAAATTATAAAGGAGATTTGTTTTATATTCCAGTGTGGATTGTCAAAAGCAGTTTTTGTCAGATGAAACATGTTTTAGACATTAATGGATCGATAACTAAGTTGAAAAACAGAATAACTTAGATAACGCCAGATAAGATGCTCTCATCAGTAATGGTGGACCACTAACGTTATCAGTCCAGATATCCACAGCGCTGTCCTTGTTGCCAGATATGAGGTAATTAGGACTGGCCATAAAGGCAGCACCGCAACACACAAAACGTCAGCTGAATTCGTCTATAGCTCCTTGTGGTTGTTCTGTAGGTGGCAGCGGAGATTAAACATATGTCCCCTGGTGTTTGGCACAAGTATTCGACATGTCTTGCAGAGTACCTGTGTTTGTGTATCATCTCTCTTCTAACCAACGTAGCTCGAGATAGCTGACGTGCTGTTCTGTTTAACCACAAGTTCTTGTGCATCCACATTTTCCTCACTCTTCTCGTCACCTTCCACCATCAAAATGCTCACTCCATGCGCTGTAGTGCATTTACATGAAGCAGGTATCCAGGACAGTCAGAGTCCATTTGATTCGACATTACACAGAGCATAAATTGTTAGCAGCGTTTGGAACAGTGTCATGTCACTTCCTTTCAAATACGCAAATAGGGACTACTATTTATTGCAGTTTAGGCAGTTGTTGCAATATATATATATATATATATATATATATATATATATATATATATATATTGCAAAGGTTAATATTCAATGAAGGTAAATTTTTTATATATTGTGCAGCCCTATTGCTTTTACTGTTATACACAAAAGCTTAACTTGAGATATAAGCTTTCATGGGATCATGTGTTTGTTGGTGCAGGGTTGGTGTGGTCATAAAGGGTGTCCAGAAAATGGTGTCCTCGCTCAATTTAGGAAATTAATGAAAAACTAATTTATGCTTGTATATATCATCATGCATGTTTTTTTCTAAAACACTCAATTGCATATGACTGTCTAGGCTTAGAAAGTTTTGCCCTTCAGGGGTGCATTTGTGTGTTACAAGTCTGAGAGAGTAAAGGCATCTGCAGTGCTTGCCTAGGGTGGGAAAGCAGCTGTTAGTGGATTCCCAATTGTAGGCAAAGTTATTGGAAATAAGCTGCTATGATTAGCTAAGCTGCTGTCAGGTATCTTTGTTTTCCATGGAGCTTAAGTTCTTATACGTGTATTTCTTGGAAGTAAATTTTTCTTTTCTTTTCATGTCTTGACTTTTCTTTTTAGTCTGCTCTTCTATATCCATAAAATTTTCAATTTTTCTTCCTCTACTGTTTCAGGTAGAAAAAAAAAAGAAAAGAAAACGGTTCAAATCCACTTTAGAAAACAGAATGTTTTTTTACTTTGTGGTGAAGTGGGATGTGGCACAAGAAGTATTTGCGTCATTGGTCTGTTTCTTAGTGCATTTTACCCATAAAACACAAAGTGTTTTGTGGCAAGATGGTGTTTGTGCATGCACCCTATTTCCCTTCTCATTTTTCTCTTTCATTATCTATCCACTCTGACACAAGCACACACATATACAGAGATGCACTCAAAAATACATCCAATCATGGCACTCTACTCTTGCATATAAAACACAACCAGGCACATGTCCACACACATGAAATACACAAATAGACAAAGTTAAGAATCTTTACACTCTTACACACTCAGTCTCTGTTGGGGGATCGTGATTAAAAGCCATCATTAACTTGCTATGGCCGTAATGGGAAGCACACACACCTGTTTTCCACAGCTGCTCCCTATCACAAGCAGTTGTCCTTCATTCTAGGACCAGAAGCTTTGGAAGTGAAGACTGTGTGATGCAATAAATCACCTGCTGAGAATGCAGTCATCACGGAAATACACCTCATTAGACTCACCTTAGAGGAGAAAGTTCTGCTATATCCCTGCTCTAAAGCAGAAGGGAGCAGAAGGGATCTTGGAGCAGAAGGAGCCTTAGTCACCATGGGTTTCAGCACATTGTGCATGCAGGACACCCTGTGATACATAGCTTTGTGAGTCATGTAGATTTAGTGGATGTTTCATTCAAGCTTTATCATGGATTTTACAAGAAAAACCTAACATTGTCCTAGGGCTGGGCGATATGGCCTAAAAATAAAATCTCCGATATTTTATAACCAAATCTGATTTCCGATTTTAAACGATTTTTTTTCTTTTCTTTTACAAAACATAAATAAACTTATTAAAAACATTTATTTATTTAATTAAATGAATGCCAGCAAAAATCAAGCATACAATGTCATAACTTTTCCACCATATAAATTACTTCATATCTTACCTAGAAATATGCAACACAACTGCATCTGTGTTCTCTTTCCATCTGGATCCTTATCATACAGGATCCACTGCAGAAATAATTCCCCTGATGAAGGTTGTCTCCTAACTAGAGTATGTGGGCTAAAGTTGACTTCTGCATCTCGTAGACAGCAACATTTCTCACTGCAGTTATACGCACAGCTAAATCCCAGGTATGAGTGAAGGGTCACTTCACTGAAAATCTGTCAGACAAACATTGTTCTGGTGTGGAGGGAGGGCTAAGTCTGCTGCTAACTAACTATGGAAAAAGAATCCCGCTTTTCATAAAAATAAATCGCCAGAAATGAAAAATTCGATTTATCGATTTTATCGATTAATCGCCCAGCCCTACATTGTCCCTATTTTATCATGGCAGTTAATTCTGCACATTGATTTGGAAACTGCATGTACAATTATTTGGCAAAACTGTATTCTTACTTTATATTTATGTACCTTTTAACTGTAACTCTAACCACAGGAGGATGTGGTCTGTCGGCTCAATTAAAAATGAAAGTGAATATACCACTTTTAATCATGTGGGAGAAGGTGTGGGCTGGACAGAGGTTCCAAACTAAATTTGTCAGCACGCTTAGATACCGATATCTGAGGTTCAGTATTTGCCGATATTATACATAAAAACAGCGCTGAATTACCTAACAAACTATGTCTCATTGTGTGGAAAAGACTTGGATCATGCTTTTGTGCAACATCAGCCTTGACTCAAAAAATTATTTCCTAATTTTTAAAACAAATAAGCAAATATAAACGTACTGAATTAATTATTTAACAATTGTGCACCATTACAGCAATCTTAGACAAATTAAAATTTTTAAATATGCTTCACAAGCTTGGTCAAAGATGTCATACCATGGTGGTTAATTAGAAGCTGGAATCCCTTGTCCCCAACAACCAATGGTGGTTGCTCATCCACAATAATGAAGTTCAGAATTGTCTCAGGGAGTTTTGTTGCTTGCACACTATTATGTAGAAACTTTTCACCTCTTTCCTTCATCTCTTTCAAAGTTAGCTGCCTTATAACTCCTCCTTTTCGTTTATTCCTTTCAGCAAAATCAGGGTGCTCTTTAGGGTGACATCTCAGGAGATGCTTGATTAAGTTGGTTGTGTCACATCTTGAAGTTTAACTGCCTAGCAAACTGAAAAGATTTGCGTCTATGGATCAGGCCCATTGTCACTGATATTCAATCTAGAATTTTCTTCAATATCAGTTCCAATACCAATATCAGATAGGTGTATCCCTAAAGACACTACAAGATTCTGGTAGAGGCATTCTTCACCAGCAGTACAGGTAGGGATCTATGACATCTTTATGTAAGATACTGCCCCATTACATGTGTTCAGGTACTGCATTGGTCAATGAGCCAATAATGACCTAACAGGTGACTGACTTATGACCTCACCTGTTTCCTCACCTGGGTTACACCCTAATGATGTCTTCACAGGCCATCTCAAATACAGATATTTATAGTGAGGGAAAACTGGTGTCTTTTCCAAACAAGATTTGAGTGACTCTGCTGGCTTGCTTAATAAAAATACATTAAAGCAAGCAAAAACAACACAACAGCAACAAAAAGTCTTAAAAATTCCATAGGGTTATATCAGGAAAGGATGTTTGCAATTAATGAAAGAATCATTGAATTTAATTGTGTTCAGGCATTATTAACTTAATAAAGCCCAATGTGATACATTTGATAGAGTTTCTGAGACCTTTTGTATCACTTGATCGGAAACACTTTGCTCAAAATCCTGTTGAACACTACCTGATGCTTGTTTTCTGCCCCCTAAAGGCCCATTCATGCTCCCTTGTGTGCGTACCTGAATACTGCCGTCCATTTCAAACGTTGTCATTCATTGCCGTCCTCATACTTCCATGCGTCTTTTGGTTATTTACCCCCCCTTTCCTGATTCTCTTCTTCTTCTCGGGGTTATTACTATCACTGGTCATATGTCAGCTATTCTGCTCAGCACTGCCCCCGCGATTTCTGGTGGTATTGCTTCGTCTTCTGCATCAAGCAAGGATAGCTAAGCTCTCTGAAAGAGGACCAAATTATGCACGTAACTGACACAGGAGATGGACGAAACTATCCTTCCGTCTGCGTAGCCATCTTCTGCATCAAGAAAAAAATGGGCCTTAAAAGATACCAGGAAGCAGAAAACCACACTATAATCATTTTGACATATCACATGGTAGTATATGGTAAATCCACCCCCCCCAACCCCCCCAAAAAAGGAATCCCTTTTTAAAATTTGTTAATTTCTATTTGTTACATTTTGTTAAAGAGCCAACAAAGACCTCATATTTAAAAATGGGACTTTTCTTTTTTTTTTTGTGGGCCGGGTCTTAATGGGTAAAGAAAAAGGGAAAAAAATGTATTTAATCGTGCTTTTTTTTCATTGTTTCAAAATTGCTGCAGAATTTCTGAAGTGTACACACTTCAAAAAATTTTTAGATAGATATAACCCATCTTTATCTTTTATTAAATATTCATGTTTGAGTTTCAATAGCATGTTGTGTTGGCTAATATTAGTCTGTTTACTGGAAAAAAAAATAAAATCAAATAATTAAATATCCACACTGGTTTTAGATGCGCTTTTCCATTTTTTTTTTTTGTACTTTCAGCATCATACACACAGTCCTGTCTTTCCACACTAAGAAACAGATCTGAGAGCTTGTGTAACCTTAATATCTTCAAAGCATGTTTTTGTGCTTCTTGTAAAAGATCTACCTTTATATATGTCACTACTGACAGTTTACGGCTGGTGTGACATCTCCACCAGATTTTTCTATTAAAAGGCTTTTTGCACCTTCAACTAGACAATTCAAAGACGTTGTTGAATAATGAGTGACAGTGAGGACTAAGATGGTTATGAAAGATGTTCCATTTATGTCTTTTTCTGTAATTTGTCACGAGAATCAGCCTTTTAAACTTTAAAGACAGACAAGTCAGAGGCAAAATAGTGCAGTCCAAAAACTGAGGATTTTGTAGCATTATGTACATGATTATGTTGTAAAATTGCGTGCTAGTCATCACAAAAACTGAAATAGTTTAATATGTTTTTAATAGCTATAATGTTAACCTAAATTTAATGTGCAAGTCTCCCAAAATGAATTTGATGACCACATGTGGTTGCTGTTGCTGTGAATCAGTGAAGCAAGAAAGCCAAACTCCATATGCTGATGTATCTGTCTCTGACCTTTGTATTGCATATTGTCTTATCTGAGTGTCTGGCTTTTCTTCCCTGTCTGAATCACTGTTTTTTTTTTATCAATGTTCAAGATATTTCAGCTGCATTTTCTTTGAGTATGCCTTTGCGTTTCTATTGATCATGGTTGGTCTGTGGTTGACATTTGAGTCTGAATGTGCTACAGTAAATCTTTTTGACACAGCAGTGAAAGAAGGGTACAGGAAATGGGGGTGGGATGAAGCTGATGGTGTGCAACTTTACAGAACAGGAAGTTTCAGATCAATATTGGTATCAATAAAGCAATTGTGGGACAGTAAAGATGAAATATTGTACTCTATAAAATCAGAAGCTTTAATGACAAAGTAGTCCAGGGGGCTGAAATACCTTTATAAAGCCACCATAGATGCTTTTCAATGAATCTTTGTTTCTATACATGACCATTTTTTTTTTCTCACAGTGTGACAAATTGACACCTTAAAAGCAAAATGTTTTTAATAAAGTATTGATTTACCTCATTTATATGTTATTATACCATGGTCTGGGTGAATACTCGATTCTGATTGGCTGGAAGGTGTCCATTAAAAAGTGATAATGGACACCTATGAAAGAAGTTCCGGTCAAATAGACTTATTGTTGTAAATTACTGCGCTGACTAAACGGTAGTTGGTAACTGTGGCAACAGAAACTCAGATGCCGGGCAGCAGACACCAGAACTGCTTGAAACAAAAAGTCGCACCATCTACTGTACATACACAAGCTGTAAGAGCTGCACCCACCCTCTGAAATGACACTTTGTGTCACGTAACATATCGTTAAGGAATCATCTCTTTCGCTCCTCCACTTAACTTAACAAAAGAAACAATGTGGCCAGTTAACTGGGTGTGTACCTTTCCTAGCATTGAAAAGGAACCTAAAGGAAAAGGAGTGTGCCTATGACAGCAGACGTAAGCATAGTCAGAATTACTAGCAAAAATAATTCAAGCCAACATCCTCCTGTTATCTACAATATAATCACGCATTTATTGCTGTTGTTTGGAAAAACTTGATGCTATCTGCCAACCATCTGTGATAAAGTACACAGTTATGAAAACATAAGATTATGTGCCATTGTGGCACACATCACATGCTAGAGCTATCCTACCTGCTTTCTTAAATGCTTCTTTGGTTTTGGTTTGGGAGTTGCTGTGCCTTTAAAATATCCTCATGAATGCACATTGTAGCTCCTCTCCAAAGTGTGGAACTTTAAAAATAATATCCCATGTTGTACAAACACATTTCATTTTATTTGTCTTTTCTGTGTTAGGTTAAAGCTTTGACATTGCTTGCTCAATTGGTCTCTGATTGACAAAAACTACAAAACATATTTGTACAATTTCTGAGATATTTCAGTTCAACTTCACAAAAGCCAAAGTGCTAGCTTTTAGTTAAAAGTGTGCTGGTGAGATTTCTTACTCAGCCATCTATGTGCACTTCTCTTTTGCTTGCCCATGTTCCTACTTTTGTGTTTTGTCAACATTATTTTTGAAGTTTCGATATAGAAAATGGCTATGAACAGATTTGTATCATTTCATCATATTACCACAGCAGCCTGTACCTTGAATTCACTCATTAACTTGTCTGTATGACATATCTGGTTTGTGCTAATACAAATGAAAGGACTCAGTGCTCTGCAGAATCACCAGCATGTCTTCAGGGGTTACCACTCTTCAGTTTGATAACTTTGTGCAAACCTTTGTGAAGAAGTTTTGAAAAGATTACTTGGTCTTTGTCTTTTCCACTATGTCTTTGAAATAATTGGGATTTGCTTTAAACCTTTCTGAGACTTATTCATGATTGCCTGGGAAGCTGAAATCTGATCAGAATTTAACATGCGCAAAAATACATGAGGATTTCCCTTTTGTTGAGTAATTCTTCCAGTCATTTTTGCACTGCTTGTTCTGGGCTGGAAGATGATTTGAATAAATGGAATGTGACAACCCATGAATCCCATATTCTTACTACTGTTGGCAACAGTTCTGGTTCCTCAGCCGCTGCAGAAAACAGGATTTTGTGTGTGTGTGTGTGTGTGTGTGTATGTCACATTCTTCCTTGTGACAGGTATGTGTCTGAACTTTCTCCTCATCTTGCTACTTTTATATATATCATTTATAATGTCATACAATTGCAGTAATTTTTCTCAAGAAGGAGGCCTGGGAGTGTGCACAGATAATGAAGGGTGGCACATCGAGGAGAGTGGAGACTAGACACAGATCAATAGACTTGCATTGGGATGCAGCAAGGAGGAGATATAGAGAGAGCAGTTTTCTCACCACTGCAGTATATTGATAATCACTCCCACCCATTCTGATCCATTGCTCTGTCGGTGTGAGTCTTAGAAAGAAAGTATCCACAAAGCAACTGTGGTATGAAGGGGTTTCAGGAGTTTTGATTGTTTTGTCCAAGCTCAAATTTTACGACTGTATAAACTCACATTGCATCTTACTTTTTTCTCTTGTTTCTCTTGTCTGTCATCTTTGTTCCAACCCCCCCCCCCCCCCCCCCCCACATTTCTTTTCTCTTTTTAGGTAAGTAACAAAACAGCTGAGATTTTATCTACAGATGAAATGTCCCAGACGGTAATGTATTTGTTGATTTTATCCTGGATTGTAATGTACATTTTCATGCTAATATATGCTATATTTTAGCCTATCTGCTAGAGGAAAGCATAGCCATTTTGTGTTTTTACAATCTACAGATAAATATAATCCTGGTATCACTCCTACTTTATCACATATGGACACTTTGTCAGGAATTTTCAGAGGTTTTAAAGGCTTTGCTCTATGGCAAACTATGATCCTTCATAAACCCGTTGGGTTTTGGTGCCAAAGTCAAAACCTAGGAGTAATATATCTATCTATGGATGGTAGAAACCATACTGCCCTATATTAAATTATTATCAGCATCATATTGGGATATCTTCAATATAAATGGGTGACACAACAGATGTAGTGATAACAATTACAACACATAAGGAGCCTTTCAGGTCGTAACATCATCCTCATCATTTTCTTTCTAAGTTAATGACTAACTATAAAGTTGCTTGTCTGCATAATGGGCCTATCATGAGCAGCATTTGCCTGCACTACTTTCACCTAATGGTGATGTTGTGTTTTGTTGCTAATCTGTTTATCTAATCAGATGCTGAGGGTAGGGGGTCTGTCTCATTAGCTTGCAGGATATTGATTTCCTGTGTTAGAGCAAAGCACTACAGTTGCCTGCGTCTACATTCCCAGATTGGGAGGAATGCAGGATGCCTTCCTCATAGCTCATCAATCGATCCTGCCTCAGCTCAGGGTTGTTGTGTTATGTGTGTGTGTGTGAGTTTGTATGCCTCCAGTCATGCCTGGATGTAAAAATAGCTACTAAAGCAGATTGATTGCTGGAGAGGCATGTTCTGTGTTTAAAGACTGCTCCACAAAAAGACAGAAAGATAGATGTTGTGAGAAAGATTTAGCTTTTAGAATTGTTTTAGCACTCCTCCTTTCGACAGGCTATAAAACATGTGGCTGAGGTTTGTTGTATTTTCACAGTCCCTAGTGTTTTATAGGTTAGATTATTTCCACAGAAATACAAATGTAAATGCATGTGCATTATGAATATGACGTCATCTTACATTTTTTATTCAAAAATGTTTAACTTCACGAATCTTTCAGAAATCCATTTCTGCAGAGGCTCTAAATTTGGTATTAAACAAATTAAATGTGCCAAACCTTAAAATTTTGTATCACTATGGAAGCAGAATATTAAAAAGACATCTTTCTAGGAAACAGCTAGAACAAGACTGTAGGACTATAGATAAAATACATCTAAGGCTACTTATCAGTTCAGTGGCTCATAAATGCCATAGCTCATGGCCCCCGCAGAGTTTATAGACCATATTGACTGAAAATGTTGCATTTCTGTTCCCCTGCTGCTAAGCAGTGTCATAGTAAATTTGTCGTCTATCCTGCTGTTGTGAGTTAGTGTGATGAATGTGTGGGAGTGACCTCTTTTGCATAGAGCAAATCAGTGTGAATGTGTGCCATTTACTGCAGTTTGGGTGTACGCACATAGTGTGTGTATGTGTGTTAAAATGTGTGTGACGGCAATGCGTCATTCTGCGACTTGCAGAAGCCCAGGAGCTCCCCTTTGGTATCTCACATGCTGCTTCAGTTATGCAACGATGCTGTTCTCACAGTGTTTCCTCTCTTCTACTCTTTCTTTTCTTTTTACCTCATCCCTCTCTATCGTTTGTTTTTGCTCATGCACTTCATGTGCATCATATAGAATTATTTGGAGCTGTGGAGCTTGGGTGGGATTTAGTTTGTTTTTTTTTTTGTGCTGATGTGAGCTAAGGACTATATTAAATTGCAGCAGACTGCAACTTGTGGAGGCACACAATCAGTATTCTGTTTGTACTATCATCGTCTTTTTGTCTCTGATTTGCTTTCTATAATATCTGTCTGTACCTCTGTTCAGAATAACTGTACTCTCTCTGTGTATCCATTCCCACCCACTCATTCTATGCAGTATACCTTCCTTCCTGTGAAACAGCTGCAGTCATGCTTAGAGACACTTATTAGTACTCTTTTCATGACAGTCATTTATAACAGAATTCACTTCTACACCAGAAAGCCACTACATTACCTCTCCTACAAGAGGAAAAAAATACACTACCTGGCCAAAAACAACAACAAAAAAAAAAAATTCGCCATCGGGATTTAACAAAGCAAATATGTACAGACTCTTATTGGATAATTACAGCATGGGCAATTATCTTTCAGTTATTTAACCCCAACAGATGCAATGAGTAGCTTCTCATTTCTTAAACAACCTTGTTGAAAGACATCCCTTGGTTGTGGAAAAGATGTTAGTCTGTTTAAGAATGGTCAAATGCATGAAGCAGAGATCCATCTCAGGAGATTGCAGAAGCTACTAAAATTGAGTTAAGAACTGTCCAACCCATTGTTAAAAACTGGAAAGATAGTAGGGAATTATTATCTTCCTAAGGTAGACAGGAGTTTCTTTGTTGCCTAATTCAAATGATGGGCTATGAGAACGAGCCTGTAAACTTGTTTCTAGGCTCATTCTCATAACCTCAATACGTTCCCTCACATGTTTTACAGATGGAAATGAGGCAGTGGGTTCATTCTTTTGGTCCTGTTGTAACATGTCAAAGTCGTGGTTTCTTTTCTCTGTGCCTATGGGAGCCTACAACCACGTCAGCACACAGGTGCACAAAGAAATCTATGCATGTGCATACATGCAAGCATACTGCAGAGTGCACACCCAGTCATACTTGCATGTTTGCAACCACAGGTTCACATTATGCAAAATAAAAAGGCACTAAGGGAAGTCACTTTACAATTTCTCTCTCTCTCTGCTGGACTTGACATCTGTGTGCATGTAAGTGCAAACCATTGTGCTCTATTCCAGTGATTCCCAACCTGTTTTCCTTGGGGACCCCTTCATACAAACACTAACAAGACATGGACCCCCAGCCCCACACCATGTTGAAACCATTCTTAGTTTTATGCTTTCAAAAGTGAGATTTTCACCATAAATAATGTATTCTTGTTGAGTTCTGTCCTTCCATAAAGCTAAAGCTAGATTAACAACATTTAGCCTTTTTTCTTAAAATAGGGACAATGTGTGGACATTAATCACACTGGCTCTAAATGTTCAAAGCCTGCTCCCAGGCTTCAGGTTGGGATCTGGGAGCAGTCTTTAATACTGCTCTGTTCTTCACTTTAAAAAGCCAACTCTCAAGAAAACCACAAAACTGTCTTTGCTTTTCAGGCGAAGAGTGTTTGAGACTGACTTTCAGTTCAGCTTGATGTCGGAAGTTCATCCTGCCAGCCTTAACTGGAACACAGATTTCACACAGATCGCCTCTCACCCACACACTGACTTTTAAAGAGTTTTTACACATCTTAAAACTCCATTTCCCCTCCAGTCCCATTTCGCACTGCAACATTGAATCTTATGAAAGATTTAGATAGAGTAGCTACATTTAATGGTCCTCCATTCTTCTCTTCTCTTCTCTTCTCTTCTCTTCTCTTCTCTTCTCTTCTCCTCTCTTCTCTTCTCTTCTCTTCTCTTCTCTTCTCTTCTCTTCTCTTCTCTTCTCTTCTCTTCTCTTCTCTTCTCTTCTCAAAATACTTCCTGTTGTCTCTAAACCGAAGTAGCTACCTTCCTACCTGGGGGTTTCTAGCATGCTGACAGGTTTCATGTGGTGATGGCACGGTATGGTTGAAAGTTTGACTTTTAAATGTCATGGAAGCCATGACAGCAGACAAGGGTGGTATGGTCATTGCTCTCTGCTCCTCAGCCTTTCCTGTCATACGTGCTCACACTTAATGTGCCATGAAAGTCAGAGAGTAACAAATGTTAGACTCCTAACACCCCCGATAAATGATGTGATCATAAATGTTTTATCAGAATCTAGTGTGTTTGGGTAATGCAATGCAAACAACACGCTTTGCATATATCATATTTGTCTTATATGAAATATATTAGATGCGGAAATTAAATGTCTATGTTCAAATATATGAAAGTTGATTAACAGATTTATATAATTTATATCAAAGAATTGTAATCACAAGCTTACTGCTGATTACAGAAGTAAGTTTTCCAGTTCACTTGCACAATGATTAATCATTTCGGCAGGCTTTTAGTGTACTGGTTTTTAAATAAAAGCCAAATATATGCACAAAAATCCATTTCTTTTTACATATATGTTCAATATTTAAGGTGACTGCACACATTAACTATTTTTAAATACATATAAAAATGATATAAAGTGAAACTCTGGTATCATTATAGTCATGGTAAAATACAATATACATCCCTGTTTTGTTTTTTCTGGTTTTAATGAGAAAGTACCATGATACTGCCAATCATTGCTAACAAGAATGCCATTACATTTTCTGTTTTGACTGGCTGTAGTGAACACACTGCCTTCTTGCTTGCATTTTGTAGCTGCAAGCTGGAATGTGAACCAATTATGCAAGTATTTAGAAGGGTGTGTGCTGTTCTGTGTGTATGACCAGAGTTCAGCGGTTTGCTGTTCAGTTTGCCGAAAGACGAAACCATTCTCAGAGTAAGATAATTTTACATCCTGCAAGCCTCCTTCTAACATGTAATTACTTAACGGGTTAATGTCACAGCAGTCTTCCGCAGTATTCTTTCCTACATGCTGCTCCTTTTTTATTATTATTCATGCACTTTAATGAGATTCACAGCAGGTAGAGAAAAACAGAACAAGGTCTTGCAATTTTCTTCAGTGCAATACAGTCATGAACATCTTATGTACATTAAGATCATTTATTGGTTTGTTTCTGTGTCTTATATTCGTATTTTTATTTATCTTTCTCTTTGGCAGTGTTGACAATCTCAAACTAGAAATGGCCACTACTTTGGTGCAGACTAAAAAAATCTTAATGTCTAAATGATGAAATGACATCAAATTTTGTATGAAAAGGGCTCTCAGTTATACAGATTAGGAAAGGCAAGGCAACTCTTTTTGTATAACACATTTCATGCACAAGACTATTCAAACTGCTTTACATAAAACATTAAAAGCATTATCTCGGGGTGCAGGAAGCAATAAAAAACTGCATTAAAAACAAATAAATAAAACAAATTAAATAAAAACAGAAAGAAAGCTAAAATAAAATAGTTTAAATACAAGAAATAAAAGTTGCAGTGTGAGAAATTAACAGTTGTTTCAATAAAAGGGAGCAAATAGAAAAGTTTTTAACCCTAATATAAAATTGCTGACTTTCAGCAGACCTGCAGTTTTCTGGGAGTTTGTTCCACATGTGCGGAGCATGAAAGCTGAACGCTGCCTCTCCATGTTTAGTTCTGACTCTGGGAACAGAAAGCAGATTTGACCATGATGATCAGAGGGATGTGGTTAGTTCATATTGAACCAGAAGATCCTGAATTTATTTTGATCCTAAACCATTCAGTGCTTTGTAAACTAGCAGCAGGATTCTGAAGTCAATTTGTTGACAGACAGGAAGCCAGTGTAATGATCTGAGGACTGGAGTTATATGATCTACTTTCTTGGTCTCAGTGAGGACTCGAGCAGCAGCATTCTGGACTAATTGCCACTGTCTGATGTCTTTTTAGGGAGATCTGTGAGGACAGCATTACAGTAGTTCAGTCTACTAAAGATAAGTGCATGGACAAGTTTTTCTAAATCCTGCTAAGTTATCAGTCCTTAATCCTTGATAGTGATAATGGGCTGACTTCACTAAATTCAGGTCTGACTCCATGACAACTCCCAGATTTCTGGCTTTGTTGTTAGATTTGAACTTAGCTGATTGCAGCTGAGTACTGACTTTTAATCTTTCTTCCTTGGATCCAAAAAACTATTATTTCAGTTTTGTCTTCATTTAACTGAAGAAAGTTCTAACACATCCAATCTTTAATTTGATCAATGCAGTTGATCAGTGATTGGGTTGGACTATAATCTCCTGAAGAGATGGTTATGTACAGTAGATTTGTGTGTCATCAGCATAGTTATGATAACATATTTTGTTGTTTTATAATAATTTGAGTCAATGGCAGCATGTAGATGTTGACCAGCAGTGGCCCCAGGATGGAGCCTTGGGGAACTTCACAGGTTATTTTGGTTCGCTCAGATTTATATTTACCTATAGACACAAAATAGTCCCTGTCTTTTAAATAGGACTCAAACTAATTAGTCCAGTAAGATGTTATGGTCTACAGTCAGATTATAAGTCAGAATGACTCTCATAGCCTGATTTTGCAATACCAAAAAAGTTGATATTTGTTTAAATTGATGCTCTTATATTTTTTGCTTAATAACAAATATCCTAGACTAATATTTTAAACCTGATTTATTGTGTATTTGTTCATTTTGAATAAAATTGTAAACATTAGTCTGCCAGCTTTGAAGCTTAATGGTGATCAGATTTGTAGATTTACTGTCATTCTACTTTTTCACATATTATCTAAGTGACAACATATTTTGTAATCACTACACTACTTACACAATGCACATATATAACAGAATAGAGATGCATCACACTTTGTCTTGCATATGCTGTATAAATTATAAAACTAGGACTCCGGCCTGCTGTGACAGACAGATGCATTCATGCGGATGTCAAGAAGGAGCAAATGTAGATCATGCAAGTTTTATTGAGTTAAGATATCCAAAAGATATGAAATGTCTCTTCAACCATTTTAAACGCACATTTTAAGTTTAAAGCAATTAAAGAAACACTGAATGTGCTGTCTGTGTAGCAAGAAATTAAATATACATAATGATGCTATGACACAAGGTATCCCAATGGGCCTTAGTTTTTTTTGCATGTGATGCTAAAACTGGATAATGCTAAAATAAGGATTAGCTGTTGCTAAATGACATAAATTATCTAAAAACAAACATTGAAGTTAATCTTCATTCATTAGTGGAACAGCAGACTTGCATTCCCCCTGAGTTGACAGTAATTAACATATCACCGGAGGTCATCTTGGGTCATATCTTTCCTCAAAGGAACTACTAATCACACTTGAATAGACACTTGGTTCATCCAGTGCCGTGATCACGGCTCAGACTAGTCAGACAGTGCAGGGGGAGCCAGTGAAGCGCTTTGGCTGCAACAGTGACACAACATTGGTGCAATGCAGAAAAAGTCTATTTTTGGAGGGGTTGAGCAACAGAGCTGACACCATGGTTAGAAATGGAGGCTCAGGGAGAATTGGAAACAATGGTTACAGATATTGGTTGCCTAAGAGTGCATGCAAACTATATGTGCACAACTAACCTACAAAAATATATGTCTTTTTGAGAGCATATGTGAAATTGGCACTTGTTGGCATATGTTTATGCTTAGAACTTAAAGGAATGTCCTCCTAGATGGGAAAACCTCAATAGATACCACACGTATAGTATTATAATTTGTGACACTTATATATATTATGGAATTAAATGTTTGCACAACAATAAAACACTCAATTGAGGCCAAATACAAAAACGACAAATGAACAAAAAAACTGCATCCTTTAAAATTCAGGGTTGGTTACTAAATCTGCAGCATTGCATAGTGGTGACATCTCTGGACAACGGTGGGGCCTTGGATTTCAGAGTGGATTCATTCTGACTGGTGAGCAGTGAAATTTTATGACACTCTAACTAGTGTTCTCCCAGAGTCACCAGCTTCCAAAATGCATTCACCCCTCCAGGGTGAGTGTGTGAGCTTAATTTGATGGACTGGGTACAAAGCTCCCATTGAAGTGTGCAGTGCAGTATTTATGCTCTGATGGCAGCATTTCAAAAGCACAATGCTGGCAATTGACAGAACACTTGATAATTATTGTCATCTTTAGCCTGCACCCGTAAATTTACAGGTCACTGTGCAAACTCAATCATTGCATTTGTTGCCACAAAGTCAATGAGGCTGAACAAGATTTCAAAAATGCTTCACTGCATAAGAACTAAACACATATGCCACCATGTTTCATTGAATAAAAACAATCCAAGAGTTGAAGAATCTAGAAAAAGGGTGGAAAAAAAGGGGCAGATGGGAATAACTTAATATCAGCACAAGAACGCTCATGCTCCTATAAATAACTGTACAGCCATTAGCTTATAACAGATCATACTGTTGTTAATGCTTTTTTTTTATTTTTCTCCTATCTCAACTTCTTAAAATGTCTAAAATTATAACATGGTGTTGATGCTGTACCACTCCTACATGGTTCATTCAGGATTCAAGAACATTCAAGAAAATTCAAAATACAGAAACTGCTGTCATGATCTGTTTTTGGTTTGTGTATTCTGTTTTGCTTTCTGCTTCTTGTTCGTTTGTACAAATTTAATTTGCTCATTCACTTCACCTGTTACTCATTAGTCCATCTGTGTGTACATATACCCCTTGGTTTTCTTTTCACCTTGCCAGTTCATTTTAGTCTTCATGTCATGTACCTGTCCTGTCGTGTTTCCTGTGTACTCAGTGCTTCATTAGTGAAACCTAAAACTTCTGCACCAGTCTGCCTCCGGCCTCTTCGTCAGCCTGCATTTGGGTGTCCTCATCCATGCCTCAACCTTGACAACTGCAATGTTTGTCACTCGTGTTAACATTCTTGTAAATGCCCTGACGTCAAGCAGGAAATACCAAAGATGTAATAAATCTTTCATCTCAACAATTGGTGCTTTATTGAAAACTTGTTCTTAGGAAATCAGCTACATCTACAAACAATTGTTTCTTCATACTATACTATGTTACTACCTACCAACCTACATGGGGAAATGCAGCGTCACTGCACTGATGTGCACATGTTGCTTTTCCAATTGGTGAGTTTATGAATTTGTACCTCACATGCTCACAGAATGCTGACTTGAGATTAAACGTATTTAGAGCGATCACTGCTTTTATATCCCTCACACCCTGTGTGCTGGTATTGGTTGGTGGATATTCATTTAAATCATTCATTAATTCTATTTTTTAATGGTGTCAATTAAATTATGCTACAACTCCTAAATACTGAATTATGTTAAATTAACTGAGGCCAAAGTCAGTACTTTAGAGCTGAGGTCCCCGACCCTGGTATTCAAGGCACACTATCCTGCAGGGCTTAGATATCCCCCTGCTGCAACACACCTGATTCAAATTAATGGCTCATAAGCAGACTTGTGCAGAGCTTTTCAGAGAGCCGTTTAATTTGCATTAGGTGTGTTGCATCAGGGAGACATCTAAGACCTGTAGGATAGTGGGCCTTGTGGACCGGCTTGAGGATCTCAGCTTTAGAGAACATCTGAATGTGAGACCACAGTATTATATTAGACAAAAAAAAAAAAAAAAAAAAAACAGCTGCAGGTTTGAATCAAAAACAGTTTGGGAATGTAGTTTTTCCCGTATGATCATTTATCTGTCGCAGTTCACTACAATAAAACTGCACCAGCAACTGTTTGACTTTACTATTTTTGGAGCTGCAAACCTCAACCAGCTTTCTCTCTATTATATATATATACAACAAAACATGCACAGAACTGCACCATGATTTGTTTATGATTTTGGTGCACACAAATATCCTTACCTCAGCATTTTATAAGACCAACACATTATGTCGTATTGCATTTCATGTATACATTGGAGAGTCAGATCTACAATATGTATGGCAAAAATTAATAGTTCTTTCAAGCATACGTCAAACTTATAAAGAAAGTATTAAATTTACACAACATGGTAAGTAGCCTCTCCCATCCCTTTGGGCAAACCTTTCTGTAAGCAATGGCTTTCTTTTCGGCCAATCTCCCTTCAAGCCTAGCTCTGTGGTGTGGACAACTTATAGTAGTCCTATGGATAAATACACCAGTCTTAACTGTGGAGCCGTCCAGCTTCTTCAGGGTTATGTCTTCTCTTTTTTTGCCTCTCTGATTTATGGCCTCCTGATTTTAGAGCAGTGGTTCCCAACCTGGGGTCTGGGACCCCTGAAGGGGTCCCACAAAGAGCGCAGGTGTCCCCAAGGCTTTGAACATTCAGAGCCATTGTGATTAATATGCACACATTGTCCCTATTTTAAGAATAAAAAGTAAGGCTTAGGGTTCTATGTTGTTATTTTAACTTGGGCTTTATGGTAGGACAGAACTCAACAAGAATACATTATTAATGGTGAGAATCTCACTTTTGAAAGCATAGAATCAAGCATGGTTTTGGCACAGGGTGGGGCAGGGGATCTATGGCTTTTTAGTATTTGCATAAAGGGGGTCCCCAAGGGAAATAGGTTGGGAACCACAGTTTTAAAGATGGCCCTTGCCATGTTCTTTCCACGTGTCACATCCTTTCCAATTTCTGATGATCAATTTAATGGTTTTGTTTAAACCCAAACTTAATTTGCAATTCTTCACAAATTTGTCCCTGATTTGTTTAGAGAGCTCCTTTTATTTTATGCTATTGCTTGTTTGGTGGTGCCTGTTGATTAGTGATGCTAAAGACTGTACAGGTGTTATACTGAGATACTGTGAGACTATGATGCACTGCAAACAGGAGTAGCTTATTTACCCAATTTGGAATATTTAGCATAGGCCAGTTAAATCAAATTAAATAAAAGGAATCTATTTAAATTACAAGATAAAAAATTTAAAAGGGAAAATAGCAATAAAATATAAAACAGATTTCTGTTTGTAAAAAGACAATGACGCTATCAGAAGGAACAGTTGATTGCAGTGTTGGTAAGAACCAACCTCAGCAGATGCTGTTTCAGTGAAAACTGCCTGTAGTAATAGAACTGTATGTTCCCTCTGCCTGCTTTTGGAAAACCGCCTCATGGAGCACTCAAAGTAGAAATCAGCATTTACAATGTTGGTTTTTAACTGGATGTTCATAATAATGGTTTGGGGCCAATAATCCAATTAAACTGATTTATAAAACAGGGTAATTCTTCCGTTTCTTTTTGGTACACTTACTGAAATTAAATAATGAAATTGTTATGTTTGAATCTTGTTTTATGTTCTGGTCACATTTATTTTGTGATAATTTGTCCTTATTTAGAGTGAGGTGATGACCATGAGTGTATGCATGTGTATATTAATGCATTAATTACACATTAACGTACACGTTAACGCAACGCTTAATTAACGCCTTTCATTTTTTTAATTGCGTTTTTTTGTTGGTTTGTTTTTTGTTTTTTTTTGTGGAAACTTCCAGCTGTGGAATCTGTGGGATTTGAGCTTTCAGTAGAGGAGCCGTTTGTTCGTGTTCATGGGGATACATCTGTGTTTACATGTGTGTTCGGACTTTGTGTACCTGGTTTTTACCTATTGTTGTCTTAACTGTGTTTGGTGGTCATAGAAATGATTTTGCTGAGCTGGTAGCTGAGATTCTGGACTTTCTGTGAATACCACACATGTTTAGTTGCACATCTGATGCTACACCTGGAAACGAGATGTTAACCCCTTAAATCCCGGTAGGCTGCAGGTGAAGCTAATACAGTCAAACTAAAAATGAAAGTTTAGAGAATTTATAGGCCAAAAATCTGGATGATGAAGCACTAAAGGTGCATAGATGGAAGATATTGTGAATATTTCTCTCTCCTCAGCATCTAGGAGCTGTGAGATTCTAATCCTGCTTTCTGTCTGTTCACCTGATGCTGATATTCATCACATATTGTTCCTTCTGTGTTTAGAAGGAAGCAGCTTCACAGCTTAAATTCGTCCTGCTGACTTTTTACCTTTTAGTTAGTAAATCCTGAACATTTCATCCTTTTTTCTCATAAATATTTGATTTTATAAATATATATGAAGAAATATTTTAACTGTTGCTGTTTAAAGAGAAAACTTCTGCTAAATCTGTTTATGTGTTTAGTGCAGGGGTCTGCAGCCTTTCCAATCCAAAGAGTCATTTTTCCCTCAGCCAGCTAAATAAAACTACTTTAGAGCTGCAAGTGTTACAAAACTTTTCAAAAAGACAACTTAATATATATATTTTTAATGAAGAGCCACCATAGGATATTTGTTATTTCTGAAGAACCACATTTTTATTTCTGTTTTTAGGTTTCAAAATAAAGAAAAAACATAAAACCTTTACAAACAGAGGATAGACAGACTTTCTTCTAAGGGATGTATGTATTTGTGGAAAATAATGTAAAAGAGAAAAAAAAGTCCCTGGTTTCCAACCTAATGACAAGAAGGATAGATTTAAAAAAAACATTTTAGCCAGGTATTTAGAGGCATTGTGGAAGGTCCAGTGAGCCCCTTGCAGCTCCAGAGTCACAGATTAAACACCCCTGATGTAGAGTTTGTAAACTAAAAACTGCATTTTCTTTTTATAGCTGTAGGCCTTTTTTTAAAGGAAAGAGACATGTTGCACGTAACATTGCGATTAATCACGATTAAAAATTTTAATCGTTGCCCAGCACTAAAATATATATATATATATATATATATATATATATATATATATATATATATATATATATATATATATATTTATTTATTTTTTTTTTTTTTTTCGCTTGATATAATATTTGATATAATATTTATCATATATATTTCAAAATTTTAGAAAATAATATTTTTCTTTACTTGTGTGCTATACTATTCTGTAAAATGTGCTGCATATTTTCTTCATCATAGTATTGTGACATAACTGATCAGTAAGATGCATGCCTTTTTCATAGGTAGTGAGGACCATAGTCTTAAATCTCTAAAAGTGTGTGGCTTATGTTTTGTACCCTCACAGCTAACAGCTGCTGCTTCATTGTAATGTAGCATATAATCTGTAACAAATAAGTCCCTCCCTTCTGTATTTTTGCCCCCCATTAAAATCAAAGAGTCAGAAAAACCTCTCCACTCCACAAGTGAGTAGGTTTTTTCCACACTTAAACATTCTTCACATTCTTCAGAATGGCCCTTGAAGCCTCCATGTCTCCATTAGATGTGGGAATCTAATTACAAATATCTGATTTGAAGGGGGAATGAGTTAACCTTTGCTGAAATGCCACTGCATAACCATCTGTGAATGGCAAGGAGGAGGACCAGCCCAAGGCCACAGTGACACACAGAGTGATAGACAGTTGGCCTACCTCAAGGGAACAATGTGCACATGGCTCAGCTTTCTCTCAGTCTCTGGAGAGATTTGTTTTCCTATTTGAATGTAAAATATGTTGGGTTTTTATGTTAATGTGATGATTGAGTAGCTACACCACCAAATGCATTTGCTGTGATAGATTTAATTCCCCACTAGCAGCAGTTCCATCATGTGATTATGTGCTAATACACAAAATAGTACACATATTGATTTTCATGTCACAAAGCTTAGCCCACATTTCTCAGCAGGCTCTAAAATCTCAAGAGTTGCATGTCTGTTGTTTTGCAAACATCAGGAGCTGAAGCAGTCATGCTGCTGCAGGGCAATGCTGAGCCACTTTTATGATGTAACTGTAGAGGCTGTTCAGCCTGTGTTCTCAGGACAATCGATCTTTAGAAAAATGAAGAAAAGTACTCTGCTAAATGTCAGGACACATGAAATCGATATGTACTTGTTCCGCCATGTAATCCGGTCCCCTCCTCCCAATGCCAGTTTACAAAGACAGACCACTAATGTAATGGAAAAGGCCTCCTGATTCAAATATGATGTGATATTTTTTGTAGATGGAAAATGCATTGTTCTGCTCACAAGAAGGGGTCACCGATGATGATACATTAATACTGTTCCAGTATTTCTCTGTGTTATTGTATTTGCTGTGTTGGGCACATACTGTTATTCCAAGGATTCTGTGTCCTACGTCATGGTTATGTTTAGTTCACATATCTTTTTTGCTTTTTTTTGTCACTCATACAGTTTCAACCCTATTTCTTATCCTGGTCTTCTAGTAAGGTAGATACCTTCTTTTTCTAAAGATGCTGACATGAACATCCAGTTCGACCCGCTACTGCACCTTGTCTCAATTTTCTTACTATCTCTCCCTTTGTTTGCTTTACTTATATGTCTTTCTGCATTTACACTCATTTTATTTTTTCCTCTCTCCAATAGTCTCTTTCAGGATGAGTCGTGACAGCTCACCAGTGTTGAGTAGACCAAGGGCCAACAACCCTTAAAGCAGGGACTTAGATTATGCAATAGCACACATGCATACACATTTGCAGTGAAACATTCAGTGTATTCGCTATAAATAGAGATCTGGCCCCCGTTTCTCTTTGTACACAGAGTGTCTGAGACAATACAATCAGAGACAGATGGAGAGTAAATTCTTTTCATTTGTCTCATATTTAATAACCGTGCTTTGCTGTTTAGTTGCTTACTTGTTTCATATTTAAAGAGAAACTTGCATTTGTTTTTCTCCCAGTTACAGCCTAGGCTGTTAACCCTGCCCCTCAACAGTCTGAAAATACACATATCTGTCTTCATCATTTTCCCACAAGTAGCTTCCTCAATATCGAGAGCTCCTCCACCATGGTGGGTGTAGCTAAAGGTGCAATCTCCCAGAGGCTCTGAGGTGGTTTGACTTTTGGCAAGAGCTGAGAAGCTGCTGACATGTGTGTTGGGCAGGATGTGTGCAAGAAGCAGTGCTGGATCCTGTTTTTCAGACCGCAGCAACTGGAGCTTTGGCTTTTAAATGCGAAGCACACGCACGCGCACACACACAAACACACACATACCATCTTAGTATGCCAACCCCAACTTCTCATGAAGTCCATGCCAGCACCAATCACACACAGACAAATTCTCAAGCTGATATGTGCTTCTAAAGTCACTCATACACAAGCAAGCAGAGTCCAAACATATTCAGACATGCTTTGAATATCACTGACTTTAATAGTTTCTAGTTTTGCTGTGACTTTTTAAAAGGTAGATTTTAAATACATTAACTTATCCTTACATCACACTGCAGTAAGGTAAATGACATCCTGTATAACATGTTCCTTGAAGCAAACATGCCTTGATAGGGTCCCTGCCTGCTTTTATAGTCGCACTTACCGACTAGAAGTTTTACATACACGTATGTGTGCAGGGGAAAAATGAGGCATTTGAAATTTTATGGTTCACTGGCAGGCATGCAGACATTACAGGCAGGTTGTGCTTAGGGAAACAAAAATAAACTGACAGAGCAACAGCAGCACTTGTTGTCATGACAGAGGGTTATGATACAGACAAATGCACATTAATAAAGGAAAAACAAGTAGAGTAAAAGATCTGAGGGAAGAGAATTCCGTCAACACATTACCATTACTTATTACAGCATACACTGAGGAGTTCTATGCACTCTTTTGTGTATACAAATGATACTTGTGCAGACCTGTTTGTCTGAATGAAGTCTTAAGAGGATCAATAGGTTTAGCTGACTGAGTACAGCAGGCACACCTATTACAGAGCCAGGACATCCCACTGATTGGAACGAGGGAGGGGGAGAAAGAAGATCAGCAGCGAGACAGAGCAGGGGAGAAACTGAAGAGACGCTTCACTGTTTTTTTTTTTTTTTGTTTTGTTTTTTTCCTCCCTCCCTTCTTCTTCACTTCCCTCCCCGCGAGATTGTGAAAGGGCAGAACAGAGAGGGAGACACAAAATAAGAGACAAAGAGGGCAGAGCTGAGAGGATGAAAGCGGACCTGTGACTGTGTGAGTGACTGTGTGTGTAACATGCTCCGTCATGCTGGTGTGACTACCGCTGCCTCTCCAACCGGCGTCGTTGACTGTCAGGAAAAGGAATGTTTACCAGAGGAATGACTCCATGAACCGGTTCACCATGTGGATGTGGGACAGTAATTTCCAAACCTTCGCCGGAAGAATCCCACGGAAAAAAGAGCAGCGGCCAGAGAGCTTAGCTGGTCCTGCTGGGTGGCCGCCTGCGCGCTCCGACTGCTGACACTCACTTAGAAACTGACTTCACACTAGGCTTAAGTCTTCTTATACTTCCTTCTACTTCTTATTGTTTTTTTGTACTCGCGATTTTTATTGGAATTTTTTTTATTTTCCTTCTGGAACTCAATGGATTTTATGGCGATATATTATGTGACTTTTGAGACTATTTTGTTAGGAGTAAGCGGAAGCTTTTTTGAATGATGTTTTAGGGCCAAATAAGTGAAGTTGGAGGTTCTTCACTGGAGGACTGCTCTGAATGTATGCATCACACCAGGGGACTTTCACAGTACTATGGACCACTATCTTTTATACTGGGGCCTGCAGATACTGTGGGGCAGTGTCTGCAGACAGATAGTTCAATAAATGGGGGTGGGGGGGTGCTTGAGGGGCCAGAGGTTAACAGGAACAGAGTCAGTCTTGACAAAGTTTTGCTATGAAGCCTGGACAATGCCCAGGTGTTCCCAGCGATAGGTCCATGATGCACCTCAGCCATCTTCCCTTCAGAAGGCACTCCTGGATATGGTGAGTATCACTAATGGTGGTAGAAGCGGTGTTTTTATAATTATTTTTTAGACTGGTTTATACTTTCCATGTCACTGCTGCTTAAATATGTGCATGAGTACATTTTAAATAAGAAAACTGTCAATGTCAAACATTTAGATTTATTATCATGTTTGTTGTTTTAATGATATGGTCATAGTTCCCTTATTGTTGGCCCAACCCAGTTTAATTTATTTATTTTATTTTTTTATTTTTGTCCCTTGAGCTTTTCTCAGATGTATTCAGGGATATTTATTGTTAAATGGGCCAGACATTTCCTGTCATTTTCTCCCACACTAAATGCTTCAGTTGATCCATAAACTTGAGGGCAGGTCAAAAATAGCAAGCCGAGCACACAGAGGTGTTGTAATACTGAGACTGCTGTTAAAAGGATGGAAAATGTTTTGCTAAAAGTGCTGTGTTGTTGTCTTTTTCTCCTGCCTTGTTTTGAATTGTCATAGCTAGGTTAAGTGTATAATGGGAATAGTTGTCTCCCTGCTGGTGTAAATTGGGAGGGACACAGTACAGTCAGTGATGTCATCAGAGGGGCTGTTGGGAGACGGTTTCTATTCCCAACAATGTGTTTTTTTTCCAGTGGACTGATTTTGCCATGCCAATCAGGCAAAAGATATTTCATCACGTGACTTTGTTTTAAATAATTTGGATGCAGTTGCTGTGTAACAAAGCTGTCAGCTATTTTTTGTTAGTTTTGCCCTTTCTTGTCAGATGATACTTCTCATGCAGACACATGCTTCATTTGCTAAACTTTACAACATTCTTGCCAACATTTTCTGTTTTTCTTTCACTCTTAAACAGCTCTGGGCCTCTGGGTATTGTCTGCGCTGTGTTTCAGTTATGCTAAGCACTGACATGTGCCCTGTGTTTGGTCATTTCCTGTTAGTTTTCTCTTTTCAATAGTGTGTGATGCACGTGAACACAGAAGGATGTACAAAGATGATCTCTAGATTGGACACAGGCTGTAGTATGTGGCACAGATTGTACTTGCTGATTTAATTGGTGCATCTGCTCATGTTGCAGATAATGCATGTGTCTGTGTCATTTGGTAGATTTAAGTCATTTCAACATCACCTAACTAGACTGAGCATATTATTGGCTTCAATGTTTTATGTTGTATAATTTATTGACGTTTCCAGCAGAGAGAGAGAAAGCTAAGGAGAAGTGAATGGAAGACAGAAGAATCTGATGAACTCTACATAGATATCATGGAACACATGGACATTATGAGCATGTCCACCAAGCTCATCAGACTACTTGTGTATAAACAGAAAAAGGGCTGGCCTGTAAGTCAAGTAGTAGAATCAATGAAAGTATTCACAAATTTGGTAGGAATTTGATTATTTTTAACAGGCATTTTTATCTATATCGTCTTTCTTTGTTGCTCTAATTTCTTGATTACATTTAGTAGAAAATTCTAGCTGAGCAGTGATTCACTGTGTGCTGGAATGTGTTCTGCTGAATTGGATGGATGCTGCAGATCTAGTTATAATATCGAAACAACAATTCCGCTCTGTCATAGTTGTCAGATTCAAGCATTAGTCTCTGAAAATGGGAAATGAGCCTTTCAGACTCCATTTAAACCTCAGTTAGGATTTTCCCCCCTTTTTTTTTCAGTAAATCTGTGTACGATGTGACAGAGTTTGCGTGCATGTGTGAGTAAATAGAAGCTTTCAGGAGGACCTGTATTATTCATTACACCTTGATAATGGACTCATCCTCTTTTCCTTGTACCGAGCCTGTGTAGCACTGAAAGAATAAGGCCATAAAGACACACACACACACAAACACACACAAAAAAAAAATCAATATGCATTCTTAAATACACTTTACCACATATACGTAAATAAACAAGTTGAACAATCTGAAGGCTAAAAATAGGACACTTTGGATTGTTCAGATGGCCACAGCGGTGTTGCCACTGAGAAACATTACGCTCTTGCCGTCCCTCAGCAGGCCTCGCAGCCTTAGTCTATTGTAGTTATTTTTACACTCACGCATTGTAACTCATCATTATTTATTTAGCACCTTTTATACAAAGCAGCCCAAAATGTTTTAGACAGAATTAAATCTAATTAAATGAATTAAAGCATGGATAAGGAACAAAACAGTACAGTAAAGCATGTTTTTATATAAGCAATAAAAAGCACTGGTGGTAAGAAGATGAGCAACACAGTTATAGGGCTGGGTTTACAATATCGATTAATCAATTTGAATCAATTCAAATTTAATTAATCCAATTTTGAGTCATGAAACTTAGCGATTAATTTTTTTTAATACGTCCTCTTTTCCGGGGACGAAACCCAACTCTCGCACGACATCCTGAAGCTCAGCAAGATCTTAGCATATACACACAATTGGTCTTCTGCTTCGCCTCCGTCCAAAATCAGCATTATCAGCAAGATAATGTCAAAATCAGGTGTTTTCATTCACCAGTGTGGATTACATTTACCTGTAAAGTAGTTTGCAACATATTACCGTTCACATTAGCATCTAACACTAGAGGCCAAATTTATGCTCCCTTTCGTACGTAAATAGTGACGTCCGTTTCAAATGTCATACGTCGCCATCCTCATACTTCAAGGCAGCTTTTGCATTGATATGGTTGTTGAGTCAATTCTTCTACGAGTGGGCAGTGCTGAGTTCAAGTTCACTCCTGCGAGCAGACGTCAGTTTCAGACACCGTTTGGCAGCGGTAATGCGTCGCTATGAAATTATTTCCAACATGCCCTAAACACTTGCATACAGTCTTTATTCAAAAGCTTGGTGATAAAACCTCCAAGCCCAGAGTTCTGTTTTTCACATGCTGCTTTGGGTCATATTAAATGTTTTTATTCTCATTTATGCTTTTTTTCAATAATGTTAGTGAGAGAGGCAGTCTGAGCCTGGTCCTCAGTAGGGTCATTTGTCAACGTGGAAGCATACAACTGTGTATCATTAGCATGAAATTGACATGGTGATGGTTAATAATGTTAATAAAACATCTGACTTGACCAAAATGCTTCCAGTCTGTATGCAAGATGGTAATATATACACTCTCTGCTATGTTGTAACTGTCTAACCTACATTTTTTATGTTGTGTCTTGCCTCCAGTCACGTAATGAATAAACTGAGATGTATGATTGTATAAACTTCATTAAACACTAACCAGAAAGGAGATGAAAAGTGTGTGTAGTAATCCAATTAAGTGAATCCAGTGCCTCAGAGACGAGGAGAGGGAATAGACAAGTCTATATTTAGAAAATAGATTGCAAATGCTTTGCTGTTTGGCTCTTCTCTCTCCTTGTCATCTACTAAATGTTGGAGCATGTGTGGTGTCAGTGGATAAGAAATGGTTTAAAATGACAGTTATAAATGTGGATTTCATACAAGGTATTCCAGCATATTAAGTTTCATTTTCCAATCCCCTCCTCCCTCTCTAGCACTCAGTGGTCTCATAGATGGCTTCCTCAGATGCATTTTGTCCATAAGATAACAAGACACATGGAATTGTTATCTCATTTTTTTAGGCTTTCTCTCACTGCACATTGTCATTGATTCTAATGTTGCAGGTTCCATCTCAGCCGAACTTTAGATTGCTTTCTATCACTCTGAGTCACTTTGTTGGGACCAAGGCAGAGATTTTAAAATGCACTTTTTGGAGACAGCAGAGACTTGCTGTCAAGCTTAAGGACACACTGTCATCAGTCACCGTCATCCCAGAGAACCTCCAGCACTTACTGTGTGAGCACGCGTGTGCACAAAAATACAGATCTGCTGCTCACTTCCAGCATCAATCTTAGTCATCCTGCTGCGCAGGGTGATGCTGGCGTACTCTGTCTTTTCATGAGTGCTTTTCACTCCCCCCTGAAAAAGCCACACAGTCTAACACTTCTTTCCTTTTAACACTTTTTCTTGCACTTCGCCTTCTCACAGAAACCTGGCTGCTTCGAGTGTGCATGATGAAACAATGAATGGAATGATTGATATCCACTCTGGACTTGTACACAGTGCACTGATTATTTCTGTTCTCTGCAGTGAAAATTAAAAAAAAAAACACCTGAAAAACAAATAGATTATGTTGTTATGGGAAATATGTGATAGTGCAACTTTCAGTTGTAGTTTATTTGAGCAGTTTTGGACAGTATCTGAGATATTTTATCAGAAATCTGTTTGATTCTCCTTTATGCTGCCAGTTATGTTTAATTGACATTACAGTACACATCACAATTCACATCCTGAAGCATGAAGCTGAAAACATGAATGAATTATAATTTTTAATGTTTATATCTAAACATAAAAAATTTGCTTAGCTGCATATTTGTTTGTTTAATTAGACATACAGTGTTGTTTACTATGTTTAACATAAACAGGTTAATTTAATATTCTAAAGCAGTATAACCAGTAGAAAAACAGATCCACCTTCATAAAAAGGTTTTATGAATTGGTAAGTTTTAAGTTCCTAGTTAATGCCTGATGCTGAAGTTGGGGTAACAACAGCTTTTGTTTCATATCTTGATATCAAACAAAAGCTGTTGTTACCCCAACTCTTGAACAGGCAGTGCACTCTGTTTCTAATAGAAAGAAGGTCAAACAGTAATATTATGTCAATATGCACCTACTGTTCCTGTTAATCTTGCTTTTTCTTGTTCCTCTACCGCCCAGCCTTCCACTTGCTTCATGCAATTTGTCTGTCACGCATTGCTGCTCTTGGATTTCACATGGTGTGATTCTGCCACTTATTTACAGTTGATCTCCTTCTCCTTTTGTACTTACTTACAGCAAAACCTCATGGATTACACAAAACATATCAGATGAGATGCAGAAAAGAGGAATGTCTGGATGCTGTCCAGGCATTATTCACTGCAGCGTTGCAGGGCCAAAACTGCACTTTGGCAGGCAACAATAGGCCGACACATAGCAGTATTAGCTGTGTCTTGTAGAAATAATTGAACATATGAGATTTTTTTTTTTCTCTCACTCAGACAAATAAAATGACTCAACCTTTGTGTTTATTTGTGCATTTATCTGGTTAATTTTGGACTACTCTCACACTGAGAAATTATTCAATAATCATGTCTCACTTGGGCTTTTGCATGATCATTTTGGTTTGTAATGAAACAACATGAAAATATCTTGGCTGTTGCAGCTGTGAATTCTGTCAGAATCATGTTTAAACATGCAATGATCAGTTTCTTCAATATGTCTTTAAAAATTACGAGTAATAAAAAAACACATCAGCGGGACAGAGAGAAATACAATACACTCTTTATAGCAATGCCACTGGCGTTAGTGGGCGTGGCTATGTGACATGATAGAAACATAACTATCTTAGAGTGCATGTGAAATTAATACAGGGACTTCAGTTCCTTGCAAAGACCTTGAGGCAGCTTTGACATCATATCCATTTTAAATATCCATTTCATTTCAGTTTTAATCATTTCAGCCGCTGCCATCTTTTGCTGCTGTCCACAGGCAGCTGCTGTGTAGGGTATTCAATCTTGTGCTCATCTGTGAGAGAGAGACAAGAAGATGGACAAATTAATAAGAACGCAACATGGTATCTACACACACTGGAATCTAGGAGATAGCTGCAGGTGCTTTTGTGAGTTTCTTATAAATAAAAAGCAAATATGTTGTTGTGGCTAAAGGAGCTTAGGCTGCTGTGCAGTCGCACACAGTCATGTTTTTGTTGAATGTGAAGTTAAAGTAAGTAACTAACATATATTTTGTGTCCAGCTGGCTGCTCTGAGTAATGTTAGGATTTAGTTTAATTCCTCTGCTTTATATTTTGTATGTTGAGTGTCCGTGATTTAGACACAACATTAGGCTGTTGATTTAGGCTTGGGCTGATAAATCCATATACAAAACCTTCTCTGTCAGCTATGTAAAGTATCAAATTGTTGATACAAACTGGGATCATATTTTCTTGACATTCAACATGGGTTGATGGCAAAATAAAAAGAAGTAATGAAATATCTTTACAGTGCAGCTTCGTACGTCACTATGTGACCCAAACAACACCCGATTTTTGCCAGCAGATGTTATCATGCCCAAGTGCTTTCCTGCAAGAACAAAGCAGCTCTCTGAGAGCAGCTAGGTTGATACTCCCACCACAGCTGAAAAACAAACAGTTGAAATGAAACAAAAAGATGTGGAGGATAAGTTTTCAAGGAAAACAGTGTGGAAGCTTAG
This sequence comes from Melanotaenia boesemani, assembly GCF_017639745.1. Lineage (NCBI taxonomy): Eukaryota > Metazoa > Chordata > Actinopteri > Atheriniformes > Melanotaeniidae > Melanotaenia > Melanotaenia boesemani. Next base: position 15,225,675 of record NC_055692.1, read on the forward strand.
TCCTGGGGTTTTCATTAAGATAAACTTAGTCTGGAAGGGTTTTGCGTCACTCTGTTTGAAGGTGGTGGTGTTGGGGGGGCTTCATCTGGCTTTGATTTCTTGGCTGCTGCTGTTGTTGGAAGCCTCAACTTCACCTGGTAACCCCTATAAAAGTTAAAATTCCAATCATGTGTTGACTAATTCAAGAGATTCTCACTCATGTTGAGCAGATGTCATATTTGCTCTGCTGTTTTTTGTTTTTTTGTTTTTTTCCACCACCTCTCTTGTGGTTTGCTTCACAGACAGTGCATAACAATTGTAATGGGAATTACCTCTTATTAGCAGAAAAACAGGGTGCTGACGTTGTTCACCTCATGAGGGAATTGCTTTTGACGATGGTGGTGATTAGGATTTCCAGGGTGACGACAGCATGTATAAAGAGGTGGAGAAAAAGATTAGAAAGACTTAGCCTGAGTGAGGGAGTCCCTTCACATAGACATGTGTGCACACATACCTCATTGGATTTGGAAATATTTAAGTCTTATGTCATATTGTAATACCAGCTAATGCTTAAAAGGAAACCTGCAAAGGTAGAGAAAAGTAAATGACTTTTGAGTTAGTTCTGGTCAAAACAATGCTAGATTGTGAAGCTGGCCAAAATCCCTGGTCAGTTTGAAATTTCTCATTATTGTTTCCTGTATTCTCTGTTTAGTTTTATTGGTACATTGTGTCAGACTTCCCCTCAAAAACTCTACATATCCATTCTTTTTTTATAACTAGTGTTTAGTCTGCATATTTTACCTTCCTTTGTGAGCACTGTCATATTATGAATGCATGTGTTCATAGCTTCCTTACTGGAAACTCCCACTTGCACAACCCTAACCGTAACCCTTCCCATCTATCTGGTAAGACAGACTCTCGCATTGGAGGGTGCAGAAGAAGACAGTCACAGCAACACATGAATAAAAAATGCATTTGTGACAACACAAAGTATTTTTGGCAATTGTAGCCAGGATTTAACCCCTTTTGTTTCCCATTTTTAGTCTGTCTTTTCCATACGCAGATATCCTGTTTCATTTCCTCCTAAATTGTGCTGTTATTGGGTTGAGATTATGGGAACTGATATGTTGCGCTGAAGTAAGAAAATATTAACAGCCCTTGTGTATTTGAGTCAGGACAATTATAAAAGCGAGAGGGCGCGGAGCCACACTTCCAGGAAATATGCAATAGGAGATTTTCTTTTACTGTCATACCAGATACCAGACCCTGATGTCCTTGTTTTCACACCAGATAATTCAACTTTCAGTTGCCCCATATGATCATAATTTAAGCAGATCTTCTTATCATCTTGAACAAGTTGCCTATAAAATGTTCTTCTGCACATCACTATTGCACTGTTTATTTGTTTGCATGTTAGTGGATCACCTAAGAGCAAGATCGTGAACTGTCCAATTTGCCATGTTTGTTACAACTAAAATGTGGAAATATGAGACAACTTTATATATTTAGCTGTTCAAAGCTGCATGTGCAGTTGTTGTCTTTTAATTAGTTGTATTTTTCAGTTATAGGTTTGTGATTAAGTAAGTGTATCCTTACAGGAAAAAAATCCACAACCCAGAGGTTATTTACAAGTCAAGCTTTTGTTTTAAGTGTTGTTTTTTTTTTTAGCTTTTGTTGTGGCCTGCAGTTAATTAACCCTTTACAAGGTCCTATGAACCCTGTCTTTTTAGCTCTCTGTGCAAAGTTTAAAGTCGTTGGCATGAATTGCATAAACAGGGAGATGTTCTTAACACACTGCATATGAAGCCATAGTATTATTAAGAAAGCTGCTATGAAAGTGGTGTTCCCTGAGTTTGTTTTGAGGCCCAGTTTAATATGGATTACTTGTTGAGGGCATTCTTGGCGCACAGTGGCAGGGGATCCCATGCACACATAAATATGTGGCAAAATGCAACAGTACAGTGATGTCATCAGGGTTTTAATGAAGGATTACTCTGACATCACTGGGACCGCTGCCAAGTTAAACCTCTTAACTTCACCATGTGCTTGAGGTGTACTTGAGCTAGAGCTGTGTGCTTATGTGTGATATGTAAAAGCCTGCTGAGTAAATTGTTCAAATTATTGGTGTCTGCATCCTGCTTTCATCCATTTATTCATTTCCTAATTAATATGTCAGTTAAAGGAACAAAAGGTCTCAGTTCTCCATCCAAACAATGTCTGTGATGTCCATAACTGAGGGTTTACTTTGTGGTGTTAAATTGGTAGCAGGTTAAAGGATCATAAAAGCCAAACTGAAAGCATGTGTGAGCTTTGTTCTTCTTTTCTGGGCCAAACATAGCACAAAAAACTTAATTTGAAAAACCACTTCTTAGATTAGTGGCTAATACTATGATCACATTTGGCTCATACAAGCACAAATGACTTTACTCAATAAGACCTAAGGTCCTCTTTAAAAAGAAAATCTGAAATCTAAGGGTTGTTTGAAACTTGTAAGCATCTAATGCCAAAAGAAATAAACATAGTTTAATAGCTTAAACCATGAATAGAAGAATTACTTTTCATCATGCAGCATAAAAGCACTAACACTGCTCTGACGGGAGAAGAACACAAAAATGAAATCCAGTCTGAAAGGGTTAAAGTATTTTTTCCAGATTATAAAAGCACCAAATGGCAGCAGTCTGGATTGTAAACAGCTGCTTTTGTTTGTGTTTGAGCCAGTGGTCCCTGTGACTTTGTAGGTGTACCAGAGTTGAATGTTAGTGACAGTGGGATATCAAAAGCCCTGCTTACACATTAACAACAGCTACAAGCCAGCAAGCTGAGCCGTATTTCTTTTCATGGTCTCAGTCATATTTTTGAACCCAGGGACACAAATCCTCAAGCCTGCATGAAATCTGCTTTTGTGTTCAGGAAGATTGGTTGTCGAGTACAAGCTGTCCTGAGACACCTTCAGAAAGCAGTGATTTTTATTTTTGGCTGTTTTTGTTCTTTTCATATTCTATAAACTAATCAACTGATGGTTGAAAAAGAAATACCGGCCGGGCTTGTTTTCCATCTTTTGGGCGTGGATGTGATTGTGATGTCTGCTGATGAGTGTGTTCGACTCTTGACACACATTTCTTCATGCTGGTCTCAGTACATGGTTCTCACATTCATACGGTCCAGCATCACTTCAGCTCTAACACATCACGACACACTGTCTCTCTTCCCTTACATGCTCGGTTGTCAGTGTGTGCAGTAAAATACACATGCACTGGGAGAACACACATGCACAGCTTAAGTAAGAGATTTTGTGTGTGTTTTATTCAGTGGTCACACTTCTCTACACTTTTCATTTTAGAGTGGGGATGCTTTCTATTCTCCTTTGTGCTCTGGTGAGTGTGTGAGACAAACAGCTTAAATCCTCTCTCTAGCCTGTGAGTCAGCTTGATGTATAAATAGAGCTCAGGTAAGTCATGCATGGCTGCTGTGAGGTATTAAGTGGCTGCTGTTAATAACTAATTTCTTGGTATGAGGTACAGTCACATTTTAACCTGCAAGTATTTGGGCTGTTAATTTTGATCAGGCATAAAAATTTGTCACCTTCAGAATCAGTGCTAATTGTATAACTTCACTGATTCTTTCTATCCTTGACCCTGTCATTCTCAATCTCTCATAACACAATCTGCCGTCATGTCCTTAGCAACTGAGGGCTGATTGGTTGTGAGGATGTACCTGTCCCTTTTGAATTCTGCTAGGTCACCATAGTAACCACATTATAAACATAATGGTAGCAAGGGACTGTGAAGGCAGGCTAGAGGCAAAGGAATTGCTCCTACACATAACAGCAGCTCTTGTCAAGGCAGCATGACTGTCTGAGAGCTGTACCCATTAAAGCAAATGCAGTGCTGTATGAATCTCAATTACCTTTCCATTGTTGCCTCTTAATCACATTACCTTTGCTGATTTACATACTTGAAAACAATTATGCAATCATTGTAATCATATTCAGCGTTTTTGTTTTCTTTTTCAGAGGCAGTATAGGTGCAGTTGCCAGGGTCCTGCACTGCAACAATAGCTTGGGACCTATTTGTCATCATGCAGTACCGCACCATTGCCCTTTTCTTTCTGATAGAATTTAACATTTCACATAGAGGGGCTTTCATGATGCACAAGTCAGCTGTAAGAAAATGAAAGATGTGTACAAAGCAAATCCTCTTTCTCCTTGTCAGTTTCCGTACTTGTCTTTGGACAGAGCTTTTCAGCAGTCCCACTACAGAACCCTAAAGTGTTTATTTATTAACCACAATCCATTTTATTAGGTGTGTTGGAAAATAAATGATGCACACAATGCAAGATACGATAGCTACTTTTGTCTACTGTGGTAAAACCTTATTTTCACAAATGTTGAGATTTTGTGGAACATGCCATTTAAGACAGAGTACAATCACAGCATATATTTCAAACCTTGATTAAAGTTGGTAAACAAAAAGCAAGATGAAACAGTGAAATTTCATATATGTGCAGTATAGTCACACATTATGGAAGGGTGGTGTTGTCCATCAGCATTGATGATAGCTTCAGATATGTGCAAGTTACTTTTGTCCTTTAGTGCACCCTAGTGCTTTCTTGGATGGTCAATCTGTACAACCTGTACAATGTCCATGGTTACCAAAAAAGAATTTAATATTTTCCCCCTTTTACTACAAAACAATACATTAATGTCCTCAGGCAAAAGAACGCTGTTGGTTTCTGAATCATGTTCACATGTTTTTCTTTTCTTGTCTTTGCATGGTAGAGTTTTAACTTACATTTGTTGTTGGAACAACAAACATGGTTTCACACATGTTTCAGAGCCCATGCACTGATTTTTGCCCCTACAGCCTTTCAGGGTTTCTGAACCTCTGTCCATCTTGTAAAAGATTCAGGCTCTTGTAGATGCTTGTTTCATGCCCTGTAATATTACTGACCGGCTGTCAGTTGGCATAATTCTTTCTTAAAAATCCCATCAAGGGATGTGTTGTTGGAATTAAATCTAAGCAAATTATCAAATCATTTAGAAAAAAAGATTTCTTTCCCAGGTTTAGGAACAGTAGTAATCAACGTGCTTTTGTCCTTTTAAAATATAATTTATGGTATTTTATTAAAACACAGAAAACAAACTAATATTGAAACGGTGCAGTTTGCATGAAGACGTCAGCAGATCAAGTCTTACAGCTTAAAGCCTCAGGGACATGAGTGACGACAGCCACCTGGTGATCTGTCACAGCATGTTGCTGCTACTGACAAGTGTGGCCGACTCGGCAGCTATGCAATGGGCTTGTGCTGCTAGCACTGTGTTTGTGTATGACAAACAGAGGTGTTAGTTTAGTGATGGGTGTGTATGCTACATGTTGTGTGTACCTGCATTATACTCTGACAGCTCTTATATATTTGTATGTGCGTGGTATGCTGATATGTTCAGATGTTCAGTACGAATGAAGGAGTTTGCCGTTGTCTGTCATTGCATGTATGACTGCCTCCTGGTCCACCCAGGAGATGTTGTCACATGCTGGCTGCTTCTGTCAGAGCTGAGCAGAAGCCATAACTCCAAAGAGATTTGCTGCTCTGTGTGTGCCTCTGTCGTGCTTTTACCTACCTACCAACACCTGCATTTTTCCCTGCAGATTACACTGCCCCCTGCTGGCAGCAGATAACACACCGCTCCAATGTTCACCAGCAGAGAAATAAATGAAAAAGAAATAACATTTAGCTTTTATAAGTATAAAACATTAGTTTTAATAATAGCTGTGTATTTGATCAAAGCCATAAAAAATTAAATTAAAAAATGTGCTCTAGCATTGAATAAACTCATTCAGCAGTGTGAGCAGACACACTTGGTCACATTGTTGGATATGCTGTGTTTAATTTGGGCTCTGCAGCCCCCTAATGGTTAGAAATGAGAATAACTTTGGAGCATTTTTAATGCAATTTAATTTAAAAACAGTAAAGCTTCATCAGACCTGAGGCGGTTGTCCTGTTTTAACTTCATCAGTATGTGAAATTAAATATGAAACCCTAAAAATGGTTATATATTTAAATATAAATATTGTGTTTATCAAAATGCCAAATGTCACAATTAAAAAAAATTGTTGTATTGAGACTTAGTGACCTGTTTTTAGATTTTTGGTTTTTTGTACTCACTATAGGCGGTATAACAATCCTCCTAACTGAATTGCAACTTCTTGTGGGAAGAATAGACTTTTGCTGGTCAGTGTGTGATATTCAGAGATACACACCATCAAAAAGAGTTTTGTTTTTTCTGTACCAAACTAACCACCATAAAACATAAAGGAGACTGAAACTACATATGTAGCATAGTGCAGTGTAACTATATCACTGCATATGAATCTTATGGCTATCAATACTGACTTTTATTGGTTGTGTGAGAGAAAAGCTAAATTAGTTTGCTCTACCTCTGCACTTTGCTCCTCCCTCAGCTGCATCTCTCTCTCTCTCTCTCTCATATTTCTCCATCTTTTTTTCTCTTTTAAAGTCACACCCATCCCGATCCCTCTCCTGTGTACTCCTCTTTACTCCTCATACAGCTCCCTCTTTTCTTCTGATGTAGCTGTATCAGCTTTGTCACACCCTCAGCTCTGCCTCTGTCTCTGCATCTGACTAGACACAAGTGCATGTGTAGTATTGCTCATCAAAAATGAGTTTGCCAGTCAACTCAGATTATCTATCTCTGGAGAAGATAGCCCGTTACCGCCACGCCTGCTCCAATGGCTCGCCCTACGCTACGCATAAGCCCATCGACATCAAACCCCGTGGAAGGAGAGGGTATGGCTGTTCTCTGAAACTATTTCTAGAAAGGTGTATCAGCTATTAGATTTTAACCAATTGATTTATTCTTATTAATCTATCCCTTGCTTGCATGTGAGAAGAACATGCAACATAAATAAGTAGAAGAGAAAATGAAAACTTAAAAGAAGTCTTTTTGCTTTGTGTGTATTCTTTAATTACATAATGAGCTTGTGCTTGGATTTATCTCTTTCTAGGAGTTGTATGAAAGTACACAAAGTGTGTTTGTTCTGTCTTATCAGAACATAAGCTGATAAACAGTTCCGACTGGACAACACAGAACTGGAGGTGCGCTCACAGCACTGTTTAAACGACTGTTGCTTAGTGGTTGGTTTCGTTCTGCTCTATACTTCTGCTGTTTGCTCTTTTAAACCTATAGTGTTGGCCTGAAGTGTGTGTAATTGTGTATATGTGCATGTTTTTCTCTCTTGATGTTCTATGAGAAAAAGCTATTTTCTGGTCCTTTCGCAAAACAGGGCTAATAGCAAGGCAAATGACACATAAGCAAGTTCCATCAACTCGCCATCTAAAGCATGGAGGACTGCAGGGGGTCAGGTGCGTTCACTAACGAGCAAAGGGCGAGCTAATCATCAGAGCACTCTCTGTCCATTAAAGCTTTCACGGAAATTTTAAGACCTTGTTAGGCCCATTTTCTTTCTGCATTTCTCTGACTAACATGTATTCCACATCCCCAATAAGTGCTCCCATCCAATGTTCCCAGCTGTGGTTTTTTTTGTGTGTGTGTCTGATATTGTGTGCACATAAGCATGTGTTCTTCTACAGTATTAAGATGCAGCAGAAATGGCTGGTAGCAGTTGCATACTGTACATATAGATATGGATGGAGACCTGTCAATACTGTGGATCAGCCATCTGTGCTCCAGTCCCTGCTCCCTGGTTAAGTGCAATTTATATCAGCATTTAATGGATGTGTTTGATTGCAATGATACTGAACCTGGCCAATGGAGGATGAGCTTTAAAAAAAAAAAAAAAAGGAATGAATCAATAATCTTGACAAATAATGTGTTCACTTTAACCCATGTTTTATAGCAAAGCTAACTTTTAACACTAGGTGTCAGTGATTTCTCTCTAAATGACAAAACTGCACACAAGAGGTTTCTAATGTGTTTTACTTTCTCATTAAATCTTGTTCATTAAATATTGTAGAAGTATCTGACATCAGCAACATCATCCATTTAACATTTCAATTTAACTAATGACATTCATCATTAACATTAATGCAGCCTTAGTAGTCAGTTAAAAAGCTATTAAAATGACGTAAATAACTGAAAGCTTTATAAAGTAATGAAGGAAGATACATTTTTTGCAGCATTTAAAATTCAGCTTTTGAGAAATACTCATGCTCACTGTGAATGTAAAACCTCTTTAACTGGATCAAGTTCCTCATGTGTCTTACATCTCAGCTTCCTGGAGATGGCAGTGCTGTAGCCTAAATTTACATTCCTATTATGTGTTAGCGATTGTGTGTGTGAAAGTTTAGACAAAGTTTTGGACAGAGCTCTTATTTATTTGACGATGGGATCTGTGTTGTTGAAATTCTTCTTAACACAGACCCAATAAGAAGTGAGGTGAATATTCAAAAAACAAGTCTTTAATTCGAATAAGAATGGCATCGATCAGGGGAACGCATGCACCAGTCTAAGGAGTGTCCCACCGGGCTGATGGCATGCACCCCCTCCCCCCCACCCCCTTATATACATAAAGTTAGGCCTTATCTGGCCTCTGTCTCTGAGTGGCACACACATTGTACACAAGCTAGGCTCCCATGGAATGCCAAGGTCGGAGCCCAGACACCAAGGAGCCATCATAGAACATCGCATTCTTAGACAAACATATTATCAAGCAGATGGTGTGTGAAATATAATTGAGTAGGTATTAAATATTACAATTCCATTACATTAGTCAGATTCCCTGAAAAAAAAAAGAACATATGTCAAATATAATCACTGCTACTTCAAAATCTCATACTCAGCTCGTCTTTATTTTATGTAAATGAAATATAAAGCCCTTTAAAAATCAGGAGTGTAACTGCTTTATAGAGCTAAACAAAAACTTTAAAAGACACTAGAATTAACCATAAAAAGTTTAAAAGTTTAAATGTTATCAATACTTGTAAAAACAGTTTGAAAAAGGTGCAAATATAAGAAGAATTTTGAATTATATTAAATATTTTAGTGTAAAGCGTCTAAAACAGGATTCTCTTTAGACCAATAAAAATATTTTGAGGTAATTGTTGGGACACTTAACTCAAACAGCACTGCAGTAGAGAATTGTGGTGGCCAGTTTTTCAGCATTTTCCATGTGACTTCAGTAAGTTCAGTTCAGTTTATATTTAAAAATTGATATGTTACAGGCTCTGTATTATGATTGCAGTTTTATTCAGAAAACCTCCAGGATGCTCATACAGATGCCATCCAACAGATTAAGTTGTCTGTACTTTAATAGAAGCGATTTCAGGTCTGAAAGGAGCTTAAGGGGGAGTGTAAACCTGGTTCTGATATTCTGATGCTGATATTTTTCCCCTTATCCGTTTCTTTCAAAGCCCATGTATTGAACCATTAAATATGTTTGCTGAATGTAGTGAGGTAATAGGAATTTGACTATATTTACTTTGTTCTTGTCATCATGTGATCTGTCCAGTTTTCATTTGAGATTTAAGGGCTTTCGTGGGAAGGAGAGGCGGCTAGTTCTTCCAGTTTTCTTGGAAAAGTGCTTTCTACTGTTGTTCTTACCTTGACCACCTGGTATGTGCAGACTGTTGTAATAGGATTAGTTTAACCTATTTTACTATACCGTATACTACATCATTCTGCTATGCTGGACTAGAAGCATTATTATGCACCTTTTCAGCTTATTGTGTATCACCTTCACTGTGTAACATGTTCGCCTTTTTAGCTGTGACATCACAGACGGTCGTCAGTGCTGCCAGTGTGAAATCAGAGATGCTGAACTAGAGATGCTAATCAGTGTGAACAGTGTCAGAAGTGAAATTTTTTATAGTGTATTCTTGTTTTTAAATGGTATTTTAAACTGACAGACACTTAGTAATAGAGGCCATTATTCATGATTTCTCAGCTTTCTTTTTAATTATTCAGCAGGGCAGTCAGCATGTAATGTGAACATATAAGTAATGTGTTGCTTATCTGCATGTATGACTCATAAACATAGAAAATGTGTCTTGTGCAATGCGTATGCCATCTCATCTGAATGTACGTATACATGATCTCTGCATAAAACATGTTTCTTCAGGTCCTCCTTCTGTCTTATGTGACATAAAAACACATCCCTGTTTGCATTTCTTATTTCGGAGTTTATCTGTCTCTTAACACTTATCTTTTTTGCATAGAAAACATGCATCATTTGACTGATGTCGCTCGTGCCACTTGCGTCTATAGTCAGTTGTACTTTTGATGACATGAAAGTTTTTACTAATACACTGATTGACAATCCAGACAGCTGGCACACCTGTTTGCCTTGTAGAGAGCTAATGTTAGCTCCTTGGCCTACAAAAATAGTTCTGTTTTTAAGGATCTGTGCACAGCAGTTCAAATGTAGGACACAAACAGCCTAAAAACTGAGCCAGATTTTCCCCCTCTTTCAGTGGCTTAACTCAACTGAAAATGGGTTTTCTCCCACACTCATCTGTTTGTGTGCACTGTATTGGAAACTAGCATATTTAAAACATGACTTCTAAACACAAACAAATAAGAAACCCGTACAAACCATGCTCTTAACCCTGGGAAAATGGCAAGTTGAGACATTTTTAAAATGGCTGGCTACACTTTACTACTTCTACGGCTCTTTCAATGTCAAGAATCATTTGTTTACTTACACATATTTTACTCTCAATTAAAAAACAAAGCTGTTTCCATTAGAGATACACCAGTTTGTAAATTCTGGGCTGATACCAATACTATTACCAATATATGATTTTTGTCATTGATTTTTTTTAATTCCAGGGAAAATGGAATGGTAAATGGACTTGTACTTATATAGCATTTTCCAGTCAGTTTGACCACTCAAAGTGCTTTACACTACTTACTACTACTTTTTCCTGACCACATTTCTTCCTCAAAGACAATGGTTCCCCACTACCTCTGCACTTTTTAATAATGTGTTGGACAGTTCTTAACCCAATGTTAGTAGTTCTTGCAGTGTCCTTAGACGTATTCTCTGATGCATGCCAATGATTTGACCTAGGGCTGGGCGATCAATCGATAAAATCGATAAATCGAAATTTTCCATTTCTGGCGATTTATTTTAATGAAAATCGGGATTTTTTTCCATAGTTAGTTAGCAGCAGACTTAGCCTTCCCTGCACACCAGAACAGTGTTTGTCTGACAGATTTTCAGTGAAAGTGACCCTTCACTCATACCTGGGATTTAGCTGTGCGTATAACTGCAGTGAGAAATGTTGCTCTCTATGAGATGGAGAAGTCAACTTAACCCACAAACCCTAGTTAAGAGACAACCTACATCAGGGGAATTATTTCTGCAGTGGATCCTGTATGATAAGGATCCAGATGGAAAGAGATCACAGATGCATTGTGTTGCACATTTCTATGTAAGATATGAAGTTGTTTATATGGTGGAAAAGCTATGACATTATGTGCTTTATTTTTGCTGCCATTCATCTATAAAAACAAATAAATAAATAAATGTTTTTAATAAGTTTATTTATGTTTTGTAAAAGAAAAGAAAAAAATCGATTAAAATCGGTAATCGGATTTGGTTATAAAAAATCTGAGATTTTATTTTTAGGCCACATCGCCCAGCCCTAATTTGACCCTTCTTCAACAGACTAACATCCTTTCCACAACCATGGGATGTGTCTTTCGACATGGCTGTCTAAGAAATGAGAAGTTACTGATTGCATCAGTTGGGGTTAAATAACTTCTTTCCAGCTGTAAGCAAAAGGCCCATGCAGATTGCCAACTTATTATATATATATGTATATATATATATATACATATATATATATATATTTGTAGATTTTGTAGATTTACACAGTAAAACTCTGCAAACACTATCTTTACTCAACCTATTCACATCATTGGAATGCTTAGCCATTGGTTTTAAGTTACTGTGACTGACACATGAGCCGATTGTTAGGATTGCTTGAGAATACAAGTCCCGCCCTTTATGGAATTACTACTACCAAAACAACCCCTCCCACACAGACATGCTCAAGCAGCAGCTCAGGGAACAGACAGAGGAGAGTTCTGTTGCTCAAAGACAGGGACTCTATCCTAGAAAGACAAAAAGGATAGACAGAGATCGGGGGAAAGAAAGAGGAAATCTTATTTCTACCAGTTAGGAAAAAGATAGATATACACAGAGACTTGAATGAGAGAAGCAGTGTGAAAGACGGTAACAGAGTGAGTGCATGGCTGGATTAGCAGGGAGGAAAATCACATGCTGCACTGGCATGAAAGGTAAGTGCAAGTGAGTGAGGGAGAAAGCAGGGCAACAAACCACCTACTGTCCAGCAACTGAAAGTCTAAGAAAGGCAGCGGTGTGAAACACCATATAGACGGAGAGTTTGGTCTCAGGCAGCTCGACAGACCTCCACTGGACTGGAGGAGCGACATTCCCACCAGATCACTTCATACCAGTGAGGACTGTTGTCAGATTGTAGTGGAAGCTGGCCGTTGGATTCCAGGTGGCCCAAAGGGGGTGTGCACGCCTTTATGTGTGAGTGGATTTTACACATGCTGTTGCTGTGGATGAGGAACAAAAAGTCGAACCATGAGTATCATTCTTAAGCCACGGTCACGTTCTACCAGCTCGCTGAAGAACACTGAGGGGATATGGTAAATAGACAGGAAATTTCTTTTTAATTCATGTTGTACGCTTTGTTCAATTGTTCTCCACTTGCCTGTTTGCTTTCTGAAATACTTTTCCTCCCTGTCGTGGGTACAGTCTTTCCTTTTTATTGTTTGTCGCAGTTTGTTTAAGGTGCTCTCTATTGTGGGTCTTCCAGCTGTCATTTCAATGCCATTACTCTGTTCCTGTCTTTGTGTGTCACTAAACTTAGAACAAGTATATCATAACTTGAGGTCTGAAGATTACATTACATTCTTTTACACCTCAAATCCTTTTACTTTTACTCTGAACTTGTGAAACACAAGGTTTTGGAACAGCAAAGGCATCACTTATTGAGGAATGTGTTTTGCTGCTGCATATATTCCCTTGTGAGCACATGGCTGTAATTGTATTCAGGGTGCAGAATACATTGCCAGGGGCTAAAACTTGCCCTGCCCTTCCCTTCTTCCAGTCTGCATCCCCCTGCTATTTCAGCATGTCCTTGCCTGTCAGCAGTCATTCTTAGGGAGAAACTGTGTTAACTGCTGTGTAATTTGAACATTGAAATTTAATATTCACAGTTTTACCCATTTTCTCATTTCCAGACAGAGGTGTAAAAAAGTCAGAGCAGTTCTATTCCAATATGCAGTGTCCATGAAATTGTTGGGGGTTGCCCAACAGCATGTATTGAAACGTGTGGGACCTCCCTGCAGTGTTCTCACGTCGGCTTATTAATGAACTCTAGAACCTCCCCAGCAGGAAATGATGTCTGTGTGAAATAAGTACTTCATAATTTAGCTTTCTCACTACTGTCTTTGAGTAGTGTATGTGTCAGACATTACCTTAAGTCGGGAAGGTGTTAAAACCCAAAGTGTGGCCATGGATGAAGCTGATTTTATGTTAGGGCTAATTGCAGAATGTGGCTTTTTTTCTCTTTCTTCTTCATTAAAAGCTGAGAAGCTGGCAGTGTTAGGATTCTATGAGCCATCTTTTTGAATGACTACCAAAGCAGTACTCAGCTGGACAAGGCATACTGCCTCCTCCATCTGTCCTGCCCTCCTTTCTGCTGTTATTTACTGATCTATGAAGTCTTCTTTCACTAAATCTTGTAATTGCTTTTTCTCTCTTAATGGGTATTACTGTGCCTATAATATCTACAGTAGATTTTTTTATATCTATTACTTAAATGATCTGAATGTGTAATTTTGTTATCTGTATAGAACTGGACATGCTAATCAGTATAATTAATACTCATGTACTGTACAGTTCAAACAGACAGCTTAAGTAAATGTTTGTGAAAAATATATGATTAAAGTTTGGTGTCAGGCCCTGATCACATTGCTCTTTGTGCATATATTTTCTCAATTTAATATTACAGTGGTAAGCAAAACACCTGCCTCAAGCCTAGGTGGATGCTGGGGTGGTGGAGGGGCCGAGAAGCAAGCAGCATGTAATATTCAAGTAGGAGCAGTAATAGTTTAATAACAAGCAGACAGCTTATCATGTTGCAGAGGCAGCAGGTATGAGGCTGAGAGCAAGACAGGAACTGTGAGGCTTAAACAGACCGCCCAGATTAGATGAGTATGTTTGATGTGTGATATGTAGAATATAAGGCAGATCACATGAGAAGCAGCAGAGGAGCTAGACTTGACTGCCTGAACTAGCTTGCAGCTTATTTATGCTTGAATGAATGCTTGCAGGCTGATGTGTATCTGAGTGCGCAAATCCCCATGTGCGTCTTTGTGTGCGTAGCTGTGTAAGACAATGACGTTGCCGGGGTATGAGATGTGCCCCCCCTATTTGGTCTGAAATTCAAACAGACCCCTCTCCACCCAACTGTGCAAATTGTAGGTTTGTGGACACAGACTTTTGGTATCAGTCAAGGTGTTAACTGAGTAAACTTGGCTTGAGGTTTGGAAAGTTGACACGAGTATATAGGAAAGAAGACAACCAGATGTTTATGAAATTTTTTTTAGTCCCGGGACCACATTTCCCCCACACTTCAAAATCAGAAGTATTCCTGGGGTGATAAAGAATGGAAAACAGGGAAAATGTGACTTTGAACTTGAATGTTTGCATCTGGCCTTTGTCAGCGCCCAGCTGAGCATCTCAGACAGGCAGTAAATGTTGGAGGTCACGTTTGGCCTTTCAGTTGACATGACGGTGTGCAAGTTATCTTACATAATATCCAGATTTGGGGTTTGTATTACAGTCCTAATATGATACATAAGATGGAAAGTGGGTTTAGAGGACAATATGAACCAAGATGTTGTCTTATTGACCTCTCTGTGTGTCTCATGATTGCGTTTTCCAAATGCTGTAGTGACAACAGGCTCCTTAACTGTGTCAGGAAAATAGTAAAGGATTCCCTTTGCAAATACCTGACATGGGCAGATGGAAGAAGAGGAAAAACACAAGAGGATGCAAAACCCAGAGGATAGAATTCAGTGTAATATACTTAGACTTTAATCCTCAGTAGGGGCATTAAAGTTCTCCCTGGAAAATAGTTAAAATGCCTCTCAAGTAAACATAAAGATTCATCCTGTCTGAAAGAGAGGATGAATCTCAAAGGTCGTAAGATCCATTTCTGATTAATGTGGCAAAGACAAAGACAGATTCGCCATTTGTTGCCCTGTGAATGTTAATTTCACTTGTTCTGTGTGTGCGTGTGTTTGTGTTTGCAGGGGTTGTTCTGCTTCTAAGAAAGTGTGACTTCTTAGAGGTGTGTATGAGGGTGATGAAGATAGAAGAGAAGTGTCCTAGTTATCAGCAAGTAGTCAGTCACTTATCTGCTTGGCCTGACTGCCCTGTGGATGCAGGCCTCGTCACAACTTCTTCTTCTTCTTCCCGTGTCTCATGTATTAAGTTATCAGAGGAGTGCCTGCTGTTCAGCCTTCAGACTTTTCAGATGATAAATAGAGGATTAAGAGAAGCAATGTGTTGCATAATGTGGCAACATTTTGACTAGTTTTCCCTAGTGTGAAATAATACTCAGTAGTGAAGGTGAGCTACTCTTTCTGTATATGCTGCATCATTAGAAAATTCTCTCATTTGATCTAAATCTTTTTACTGACACCTAGCTGCATGAAAAATGTGCTCATCATTAGATGGTCAAGCTGTTATATCAGATAATACAGCTGTGAGTTGGGAAATGTTTAAAAAAAATCAGCAGGACTTCATTTTTGCATCCATATAATAAAATGTCTTAATCTACTGTTGAATGCTCACTCATGTTAGTGCATGGCCTTTGCAAAGCTCAGAAATGTCTCTTCTTGTCCTTCCTCTACTGCCCCTCCCTCCTTCCCCCATGCACTCAACTTTCTAAAATAAATCAAGTGTCGTCTTCCCTCTGTCTGCTTCAGCATCCAGCTCTGTTCTGATCCACATTAATCTCCACTTTCTAAACACAACTGTCTCCATGTTTTTCAGACTTTTTGTCTAAATATGGCTTCATTTTTATCTGAGTTTGAGTTACACTTTAAGTTCTGTCTTGAGTAGGACATTATGTCCATCTACTGTGTGCTTGTTTGCACATTTGAAAGAAACACAAAAAAACCAATGAATGTCTAGTTTCAGTGTTAAAAAGAATTCTTAACTCAGCTACTATTTATCAGACATACTTATCAGACGTGACCTCTTTCTCACAACTCTGAAGCATCGACTTCTGTGGTGTTCATAATTGCTGGAGTGACTGAAAGCTGAAAATGAATCAGTGATCAATGCAATTTGTTATTTGTTAGAGGAAAAAAGAGACAGACAAGATGGATGGAAATGATAAAGCACATATGGATTTTGCAGCCCAAACTCTTACAAGAAACAATTTCACCATGAAAGAGTTTTCTGTCACCACTCCAGTGTCTGCAGATATTTATTTCTCTGCCAATTATGTCCTCGTTCTGGATCGCCTTTTTGAGTAAACTGTGTCTTCCAGTTATCTTGGCTTTAAAGTAATGCTGGATTTACTCACCTGTTTCCCAGTAATTCTTTTGTGAGTTTTTCTGTGTTTATTCAAAACACAGTCATAGAGATGTGACGCTTTATTCACTCCTGCTTGTAACAGGAAATGTTATTGTTTTGTGTTGGAGCTGGAAAAAAGCCAGGCACTCTCACCGTGATGTCAGTGTTGGTGAAATACTACGATAACCTCACTACAAAGATCATTCATCATTTCCAAGGAGGGTGTGTCTGTGGAATGAAACTGTACACACACACACACACACACAAACATTGTAGGTAGAGTTATGTAGCAGAGTTTTAGATGGGACAAGGGCTGGGCAATTAATTGAAAATTGATCAAAACCGACATGCAGAACCAACAATCAATGTAATCTAGCTCATTTATTTAAATAATTTATCTTAAATATAATTAAAAATAGTCATTAAATGACCATATTTAGTTAAAACTGTGTGCTATCTTTCACTTATTTTAAAATAAATATCTGCTTTTCCATTACAAAAATATTTGCAACATAACCTTTCAGTTAACTATGAGGGCAAAAAAAAAAAAAAAAAACTACAATAAATGCTAATTAATTGTAATCGAGGTAGCATGTTCAGTTAATGATGATATTGATTTGAGGTCATATCGCCCAGCCCTAAGTGGGTGTTTATTGTGACGTCAGAGCAAGTGTGATGATAAATCAGTTGTTAAACATATGCTGATTGTTGTGTTTCAACACTTTCACTATCTCCACTTATCGTCTCCGTCTTGTTCACACAAAGAATATACACACTCACACACCCACCCAGCCACCCCTACAGACTTATCTCACTGAGCAGCTGGAAAATAGACTAACCTGTGGGAGAAATGACATCTTATAAGTCACTTGTGTGAGTCTGTGCTCTTAAACCTGCCGTAAAGAAAACAGATGGGTTACTTGGTGTGATAAGAGGGTGTGGATTAAAGATAAAACTGACTGATGTAGCTCTGATCAGAGAATAAATATAGATAGTCAGAGTGGAAGGATTCAAGGACAGAGATCCGGGTGATGAGTAAAGGCATAGACAAGTGCAACTTTGGAGAAGAGTTGCAGGGGTCACTGCAACCACATGATCTCTTTGAGTCTGTGTGTTTGTCTAACAACTAGTTAGAGAAGAGGACGAGGACAATACAATTGCCCTTTCCCCAGGCAGGGAGCCAGACTATCCTGTTCCACAACCAAAGCTCAGTCTCACATCACAGCTGCTACTTGGCGAGATCACAGAGATAGTTTAATTGTTTGGAAAAATATGCTTAGTATGTCCTGTATATAAATATGGCCTTTGAGTAACTCAGCTACACAGACATGACCTTATATGTGTGTGTGCGTGTGTTTCCAGGCACTAATTCTTTAAAAACAACAAACAACAAAAAAAACAACGTAATTAAATTTAGTCCTCATTTCAAATAAGATAAAGCATAGGCAGCTTCTGGACAAAACCTGGAGAAACACACATCTTCTTCACCTTCTGTTGGTTCTTGTTTGTTTCAGTGAACAAACGGGGCAGTGCTACTTCTGCTAAATATTTGCAGTTTTGTCATTTATGCTTGGTATCTTTTGTTTTAAACATCTGAACCTCTTTCCGGATATGACATGCCAGCACTTCTGTAATTTGACTTTCCACCAGTGGTGCCCAGTTTTGGTTACATGAGGTGACATTAGAGGCAGCTCCATAGACATGAATTGTTACCATCAGTTTTTGTTTTTGTTTTTTTTTTATTCACACGACTACTTTTCATACCACTAGACTTAAAAAAAACTACACAAAATACACAAGTACACATTATGGTGGTCCAACTTAGTCCTTGATAAACTAACACAGAGGTAACAGAACTGCCCTTCTTTGCTGTAATTTAATCATTGCCGGCAGCTGGCGCTATTTTCTGAGTGACAGCAAAGAAGCCACTAAGATGAGTTGTTCTCAGAATTAATACAGTATATCTACTAGTGTTAACTATGAACCGATCACAGGGAACTCACTGTTATGGAAATAAAAAGTGTCTTATAGGAACCCATCCATAATATATGACTGTAGCTTTGGGTGTGAGTATGAGGCTTGAAGTGTCAGTGTTCATTAGTAGGTTTTAACTTTTCACAACCAAAACGTCATCTTGCGCAAGTTAAAGTCATTATAACTTACATCTGTTCGGTCAGTGAATCATCTGTTGCTCAATATGTGATTTATGCTGATTCAAGCACACAAGCTCCAGACAAGGAGATGACTGACATCAGTGTTAATCATTTCTCATTTTGTAATGACAATTAAATTTTGTAGCACTGGGATGTGCTTTGTACACTGTGCACGTAGGCATAAGCATACGCTCACAAAGTTCACTCTGTTCCTGGACATCTTCTTCAAGCCCATGCATGCTCAAACATACCAGTAGGAAAAGGCTAACAAGAGCAGTGTCCCGTCCTGGTTACGGCATAGGCAATATTGGATTAAATGTGTCGCTGTTTCCATAGAAAGGATGATGATGAGGAGAAGGATAAATGGGACGTAATCAGGTATGTGTTACGCATCACGTTGAGGGGAATCCCACGCTGACCTTAGCATCAACACCAGACCGGATTATGGGATTGTGTGCTAGCCCTGGCAGTGAGGCAGATATCTCTGGAGATATGCATTAGTCATCATTTGGGTGAACAATCACCTTGGAGACTAAGGAGCTCATCATAACATCCCAGTGGGAATTGGTGTCACTGGTTTAGAATCGCCACTCAGCTGTGAGTCAGTAGCATTATTAGAGCAGAGGTATTCCCCATGGCCCGTAGCACAGTTTCAATAAAGCATATTGTTTGTGGCTGAAATTTCCTGCACGGGTTGAAGCTTTTGTTGATTTGCCAATTAGTGTGCCACTAATCAAAATCAGCCAGATAATGAGTTAGTAGCTGATTATGTTATTAGTCAAACAAACTGATGAGCAACTTGACAGTAGCCAGCCGTGTGTACTAGTTTCCAGCACACATTCCCATACTATTAGCTGTCATTATTCTTCGAATTTCACAGCTCATGATCCATCTGACTCAAATAATTAATGTTTTTCTTTATATAAACATAAATAACTGATTTACATCATTCAGTTTGAGACAGAATGCACTTTACTGAAGTCGAATTTATAAATTCAGGCATTCGGATTGCTGTAGAACAGGGATGTCAGATTTCTGTTGGACTTTGAGGGCCGCTGTCCTGCAGGTTTTAGATACCTCCTGCTTCAACACACCTGACTCAGATTATTGAGTCATTAACATGTTTCGGGAGAACTTGACAACAAGCTACTGAGGAGATCCATTTAATTTGCATCAGGTGAGTTGGAACAAGAAAACATCTAAAACCTGCAGGACAGCAACCCTCGAGGATCAATATTGGATGTCAACATAATGCAATATGGCAGCTATTTCTGAACCACACTGTTTAAAGTTGTCAATTGAAACTTGAAATCATGATCACCTTATCCCTTACTGCATCTTTTCTGTAACGTTTCAAGTACTTTTACAAAACCAAATAACTACATTTTAAAATTCTGATCTCTCTCTCTCTCTCTCTCTCTCTCTCTCTCTCTCTCTCTCTCTCTCTCTCTCTCTCTCTCTCTCTCTCTCTCGCTCACTCCATGTACAGTTTCGATGTGGACAATGGCACATCATCAGGTCGAAGCCCCCTGGACCCGATGGCCAGCCCGGGTTCAGGCCTCATCCTCCAAGCCAATTTCGTCCACAGCCAAAGGAGAGAGTCGTTCCTCTACCGCTCTGACAGCGACTACGACCTCTCCCCCAAGTCTATGTCCCGAAACTCCTCCATTGCCAGTGACATGTGAGTGCATGATATTTGGTTCCACCTGAATCACTCATATAATTCACCTACATGCTGACCTGTTTGAGCTGAATGTAGGCCGTCCTGCTTTTTTTGTCTGCTTCTCTGAATCTGTGTCATAGCTGGACTTTTTTAGGATCCGCTTTGGACGTTGTGGGAAATGTGCTGATTTTGTAGGTTCACATCTATTCTTAGTCATATTCAGTAGCATGAACAGGGTGGTCTGTGACAGACTATTTGCAAGCATTGTTCTTGTGATCCTAGTATTTTGTCAAATTTATGTGTTAATCTGGTATACAGTTTCTATATAAAAACTCATTAGGGCAACATTTTACTGTTAAATTTTTCTGCTGAGTAAGAATACAGGTAGGTATTTTTGCTGGAGGAAGGCAGCTTTAGTACAACAATCAATGGATGCCTGCACTTACTCATAGATATGCACCACTTCATCTGATGCTCATCAGAGGTACACATCCACAGAACTTTGTAAAACTCTTAAACATGCTGTGTTAAAGCAGCAGTGGGATGGTGCATCCAAACCCAGACCAACAATCTATAACATACTAAAGAAAAAACATGAACAAACATGCTATCTCTTAAATGTTGTGTCAGAATTTTTGTGAAGGCAGAGCTTTAAAAAGAAACTCCTAATAATGAGCTGTTGGTAAATGAGGTCCATTCTTTCCATTCTGCTGAAAGATATATGGCCAATCACCTTTACCAAGAATAGCTCCTTGTTTTCAAAAAGGAACACATGACACACACTTGACTATCAGTTCACATGCTGAAAATGTGTGTGAATGACATATTGTGCATCTGATTTTGTTCAAGTGAGTAACAAGCAAGAGGTGCTGTGACACTGGCATGCAACTGTCACCTGAACCTGTTGACAGTGTTAATATTTAATAGGGCAGCAGTTCTGACTCAAAGTTAACTTTCTGCTTTTGTTGTATCTAGGTTAGCTGATTAACTACCTTGACATCATCTCCTGAGATGCCCTGATTAAAAAACAAAAAAAAACACAGATATTTTGTTTAAGGGATATAGTAGTTTTGGGGCCTAGAGGGAGAGGACGGGATGGAAAAAAGGTGGGTGGAGGGCTGGAAGGGGGATGTTGACGCAGGTACAAAGCCAGTTCACATGCTTTCCCACACACTTGCCTTGAGAATGTTTTGGCCGATGTTGGAAATGTGACACACTGCTGTACTTTACATGCATTCAGGCACGTCCAACAATAAATCCCGTCAGTACTCATGATGGAACATGAAACTGCCTTCGCACTGTTACATATTGGAAAGAAGGGACTTAGCTGATATGTTATGTTTGGAGAAAGTATGTCACTGGCAGTGCATATGTGCATCTTAGACGCCGACCTTAATCTGACATGGTGGCCCTCACTCCCCTCCTCTAACCAAACTCCCCTCTGACCTTTGGAAGACAAGAGGACACTTTTCTGTTGTCAAATGTCAACATGATGTGCATAGACCTGCATCTAATGTTAACTCTACTCTCCTGTTTCTTTCAGTCACGGTGACGACATGATTGTAACGCCATTTGCACAGGTAAGCAGCCCACATCGAATGGTTTTAATGTTGTATTTTGTCAAAATGGGACAATTGCTGTACAATCTTGTCCTATTCTATTTTGTTTCCCTCAGGTTCTCGCAAGCTTGCGAACTGTACGAAACAACTTTGGTGCATTAACTAATCTACAGCAAGACAGAGCATCTAATAAGTAAGTTGAAGCCCTGTTTTGTTTTGTTTTTTTTGTCCCCCCCTCCCATCAAGCTAAAATTATAGGACCAATGTGTAGGATTATGAAAAAGTTTAGCAGACAGTATCTATATCTAGATTACAGATTATATAAAGGTCTCTCTATAGCGTGGTTCTGTCGGTGGTTACTTTTTTCTCTTTTTCTATTCTAGAGTGATGTAGAAATGTGTCAGTGCAACATATCAGACTTAATTAAATACAACTTTTGCTCTCAGTAAATTAAATTGGCCTTTTCTAAGACAATGCAAACACAGTGTTCATATTGTTTTTATGATTATATAATTGAAACACAATAAATGAACATATTTCATTACTTCCAGGACATCCTTCTAAATTTGCCATCATCTCTCTAATGGTTGATGTGTCTGCCTTGCAAAAATGCTTAAAATACCAGAGAATACAATTATAATAGTGTGATGTCAGTCACCTTAAGGTGCCTTGCTGACAAAGAGCCAGTATGTTAAAGTTATTTACTTCCTGCTTCTGCTTGTACTTTGTACAATTCCCCCCATGTTTTGACTGTGCCTGCCCCCTGCTGTTCATAATCAGCACTACAACAGTTTAATTATGTCAGTATCTTCCTTCTTTATACTGAATGTGTATAAATAATCAAAGTGTAGCAATGCTTCTTTGTTGCCATAACTTCAGAGTTTTAAATAAGTATTTTTTTTGGCAAATAGTTGCTGTGGAGGGAAATGTAAATGTGTATTTGTCTCCCCTGTGCCAGGAGATCACCCATGTGTAACCCGCCACCCATCACCAAGACCACCTTCACAGGTATGTTCAGAGAAAGGTGTCATGATTACTCATGTCTGTTCTTTATGTGTGTGTATGTGTGTGTGTAAGGGGCCTTTGATACAGCCGATATTATTATGGTTCTCAGCATTTCAAGCAATATGTAAACAGCTGATAATTGCTTCATAGTGTATTATTAATATATATATAAAAAAGTGTTTGTTGATATAATTGCTTAGAACTATAACATTTATAACACTGAAGCTGTTGTTCAGGTACATACATTATATATATGTAGTGATGCTTTAATTCAGCACCTGCCAACAAAAATATTATTGGAACTATTAAGTTGTTCTTGTACTTCCTGCAGTAAAGTCCCATTATTAGGGTAGGTGATAATAGTAACAGCATTTCTCATGTTTTAATTTGGAAGCTTAATAGATATGACTGATATAAATTATAAGGTTAGTCCAGGGATTTATTTTGTACATTGTTAGATACTGATGATAAAGAACTTTCAAACACAGACTTGGTATGACACTAACCAAAGCACATGGGAAGGTAATATCTATGTCACTGTGTCTATGTCTCCATATAGAATATGGAAAACATATTTTGCTGAAAATTTGTAACATGCCAAAGACTGACTTATTCAGTCTCTTTGAAAAGCTAATACCAACTACAGATGTTTGTCAACCCATGTGGTTCACATGCAATAAAAAGCTTAGTGTTAGTTTTAATTCTCTAATAGCTGCAATAACTTTTTTATTACTCAGTCATCATCTTGTTTCTATTACATTTCCATCTATACCCACAGGCACGTCAGTGCTTCTATGATGGGTTGAATAGTTGTATACTGCACAGTAAGCCTGATGTGTTGTAAGTACTATACAGACATTTTCACTTTACAGTCTGTCTAGCCTCCTCTGTGTTTTCTTTCCTGTGAAGAGGACATGGCACAGACAGAATTAGATGGTTAGAATAGATGTGGCCTTTAAAGTAAGTTTCAGTATCAGTAGCTGTAACCTTGCTGCTGTTTCCGGGACCTCCAGCATTATTAAATTATTTCCCTGTGTTGTTTAGTGTAATTACCATGACACCACATGCTTAGACACCCATAAAATCCCAAAAAATACACATGTTTTTTGATATTTACAAAAAAGACTAAAAAGTAATTTTAATTTTTATTATTTCATGACTCTCTCTCTCTCTCTCTCTCGCTCTCTCTCTCTCTCTCTCTCTCTCTCTCGCTCTCTCTCTCTCTCTCTCTCTCTCGCTCTCTCTCTCTCGATATATATATATATATATATATATATATATACAGTATATCAACAGAACATCCAGAAATTCAAGGGCCTGGTGACATTGTGCTATATTTAGAAGACAATCATACTGGTGCATAGCCATTATGGCCCCTGCCATAAAGTGGTGACAGCTGTGAGTCATGAGCATCATTATCAGAGTATTGACTGATACTTGTAAAGCAAAGGCTTACAGAGTTTGCAACAAGTCATCTTGCAGAGAAAAGCAATAAAGGAGTATAATTGATAATAACTTAATAATTCTATAAAGGAAAAGATATTGGTCAGTAAAAGTGGGATTGCATTTACAGTCTGTCACCTTTTTCTGCTTGTCAATAGATTTACCTGTTTTTTGTCATTAACCTAATTCTTATAGTTGATTAATGACTCAAGTCAGTAACTTTGTTATTCATATTATTTGTAAGTTATTGCCTTATTTTCACTAAAAATATAAATCTATTTAATAACTAATCTATTTGCATAAACATATAACCTGTATAGTTTTCCACAAGTGCATTCTCTCCTTCCATTTTCCTCTCTCCTGCTCCTCATCTTTTCCCGCTCATAATCCGATTTCACTTTCAAGCTGTTCCGGTACGTAGTTTGGCTGCAGCCCTGCGTCTGTGCAGCAGAGTGGCCTCTCCGCGCGCCGGTGTCTGATGTCGCACTAAGCATGAGAAGAATGTCATTGACGTCAGTGCAGTTGCTGTCAGAAAGAGTAGCACCCCAGCCACTGACACCACATCAGGGAGAGAGAGACACAGGAAGGAAAACTGAAAGAAAGAAACAAACGAGACAAAAGAGGCAGGAGGAAGGATGTTCAGTAGAGGAAAAAAAAGAAGGAAGAAGAAGGGGGACTCATGGAAGGAGGGAGGGAGAGTATGTCAAGGATAATGAAGCAGGAGAGGGGGGTCTTTGTTGTGAAAAAGGGGTGACCAAAAAATGTTGAGAGATACATTTAAATAGATGCAGTGTAATGACATAATTCCAGTTAGTTAACTCCACATTAAAAATGCAGGAACTAAAATGCATCTCTGACTGATGGCTAAAAACTTTACTTTCACAATGAACAATAATAAAAAAAAAAAAAATCATATGTACTCATAGCATTAAAACCCAAATTAAACAAGTTTTAGTCTTTCAAAGTTTTTAAAACTGCATACGGTCAATACCAGCTGCATCGTTGACATCATGTAAAAAAAGAAAGGGTTGTGTCTTTTTTTCCTTATTTCTCTCTGTAACCTAACTACAGCCAAAGTGTGGGATCACATATCATTAAAAGCCTGTGCTTTCCCGAATTAGTCAAGGCATCAATATTAATTGGCATCTGACAAGGTGACATTTTCTGTTAGCATAGGCTGACTTTGGGAGAGGCATGTCTTCAATTTCAAATGAAATGAAAGGGAGACTGTCCCACAGGACTTGTGACGCTGAGACTCTGCCATCTTTACCATATTGTCCACCACCTCTCTGTTTTGCAGCTATTTGTATGCTGAGCACATATAAGCATGCACGCACACACAATATTGGGAGCTCCCAGCTCTGGCTCCACTCCTCAGTTAATCCACTCCATGTTTGTTCAGTTTCCCTTCCTCATCCACAGTGCAGTCCTCTCAGGCTTTAGGTACAGCTTGGGGAGAGCAGCACGTTTGGCTACCAGGGACGCCGAAGCAACAGCAGCCCACCCCCCTATACACACAGCAGCTATAGGATACACAATCCGGCACACACACAGCACCGGATTATAACATTTACATCCCGGATATCATGGATGTTTTTATTGGCAGAGGGGCTAAGGAGACAAAATCATGATGTGTTATGGTTAGCTTTTCGTCTGGTGTGAGTGAGTGAGTGTGCGTGTGTATGCATGTATGTCCATTTGCCTCCGAGTGTGTATGCGTGACATGTCTTTGTATTTTCTGACCATGTTAAGATGCTGTGAACAGTTGTGTGTTTGCTCTGTTCTGGACAATACTGTTAACTGGTTCTGAGCCTCTCTCTGGATCATCTCTTCTTCCACCCCTGTCTCCACTCCATCCATCCTATGGCAGACATGGGCCTGCTAAGCAGACTGCTGGTCATCTTGCTACATGACTGGAATTACACTTCTTTTAGGAATAACACAGTACACCTTATACAGACGACTGAGTGTGATATGTTTTTTGTGTATGGGGGTTAGTAAGTCTGTGGGAAATTTCTGTTTCACTACTGTTTCTCCACTTACTCTGTGGGTTACGTCTGCTGAGGTGTTCCCAACATCTGGACATACAGAACAGACTTAGGGTGGCTGTGATACATCACATGCCACTCCACTCCCAGGGATTGTATTAAGCTACTCGTGGAAGGAAGCATCCAGGATTCAAACTAAAGAACTGCATTAAAGGCTTTCTTTTCTGAAAGGGAGTTTTGCTCCAGCTGACCTGGGACTTCTCTGTGGGTTGGCATAGAAGACAAGAAGGACCTACTACCAGGCCCTCACAGCTGACTCACCTGTCCAGTATGAAGAGTCACCCATGTGTTTACTCGGGGTATCCCAGCTTAGCTGTTTGTGGGGTGGGAGACCCCGGGCCTGGACCGTCCACTAGCCCACTGAAGCGGGCTCTTACTGACCCCTTGCCCTCCTGTCTTGCCCCTGCAGAGGAGGCCTACCAGAAACTGGCCACTGAGACCCTGGAGGAGCTGGACTGGTGCCTGGACCAGCTGGAGACCCTGCAGACGAGACACTCAGTCAGCGAAATGGCATCTAACAAGGTAAGAGCAACTAAAAGTTTGCGCTTAAGCTTTTGCTCTTTAGGAATTTGGCTCATCAGAGCATCTGTTGATACTTTTTTTTGTCTTCTACTTGAACTTTAAATGCAAAACTGCTAGAATGCAGTGTCTTAAGTTATTCATTTAAACATGCAAAAGCTGCTCCCAGGGTTCACCATGGTTAACGTAGTGTCTCCTCAACATGTGTGATTGAACTTTGAGTATGAGGTTATAATCAAGTGCAGTGATTATTGTACATACTGTAACACTCCTAGCATTTTTTTAACTTAAATCTGCACAATTAAAGATATGTATAGGCAGCATCTGCAATGGTTTGAAGCTGACTGCAAAACATCACTTTATCGTTTTCCCAACTTCAGCAGAGGGAAGTAATGCATAATTTCAGCTGCACCTGCATTTGCATCCATGCTTCTCCAAGGATACCTTTGTCTGGTTCCCTGTGTATATTTGCTGCTGAATGACCATTCACTGTAACGTAGTCATTCAGCAGCACTGAAACTTCATAAATATGACCAGAACATCATAGTCTTGTTTTAATCTATTTTAGTATGTGCAATACAATAAGTAATCATAACCCCTTTTGTCTTATGGTTAACATGTCAAGCATTTATCAAATCGTCATACTTACTGACGAGCTGCTGCTGGTTCTGTTATGTGTTGTGATTATTGCTTTTTTCGACACTTAACCTTCGAAGCACACATTGGATTATTGTTGTTGTATTTGTTTGTGCATGTTAGTGATAGCATCGTCATGCAGACAGGGAGTTTAGATATGAGCATGCTCAGTTGCCTCCAGTGTGTGTGTGAGAGAGAGAGCGTGTGTGTGGAGGGAGACTGCTGCACTGCTCTGAATGCTGATCAGCTCTGGGCTCTGGTGATGTCACACACTGTGATGTCACACGAATAAGGATGGACCTGGAAGAGAGGCAGGGAGGACAGACAGACAAAGGACTTAAACAAATGCACGTTCACCTCTGATGTTCCCACAGTTGCCTGCAACACACATGTATATCTACCTCACTTAAACATGAGTAGATAAAAAAAGGAATGATAAACTGTAACATGTTCTGCCTCATCATTGCTCACCAGAACAACTATCTCTGGTTGTCATGGCAACAACCACAGACCCAACCACCCTGCTATCTCACTCCAGCAACACACATACATACACAAACATCACAGGTAATGCATTTGCTACATCTCCCGCACTTAACCATTACTTTGTGTCTGAAGCCTGCAGACTTTACTCGTATCACCACTCAGTGTAGCTTTTAATTCATTAATGAAGGGGAAACCAAGATAAAAAAAAATAAATAAAAAAAAATCAAAGTTCATTGATGTTAACTATTTAAATCACAGAAAAATCCACACATCTTTTTTAAATGTAACACTTAAGGACATTTATATGAAAAACACAAGTATTTAACTTCTCTTTAGCTGTTGTATCGTTTGGCTAATTACCTGTTTGCCTAAAGGAGATGCTTACTGTAGATGCTGCTCTAGTTCTTTTGCACAGTTCACAGACTTCTTTGTCTGTAACTAAGACACTGGTGGCCTATGTGAGGTTTTAGTTATGGGTGCTCCTCCAGTTTCCACCCTCTTTGTGGGTGCAGGTCTCCCTCTGGCTCTGCTTGAGGAACAGTGTGTGCTGGTCAAGCAGTGAGCATGCCACCTTGGGGTGTGATCACATTCTGAGAATGCTTTGGAGAGGATTTGGGAGAGATAACAAGATGCCCTATTTTGGTATAGAAAAGATACTTTTCTCAGTCCACTGTATTTCAGCTACCTTATTAACTGATGCCCTTTATATTTGGCTCTGCTATCAGATTAGTTAATGGCCAGCTGTTGCCCTCAATCACATTGAAACCATAGTTTTGGTAAGTGACTTCAAGATAAACAAATGCATCTATGAGACAGCACTGATATCTTGCCGTGGTAATCTGTACTTTCACAGCAATATTCTGATTATTGAGCTTAATCCAAATGAGACAGTATTCCAATTATCATCCACTCATGACTTGCAGACAGAATATTTCATTCATATTCCAGCCTAAATGTTACACAGCACAGTCCTGTAAAAGCATCCTTCCCACAATATGTCCATCTATAAAGCTACATTGGTTGCACCCATTCAAAGTTTTGATTATATCCAAATCCCTCAAAACATACATTTACCTAGTCAGGTTTCTCCTTTGTCACAAAAAGGGGTGTGTGCTTTTTTTTTTATCAGTGTTCCTGTTAAAGACTTTTCTCCTTTGCAGCCTGTGTTGCCTTTATGTAAACAACCCACAATCAGTCATAATGAACATATCTGGCAACTCCTCAGCTTAAAGCAGTGTGACAATTAAGGTGTATACATGTCCAAAAATGATCTTCCCATGTATAGGTTTCTCCCTCAGCGTATTGCTTAGATAATGAATAGACTGAAGACATATTTCTCACAGTCATTTGTACTTTCATTGAAGATAGTAGCTGCAATTTTCCATATTATGAAGAGTGGGGGCGTCTCCTCCTAGAATAAATGCTGAATGTGAGAAAAAAACAACAAATTCAACAGCGACTTGGAGGTGTTGTGGGTTATATACAGCAGGGAATGGATATTTTTGGTCACTACACCAAGGAACAAATTACACACAAGTCACAGCTATGATGGGTGTGACATTTTCCAATTTTTACCCAATAGTTGTGTTCACACCTCTTGACTAAGGTTTTGACTATTTTTATGACAGCGACAGGGAGCCGTGTGGGTAGGAGGGGTATCTCTGGGCAATGTATTTGTATTTATGCTCCAGCTGGAAGTAAATTGTGTGAGTATGTGAGTGTGTGGCAGTGGGCCTGTGCTGGCCTGCTTGGCTCAAGAGTCAATCAAAGCCACTGGATCTCAGTTAGCTGGTGGTCTCATCTGCTCCAGCGTAGCTGTAAATTACTCGCAGTGCTAGGCTGGCTGTGGAGGTGGGGGTGTAAAGTAAGCAGAGACAGCTTTGGTCCCTTTTCAATCCATGTAACCACCGGACCATCATAGAAAGTCAGCACAGGCATGCACACATGCAGGTAAACAAAGAATGAACCCTTCTCTTCAAAGATTTTTACATGCTCATTGCTCATACTGTCTTTTATTAAGATTCAAAATTTACATTCAAAATCAACAAACTTATTTGGGAATAAAAAGCTTAGTTATTATTTACTTATTTTAAAAATCATACATGCATTTTGCAGTTAATCACCACCTGCTTAGTGCCTCACTAAAACTTCATGATTATTAGGCAGTTAAACCCTCAGTAGGAAGGTGCACAGTGATAAACTTACCATCTTTCCAGCTGCTGTTCTAAAGAAAAGAGGATACATCCATACTAATAATTACAATAAAAACATGCTTATAATCAGTTAAACTTAGACATCTCATATTCATGATGAACTCTAGCATCAGACATAGCCATCTCATGTTCTGCTTACATCTTTCCTCTCATTTGAGCCAAGCAGTTTACAATCCAAAACTACTTAACATGAGCTGTTCATGTGTCTCTACAAATGTCGTATGCATGAAACAATTATAAACTTTTGGACCAGACCTTCCACTTGTTGGTTTTATTATCAATGTTTTATTATCCAAGCTGCATTATCCACAGTTTTATATAATTATTTGAACAATTTCTGTTGTTTATTATGCTGTATTGTTCGTATACTTGAGGATGTTTCTTGTAATTCTAGAGATTTTAATCTCAGCGAGACTCCAAAAAGGAAATTTAATCAAAATAGTCACCATCATCTGGCTTGGTATGACTTTTGTTTGCAGTTTGGAATTATTTACGGTAATGTAGTGTTAGTATGACTCTGAGGATTATTCCTGTTTATTTTTCAGTCAGCATTTCTGCATTAATTATTCACACTTCTAATCTGAGGTTTACAAAGTCCATTGACTGGCTAGTACTAGTCGCCAGCATTGTCTGAGTTTGCTAACTTTAGGCACTAATTTAACCATGATCCTCACTTCTTGACCAACAACTGCAGGATTTTATATGAACAGAAAAGGAAATGTAAATATAATTATCCCATTTTTAAGTAAATAAAATCTCAAAATAAATAAAGAAAGCATTTTGATGACAAATGAAGAAATGACTGCTGGAGACTTGAAATATATTCCTAAATTATTGTATTTCCACTACTGTATTTTGTTTATTTATCAGAACTTTTAACGCTGCTTTTGCTAGAAAAAAATCAACCTCTCTTTCGCTAAGGTTTCATGCTTTCCTTTTAAATAAAGCAACAACCTCTTGAGCTCAGTGACAAACACAGCAGGCCATGTGGACAACAGCGCTTTCAT
The DNA here is from genome assembly GCF_017639745.1 of Melanotaenia boesemani. NCBI lineage: Eukaryota > Metazoa > Chordata > Actinopteri > Atheriniformes > Melanotaeniidae > Melanotaenia > Melanotaenia boesemani. The sequence continues at coordinate 15,256,993 of NC_055692.1, forward strand.
TTTCTGTCCTACTGAGCCCACTTCAGATAACTGTGACGCTCACTCTTTTTGCAAGATTAATGTGTTTTTGGAAATGTATTTACATCACCTAATCAGTGATGCTTGTGTGACTCACTTCTCATGAATACTGGGGTGGAGGGTGACCTCAGTTTTTCAATATTGTATCATGTTGGATGAGGTAACCTATCCTTTTATATCCTGTACAAAAGATTAGGACAGCCAACATGTGAGTGCACACACACTGTTGAAGGAATTATAATTATATTGTATAGTTTTTATATATACTGTGTCATTTTATAACGCCATATGTCCATAAATGTGTATATTTATATACCCAAATAAATGTACCACAAACACATGTATGCACAAAATAACATCCCGCTGCACTGCAGGTATTAAAAGAAAAGGAAGGGATAGTTTTTTCCACTGACTTCAGTAGCAGCCAATCAAACAGCAGGGAATCTCAGGTCTGTTTCAGTCCAACCAATTAGAGGTGATGATGAGCTCACACTTCTTTCATATCTGAGCCCTGATTTGCTGATGTTGCGTGACACAGTAAGAGAGGCATCCTGTGCTCTTCACATGGGAGCATGTGTCATACACAGAGAAGCAAGCAGCCAGTCCTGTTTTGGAGCAGTTGATAGAAAAAAAAACCTTGCTGTCCTGTTGCTTTGGCATATACCAAGCTTCCGCCCCATCATCAATTATTCAAAGCATCAGCAGTCTATTTTTCAGTGGATGTGCATGTGTGTGAGTGTGTGCGCGCATACTTGCCACAGTGCGCATCTCACAATATGCTCTCATCGGATCTTTTGGGAGCCCCCTTCGTGCCGTTTTTCTTCCAGAATCTGTTTTTCCTCTCTGCTTTCTGGGGCATCGGCACATGTCTGTGGATGTTTGCAGGACAGAAACATGGAGTTTCATTCGTGGATTCTACATCTGATTCACTCTGAAACAAGCTCTGAGGGTTGCTCAGATTGAGGTGCATTACTGGAGAAGTCTGGACTGCTTTTGTTTTTTCTAGCTGTGTTGTGCTTTTATCATCTGAACACTAAAAAAGGTTAAAAACCTGTGCCTCCGTTTCTGGATCTACTTTGCTGATTTGACAAAATGCCAGAAGCAAATTATCTTCTCTCGGTATCCTGGGGATATATTAAGGTAAAAAGTGTCTTTATGTTGGTGTATTTTAATGTTCCTTGCCTATTTTAATGGGACTTCCTTTGGTGGAAGTTTTTTTTTTTTTTTTATATATACATACATATATATATATAACTTGGATTATATTTAATGGCAAGAGAAATTGGAATATGGTGCATCTCACCAGCATGCTGATTACAGAAACACATTCATAGGCGTGACTGTGCTGAGTCTGTGATCTATTTAGCCGTTTCTGTAATGGGAAGAGCTTTTGGTGTTTACACTGTGATCTGAGAGGGGTAGACTTAGCTGGATGTTTTGATCATAAAAATACACTTTATGTTTTAAATGAATTTGGATTTAAATGTGATAGCGTCTTTATTTGTAGTTTGATTTTGTTTTTTTTGTTTTTTTTTTTGTTTTTTTTTTCTGGTTTTAGATGGATTAAAACAGCAATACTTGGATCTTTGCTTTTTCTTTTTTAGGTCAACGGTTCTCCAGATGGTTTGGTTGGCCTGTATTTTTTGACGTAACAAGGACCTTTTTTTTCCAATAGATGACACAAAAACCTAAAAAAAGGCTTTTAACTATTTTTAGAATGCTCCTTATATTATTTGACTGTTTTGTTTTTGCTAATAAGGTGACATATAAAGAGCTTCACCTGTTTTTGCTGCTTTTTTCTGTGCTGCTATCACAGTGTTTGAAAATCTTTTTCAGTACTTGTCCCCAGTAACTTTTTGGTATTGCAATGGTGTGTTTTTAGATGATTATGTATTAATTTATAGGAATAACTCATAGATGTATGGCACTTGTTTCTGATTGGATCAAGGCCAGACTTTTGCTTGTTAATCTGTTTTGTAACATTTCTGCCACACTGCAAAAGCCCTGATTTCAAGCTTTCTCCTTCACATCAGTTTGGAATTCGAATCAGAAGCTTGAGCTAAATTCGGGTTGGTCTCTTCAATAAGACACAGTAGAAGGAAGAGCGAATGAGAGGTGGAAAGGTGATCCTCTGGGAGCAACTTCTGTGATGTAACTGGAAAATTAGAAAATCAGGATAATGTTAAGTGTAATGATCTGATTTAATCACTACCAAAAACATAATAAATAAATAAGTAAAATGGGTTTGAAATTTTTCTGCATGATCTCAGTGTAGGTGACTAAAACAATTAAGGTCAAGGACTATAAATTATTATGCTCTTGAATTGTGTTGTCAGTGTTTTGTATATAATGTCTATGAGTAGCAGGTGCAGTTGGGAAGAATAAAATAATCTGTCCTGTAGTACAAACAGTCAAACTCACCATCCTTGTGTATGTCTATCTTTTAGTTTAAGAGGATGTTAAATCGGGAGCTGACTCACTTATCGGAGATGAGCCGCTCTGGGAATCAAGTGTCTGAGTTCATCTCCAGCACCTTCTTGGGTGAGTGATGACACAGGAATTGCTTAAAAAACAACAACAAAAAAGTACAACTTGTACTCAAATCCATTTTGTTTTCATGTTGCAGATAAGCAACATGAAGTGGAGATGCCATCCCCGCAAACGCAGAAGGAAAAGGAGAAGAAGAACAAGCCCATGTCCCAGATCAGTGGGGTGAAAAAGCTCCAACACTCCTCAAGCCTCACAAACTCCAATATCCCTCGCTTTGGGGTCAAGACAGAGACTGAGGATGAACTAGCTAAGGTGTGTTTGTGTGTCCTGAAAAAACAGTGTGAAGAGCCACAGTAAGGCAGGATTCACACTGACATGATTTGTTTACAGACTGTAGTGACCATAGGTCATGAGATGAGACGTGATCGGACAGGCAATTTAATAACTGGCAACTGCAATGCTGCTGGAAAAGTTGTGAAGCGCTATACCCAGAATATAATTTGCCACCGTTAGATGCCACTACGTTCAAAGGGAATGTAGGAAGCCAGTTGACAGTTGAAGCCAGAAGACAATCCTATAGACAGTGGATGCTGTTTGTATCCTAATAAGGCGAAGGAAGTAATGAAGGAAAAGTGAATAACATGTTGTCTGGGATTGTGCCTCTTATTATGTTTTTTTAGGAGCTGGAGCATGTGAATAAATGGGGCCTCAATGTTTTTAAAATCTCAGAATTCTCTGGGAATCGACCATTGACAGTCATGATGTACACAATATTTCAGGTAGACTCATCTGACTATTTAAAATAAATCCTTCTTTAATTTTGACATAGTCTTAAATGTAAAACATGTTTTGCAATGTCTGTTTTTTAGGAGAGAGACTTGTTAAAAACTTTTAAAATTCCACTCGACACCTTTATAACATACCTGATGACCTTAGAAGACCATTATCATGGCGATGTGGCCTACCATAACAACATCCATGCTGCTGATGTCACCCAGTCAACTCACGTGCTGCTTTCCACCCCTGCTCTTGAGGTGAGGTTCATGTGCACATTCACACTTAGACCTGTTGTCACAATCACACATGCTCCCAGATTCAGCATCAATTAAACCCCTGCTCAAAGTCCAATCAATACTCTCCCTCCTGTCTTGTGTGCTTCATTCTCGGTTCCTCCAGGCTGTGTTCACAGACCTTGAGATCCTCGCTGCCATCTTTGCCAGTGCAATTCATGACGTCGACCATCCTGGAGTGTCGAACCAGTTCCTAATTAATACCAGTGAGTCTAAATGCAGATTCCTCTCAGCATCTGTTGGTGGCATAGAGTAACACGAACATATGCTCACATATCCAAAATAAACAGACACTCTGTAGCTTCTCCCTCACTAACACACCTACCAGCCCAATCATCATGATTTATGTGTTTTTACCTCTCTGGATTTCCTTTTTTGAACTGAAGGTTTCATGAATTCTTTTAGTAGCTTATTTATTTTAACACACACTGACTTATTTTGTGTTATTAATAGTACATAGGTAAACACCACTTGGATGCTCATTTACTGCACATATATCAAAATGCTGTAACATGAGCAGGTCCCCCTATGTCCATGCAAAGAGCTATGACCAGTCAGTTTGTAGTGAAAGAACATCTGAGGGTGTGCTGGTGTCCCACGTACCAGATTTGTTGGATGTTAGCTTTAAATTCTTTGGGCTGTATGTGATTGGGCTTGCTGCTTATAGGTGCCATGAAATCCCCTCAGTGCAGAGTTTGAGTGAACGTCTCAGACTGATGTCTCTGCATCTTTTGGCAGCAGTTGTGCTGCAATTCTGCAGAGACATTTGCTACCGTGGAGCAGGGCTGTTGCTGTATAGAGGAATGTGTTAGGTGTCCAAAAATGTTTAGATTGGTGAGAAGTCTCGTCTCTTAAGTAACATCTATGTGAATTCCAGGATTGTTTCCCCAGGACAACATTACATTGTAGTGAAATGAGTAGTGTTACTTATTAAAACTGAACACTCATACTCCTGAGACTGAACACTCATATGGACTTTCTGTGCCTGCACACATATATGTCACCACCAGCATGTTTTCTTCAGTCACGTGTGATAGCTTTGACATGTGATACGAAGGCAGAGGAGTTCACAGAGGTGATCAATATTGTCTTTATGCTGCCTCTTCCATGTAACACTACGTCACTCAGGGTTCTCAGGAAAACATGCTCTTCTAGACATATATGCAGGAAGCCATACTGCCTACAGAATCTTTTGTTTCATGGGAAAATGCTTCTGGTTTTGGTTAGTTTTGCATCAGATACAAAAAGTAATATATAATATTTTCAGATTTTTGTTGCAAGACTGTACCCATTACAGTTTTGGCTCTGGTTTCACAAAGATGATTTTTATGTGTTGTGCTGCTATGTACTTATCAATCAAAAATGGTGGGCAGAGATCACAAAGAACAGATAACAAAACCTGGAACAGTACCTCGGACTCAGCATCACCTAGGGTAAAGTTAGAAGTGGGAGAACTAATCTCTAAAGCAAAATTGCAAAGTTGAGCAAGAAATTATTCTGTTATCCATCTTTTGTTGACTCACTTTATTCTGGCTTGAGGAGTCATATATATATATATATATATATATATATATATATATATATTCACCTTAATTTGGCAATTTAGAGCAAAACACAGTTTGTGTCCACTGTGTGTTACTTTAAGCAGCCTTTCTTAAGAGCATTGCAAATTTCTGTGTTGCTAAGAGTGAAAGGAATCAGATCAAACTGACACTTTTGTCTCAGACACTTCACTTATAAATGTTGCAGTGCTTCCCAAAATCTGAAACAGGGAATCCCTGCAGTAAAAGCAGTATGACTCATTCTTGTTAGAATCCACCCAACTGTCAGCTGAAGAGGAATGGAGCAGGATCCCCTATTGCTGCACTGTTTCACTGCAGCCAAGACTAATGCATCTTAATGAAAAGTTCAAATACTGCTAGAGGTCCTTCAGATGACCCAGAGTAGGAAACCTCTTAGCGGAAAACATGCTGGAACTTTTCTCATAGAGCAAAAAACGTTTAATATTTTATCCAGTTTTCAAGTGACAGTGTTTGTCATGATATTCATTTTGATCCAATTTAAATGAAAAGCACAACTCAGCAAACTTAATTAATTAGCTGTTCCCTCCCAACAGATTCAGAGCTAGCCTTGATGTACAACGACTCATCGGTGTTGGAAAACCACCATCTAGCAGTCGGTTTTAAGCTCCTGCAAGAGGAGAACTGTGACATCTTCCAAAACTTGACCAAAAAACAACGACAATCACTGCGCAAGATGGTCATTGACATCGTAAGTGAAAACATTTCCATCATGTTTTCACACTCCTCTACATAAATGACATCACTGTTTTCTGTGCTGAACTCTAACGGTGCGCTGTGGGTGTTCCAAGGTGCTTGCGACAGACATGTCAAAACACATGAATCTTTTGGCCGATCTGAAGACGATGGTGGAAACCAAGAAGGTGACCAGCTCTGGTGTATTGCTGCTGGACAACTACTCTGACAGGATACAGGTAAGCATAAATTTGTGTAATCCCTGGTTTTCACCCGATCCAGCTGGGTTGCTTTGGTGCTACAACATGGCTTGCAGCCACTTAAATACTTTCTAAAACCGCCTCTGGCACACTAGTTGCCTGTCTGAATATGTAAACCAGTCAGGGAGACAAAAGACTTTTGGAACATAGTCTCACATTGTTAAATCTAGGCTTGGGCTCCCTGCTACCTGGTGGCATTCCAGGCTTAAACTGTACAAATGTATCCCTTAGAGTGCTTCTGCACTCTAAGACAAGTCTGTAAGAAGAGGGCCATATACTTAAAGATACTTAAGATAATTAAAAAGGGCCACACTATTTTGAAATTAACAGACATGTCTACAAATTCAACAGGGCATATGCTAAAGAAGTGCAGAATTTTTCGTGTTCGGCTTAACTTAAGTGTCCGTACAGTTAACATTAAAATGTCCTGGAAATTTTCTGCCAGAACTTTATCCGTTTTTCTATAGAAAGTATTTTGTGTTCTTTCCTTGTGGTGCCATAATTGTCATTGCCATCATTAATCATCGTGTTTGAAACCTTATCACATATATTTTATTCAGGTTCTCCAGAACATGGTTCACTGTGCAGACTTGAGCAACCCCACCAAGCCTCTTCAGCTGTACCGACAGTGGACGGACCGCATCATGGAGGAGTTTTTCAGCCAAGGTGATCGAGAGAGGGAGAGGGGAATGGAGATCAGCCCCATGTGTGACAAACACAATGCCTCAGTAGAAAAAAGCCAGGTAATGCACACAAGTAGATAAGTGGAGTCATCATACACAAGCATATAGTAAGCAGACCCAGACTGAGCATCTTGTTCTTCACATGTGTATCCTCCAGGTTGGATTCATAGACTATATTGTTCACCCCCTGTGGGAGACATGGGCTGATCTGGTCCATCCTGATGCCCAGGACATCCTGGACACGTTAGAGGACAACAGAGAGTGGTACCAAAGCACCATCCCCCAGAGTCCCTCTCCAGCCTTGGATGAGCCAGAGGATAGCACTCGACCCCCTGGAGGGGATAAGTTCCAATTTGAGCTCACCCTGGAGGAGGATGGGGAGTCAGACACTGAAAAAGACAGCGGCAGCCAGCCAGAAGAAGAAGAGGAAGAGGAAGATAACAGCTGTACTGACTCAAAAACACTCTGTACACAAGACTCTGAATCAACAGAGATTCCACTGGATGAACAGGTGGGGGAGGATGATGATGATGAAGAGGAGGTAGCTGAGGAGGGAGAAACAACCTGCTCACAAGCATGTGTTTTAGAGGAAGAGGTTGCAGAGGAGGAGGTGGAGGAAGAGGAGAAATCCCCTGACACATAGCAGTTATGGACAGCAGCTGATTAACTGCTCTTCTTAGTAATGACAGATGATTATTTATAGAATATTTTTGGGTTTTGTGAAATCTGTGTTTTTTTATACATCTATGTTTCTGGTTCCAAAGTGCGCGCTGCTCTCCATCTTGACCACTCCTCCTGTCAGCTTTGTTGAGGCACGCCCACCGGTACTATTTACATTTATGTTTGATTATTTATTTTTTTTATTTTTTTTTTTTGCACTCAGGAAAACTCCTTTTCATTCCCGTTTGTACTGAAGGGGTGGGACTTTATTTAACCTTGACACCTCCCCTTTACGATCCTAAGTTTCGGATGTGGACGAATAGTTCACATGCTGCTCAGTGCTGCTCATATGTTACATTATTTTTCTGCTTTCTTTCTGCTTTTCTCTCAGTCTTGCCTGACAGTTTGGTCGTGTCTTTATATTTTATTAAGTGCCCAGAATCTCCCTCTCCCTCTTAAGTCATATCCTGCCCACTATCAATTAGGAAGCTTGTTATGCTGCCGTTCAGCTGAAAACTCAACGGACGCTGCAGAGACGGTAGCTGCAGCAAACTAGAGAACTTTCAAAATACATTTCTGATGTGGAAGTCTTCCTTGAAAACCTGTCTGACACATAGGGTAAATCTGAACAGCCATGACACTGTCCTAGACCCCTTTTATTTTAATATAGTTCTGTACGTAAGCTTCAGACATTATATAGAGTTACTTTTGAAAGCTTTCTTTTGTTAAGAAAGGAGACAGTAGCCTTTGGCAACTAACAGGGAAATGTGTCAGAGTTTTTCAGTGTTTTGAAGGGGTATTTTCACAGCTGGATGTTATGAGGGGTGTTCTGAGCTGTTTGCAACTGTGCCAATAGCATTTATTCTACTATTCATATGCCACCATTCTTATCTCCAATAAGTCCTGTGTGTTAAAATTTGGAATTCATTCATTACTATTTTTGGTGAGAGTTTTCACTGAAAAAGAAACATAGAAAGCTAAGGTTGTATCCCTAACTCTCACTGGAATCATTCATGACATGGATGAAGCCTTTAAATTTTATTCATGTTGCCTGCAGTTCTTTTGAACACATCCCAAGACAATGCAATGCTTTATAGTTGATACAAAAAGCACCTTTTTGGAAGCTTGATTAGTGCTTCAAGTGTATAGAAATAGTAATGGTGGTAAAAAAAATTATTAGGGGGATTTTATGTAAATGTTATGAAATCTTTGTTTAATATCTCTGGCTCATTTTCTTCGGTGTATACAGCAGCCACGATGATTTCTTTCATTGAATTTATATTTAATTTGCCATCACATTAGTTCCAGTTACTGTCTTTGTTTTCAACAAGACAATCAGCTCCATTGAGTAGTCATGAGATAAGACTATCCTCTACGTAGATACTCTAATGCACTAATATATTCATATCGCACCTCTTTAATATTTTTAAACTATTTTTAAACTCGCCAAAACACTGACTCATGCTTGAACACAAGCTTGAACGTTATCGTCCTGCATCTCATCCAAAAGTTCCCTTTTCCATGTTGATACCATTTTAAAATCACTTAAACCTTATGCTATTATTTATTGGTATATTTTTCTATTTGTTGAATTGTTTTTTGCTATATAAAGGTGGTGCAGTTAATATGTTACTGTAGCATAAACCACCAGGCTTGCCAGTTACAATACCCAAATATACTTTTTTCCTTGTGTATATAAGGTATTTTTAAAAAATCAACTAAAGTAAAAGAAAGGAAAAAAAACACTTGAAACACCACGCACCGCTTTCTCTTTAAGAGTGTGTTTGTTTTAATTATGTCATTTTAATTTCATATTTTTATTTTGTGCCAAGATTTGTTTTTTTTCTTTTTTTCATCTTCACCCAAAGCCCTTACCTGTAATAAAAATTTTCTGGTTTTATCGCTGTTTACAAACACATATTTATTGTGCTGTATATAATATATAATTATTAATGTTATTACTATCATCATGCAGTTTGCTGTAAATGGTTGATTCTATCATCCCTTTTGGTGATGGCGTGGCTGTATTACGTACCTCTTGTTGAGAGAATGTTTATTACACATGAGCTGCAGTGTAAAAATTATCCATCGACTTATTGCTTATCTGAGAACTAGCTCAGTGAGGAGAGGGGGAAAGCCAAATTGTTTTTTAAAAAGAAACTGTTCCTTGGCCCATGGGCTGTGCCTTAAATTCAACACATAATTTACTTTAGCCTTTTTTTTCTTGTTTTTATTATTATTAATATTATTATTATTGTTATTATTATCTCGATCTAATTTGCTGCATTGGTGAATCTTTTGGCTTGGTTGGCCTGATCACTAGTTGAGAAAAGTTGCCTTTTCATTATCACAGCCAAACACAGTTTTGTCTATCACATGTATGGGACTTTGTAGAAAATATATGTCTGCGCAAACGTTTGTTAAGGTTCAGGTCAACCATAAGTCATAGATTTACTCCACGAGTTATTGTGGCCGATAGCCGGATGTCCAAGAGTCGTATTTGCTGTAGACCTGGTCGTAACAACTCACACTTTTATTTACGCTCTGCAACTACACTCAAAGATGTGACTCAGCCTGTCGGATGTGGACGATATGGGAGAGGTTTTACTGTGTTGTCCACCTTCTGGTTGCGTTGCAGCTACAAACACTGAATGGAGCGCAACAGGAGTGTGTCGTTGGTGCTGGACTGTGGCTCTACAAAGCACAGAGGCTATGAGACACACCTGCATGTTCAGCCACTGCTGCATTAATTATGGCTGAAACACTCACGGTGTGTTCTTTATCTATGCTCGGCCCACACTTCCACTCACATCACTTGCAATATCCAAAACCACTGACATTTTTCTGCCTGGGCGGGAGGAAGGGTTTAGTATATTTCTTTACTGAAGGGAAAGGGGGAGGGAATAGGGAGGGACGGGTGTGGGGGATCGCATTGTCCCGAAACAGGGACTCTTCTTTTGACACACATACTGTAGATTTTAAACAGCCCTGGACCAATGGAAATAGTGGGTTCTTTTCTCATTATGTGTTCTATTTTTTTATGGTGTGAAAGGAAAAACTCAAACTGTAACTTAAAGAAAAAAGGTCTTCAGGACAATTATTTTTTGGGTTATGTCTTTAGAATGCCTACTTGTCTGGACGTTTCACAGGACAGTTAAAATGTTATTTTAATGGATTCCTTGTTAATTGCAGTCTATTGGATAGCACTGTAGATCATACAACTTTATGTAGAAAAACAAATAAAAAGAATGAAAAAAGTTTTTATATGCAATGGATTAAATAAAAGCATGGGTTGATTCTGCCTACTTCCTGGTCTCTTTGTTTTCATTGTTATTGTTACAGGACCTGGTGACGTGTGGATGTTTTTATGTTCTTATGGTCAGAGGAACTCTGCTGGAGCAAATGATTAGTGGACTTGTACCTGTCACATTCAACCCTATACACCCTGATAGGCACATCGGGAGGCAACGTGGGGTCAAGGTATCTTGCCCAAGCTATAGCCGCCCCATAAGAAACACTACCCACCAAAAATAGGGATATTTGGCTTTTTGTATGATGTCAGACTGGACCTTAAATGCTCTATAACCTTTTATAGGTGAACTTAATTTGACTTTCTCCAAAAGTTTGAATGCACATGAGCAACTGTTCAGTGTTTAAGTACTTGTTGCATGCTGTTCTCTAACAAGGTAGTTAACCACAAAAAACCTAAAGTGCCTGAACCATGAATCGACCCTTAAATGGTCTGGTTCAGTGACAGTTTGTAACTAAAAAGTCTTCTTCACCATGCTGTTCAAATTATGACACCATCAGACCAAAACCACACCTAACACATGACAAGTGATTGAGACATTGATATTTCATGCTGTGGTTTACCCTTCACTGTTAGCTTTTGTTCTTTAACCTAGTTTTCATATTTAATCGTGGAGAATTAAAAGAAAAAAAATCCACTTTCAGCTGATTGTATCAGTTGCATCTGTTCAGTGTTATACTCTGACTAAATGTGCTTGATGTACAATCATTGCTTTTTTTTTTGAGTCTTGAATATAAATTCTACAAAAATTGCACCAAAAAAAGTTTTGCTTAAGTTGCAAAAGTGGAATATTTGCCTCTGGAGCTGCATGTGGGAAATGTATGAGGCACAGTTAATATTAATGACAGCATACATCTGGGTTTTTCTCTCAAAAAAATGACAACTGAGTGACATTAGCATAAATTTCTAATTCATCCCAAACCTCAGTTTGCAGACGTATAACACTAGGTGGCACTCACTGCCTTGAAATGGAATGAAGCGCCCACTGAATAGAGCAATGCTGATGATACAGCAGGCCCTGGTGAGAGGGCAGCGTTCCCCAAGTCCCTCCATCTTGCTTTAGTACATTCATTTAAAAGACAGAAAATACACAGAACTGCTCATAGAATTGGATTTATTTCCTATCATTTCAAAAACATACTTCTTAACTTTGATTGCACCTCAGGAAATAAATATGTTCAGCTATATGTAAAGTCATAGTGTTCTAAAACAAGATATTACCAGACTGACTGTGTGCCATCATTATTCCTCTATGAAATTAATTTTAACTTTAAATCTACAGTAATTTATTTCATGGCAACAAGTTATATTATCACACACAGACACACATGCACACAGACTGTGTGCCGATGTATGCAGGATCTATGAACTAGATTATGTATATCCCTTTTTTTAGAATTACAACAGTATATGTATGGCATGGACTAAGTTATCTCCCTGACTATCTCTCACAACAACACTGCATTATGACATGATAATAAGTTCAGTCAACACCCAACAGTTAGCGGGAACAGCAAACAGTACTTGAATACATTTGTACAAAAGGTATACACAAACAATACACTATATATCTGTGATTTATCTCCTCAATATGGCAGGCACGCACACACATACACACACATACACGCACCATGTCACACATTCAGTGGTTGCAGGTTCTGAATGAAGCACTCGCTTCTCTTTTGAGAGCGTGCAACACTTTTAGAACCACTCTGGCAGACTGTCACTCACACACTGCAGATAGAGTTTTTAACTCAAGGACAGGCAAAACTATTTACATGGTTTAATTAATAAAATATTGCACTTATTGGCCCATAGCATGTCCTAGCAAGTACCATGACAATGCTCCTAAATCTGTAACACAGAGTGATATATACAGTGTCTTAGAATATAAATCTACATAGATACGTCAGGATTGACCTCATGCAATTAAAAAAACAAAACAATAAAATAATAGTTTAATCTACTATGCAACGGACATCTGATGGTGCTGAAGGAATTGTTTTGGCACAAATATTTTTAAGCTTTTTTTTATCAAGTGAAATATTTCAGGTTTTTTAAATTAGCTACAACTTTTACACTACATGGACTTATAATTAGGACAATACAGTACAATATGCCTGCAGTAAGGGGAAGATTCCCATTTAAACTACTGTATATTAAGTTTTCTAAGCAACTTACTGCAATATTTCTTTAAGAAGGGACTTTGTTTAACAGCACAAAAGCATGCTGACTCAGAAATTATGGCTGTTTATTCCATGCCAGATCACACACTTACCTGTGCTTTGACAGTTTGAGAATTAGATTCAATGAAGTACCATATCAGTACTACCATATGGAGTTAAGATAGATGGAGTTTGGGTAAGGCCTATCTTTTGAGAAAACAGCACATAACAATGACTTTTTTGGCAGCATGCTCTTTGCATCAAACAATAAAGGGTCATTTTACAGCTTGACTTACAGATATAGTCATCAGAGAAATATCACACCTACACAGAGCTAAGGGTGGGCTCACATCGACATTATACAGAGTAGATTCATTCCAACAGTAAAGCAGTACGGAGGGACGCACGAGGCCATGTTGGAGATGCTAAAAGGCCACTTTTTTTCCAAAGGTAGATGATTTTTTTTATGGCAAATAGGACATAACTCTTGCACTCATGAAAATCGTCACTTACTAACTGCCACACACTTATTTCTACAGATATTACACAAAGAGAGCTGCTACATTTTCTGGTGTTCTAAATCATAGATTTGGCAGCTTTAGGAGTGAAAATGAACCAATCAAAGAAAAATGCACACTGAACAGAAATGTAAGACAAAAGACTTTTAAAGCACCCTCTGATCCTATCCCTCATTGTGTGAGTATTTAGGGTCTTAAAGATTGTAAAAGTTGCAAGCCCTATAAAACTGGTTAAATATACTAATTAGCTGAAGAATGACAATTCAATTTTGCAGTATATTCTAGATATCTTATGATGTTATAACAGCCATGTCTGTTTTCCTGGTTATTTGCTTTTTATATGAGGTGATAACATTGGGAGATAATACAACAGTGATTTGCAACTCTACTACTGAACAAGGTTTGAACAGAAGTCCAGAGAGGGCAGCACAGGCAGGAATGACAATGCTGCACACTCTGCCAACTAACATGACCTGTGCTGCTTCCAGACGTTGGTCACTAACAGTTGCATCCCGGCTGTTGGAGAGGCGGAGCGCTGTCTGTGAGTTTGGCGGTGGGGGCTCCTGTGGTGACGGCCGGATCAGTGTCCAAGCTCTCAGACATCTTGTCGCAAATTAGGTCAACAAGACGTTCAAAGGTCTGCTTCACGTTGATGTTGTCCTTGGCGCTTGTTTCAAAGAATTCAAAACCTTAGAAAAAATTTAATGTGACAGACACGGAACAGAGGAATCATGATTGTGAGATAAATGGTTTTGTGTTGTTTTAAGAGAAACTTTTACAAGTATTGCAGCTGTCCAGAGTATTTCAATTGCAATCCTTGGAAAGTATTTAGGATAAAGAGCAACAGAATCTGTTTTATGCAACAACATGATAGTAAAGATAATCCCATCCAATTTAAAAATCATGAATGGATGAATGTAGTTCTGAGACCTACCCAACTGTTCTGCCAGCAGTCTGCCACTGTCCACTGAGACTACTCTCTCTTCTTCCATATCACATTTATTCCCAGCCAGCACCACCTGGGCATTATCCCACGAGTAGGTTTTTATCTGGGTTGACCTGCATGAAATCAGAAACACACACATACACAAGTCAAATATAAATTATTGCTAAAACTTCATTTCGACGAAAACGTCTAACAAGTTTTTGAATCACTTCTTATTGGAAATGGATCCATTAGAAACAGACGGAATAGGGAAGAACATGATGTAATATTTGTTCGGCATTTGGCGTGGTCATGCACCGTGATTACATCCCCTTTCTTTTGGCATCATGTAATCTTGAGTCCCTGATGGCATCAGTGGAAAATTGGGTCAGCTGACACTCTGTGCTGGAAATATGCAGTTGTCTTCAAGCTCAAATATAGGTCATTATTGTTATTATCCAGCTAAGTGATGTATTTCACACATGCCCAGACTATGCCCCACAAATACACACTGTTCAACCTATACATCTATATCTATTGAGATTTATATATAAGATAATGGACATTATATGTACCACAATTATAAAATGAAAATTACATGAAAAATAGCTTATTAATCCCAGAGGGAAATTGCATTGTTGTAGTTGGTTTTGTGTTTTTTAAACAAAACATTAATATTAATAATAATAATAATAATAATAATTTATTAGAAGAATATGATTATCTTTACCAGTATCTGTATTTCTATATAATATTTACCTATTTATGTTTACCAACATAGATAAATACATTCTTAAAAGTAAGAGATGTCAGTTGTTTTTGTACTATATGAATATAACTTAAATGTATCTGGAATTGTGCTGAGGAATTTAAGGAGCAAAATTCTTCCTGTTGTGTTGCAGTTTGACTGAAAGTAGGCCAGCGAACACACCACAGGCTGAAAAGAGGAGAGAAAGAGCCAGCAGACAGAATGAAGCATCAATTCAGAGACAGAGAGTGCAACATGATGTTGGCACCCCTCGTCTCTCTGCACAGCTCTGACTTGTCATAGCAGTTCGCATGTGGGTCATTTTGAGCCCAACTGCTCATTATTTTTGCTGACAGAAAAACCATTTTCACATCCAAAAAAGCTTTATATTCCCATATATGCGCACAATAATAGGTTTGTAAGAGAAGTAAAGAGAGTTTTTTTAATCTATTAATTTAATCTAAGTCCACAATTTGGTGTTAGTGTTACAATATTTCCCTGGTATATCTGTGACTCAGGCAGGAAATGAACACGTCACAAGCTTAATTCAGCTCAGTCGGAAAGGAGCCATTGCCATGGCAACTTCTTTTTTCTTCAACCTTGTCGCAAGGCGTGAGGGAGCAAGAAAGTGGAAGCAAGAAGGTGGGATTAAAACCAATGGCAAAGGCAAAAAAAGGAAGAATATTACTTATGTTATGGATAAAAAAAATACTTCTTTTTCTTTTAATGTTGGTGGATTTGTCCACCGTATGCAAAGTAAACGCTCAGGATACCCTCCAGGGTTCTTGCTCCCAATGACACAGTTGGCTCATTTAAGTAGATACCCATCACAGACAGAGCTCAGACTGCAATATTTCATCAAAGTGTCAGGGAGGCTTCAAAGAATAGGAGTGTCTGCCTATGACCTTGCTTTACAAGATAGCCTCTCTTGTTTACAGTGACAGGAAATTAATTCTAACCAGGAAGATAACAAGAAGCATTTGTACACAGCTGCTGCTAACAATGCAGTACACCCTTCCGGCTTTACATTGTTTTTAAACATTTCATCCTTACATAAAGGTAACATGTCTTTGGTTCAGATTAAACAGAACTCCTTTGACAGTGACTTTGAAGGTGCTCCCTGAGGCAGGATGGACAATGGCCTTAATCGTAATTGACATTACTCTACACAGGCTGCAAAACACACAACATGCAGGTGACTTTAAAAAATACCACTATCTGGAATTTGGCAAACAATCTCCTCAGAGTTGATGCTACATTAACTTCTCAACATAATTTGCTTTGAATACATGCTCAAAAGTTGCAGTTTTCTAATTAAAGCTCCAAAATTCCATATGCTTAAACTCAATTACCTGCAGAGACACAGCTGCACTCTCCTGCATCATCATGTCGATCTCCATACATCTTGCTTCATGCAGTGATGACAATCTTTAAGCACAATATTTTCTGACATCTCCGTATTTCTCATGTTTATATTTTATATCTAGATCGTTACATTTAGATCCTATACACGCTCAAAACTGCCAATTAGGCCACAAACCAGCTTTAGTAACTATTTCCAAAGAAACATAGCATAATGTAGTTTAAGGGGCCAGATCCACCCCTCACTGGTAACTCATTAAGTTTATTAACATGTGAAACAAAGTAAACAATTATTTTTTTGCTTTTAACACCGTCACAATATTGTTAATTGTTTTATTTCAACTGTTTTAATTGTTGTGTCCTTTCATGTTCTTTTTGTGTTCTGTTTTGCACTTTGGGTAGCTTCTATTCATTTGATAAAATGTTATAAATTGAATTAAATTCTGTCATGAAATGTAAATCTTTGTTTTCTTATTTAACCCATTAAGGCCCGACCCATGAAAAAATGGTAAGAAAAGTCAAATTTTTTAAATATGAGGTCTTTATTTGGTCCTTTAACAAAACGTAACAAAAAAATTTACATTTTTTGGGGAGGATATGTACCATTTATTACCATGTGATAGTTTAAAAATATAATATGGTTTTCTACTTCTGGGTATCTATTAGGGGACATAAGACAAGTATCACATTGTGTTCAACTGGATTTTGAGCAAAGTTTATACCATAAATTGAAGCAAAATGTCTCAGAAACTGTGTGTGACAAATGTGTCATGGCGGGTTCTTATGGGTTAATTACAGAAGGTGACAACAAATGTTACAGACATGTTTGTTCAACAGAGCCAGAGTTAGATACATGGCCAACCACTGTATGAAATACAAGTGGACATGGGACTGGAGTAGTAGGGTTTAAGGGTTCATTGTTTGGTAAATGCTTCTTTACCCTTTGAAACAGAGTCACATTTCAGCCAGTAAATCCCAGCAGCTGCTAGATCAGCTACACTTGTGTTGGTTGAATTATCGCTTGCCTCTCTGTGTGTTTACTTTACAATTCGAGCCATATTTAAAACCTTTCTTTCCTCTGTCAGATAAAAGACTTTTTGTGTTTGTAACACAATAGAACTTGTATTTTATTTTGCAAAATCTGGGAACAGAGTTTTGTATTTTGACATTTTTAAAGGGCCCAAAGCTGTTATTTAGGAATTTTCAGACATCCAAGAGTCCTTGTAGTTCACACACTGATTCTAAGCAAAGTTAACAATGATCTTGCTGGACATTGCAGTTAGTGATATCTATTGAATGGCAACCCCACACTAACTTCTGTTGTCTCATCATATCGCTGTACTGGCAACTATCTTCCACATGAAGGTTAGCCATGAAAGTTGCTAGTATATTGCCAGTCTTTCCTCTTTTTTGGAAAATGAACATTGCTGAGAGGGTCTGAAAACTAGTTAAATTCATTGACAAAGTTAGCAAAATGATCATGAATGCTTGTTAGAAATAAGGGGATGCTAGAAGATGTTATTCCACCAATTTTCATGCAAGACTCCACAAGTCTGCAAGCTATTTTGTACAATGTTCTACATGCTCCTTTCAATTTTCTACTTCCTTCTTCTAAATGGTTAGCGTTAAAAAAATACCCATTTTATACATTTTGTTTTTCATGGGCTGCAGTTTACAACTAAAACCACAGATTTGTATACATCTCCAAAATGCACAATATACCTATTTCCCATGTTCTGGGCCGCAGACATCCCTGTGTTAAAGCACAAACACCTGATGAGCAAAAATGTAAATCAAGACATATTCCTCTATACTGGCTTACTGCTGTAGCTGTTGTTTCTAGTGCAAAAATTCTAACCCAGAAACCTGGTTTCTGAATTTGATTGAACGTAGTCTTCCAAGTCCGGGTTTAGAAATTGGTGCATCACCAAGAATAACAGACATTTGGCTCAGAGTTACAGTTTAGCCTGCAGATGGTTGTTTGAGTCATGAATGGACCACAGCCATAACCTTGACAACTTTTTCCTTTCTCCCTTAGACTTACAAAGATTCATAAGAATGCCTAATTAACCTGTCATAGATATAGCAGATCACAGTGTTTCCATTAGGAAATAAGCATTTTAAAGAAAGAGGACACCTTTATCCAGGTTTGAAAAAAATCAACTCACCAGTCCTGCACAGCTCCAAAGGACTCCTCATTGGTGATGTCATACATGAGAATAAAGCCCATGGCACCACGGTAGTAAGCAGTGGTGATGGTCCTGTAGCGCTCCTGGCCTGCAGTGTCCTACACATGGACAATATGATTTAGAGTGGCTGCTACAATGGCTGACTGTCAAGCTCAGTTACAATGATCTGACCTTACACAGCACATACAGTATATGCAGACCCACTGTCAATAAACAGAGCTTCAATATTTACTAAAGCTTTTTTTTTTTTTTGCTTGGCTTAGTAATCCACACTTGCTTTTGCATTCGTTTATTGTGCTCCTGATCTGGAAATAATCATTATCCTAATTGCCTCACTGGCTTTGCATTGATAAGGTGCCAGAAACAGCTTTGGCTGATGCAATTGATTTTTTCACCTCTTCAATAAAATAATTGCTTAGCTGTGTTGAAGGTTCATTGGTGCAGTATTAAGAGCTCAGGTCATGACATGTATTTTGTAGAAAAGGAGCTAAAAATAGAAGAGAAATAGTTTGCTGTTGATGATGATGATGTTCATAGCTCAATGGAAAAGCAAGTGGTTACGCAGCATTTGAAGGGTTTACACACAGAAGACCTAAACATTCATTGCAGTCTTTACCACGAGCTCTCAATAAAAATGACAACACAAATGGAAATTTCCATTGAAGCTTGGGTTTATGCCTGATCTCTATCCTAATTATTAATAAACTATTCTGCAAAGCTGTTCCATTGTATGTTACATAATGAGAAAATGCCAATCATCTCCCTCCTATTGATACTGTATGTTTACTGTGCTGTTTTTACACCCACAATAAGTGTGTTTCCAGGTTTTTGTGAATCATGTGGGAAGGCTTCTGGCTGCTCTATTTGGCTCTTGTTAAACAGGCACCCAACAGGCAGTTCTGGATTACATTTACCACAGTAGTTTTCTGTTGTTCTGCACATGGCTGCAACAGTGTGCCTGTTATAGCCAGAGGACAAATCTGACCTTCACTTCACAGACATGGAACTCACAGCCTGCCAATGTTACACTCACACACCACAGCTAGGACCCTTTTCATTTAGTTTGCAATGACATAAAACAGCAGCTAGTCTGCATTGTATGATTATCTTCGTACAGTAACATTCTAAAGAACACAAGAGAGGATGATGTTGCTTGTTCGTGTGCATGTACCAAGTCATGTTCCAGTTGTCTGACTGCTTGTTTAATCTTGGCCTTGGTTTATGCTGGAATTCAAAATTTTCAGTATTGATTCTTGTCTAAGTGCTTGATAGTTAACCTAGCTTTTTAAGCTGTTTTTCCATATTGGTTTGCTTGTTTAGTTAAAAAGACAAACTGAGACAGAAAATAAGAAATCTGCTTGAATCCATAAAAACTGAGGGCCTTAAAAAGCTTTGCTTTTAGTCTGCAGCTCAGCAGAAATCAATCAAACCAGTCAACTACTCCAAGTGGTGAGGCAGCGAGTAGAGACTGCCAGTCACAAAAACTCTTTTCACTCTTGGTTCATCTTTTCTAATGATATTGCCAATATCCTGGATGTCAGTCATTTCAGCCTCATGCAGTAAAAGGGATGACTGTTTCTACGTTATGATGTGCAACTACCATAATGACTAAAGCCAATACCCATCACCTTAAAAGGCCATTTACTGTAAGACTCAGCTCTCTTTCAATTCAATTAAAAGAGACAAGGCAATTATCTGGATGCAAGGACAATCCTTTTCCTCACAGAATATGCTTGTCTTTGCTGATGATGAAAGCACATTATCCTGATTAACCTGTGATTTGACTGTTCAAGCTCAAGTTTTCACATCCTGATGAAGTGCTGCCTTTTTGTCTGGTTATTTGCTGAGCAAACACCACATATCTGGCTATGGTTAATTGCTGCAAAAGGCAATTTTCTAACAAATCAAAAAGGACAAAAAGAAGGAAAGAGATAGAAACTATCAAGAGAAAAGTGAAAGAAACAGAGAGGAACTATTACATATCTTTTTCCTCTCCATGTCGCAGAGGTATTTTGAGACAATCTGCTTCAACAGCTCAGATGAACTCCTAATTAAACATACTAAGATATTCTTCAGTTTCCTACACATTCTGAGAAAGGTGTTGCTTCTGTGTTCTTCCCTGCTGTGTGCCAAACTAACACTTACTGGTCTCCGATCAGTAATGTTGACATTTCCATCTGTCTCCACACGTATATCAGGGTGTTAAGAAACACAGTAAAGCCTTTCCTGAAATTTTATGGGGTAAATGAATCACACAGCCTTATGTGCAACAAGGTTTTAAGAAAGCCCTGAACATTCTCATTTATTGTTTGTGAATTAAGGTGCTGACACTGAAATATTAGTCATTTACAATGGGTTACAGAATCTCTAAAACTGACCTTTTAAAATATTGTTTGTGGAGACAGAAAGTCTTTCTTATTCTATTACCTGCTAACGGAAGAAGGATTCAAGCAAAATACACATAGTATAAATCCTCTCTATGTCAAGAGATGAAAGGCTAAATCTACTTAAGCATACTAAGCAGTTATAGCCTGTCCTGCTAGCCAAAACACTGACTAGGATGGCTTTAACACTCAGGGGATTCAGTGTATGCAGCTCTTTCCTGAAGGTGAGGCCTACTACTGTCAGGTGGTGACCAGCCATGGTGTTTGAAACATATTTATCAATGAAGAACGACATAAGCAGAAGTCAGGGCATACGGTAGATGGAGATACTTTAAAGAATGGAATCACTTGGCAGGAGTACAATGATGAAGAAAAGAAAACAGAATTGAGGGTGAAGGAGATCACTCAGAAGGCCTGTCCTCCTCCAAGCTCAGACAGTCCTCCAAGGGACCTTGGTGGAAAATTGGACACAGATTTCTTCCAGAGATCAAATGTTCCAACAGGTAAATACTCAGCTTTTCACTAACTAAAAGGAACTATACGAAAAAAAGAAAGAAAATCTAAGCAGTGCCTTGTTGTACATTGCAGCTTTGTAACTTAACAATGGATCCATTTCTTCAGTACATTTAATTTAAAAAAGGATAAATGAGAAAATGTACTCTTTTCAAAAGTCTGATAATTCAATTTTGCCTGTTTCATTTGGCAAAATCAACAATTAAGCATTCAGTGGCTACCTACTGAAAGTTTAATGCTTTGAATGTGAATATTTCATACCCAGATCTGCAGTTTGATCCTCTTGTCGTTCTTGTACACAGTCTTCACTTTAAAGTCGATGCCCACTGTGCTGACAAAGGCTGAAGTGAAGGCATCATCGGCGTAGCGGAACAGAAAGGACGTTTTGCCCACGCTGCTGTTGCCGATGATCAGCAACTTGAACATGTAGTCAAAATTTTGGTCTCCTCCCTCTCCTTTCCCTTTTATATCCTGAGTGGCAGCCATCTGCAAAACCGGATAAAACGGCAATAGAAAGAAAGCAGTATGGGGAGGGGGGGCATGGAAATACAGAAAAAAAGATGCTTGGATTTGTTCAGAAATTGTGTTTTCATATAGTTTGTATAAGGCCAGTTTGATCTATTTGTTTGAACCATGTAAAAACAAACAAACAAACAAACAAAATCCAGTTTGTACACATGCCTGACAATGGAAAAAGCAGCTTAGATGTTGTGAGCATTGTACAGTATGCGCTTATTGTACAGGCCACAGATCAGAGGTGACAGAAGGCTGCGTCAGGGGAACCAGCATGACCAACACAGCAAGCTGTTGTATCAATGAGTATTAGATAACAAGCTGTTTTTCCCCTTCTATATAACCTCCATAAGTTCTATAGGGTACTTGTCTTAATGCTGTTGCCTAAAGAACAATATTCAGCTCATAAATACAGTTTAGATAAATGTACTGGGTGAAATTATACTATGAGCTTTTGGAAACATCTCCAATCCACAGCTATATTGACCCATATGAGAAGCGTTTTTTTGGGGTGTGATGTTTTACATCACTCTTCTAAACGCATTTCCTTTGAAAAAAATACGGTCATATTTAAGTTATCAGAAAATCTGCTTCCATACAACTGTTACTGCTCACAGTTGCTCACAAAGTGGAGATGGACTTAACGCATCTACAGTAAGCATTTTTGTGCAAGCTGTCAGTAGTCAGCGCCCTCAGAGGATGAGAGTACTACTAACAAGATGTCACGAGAACAGTCATCTTTCCTCCAAGGTGCATATTTTAGACAAAAACAGCCGAGCTTCCCGCTAAACATGTGCAAAGCGAGCTATCTGTAGCGTATGCAGTAAATAAAAGATGCCCGGACCTCCATTATGCACGTCCTGCACTGGGTTTCTATGTGACTCTGTAGGCTATATTTAACACCAGTGCGTTTGCAAGGACACCGATTTCCGAAATGTATAATCGTAATAATGCCATTTACACGCGCAACATCAAACCAGCTGTCCTGATGTAAAATTACATGACATTGCAAAGCAATGAGCTACATGCCAGCTAATTTTAGACGAGCAGCTCTGGGCAGGAGGTCATTTTATCCTTTCATGAAATTCTTCCACATAACTACTAATATACGAAACTAAGAAAACCGCGTCGAGGACATTGTGTGAACAAACCTGCTTTGAAGGCCTCGGCTCTATTTGTATCTGCCCCTGTAATGCAGGATTCGGTTTTATTATTTAATCTAATGCAGACCTTGATTTTTTTCTTCCCCCCTCTGTGTCTCCGACCAGTTTCAGCACCTGGGAGCTGTCCCCTCCGCTTCGGATCTGGCACGCACGCGCCCTGAGCTGAGGCTGACGAGGATGGCTGACTCGCTCGAGACGACAGAGCGCAAGCAAATGGAAAACGCGTTTCATGCGTAACGTCCGACGTCATGGTTAAAAAAAAAAAAAAAAAAAAAAAAAAAAAAAGGAGTGGG
Source organism: Melanotaenia boesemani (assembly GCF_017639745.1). NCBI lineage: Eukaryota > Metazoa > Chordata > Actinopteri > Atheriniformes > Melanotaeniidae > Melanotaenia > Melanotaenia boesemani. The sequence goes on from NC_055692.1 coordinate 15,280,512, forward strand.
GGGTTGTAGTTTTTACATGGGTTTAAGCTCAAAGGCGTTGAAGAGCTTCTAAAGTAGATGTTTGACTACATTACTCAGCTCGCAGCGCATCCCAGCTGTCAACAGCTCTGGTTTAAAAGCAAAGACGAAAGGCTTTTCAAATCAGCACCACATGTATCGCAAATAGACCCTCCCCGTCTCATAAGAGCAAATTTAAAGGCTATAGGCTATATCTTACCTTCCCATACAAGTCCATTTTATCTTCAGTATTATTTAACCAGTTTGCTTTACAATTGTCTGCAGTGCCCTATCAACTCTCATCTGCACATCTTTTCTTTTTTTCAGGAAGCAAATATAATAGCGTCTTCTTTTGCGTCACTCTCTCGGCTTTGCTGCCGCGCGCCCGCCCCTGAAGCCAGCTCTGCTTCAGAGAGAACAAGCGGCAGAGCAAATGAGCATATGCTGAGTGCTGATGAATATTATTATGGGCTTTCAATGAGAGTAAGTAGATGATAAAGTAGGGGCGGAAGTGGGGGTAAAAAGGAAAAAAAATATAGGCTATATAAGGGCATCTTTTGCAATTATAATTACACCTCTTTTAGGCAGATTAAACACGTGCATAATTAATCTGTGAAGTGCAAATGCTAAACTGCCATTCAGTAATGAGACAGGGGCATAATTAAAAATCAGGTCTTATTTGAAATATGATTTCCTCTTGCGCCTGTCTGTTGTGCACACAGTAGCAGAGGAATCTATCTTCTACTACTATTCTCTCATCTATAACCTCCATAGTTTAGCCTCGGCCTATAATATGGTTTAAGAGGCGCAGCAGACACAACAGACTTTACATAACCGTGGACTACACCTCAGACACAAAATATCCATCAGCTGTATCATGCTCTTGGCAGACTTATGATAGGGCGTAAATGAAGGGACAGGGCGGGATATGCAGACTGATTGGCCCATGTGTGTTTCAGCAAGTTGATGAGTGCGCAGCAGCAGACGGGGGCGGGTCAGGTAGGCCGCGCAGACGTTAGTTTGTCTTCAATTCTGTTGGTGTTGTTTTATATCTTCATAATGCACCACTTTATACAGGTTTCTGCGTGTGTGTGTTTGTTTATCTGTGTTGCTTGCTCCGTAAGCACGCGATCTCTGCTCTCGTTTGTTTGTTTTGGCATCATACTGCGTCCAGATTCCATGAATCTCCAAACTCCGTCAGCGTGTTGGAACGCAGCTGTTAAAATGCGCCTCGTCTCTGCTGTTGGAGCTCGTCTTTGTTAGAAGTGAGCAGATGTGAAACGACGAGCTGTCGCTTTAGATAGTTTCCGATCCAATGCGTAGAAAAGTAACACTTTTCTAGAAGGTTTCTACAGGAGAAAAGGACGCTGTAGCCCCATCTGCTGTTAGCAGAGGTGCTCTGTGTCATCTTGGCAGCCTCTCTGAAGCTGAATAGTGGTAATGATTGACAAAGGAATATTGCAGAGATTAAATAATTCTTTTTACAACGTTTTATTATAACGATGGCAGCGATGTTAACAATGAGGCTTTAGTTTTTTTGACGTTAAACAAACTCACACGCTGCGTTTCTAAAGAGTTTTCATTTGATTTCTGAACAGTATACAAGAAATGTCAGATTTCCTCAGTTGCAGTGTCCTGCTTGGTCTTTCCCCATGGAATTCTGCTTTACAGTGTGTGGTACAGGTTGAAACGAACACTCCAGATTGATCCAGGTCAGCTTTAGGCGATTTAGATTGCCAATCTATTTTTATTTCACTTCTCACAAAAGCATTTGTAGACTTTGTTCTTTGACTTTCATTTTATCTCACCTGGAAACATATTAACAGATTTATGATTGTGGAAGCTCTGGAAACATTGAGAATTGCCAAGGATTTCATGATTCATTTAATTGAAATAAATAAATTATCAAAAAAAAAAAAAAAAAAAGTAATACAATTTGTATTTAAAATTCAGGAAAATATAAATAAATATATCTTGTTCACAGTCTTGTTGAAAGGAGGATGTTTGTGCTATGTTTCCTTATCCAGTCAGTCCCCGCAATGGAGGACTCAATTGAGATGATTCTGGAAGACCATGGCAGGATATTACCAACCAACAAACCCCATCCCATTGTATCAGCCTGCACAGGCGCTCTGCTCACAGGCATCTATGGATTATGGAGCCTCTTTGCCCTACCTGGTTTCCGCAAAATCCCATTTAGGCTCAAGGTGCTTGACATTTACTTGTTTTCTGGTTTTTTATTTGCCTTCTTTAGACCTTTCAAATATGTAATGCTGCATGTGTTGGATCATAAGAAAAAAATTCAGTCAAGAAAGAACTTGCACAATAATCATAATTTGCTTATTTTGGAGCGTAGTGCTCCATGCTAGCAACAAATGTGGGAAAAGAAGAAAGTGGTAAGTTTATGACCATGACTGTTTAGTACTAAAAAATTAAGTTGTGTATGCTCTGATGTTCATTTAAAACCAATATCCTATTGATCTTTGCTGCTGTCTGTACAGAATGTTACACTATATGTTCTAAATCATGTCATACAAGGAAAAACATTTTTTCAACAATATGACAGATTTAAAGTAATTTAACACAGCTGCAAATTACAGAGTTGTTTTGAGTTCGTAACTCTGATGCTGTGCAGCCGCTGTACCAGTAGTGGGTGGGAAATCAGAGTCAAGGTTGCAACTGCAGCACTCTGAAGACTCAATAAACTGAAGTATATTTTATGTGATGCATGCAAATAAATAAATAAAAAAAAATATGAGTTTTTTCTTAGTGATTTGTTTTTGTACTAGGCTAATATTTGGTGTAAATACTGTACTGCTTGTCATATATATTGACTCACCAGTCACATGCTTGTACTGTGGTTCAGGTTCCCTACTTGCCTTCCAGTAAAGATCAAATGCAAAATGTTATGAAATTGCTCGAGGGGCGAAAAGGGCGCTTAGCCGATCTGGGATCAGGAGATGGAAGATTGGTAAGTAAGATGTACCTGTTGGAGTTGATGTGTTTAGAATTTTTCTGTGTGGTATTTTATTTGTTTTTTTTTAACACAATCATGCCGAATTTCCAGGTGTTTGCAGCCTCTTCTGCTGGTTTCCAGTGCACTGGGTTTGAGATTAACTCCATTTTAGTGGCATATGCCAGGAGCAAGGCCTGCTGGAGTGGAGTTCCCTCCAGTCAGGCAACATTCGTAAAAAAAGACTTTTGGAAAGTAAGACTTAAATATCAAATGATCACTTGTTCTATTTCCTAATCAGAATCGTGGTTTGAACAAGTTTGTCTTGTTCTTTTGTCATAGACTGATTTATCTTCATTCAACAATGTTACTGCTTTTCTTGCCCCAGGAGTGGTGAGTGGCTCTGCTTATGAAAAGTGATCTTTTTTTCTTGCTGTAAATGGTAAATCCACACTTAACACTGCTTGCTGAACTCTGTTGAATTAGATCTTATGATTGGTTCACAGATGGAGGTGCTCGAAGAGAAGCTGTTGAAGGAGCTTCCTGATGATGCTCATGTCATCGCTTGCCGTTTTCCTTTTCCTAACTGGCCTAAAAAATCATCTGTTGGTTCTGGATTGGACCAGACTTTTGCTTATGACATCAACACTGTACGCACACATCTGAGAAATACACCAAGCACACCAAAAAAATAAGTCATGATCACTTCCCCATACTGTCACCCTCCGTTGCACTAAATCGTAGAACTGGTTTTAGGGTGAATAATAAAATTCAGTGTGATACTTCAATAATCGTACAATAATCATTCTGTAAGATTTATTTCAACTTAGCAAAGATTAGATGGGGCATGCCATGTTTGTACAACTCTTTGACAACTGTGGTTTTCCTTGTAAAAGTGTCTCTGTTAGTAAAACATATGATGCTTGAATTTTAGTGGAAAAATTATATTTCTTCTCTGAACAAGGGATAAGTTTATTTCAAAATTAGAATGCAATTATCATGTCTGTTTATTTGGATATTGATGCAGACTGGAAATCAGTACCTCGTCAAGAGGCTTTTGAAGAGGTATGGCAGCTTGTCCATGTTGAAACTGACATTTTGCTGTTTAAAAATTAAATGATCATTTTAAATTTGATCCAATAACTGTGACGCTACCACAAACACACAGCTGTTAGTAATATCTGTAGTTTAAAAAGTGTCATTTTTTTTTACTATTTCTTGCTTCATGTGTGATTTCAGCTGTTCAACAGTTTAAAGTGGAAGTTGTCCTACTTTTTTATCCCACAATGCACAAAACAGTTCCAAGGGGTGAAAGGTCTGAATTACAGGCAGGCCAATTTAGCACTTGTTCTCTTTTGCTGGGTTAAATGTAACCACCAGTTACGTCTTTGTTCATGCAGGTTTTAAATGTATATTTTTTTCTGTTTCAACATTAGATAGGTTAAGTTTGTACTATTTAAAGTTAACTATAGAGTTTCTATCATGTTAAAATAATAGAATCCAGTTTTTATTAGCATTTTACACATGGTCCAAACATTTTTTAAAAGGACACATTTGCGAACTAGAACATAAATGTTCCTGTTTTTCCTGCTCTACAACATTTCTGCTCATTAAACTGCTTGCATTAGATTTAGAATTTCATTGAGGGCTCACACCTCACTGTCTAGTGACCATTCAATGGGGAGGCAAATTTCGATTCATGTACTTGAGCTGTACCTGTCTGCAACCTGAAGTGCACCATGAACAGTATTATAAATCTCCACCTGAGGGTGCTGGTGTTCCAAACTCGGTTCTCTGCCGCAGCGAGATAAGGTGAACCTGTCCAGAATACAAATGTCTCTCTTCTACGTGGTTTAAATATTATTAAATAAACGCAATAGACCTGCAACATTATGAAATATCATTTCTACTATAATATTAAAGATGCATTCACTGCTGAAGTTCCAGAAAAAAAAAATAGAATAAGGAAACTATATGTGTCTTTTGGTGTTTGGTGGCGATGCAAATTAGTATGAATTGAGGCTCATCATACTGTCAATTTTGGATTTCTTCTCTGTGCCATCTTCAGCTCAAATGTATGCAGGGAAATCTTCATCAGGCAGAGCTCATACTTTCATATCACTCCGTAACGTCACAGAGAGGGCGGTAGACAGCAGGGAGGGGTGGGTGCAGGAGTATAAAGACTCACGGGCAGACGTTTCGGGATGCATTCTGAGTGCAGGACGACAAACCATATATTGATGGAAGTACAGAGAAGTACCGGGCTCCAACAGACAAACTGCAGCACTATGTGTGAATCAACACAGAGGTCCTGCGAGCCTCGCCGGAAGAGAACGGATGAGCGCAATGCGCCCTCAGAAATGGCACGGATAATCACCGATCCTGCCACGGGGAAGTGTTACTGCCGTGGGAAAGTTTTGGGAAAGGTATAGAGCAAGCACAGCATCTGTCTTTGGCCCTTTGGATTTACCATACGTCCCGAAAGCAGAGTGTGCTAACAGTTTATTTTTGCCTTGTTTCCAGGGAGGTTTTGCAAAATGCTATGAGATGACCGACCTCTCCACTAGCAAAGTTTACGCAGCCAAGATCATCCCACATGCGCGCGTCTCCAAACCTCACCAACGGGATAAGGTAAGCGCGCAGCTGGGGTGCCACTGCGCTTTGGTTCAACTGGATATGATTTCACAAAACTGTGCTCAGTCGTGATTGTATTTTTATTTTATTTTTTTTCTATCGCTAGATTGACAGAGAAATTGAGCTGCACAGAGCATTGCACCATAAGCACATTGTGCACTTTTATCATCATTTTGAGGACAAAGAAAACATCTACATCCTGCTGGAATACTGTAGTAGAAAAGTAAGTATGTCTGAACTGAATTTTCAGCCCCATCTATGTCTCAGTATAATCAGGTAATACCTGCACTGCACCCAAAGTCGGCAAAGCAGCAATTTGACAGCAGCGTTTTCAGTCACCGACTGTTAGAGCTTTTCTGTTGTAATTGATTGCATGTAAACCCACACATCTGACCGCAGTTTCAGATGTTATAAATTAATCAGGTATAATAAGGTTTTATTCACAAAGTAAATAAATCAAATTCTTCAGAAAATGTCTCCTCTGATCATTTTCTTCTCTATGTTGTCCTTCCACAGTCGTTAGCCCACATCCTGAAGGCTCGTAAAGTGCTTACTGAGCCAGAGGTCCGTTATTACCTGAGACAGATTGTCTCTGGACTGAAGTACCTACATGAACAAGAAATCCTTCACAGAGACCTTAAACTGGGTAAGGAATCCATCTGTGACAGGCTTATGCAACACTGCTGGGCATCATTTTTGCAGATGCATTCTGTGCACGGATATCCTGTTTCGCCCACTGTATTCTCCTCAATCAATTCATCTGCTGTGAATCTGTGAAGTAGTTATCCTTTGATCTTGGTTGGAATATCAAGTGCTCATCTTCTCATTCCCTTTTTTCCCCACAGGTAACTTTTTTGTGAGTGAGTCGATGGATCTGAAGGTTGGGGATTTTGGTCTGGCTGCCAAGTTGGAGCCAGCGGGAAACAGGAGGAAGACGATCTGTGGAACTCCCAACTACCTGTCCCCTGAAGTGCTCAATAAGCAGGGTCATGGCTGTGAATCAGACATCTGGGCCTTAGGCTGTGTAATGTGAGTAGACTAACCATATATTCATTACAATGGACCATCAAATAGTTAAGAAATATTAGTTATTGTTATGAATTATTATTGTATAACAGGCTAAGATATATATTGGCATCAGATATCAAAGACAGACATATCCATGTCTTGTCACTATGCACTTTTTTGTGTGTGGAAAGTGTATCTTTTTACATGAAATCAGCACACTTACTCATTGCCCTTTATCCTGGTCCAGGTACACTATGCTGTTGGGACGGCCACCATTTGAAACCACCAACCTGAAGGAGACGTACAGGTGTATTAGAGAGGCGCGATATTCCCTTCCCTCCTCCCTTTCACCACAGGCTAAGCAGCTAATTGCCAGCCTGTTGGCCAAGATTCCAGAGGACAGACCCAACCTGGATCACATTCTTAGACATGACTTCTTCACTCAGGTTAGACGCCACTGCCATTTCTTTTTCATCTGTAAATGTCACTCTGTAGGAGTTAAATGGTGACCCCCATGCACCCTGCCATTTGCTGACCCACTTTCCCTCCCCACAGGGCTTCAGTCCAGAGCGTCTGCCGCCTAGCTGCTGCCATTCTGCACCAGATTTCCACATCTCCAGTCCAGCCAAGAGTTTCTTTAAGAAAGCTGCTGCTGCGTTGTTTGGTGGGAAGAGGGACAAGGTCAAATACTATGAGACACTGAGTGAGTAATACAGCAATTGCTTGGTGCTTATACAGCATTTAATATATTTTTGGTGAACACTGCATGCTTTATGCTTGGATGCCAGTTTATCCTGATATGCATCATAATTTCCTTGTGCTGTTGTTGTGTCTCATAGATAAGCTAACTAAAGAAGAAGAGGAGATCTATAAGCTCCAGTATGACTTGGAGAAAACTGTGATCAGCCAACAACAGAGCAAAAAGATGTCTGAGGTGAGAAAACAGAAAAGAATATTTAAATAGTGTGTGTTCCTCTCACAGCCACATTACTCATACAGCAATTAAACACACGAGCGAGTTTGAGATACCATGCTGTGGAGACTCAAATGAGTCATCCTGATGCTGTTCCAAACTTTATAACAAGCACACTTTCAGAACAAACTAAAAGCACTTATTTTCAACCTTTTAGCCAGCCACTCTGAATCTGTGGGTGACCACTGAGTCATAGTAGGAAGAGATGATCTAAACTCACAGATTCTAAACCCTGTCGTCACTGATTCCCACCTCAGAATGGAAGTCTACTTCCGCCATCTGCTGGGAGCCCCGTTGCCCTAGCAACAGAGAGCCAGTCTCCGACAACGCAAGATACCATCCGTCTGATCGTCAGGGGGAGTCTGGGCAGCTGCAGCAGCAGTAGTGAATGTGAGTTTAGTGTCTTTGTTTTACAAAAATCGACCACATTTTTTTTTTCTCATTGCATAATATGAAGCTAAATGGCCTCCTGTTGTTTTTCCTGCAGGCCTGGAAGACAGCACAACAGGCAGCATGGCTGAGACTGTTGCTAGTGTGTTAAGGGGATGTCTGGAGAAAATGCCTAAAGGTGAGTGAACTTGTTGAACCGGTGCATCTGTTGATCCCACGATTCTTTAAAAAAGTGTTTCATAACGAAGCTAAGGGTTGATATCTGTCTTTGTCACTGAAATGTCTGAAGAGACTGACATGTTGTTTGAAGAATTTTAAAAATTGCAATTATCCTATTCATAAGTGTCACCACCTCACCTCACCTCAGAATTTCCTCCCAGTTTCTGCTTGTGGCTTAAATATTTGAATTACAGTCAAATCTTTTGAACTGTTATTAAATTTTTGTTAATTAAAGGCCCTTGCATAGAGTGCATTCTATTTCACTGTTCCATAAGATCTTCCCTGTAATTGTATACTAATTTTCCTCCTGTGTTCTCTCCCTACAGCAAATGACATTCCTCTGGCGTCAAATAGCTGCAATCTTCAGTGGGTGACTAAATGGGTGGACTATTCCAACAAGTATGGCTTTGGCTACCAGTTATCTGATTACACCGTGGGAGTTCTCTTCAACAACGGCACTCACATGAGCCTCCTGCCAGACAGAAAGTATGTATAATTTTTTTGCTTTCACAACACTAAACCTTCAGTGTGAAAGCTGTTAGTCAAGACATTTAAAGGAGATGGCTTGTTTAAGATTGCTTAAATACATAGAATTGTGTATGTTATTTTATAGTGGTCATAGGTTCGGAAAATATATATTTAGTCTGTTTGTTTTATATTATGAAGCTAAAGTGTTGTTTTTTTTCTGACTGTGGAACTCCAGGACCATCCATTACTATGCTGAGTTGGGCCAACGCTCTGTTTTCCCCACCTGTGAAGTCCCCGAGCGCTTTGTGGGCCAAGTGACTGTGCTCAAGTATTTTTCACACTACATGGAAGAAAACCTAATGGATGTAAGTCAAGAATTATGTTCTTCCACCCCCTCAATGCATTCCTCTAACTGTCTTTGTTGCTGCTATGCTTACTTTGTCTCTCCACACCTTGCAGTTTCAGAATGTTTCAAGTTGCAACTTGTCCTGATGTGTTACTGTTTTCCTTGCTTGCTCAGGGTGGAGACCTTGGTCCAATTACAGATGCACACATGCCCAGACTCTACCTGCTACAGTGGCTCAAGTCTGACCGCGCCCTCATGATGCTCTTTAACGATGGCACTTTCCAGGTAAACACACCCTTGATCATGAGAGACTGAGCTGTTGTTGGGCATGCTCAGTGGAGCACTCTTAAACTGCAGTGCATGATACCATTATCCTCAACATAAAAGAAAAAATAGACCACAATTAACAAGAACAAAAAACATAACAAAGTCTTTGTTTTTCCATCTCCAAAGGTCAACTTTTACCACGATCATACCAAGATCATCCTGTGCTCCCAGAGGGATGAGTACATGCTGACATACATCAATGAGGAACGTGTCTCCAAAACCTTTCAACTTAACTCCCTGCTGACGTCCGGCTGCCCCACTGACCTGCGTCAGCGCTTGGTGTACTCCCTCAATATGCTCCTGCAGAGATGCAGCTAAACCCACAACAATGGACAGACCTGACAAATCTACTCACTGTGTATCTGCTGTGCTGTAGAAGGACAAGGATTTGAAGAACTTGTGAAAGAAAAGCTGTATGCGAGGCTGGACTCGGGGAGGGGGACATAAATTAAGATTCCTACACCGTTGCACCATCATGACTCAGCATTGGTGCAGGTGAAACTAGACTGCGGAGAGACTGAAAGAAACTGAGTTGTATGAAATGTAGCACAATGAATGTGGATGTAAAAGGCCTGATTTGTACGTTGATTGTTGTAAAGGAGGAAGGAACGGGGATGTTGGTACGAATGTGAGGGGTGTTTTTGGAAGTGAAGACGAATGCTGGGCTGGCACCAGCTTACTCATGTAGAGTATCATTGTTTGACCCTAGAGGGAAAAGTTGGCTATCCAAACTTAAACAGTGCTCAGCTGTGAGATATTGTAAATGATGTACAGTTTATGTCACAGCCATCTCAGCAGTGCAAAGAAATGACCTGTTAATGTGTGTGGATGCTACAGGATTTAGCTGTTTATATGTGTGAGTGTGCGTCTGTCTGAGTGGGATGGGTGTAATTTCACACTAACATTTAAAACTGTGATTTGTTCTCTTTATTGACAGATGGGCTCAGCACATTGAGCTAAGAGTCAGAGGGGTGATGTGAGGGAAGGGAGGGGCAGGAGGAAAATAGTACTAGAGAATCTTTTAAGAATCTCTTCAGAGCCATTATCACCTTGGTAAAAATGTGCTAAATAACTTATTGTGTAAGAAAAGTGCAGTATTTATTTATTTAATAAATAAGAACATTTTCTTAAAAAATATTGAGAGCATTTGTTCTTTTATTTAAGTATTTGTACCCATTATTTTCAAAACCATATTCATGCTGGTCTGTCTCTTTGTAGTTATTGTTAGTTAATGCATCCTGAAGAGCTATGTCCTTTTTCCACATGAAATATGCAGCTGCTAAGGGTTAGAGTGAAACCTAATGATGTTCATATCTATGTACTGAGTCATAGTAAGTATTTCATCTATGTTATCTTTCAGCTTGAGATTACAACAGGAAATAGTTGCACTCAGTGCTGGGTATGACAGAAAGCATGTTTGCAGTTAAGCTGTTTATCCTGTGGTTCAAGGCTCCTTCTTTTCAGTTTTCTTCCGCATTGATAAATGAAGGATGGCAAAGATGACTGACTGTGCAACACGGCCGACCTTGTCTTCCAAACACACACCTACACAGGACCTCATTATTTTTCATACAAACAAAGGCATTGATTAACAGATATGCATGCTGGGTGGGTGGCACGGAAATGTGGAAAGAAATAAGACAGCCAAACAGAGCCATACAGAGAAAAACGCAAACACAGTGACAGACTTGGTCAAACTGTGTCACTGATTGCATCATTGTTTTTCAGGCGCAGTCACTACAATCATTCTTGAACATCCTTTCACATTCACTCACTGTAACCATGGAAACGAGCATCCACTGAGCAACTTGATGAGATTTGGACATCGAGATGCCAGTGTAAAAGACATCTGGCGAAGCTTCTTATTGGATTTCTGTCTTTGATAGGCATGTACCAAAATTGGATGCACTTGCCGCTAACTGGCCTCAGTGATGCTGAATCTTTCTTCTCCTCATGAGTATTTGATTCAGCTGTTTGGTGAAGAGTTATTCATTTTCTATGCTTATGCAATGATAGAAGTTGAACATGAACGTTTGAGTCATACTTGTAGATGTTCTCTCAAAATATCTATGCTCTTATGAGTTCAATAATGAATGCCTCATCCATAAACATACCCACACAGAGAGAAAGAAAACAGGAAGTAGCCTACAAGAGGAAGGATCAAGAATTATTCATGACAACACCTTTAGGTCT